>NC_052019.1:9070871-9778132 GCF_015832195.1 Motacilla alba alba | reverse complement strand
AGCCTACTGACCATTTTGTTTCAGTAATCTCTTACATTCCTCCAATACAAAGTTTACAATAAAAAACTGATTTCATTGTTTTCATGTCAAAAAACCTTTATGGTTTTCTCAGCCACTTGTCATCTTGAATTTCTACATTATGGATAAAATAAGTGAAAGATAATCTTAAAAAAAAAAAAAACTTATCTTTTTATGTTTATAGTTAATGGTCTTCACTTTCAGACATCTCCTTATCTGCAGGAGAATCTTATTCAGCCTCAGGGCAAGAGCACTGGGTTCCTGTAGGACGCCAAAGAAAAAAGCCTCACTACTTGAGAGAGCTATCAGAATAGTCCAGAGAGATGTAAAACAAAACCAGGCACCTTTCCTATGCTCACCTGGACCAATTCACCTCTGCCCTCAAGAAGATAAGTGCAGTAATGGCTCACTGTCCCTTTTGCCTTTGTGGACTGAGAGCCAGAGATCCTTGACTTGCACTTTTTGGGGCTGCCTGCATGGCATTCTCTTGGCAAGTGGCCTGCTTAACCATAGGCTGTGAGATAAGAGCACAGTGTGAACAGTTTATGCATGTATCAAATACAAAAAAACTGCTGGGAGGCATTGACCCCAAACCCACCAAGTTAAAGAGGAAGATGGCCAGATCAAAGAGTGAATAGGGAATTACAAAGCTTTAGAAATGAAAGAAAAGACTAAAAAGTATAAAAGAAGCATGAACATTTTTAATACCACCAAAGATATTTGAGTGGAAACAGCAGGAGTCAAAAGCAGCCCTGATGTCCTCTGCCTTTGTTCAGTGGGATGGAGCAGCTGCCCTGTCAGATTCCCATGGGTAGGGAATTGCAGAGTGCAGCAGGTAAGGACCTGACCTGACCTGACCTGACCTGACCTGACCTCACACAGGTGTTTGGAACCTTGTGGTGGGCTTTCTCACTGGGATGGGGATCAGTGAGTTACAGGATGTGACAAGGATTCATCCTGAGGTGCCAGTTAATTATATATTCCTTCATGGATAAACCTCTTCAGACCTGAATTGCTTTCAGCTATGGGAGCTGGGTATCTTTTCCTGTGAGAGTTTTTGTGGCAGTTCTTGAGCATCAGGTAAGTGAAGAAGGAGTGATGTGCACTTGGAAGCACTGGAAGGGAGGTGTTTTCTGGTGGGCAGGAAAGAGGCAAAAACTCTGCATGTTTGTGTCATCTGCCTTCCACTCTGCAGTTTTTCTCCCTTTGTGGAGATGATTGGTAGAGAACTCAGCAAGATGAATGTCTCTAAACAGTTTGTCTTCCTCCTGCAGGCTTGTCAGTGGGAGTGAGTTCTGAGAGTTGTGCTGAAAATCATTTTGGAAGGAGGCAAATCAGGGCAGAAAACAGAGAACAGCATTGGGAGATATCACTTACCTCATATACCCTGGCTAAATTTAATTTCAAGATGCAGTCACTGCATTAATGCCTGCTTTTATGGCAAACAGTCCACAGACCCGCAGGAGGACGAGTAGCTATTAGCTCTGAAGAGGTCCCAGGGCTGGAGGCTGAGGATGTACAGACAGAAGAGCCACCCAGTGTCAGTGACCAGAAGATATGTGGATTTAATAGTGGTACTGAGGGGCAAACAATGGATATCCCTCACAGTAGAATGAAATGTTGGAAAAGAATAAAACTACCCTAAAATGAGTAAGCTTTTTAAAAGGACATTAAATATGAGCAGACAATGAGGTTAAATGCTATTAAAATACACTGTACTAGAAACTTAGGGCCTAAGAGGACCATTCCCACACTTCAAAGCTGGAATATCTGAGCATAAGAGTAAAGTCAAAAAAAAAAACCCTGTCACACCTGTAAAAGTGGCAGTGGTATCCACTTGAAAAAAAGATATAGCAAATAAAGTACCAATGAACAGCAAAACAGCCAGAAAAAAACAAAAAGACAGGAGCAACTTGGTGAAGACATAAATGCCAATAATCAAAACTTCTTCAAACATATCAGAAAGAAGGAGTCTGCCAGAGTCAGTAGGACAAATAGACAATGAAGATGAACAGCTTTGTTTGATCCTCACTTATTGCAAAGGAAGGTGGGGAATTTATCACTGTTGTAGAGGAGCAGAGACCAGGATCATGTAAAATTGATCATGTCAACCAGAATTCTCATCAGGAAGCATTTCAGAAATCAATAAACTAAATGCAAAGCTCCTGGGATTTTTCGGGTTTTTTTTTGTTTTTTTTTTTTTGGTTTTTTTTTGGTTTTTTGGGGTTTTTTTGGGTTTTTGTTGTTGTTGTTGTTGTTGTTTTTTAATTCTGATCTCTGAACTCTGTAGAATCATAGACACGAAAACTATTAAGCAAATAATCTACCTGCTGCTTGACCCAGAATCAGGGGAATGAAAGAAATGGTTAATATGGTACCATAATTATCTTAAAGGTTGAGTCAGGTCATCTTGGGAAAGACCAACCAGTTCTTTTGACTTTAACACCAGCCAGATTGGCAAGGAACTGTAATGAGAAATGGAATTAATACATATGGAGGAAATTATAGATTTGGGATGAGTCACAGGAATGGCTTGTGAGACTGTAAGTGTTCTGTGAAGATGGCAGTTTACTGGATAGGTGGATCTGTCACTCCAATATATGTGGGATTAATAAAATTGGCTAACAAGGGCTTTTAGAGAAAACTACTGAAGAAGTTTTCCTTCAATTAGCCAAAATAATTTTTGACTCTGTCCTGTTGTAATGATATATGCTAGTAAATGAACATTTTGTATTATTGAGAGGCTCAAAAGCTATGTCGTGGGACCTGTCATTATCAGGATCTTCACAAATGATAACAAAAAAAGGTAAACAGTGGGGAACCAATTTTGCAGAATTTTTTAACTTATTTAGGATAGCTAATTCTGAAGCTGAATTCCTGCAGAGGTGCAGAAAATTCGCAACGCTGAATGACTAGGTGAAGATCAGATGATATTCAGAATTGATAAATGGAAATTAATCCACATGAAGGAACAAGAACTCTATATGTCTCTGTGCTTAGTAGGAGATATACAAACAATACTATCACACAGAAGTGAAACTTTCGGGTCATTCCTGGCTATTCTCTAAAAACAGTAATGGAAATTTCTTGTCAACAAGAAATATGCACAGCAGTGCTGTGACAGAGAGTTAAATGACTAGTTCTGAGAAAACCCACACAACAAAATCCATCCAGATGGGTGATTCAAAATACAGCCATAGTATATTAACTACTTTCAAAATTTTTTTTTGGAAAAAAAAATTAAAACAGGATACAAAATCACCAGTGAAGTTTCCACTTTCTGAGTTGTTGTCTTCAGTAAAGTTTTCACTTTTGATTCAAAGGCTCCTTTGGTGATGTAGTTGCTTTAGTGCAATGCTGTGCTGAGGAGGAGAGCTGAATAGCTGCTTTTAGATCTACTGCAAAGCAATAAGCAATATTACTTCTGAATATTCTTGGAAGGCTTTGCCTTTCCATATTTTCTTCTCAAACTGCATACTCATATATTTCCTACTAGCTCCACTGGATGACCTAAAAATGCCATTTTTTGATGAAATACAAAATAGGGAAAATGCTAGGTTTGGGCTGGGGTTTTTTGGTTCTTGTTTTTTTTTTTTTTTTTTTTTTTTTTTGTTTTTTTGTTTAATTTTTTTTGTTTGGCTTTTTTTTGTTTTGTTTTGGTTTTTTTTTGGTTTTTTTTGGTTTTTTTGCCTTTTAAGAGAAATTCTTTTCAATCATAAAATACAAAGTTCTCAGATAGGGCACACTACTCCATTATCCATGGCACCTTGTATCTCATATTTTTCTCATATATTCTTCATCATTGATCATGTGCCCATTTCTTGGACATTTTTCTATCATTATTTTATCTCTGTTCCTATGGAGATGATACTGCAGGGACATATTCCAGCTTAAATATGTCTGAAAAAAATCAAATACCTGCTTCTACCTTCCTTGCTTGGAGAACCATGAATCCTTTTGTTTTGTTTGTTCCTTTTTTTCATGCACAGTACTAACCATAAATATCATCAGTGTGACCTTGTATTCAGCAGACAACATTTGGAACAAAATATCCCTGACATAGGTTCAAAATTGTCATGAGAGTTCACAGATGTCAGATATTCTTCAATACCCCAAACCCTGAATTGCTCAATCTGAAAAATGGGGTAATGTTTTTATTTCTTTGGCCCTTTGTCCTCATGACAATGCTCTGAGGATTTCTTACTGATTATTTTTGATTGTTATGGTAGTGACTAATGGGCCAAATACAGATGTCCTAGAAACATTATAGTCTCTTGGACCACCCTGGTTTTGAAAGCTCCTTGAGAGAGTCAGAATTCCCAGGTAAGGCATTGACAGCCAGGGAGCACAGATTTGATTTCTCTTGGGAGGTGAAGTATTTCAGCGTGAGACCACCCTTCCCACTCCTGCATTCCCTCCTTCACCTCTTCCTAAGTTCTTACCACAAGTGAAACCATTTCAAGTGGGGAAAAGTTAGATACTTGGACATTTTCTGCCCCAAAAGCCCAGTCCATTAGTGCCTTGATGAAGGGATTGCTGACTCAGAAGGGACATGTGTTTGATTCTGACAACCACTCATTTTTGGCTGGTGCAGCTATCACAGCACTCTGTTTCCAGGCAGATTCTGGGGACACCTTTCTTGTCGTGCAGATCCCTAAATTTTTAAAACACCAGGCATGAGCTTGTTTTATTTTCAGCTGTTGGCATGACACTCCATGGTGCCCTGTGGCTCTCCAGCAGGGAAGAAGTTTTAACCTTCTCCTCGTGTGCAGGGGTCAGCCCTGGCTGCTGCTCACCCCTCTGGTGCCAGACACAGAAATGGGGCAGACGTGTCCATCCTCTGCTCCTGGTGACTCTTCTGCCTGCATCAAACCAGGTGAGGAAAGGAGCCTGCCAGAATTGTGCAAGGTCAGAAGCCAAGCACCAGAGGTCTTGCAGCAGCTCACCATCATGGGAGATTTTGCCTTCTCACTGCCCCACTTCATTTACCAGCAGCAAAATACAGGTGTCTTGCATTCATTTCTCAGATTTAACTCCAGGTGAGACTCTTCCATTCACCAGGGCTTTCATTCCCCAGGCCTCTGTAACTTGTTTGGATTGACTGACCAATTAGGTCAAAGCTGTGTTGTGACTGTCTAGAAAGAATCACAGGTTTTCCTTTAGTATAGTTTAGTATTAGTATAGCATAGCATAGCATATCTTAGTTTAGCTTAGTTTAGCTTAGCTTAATAAAGCATTTGTTCAGCCTTCTAATTATGGAGTCACAGCACGAAATTCCCTGTGTTAGGGGTTCGCTACATTAGTCACCTAATTCTCTCTTTTATTCTCACTGCTGTGCTCATCTCAATGTAAATATTGTGCAAGTCTCACCTGAAAATCAACACCTGGAAATTTCTTAAAACCCATGTTCCTCTAGGCAGCAACTTGTTCTGTGTTGTATATAGCATCCAGTGCTCTGGTCCCCTGCAAGATAAAATCAGTTCATAAGCAGTGTAATTTGTTCTTTCTGCTTTCCTTTGTATTTCTGAAGTTCCTTTTCTGCCATTTATTCAGAGTTTTTCTTATGAAGTGTGAAGTAACACATTGAAAAATTTAATTTTATCTTTGAAATATGCTTAAAACTCAGATAAAAAAAAATATATATACTTATGGAGGATAGCATCATTCTTGATCCTGTTGGCACTTTACACCTTTCAGAGTACATGACAGGTATTTCTTTTCTCTTACTTAAATTGGACATTGTGTATATAGCATTTCTTTCTGATCCATGAAAAAATACAGGGATAGCAAACACTCACAAACCTCTGGTGATAGGTCATTAAAATGCAATTTTATGTATGATTTAGATAGAGGACAGATACTTGTTTACCAGGAAAAAGAAAAAAAAGACACCAAAAACTAAAATTGTTTAGAATTCATCCCATCAATAATTTTTGAAGACTGGTAACCAGGAAGCAGCCTACCATCTGTGAGATAAGCAGTGTCACCAGTAAATCCCTTGGGAGCCAGATAGCCACTGTAACAGCAAGAGTCTGTTATCACATTAGTGATTTCCTGTGGTAGAACCAAGTTCCCTTATGTGCTTCTGACTGCTTTGGACTCCAACCTGATCATCTCTTGAAAGTCTTTTCTGCTTTCTCCATCTCCTTGTTTCACTTACACCTACCACACACCCCACAAACCTCCATGTATCCACCAGAGCTCCTCAAAATCACACCTTGTACGAAGGGGAATTGCTTGGAACCTCTGAAGGGTTTCCTAGCAAGGGCTGGCAGAGGTTTATGTGCTGCCTTTCTCACTGTGGGAGGGACAGTTTGATCCTTGTACAACCTAAAGCTTTAAAGTCTCATTTTTATCTCTGTTTTCACAATATAGTAGCCATAGCAGCACCAATACCATTTTGGTAAGGATTTGCAACTCTTGACCAGTTTTTCCTGTAGCACTATGGGTTTGTTTTTTGTTTTTTTTTTTTTTTTTTCCATCTGCAGGGTTTTTACATTCAAGTTAGATTTTTATTATCACCATCACAAAAAATATTCTCACCTGTCTTCATTCTGGGTATTTCCCTCTTCATCCTTTCTAACCCCAGTGTCTAATGCCAGTTCAGCTGTAAAATTGAAAATATTTAAATGTAAATGAATTTTGTGTCACTAGCACCCTTCTTGAGAAACCCAGCAGAGAAAGTTGAAAGTTTATTTTTTTTTCTGCTGCCAGCACTTCCATGAAAGAAAGCTCTGCGGGTAGCTTTATGAGCAACATTCCCGGGTGTCACTGGAATGGAAGAATAAACCAATTGAGAGAGGAACATAAAAATAAACAAAAAGACTATCCTCAGAAATCTGTAGATCTTTTTGAGATCCACATATTTTAAAATATTTGTAATATTGAGCTATCTCCTTGTAATTATTGTATCCATAAGTTTTTAATATCTCAAGGTAAAAGAGAAGCATAATGCTTAACAACAGTGAGAGAGGAGTTTTTGAGAGTTTTCTACTAGGACCTTGCAACGAAATTATTGGGGAAAATGGCAAAATAGATCCAATTAACTTTTCATCCCATCCATTTGAGGAGCCTGTTCAGGAGAACATCCATATAGAAATCAAAGTTGAATTGGAGCTGCAGCCATCCCTGATCCCTATTCAAGCATTATCTAAAAAGCCAAAAATTTATGAGTCATTTCTGATATTTGGTTTTGATGCCTGTATAAAAAAGCAGTAAAATCAGAACTTGTGATGTTACTGATGAAGTTATTTGTTATAGTAAATATACACATCCATTATTAACACATTTCAGCCCATAAAGAAAATTCATGCAAATAAGAAGTAGTAGGGATAATGAATCTGCTTCTGCTGCTGGACTTAATGAGGCAGAGTGCACAGAAGAAAAGGAAAATCTATTGGGAAAAAGTTTAAAAGACAGATTAGAATTTTAAAGTATATTCACTGAATTTCTTCTCCTTAGAATCACATCATTCCTTCAATGAAAAATGACCAGCATAATTTATTAGTCCATGTTATTCTGGATAGGGATAGAACAGCACACACACAAAAAAAAATTAAGAGAAACAAGGTCTAGAGCTAAATTTTGAACCCATCAACATGATGTATAAAACTCCTACTGGTTCCCTTGAGCCAAGCATTCACTTCAGAAGAAGCTGCACAAAGGGATAGGCAGATACCAACTCTGCTGAGATAAGTGGCTCTCAGACACACAAAACATTTTTCAACTGAACTATAATGCAGACATTGAAAAATAGCAGACATAAAGGTGTAGGTACAGTGTTTAGGGGGAAAAAAAGTCAGTAATAGCACTCTAGCAGTGATTATGCATAAGTAATGCCGAGAGTTAGCAGAAGTGTTGAAAATAAAATGCCCAAACAATTACTGAGAGAAAACCAAACAAGAATAATGAGTTTATTTTTTCACACACAACACCATAGGCAGCTAAAGGCCAAAGAAGAAATAAAGAATAAAGAGATCACATAAAAACTTAATAGTGGAAAGGATCTGCACTTGATTGTATTACATTTGAAGCCATTGCAATTCTTGGCTGCCAGAGAGAGCAAATGGAGGGTGTGGGCCGCTTATTTGTACAATCTAATGAAGTACAAGGGTTTTGTGGTTAGAGCAAAGCTGTTTGCCCCTGAGAACACTTGTTAACAATGAGCTGTGCTTCAGAAATTAAAAACATCAGATATTTTCTTTTTTCCCCAGTCTTCAAAAGTGTAGTGGTAATTTTGATTGGCTGCCAATTAGGAAAAATGTAACTAACACACTGCTGGCCAAATCCAGCAAACCAGATTTTGTGGAAAAAGGGAGAAAAATAACAGTTGCTGTGGATTTTTCTGGTGCTTATCTCACTCGCTCCTTCTGCGTTTTGCTTATTTGCAGAACAACTGATGATATAGACACACATGCCTAAGTGTGGCTTCCTTCTGCATCTGAATATTAGAGAGGGAAATGTTCCATGGTGCAAAGCTAAAATGAGTTCTATCCATGGATAGATAATTTTAAATCTGAGGGTACTTATGTTATACATGCAGTCATTCATCTGTAAGCATTTGCCTTATCTCACAAGTGCAACTGGGATGGAAAATATAGAGAAACTGTCTCCCATGGCGCTGGAATTTTAACTCCTCACAAATCCCTAACCCAGCTTCATTTCAGCTCTGATTTCTTGCAGCTCCAGCCCTAGCAAAATGAAGTTTTAGAATCTACTTGGGCACTGTGGTTTTATATCATCTCCTCAGCATCTCGTCTGAAAGCTCAGTATGTTAATAAAGGAGGTGACTTTCATGCAATCAGGTTCCTTAGGATCTCAAAGCAGGTATTTTATCTTCTTTTTCATTGCCTGACACATTCTCTCTTTTTTTTTCCCTCCTGTTTTAATCTCTTCTTCTGAAGAATAATGAGTGGTGCAATGCTACTGGAAGAAAACTGAAAATAGAGAGTTCCACAGTGCATCCAATAGAAGCTCATCTGGAAAAGACCAACAACATGATAATTTCATAACCATTCAGTCAAAATGAATGAAGAATGATGTCAATATTACCAACCACTATTCTGTGGATTTGTTTTCCAATGGAAAATTACTTTAAATTTTTGAGGAAATGATCTTATACAGATATAAATTTCATTGATGTTTACAGCTACAGCTCATTACTGGCCTATTTGCAGTTAGACTAAAAAAAAATCTCTCCTAAGTCATGGTGATACCAGAGCCACATACAAAATCAATTCTCCAACGAGCCATGGAGAAAACTTTGGTGTGGGGTGGCAACTGGCATTATAATAAGAATTTCTTCGACTCATTGACATTCATTGGCACTCTTCTCAATCAAGTACAAATTGGCCTTGAGTCCCAATACCATTAACTGGAAGAACACACAATCAGCCCAGAACAGGCTCAGCTGGGATGCCAAGGAACAAAGATATCAAGAAGGGATATTTGTAATTCCATGGAGTTTGGGTGTCAGTAATATTTGTCACTGAATGCAGCCTCACGCTGGTCTGGAAGCGGTGAAGGAGCTCAGTCCCAGCACGGTCACTTCTGTCTGTGCTTCATTGCTGTTAGGAAGGACCAAGGGTCTTACACTCCCATCTCTAGTGTCTGCTTTTAAATCCTTGCAAAATCAATTGGAGTCTCTCGATAACTATAATAAAATTTTATTATGATTTTTATAAAGCATTGCTGTCACTGTCATATTTAGGTCCTGCCTGTATATGAGGCTACATACAGTGTTAAATTTCATTGGAACTCACAGATTCTCACTCCAGGGTCCTGAGTAAAGTAATGTGAAGGGCTCAAATATCTGGAAACAAGAAACTGGAGAGTCATTTGGTGGCTGTGGCAAAGTAGCAATGCATTCCACAAGCAGGTACTTCCACATGCAGGCTGTGTAACCTGCTGGCCCAAAATTCTCTCACCATTTATCTTCTTCTGATGGCATTGGTAAAAATAAATAATTTATATTTACATATATCTATAAACCTACTACCAAACTCCTTGAATTCTTCAAAATGCCAGATTTTTTTCTACCTCCAAGGAAACGCTTGGGTGTTTTTGACCCATACCATGTGTCAGTGCTCCCTTCTTCTTTTCACGTTATAGATCCAGCCCTGAGACATTAATGGTAATTATCACATTTCTGGTCATAAAAAACCAGTGAGAGAAGCACACAAATTACCACATTGAAGCACAGAGAAATTCGGTTATGCTATTTATCTCTGACATGGGTCAGCATCAAATTTAGGGATGTACTTGAAAAACAGCAATATACAAATCTAGGAGTAATTTTCTGGCTGCTGTAATCTGATATTTTATTTGTGCCTGAAAACATGAGGATGAATATTTCTTACATGTGTGGCTTATGTATATGACTTGACAATATCTTACTACTCATATAAGCTTCTTATCTTTTTCTAAATCCCAATTATGCTCTTGTTCTTGAGGATGCTGGGCAGCAATTCTTCAGAGGAGCAATGCCCAAGTAATTGCTACACCATCATGTAAAACCAATAGCAGACAAACGATGCTGTTGGAGAGCAGATGTTTAATGTGGGACAGGGCAGTACAGATGATGGCTTTTTATTTCCATTCTGCTCATCTTAGGCTCTGAAATTTCCATGCAGGAAACTATGCAAGTAGGCTGACAGCACTGTTGATTTTACTACTCTTATTTATGAGGAAGATTCTCTTGTCAGCCTGTTATTACTGTTTGTTATCCTTGACTAGGACTTAATCACTCAAGATTCAACAGTGACTTGTCACCTTTCCAGCCATGTGTACAGTTTTGAGTGGAAATGAGTGAGTCCAATTCAAAGCAGTCAGCATAATTTCAATCAGTCAAGAGCTGCCAGCCTTCTAAACACAAGGGTGGCCCTGGGTCAGCAGATGGACACATACTTCACTGGCTGTCAGTGCGTTGTGGTGTTGTTCATTTGTCAGGGAGCTCTGCCCTCAGCAAAACATCCTGAATATTCAAGCACTGCAATAAATCACAGCAAAGAACAAGACTGTAGGCTGGATTTTTGTACAGCACTTGGTCCCTAAAGTAGCAGGAACATTATTGCAACAATTGTGCTTTGATTACAATTTGTCATTTGAGTGCACAAGTCTGGCTTCCAAGGCTCCCAAACCATGACTGTGAATAATCTGGTGATATTTGTTAATTTGGTGTGTGTACAGATACTTACACAAACACAAACACACGCACCCACAACACACATAATGTACGTGAATTATTATTATTATTATTATTATTATTATCTTCCTATATATCTTAGCTCCTTTGTATATGTATGTGTGTATGTGTGTGTGTTTAAACTGTAACCATAATATGACTCCCACCTTTACAACTGACCTCTTACTCCTGATAATATATAAATTCTCAGTGCAGGCTGAATAAAAATGAAGCTCTTAAAAACCTGTAAGTTTTCCAGAATTTCTTATTCCACAAAAATACAAGCCCAAAACATTTCAGAGTGTCTTGCTTAAAATCCAAAAGAGGGTGACAGTGATAAATGCACCTTTCTTTCATACTAAACTGAGATTTTTGTCCTTGAGCTGAGATGTTTTTCCCAAATTTTTTTACTGAAACATATACATTTCTACCACACAATTTTGGTTCTAGTAGATTCGCATCAAACTCCCATCATCTCCAGGGAGAAACATTTTTCTTGGAGTATGTTTACACTTAAGGGGTTGAGACTTTCTGAAACAAAATAAGAATTTAACAAAAAAATATCTGATTAAGTAGGTAGCAAAGAATTTGTCCCTAACAGCATTTGAGTTAGGACCAATTTTCATTTTCAGGTACTAATTTTCTGAAACATCTCACTATTCATTTCCACATATTCTAGTATTATACAGATGATAATTTTAATTACATACTAGGAAAGGAACCTTAAAATCATGCATAAAATGCAGGAAATATGTTAAGCCATTTTACTGATGACCAGCTAATACAAGATGAAAAAAAAGGTCCTCACATTTTCCAGGAAGAGTAATCTAAAACCTAGTCCAAGCTCTTCAGAAGAGATGAGCACTTCAGTTGTTAAAATGTGAGCTCTGCATGTGTCAACTTCTTCATGTTTGTCCAGCATCTCTCCATTTTTAAAAATTCAAATATCTCCTTATTTTTAGGATTTATCATAGTGAGCATTTCATTCAGTTGGCTTTACTACAATAATTGAAATTCCACAGATTAGGTGATTGTTTCCCAAGAAATCATAATTATCATGTGTCAGAACTTAGAATGTCCCACAGACATTCTCGGACGTTCTAGACCCAGGTTAAAAGTATTTGAGATCCTGGCATGCAGCCAGAAACCCCTGTGGCTTTGAATCTGACCCATGGAACAGTTTACCAACTTTGCAGGAAGAACAAGAAGTCACAAAAGTTTAGATATTGTAGTAGAAGTAGTCACGAAGTGAAGGGTAGGATTTTTGAGTGCTGTACAGGGGGGTTTTAAGCCTTGTACGCAGGGGTCCAAGTTTTGTACATGGGGGTGAGGGGGATCTAAGATGGAGGGATTTGGGTGTGCCCTGTCCTCTTTCTTTCTCCTTCCTAACCTCCATGTCTTTGGTGATGTTGGCACTCACAGATTAGTCTAGAGTAGAAACTCACCATTCAATATAGATAGTAGGTATTGGAGAGAAAGCATAAACATGTAGTACGTAATATATGATATAAAAGATGGCACCAGCCCCCTGGGAGGGCAGAGTGCCTTTGTCTGAGCTGCTGAACGGGCCACAGCAGTTCAGGGAGAAGAATCTTGTAGATAACCAACAATGAACAACCTTGAAAACAGACAACAGAAGACTACTGAGTCTTTCTTCGAAGGCACGGGTTGGAGGAGAGACTTTTCCATCTTTCGGGGTCATCCCAATCCGGGGGTGAAACCCCACAATCGTGTAATTTCCTTTTAAACTTGACAGCCAGGCCATCCCCTACTACTTAAGGACACGTCTGTGGTTGTTTTGACACTACTATATTTGACCCTCCTTCTGCCCTTGATGTTTTCCTCACACTGTCTCATCAACACCTGTATTTGCCCTGCAGCTCACAGGCCTTTCTTCTTTTTGAGAACACTTTCACACATCTTCCACACTCATGCCAACAGCTTTTCCAAGTAAAGAACTGAAGTAGAAAAGGTTAAAATGGCTCAAATAATCTTCTTTCACACAGACTAGGGGAGAAGTTTGCCGGCAAATTGTGTGCGATATTTTAAATATAAAAATTTACTTCAAATTTAAAGTCACACCCTAAATTTTTGAACTAAATTAAACCTGTGTCATTTCAGTCTTTCTTCAGGAGACCATGGATGAATTGAAGTAACATAAGACAAGCTGACGTTTCAGCATGACAAAAGCAAGGAAGCAATGGAAATTGAGAAGATGAGCTATTTCTGAAACTAATTGTCAGAACCCTGCACGTTGTGTACTTTGAGCTGTGCAGAAGCATCTGAGATTCTGAGAGCTGACAAGAACAAGAAATGATCTCTGAACCTGCAGGGTTCCTAATGAGATTCAGCTCTCATTAAGAACCTCTTCCAGTGTCAACTACCCTTTTTTAAAGTTTCTTGTCTACATCTGTGAATTGGACAGAAGTCACTGTATTTCACACAAAATCCTCCTTTTGCTGTTGCTTCTTAGCTCTGTCCTGCCTCCTGCAAATTGTCATGGATGGTTTCAGTGCAAAAATGTGGGGTTAGATTTCCATCAAGTTTGACAGAACTTCCACAGTTTAATTTACCACGTTTTGCTGAATTGGTAGGAAATGGTTCCAAATGTTCATGGGAATAACTGGACATATAAAGAAATTGTGCTGCTCTGTGGTCTCCAGCTCCAGCTTGTAAAGCAGCAGTACAGTTGCCTTGAACACCAAAAAATTACAGTGACTGCAATAAATCCTTTATTTCTGTGCAGAAATGAAGAGCAGGAGGAAAGAGGTGACAGGAGGCTGAAGTGTCCCCAGAAAGGATCAGCACACCCAGTGCATCATGAGGCAAGAGAGTGCACAGATCAGCCCCTCAAGCTGAGTTTGGAGGATGCTGAGATTTAGGTAAAATACATCTTTATTAAATGAAAAAGAAGCCCTTCACAAAGGCAGCCTGACCTTTTCCATGTTTCTCTTCAGGAAGGCTCACCTTAATCTCACCTCTTCTCAGGTCCATCAAAGACCAGTCAAGACCTGCTGACATATGGAGACATTTTGCCTTGGACATTTTTTAGTCCTTGGATTTACCTGGCTGTTCATTTGCTGCATGGTGCTTCATTAATGACTTTCCACCCATGCTCCTTCCATTCTCAGAAGCAGACCAGACTCTGGCTCACCCAGCTGCGTCATCAGAAAATCATCTGTTGCCTTAGATATAACAAAATTACTGTTTCAGGCATGGATATACTGGAAAATTCTCTTTCATTTGCTAGTGACTTTAGTTTGTGCTAATATTGGCTTCACACTCAAATTTTCTGAAATGAGAAAGTTTTGCCCTAAAAGCGCCTGGATAGACACTGCAGGAGAACTCTGCTGTTGACCTCAGGTAATTAAATACCTCTTGCCACTCTGGGGCACTTTCCTCTATGACAGATCACATGATACCAGTGGTGGATGTGGTCTAAAAAATAAGTAGATAAAAATTTGCTTTTACAATTAACTGTGAAGTTATTATATAGTAAGACAAGTTTTTCTGAGATAAACAGTTATATCCTTTAATCTCCTTTACATATATTTTCAGGCACCTGCAAAACTCCAGTCTGGAAGTTAGTATCTCCAGCTTTTTCACATTGCATTTTTTTGCAGTGAATTTTTCAGTATTCATGGGTATCTCTGTGTGTCTTGTGTGTATTTTCCAGATAGGAACCTTTGTAATGAAATTTTTAAAGAAACAAATAAACGCATGGGGGCATGCACACACATAAACACACACATATATATATTTATATAAATGTATAGAAGAGCATGATATTTTTTCCTCACTTATGTTCTTCCCAAACAGGAAAGTTTGTGTTTAAATTCATTTTTTTCAGATAGTTGACTTACTCATCATAGCCAAGACTCAGCCTCTTCCGGTTCAAACCTTCCTTTTCAGAGCAGCTCCGTATTTGTGAATCGTAATACAAAGCAGAGAAAGGAGTAGTGTTTATTCTACATTCAGATAAAATCCTGGGAAAGAATTTCACTTTAAAAACTGAAAAGAATGAACAGTTGGTGCTACTTCATTAATCCAAGATGCCATTTGCAAAGGAAGTCAGGTTATTCCAGTAACACTTGCCTGGTCATTAGTGGTTCACGTTAAAGGTTTTCTCCAATTTCCAGATATCAAGGCTGTCTCATGAAGAACTGCAAGAGGAAAGTGCCTTGATTTTTCCTCTCAACACAGAAAACTGACAGGCATGAAAGGCTAACTCTGGAGATGAATTTCCTACTAAAAGGAATTATCGCCAAAGGTAAAAGCTGTGTGGCAATCCAAAGCCATTCCCCATTTAGGATGACAAAAACTTTTATATTCTGATCTTTTTAACTTATATAACAACACTGCTCATACCAAATTCTTATTGAATATAATGAAAAAATGATCAGATCCATCAAATGTTTTCCCTATGATGTTAAGAGTTGTTCTTCCAGCTCATTGGGACTCAGTATTCCGAGAAGTCTGGTAGGAGGTTGTCATTTTATCTTCAGTTTCCAGTTCCTTCTGTTTTCACCTTTTTTACTTTTGTTGCAGGAGAAACTGTCATTGCTGCTTTACATTTTATGCCAAGGAGAATGCGTTGGTCTAAAAAATTACAGAATATCTTCAGCAATTTTTGAGCAGATTGTTGTGAAACAAGCCATGAAACGCAGATCCTAGCTTACTGGAACACAGGGGAATTTACTCTTGGAAGCTTTCATTTAGCAATGTTTATTTTATTCTTCAAAGATAAGTGTTCTTTCGTCTTAGATGAAATGTGTGATACGTCAACAGAGTCAGAGAAATGGAAATTCTTTTATTTAGCAATTTTGAAAGGATAATGTTTTCCACATCATATTGTAATATTTATTTGGTTTGTACTGTCTTTTTTACTCTTTTTTTAATAGCTCCAACATTCTTTGCAGGGAACTTGAACTGCAGTGTCATGCAGGTACAAACAGCTCTAGATCTAAATATTTTTTCAAATAAACATGAAGATGTGACAAACCTTTTCAAATTTGTGACTTGAAATCAATATTCTCTTGGCCTCCAGCATTTTTTGTGGTTTGGTTTTGGTGTGGTAACTTTTATTGTTATCTTTGGCTTTTATGGGCTTTATTCTGATGATAGATTACTTAAAGCATTCCTTGTTTCATCCAGGTTTTGATGGCCTTGTTCTTTGCTTTTCTGAACATAAGTTGGAATATTAAGTTAAACAAAATATAATTTAAGAAATCTTAATTCATCTAGTGAAAAGAAAAAAAAAATAAACGTTTAAGATTAAATACTAAAACCAAATTTTAATTTGAATGTTAGGAGAAATGAGCTAGGGAAGTTTGGTAGGTAACCAGGTTATATTCAGATCTACCTTCTAAACTGGCAGAAGTATCATATGAGGAGACAAAACAACATAGAAAAAGCTGTCACTCACCCCAGATTCATGATTCTTCAGGCGTTGGCCAACTCCCAGCTCATAACTGAAAAGCTCAGGTTTGAAATTTTTCATTAAAACATGTGAGGTCACAGATCCAAAACAATCAAGATTTTCCTCCTGTAAAAGCCTGGGGGTGTTGTGGTGCCTGCCTTGGGTCTTGCCAGGACTTCTGGTGTCTCCTACGAGCCATGGAAGTGACTGTCAGGGTGCCAGGAGGAGAAGCTGACAAAAACATCACCACCACCAGAATTTATCTGAATAGCTCTGCATCAAACATGACAGCTTGGGTAAATCATCAAATTTCAGTGAAGAATGTTTTCTCTAGGAATTTTTTTTATCTTTGAAACCGAGGAACTTCTGCAAATAAAAGAGTACCCAAAAATTGCAGAAATATGGTAGAAAAAGACTAGAAATCTGGAAGAGATATCAGAAGGTTGTAGCAGAGGAGGATAATTCGTGCCTTCAATGGATGTGAACATGGATTATGCTGATGTTTCCCTTGACATCAATGTGTTTATTTACACGAAGACACACATTTATACTTGAGACACTACATAAAGCTGTTTCTTTATGCACACATGCAGATGTAAGTTTCAAAGCTCAGCACTTCTCTTCCATCTGCCCTTCCAGCCAGTGTTTTACATGTGCTTTAAAATTTCAAACTATCAAAAGACTTAGATGTTTCCAAAAAGAAAATTTTTGAGCAATACATTTTACATGTTGTAAAAAGAAGCCATTGAAGGAAGGTTCATAGTGTGTGTTCTGAGTTCAGGCTATGCAGTCAGAGTGGCATTTCTGCCCTGAAAAACCATTGAAATTATCTGGCTAGCATTTTCCAAGCTAATTGATTAGAGGTCGGACATCTATCATATTGTTAAATTAATTGTCACTCTGAAATTCAAAGAAGTCACCAGAATATTTTCTGCAATCATAGCGGACTCTTGAGCCTCATTGTAGGTCTGGCACTAAGGATTTTCCTCGATTCGTTTTTAAATAATTGAGGAGAGGTCAGATACAACAAAAAATTGAGAGAGCAGAGGATGCTTTCAGAACATTACTGGACAATTTGGCAGTGATGTATATTTAGAATTGCACTACTTACAGAAATTAGTTTCCCTGAAGAATGCCTGAGTATGTGTTTCAGATATTACCCATGACCTCAGATGAACTGACTACATTTAACTATCCCACATTGTTGAAATCTGGGCTCAGAAGGATATTGAATTGGAATGACCAAGTTGATAGCTTCCCTTTTCTTTCTTTTTTATTTGTGCACATAAATGTTCATTTAAAAAGCCATTCTAAACAAAACTAACTCAAAATGATGTGGAGAAGAGCCTTTTCAAATGGGCTTTGCCACAGTCACCTCTTATTTCTCTTGCATGAAGGACAGTATTTGGATAGATTTTTAATCCTGATAGGTGAATAATAGACTGAAATCACAGCTAGAGTTACAGTCATCACAGTATTTTTGACACTGCTAAAATCAACAAGGAGTTAACAGAAGTTTAATATAGCTTAAATTGTTCAAATGTAGGTTCAAGACAAACAGGATGTAAGCCATCCAATGGCAGAGAAATAGTTTGAATTTGACATATCATCTACTCCAGTTGATGCACTTGCTGGTTTTCTTTCAAATCCTTAGAGATGTTCCCAC
Source organism: Motacilla alba alba (assembly GCF_015832195.1). Lineage (NCBI taxonomy): Eukaryota > Metazoa > Chordata > Aves > Passeriformes > Motacillidae > Motacilla > Motacilla alba. The sequence continues at coordinate 9,759,847 of NC_052019.1, read as the reverse complement.
ATCAGTTTTTCCAAGATTTCTCTGTATCCCATAGCTAAAGGACAACAGACAAGTCTGCATGTCAAAGTTTACCAACACCTCCTAAACTCTGGAAAACAAGGTTTCAGGACCCCTTCAGCTGGCTTCAGTTGTTCCTTATAAACACCTCATAGAACTGGTGATCATACACAACTATTAAAAAATTTCTAATATGACAGCATAGAGTCCAATTTACTCTTGTGTCTCCCAAAAGCTAAAAAGAGAAAGAAAAAAAAAATTCTGTGTGAGCCAATAGCACCTTTGAGAGAAATCTGCCATAATAAAAGATACAGGCAAGGGCACTCAGCCAGCCATCGACAGAGCCTCTGCTTGTCTGCCAATCATGGAGGCATTCAAGGATTTAAGCTCTGTCTTTCAACCAAGGTCTTCTTCTAGCCCCATCCTTGAATGAAGTTTACAGCTGATTGAAGATGAGAGGTTGTCAAACTGACAGTCACCTCTTGGCCCAAACAGGAGCTGTCAAGACATGACAGCCTGGTCTCTCAGTCAGCCTTGCTGAGGGAGACAAAGTTGCCACTTGTAAAAGCCTACATACCTGTCCCACCAAATGCTTAGGAGTCACTTCTAAGCCAGTGTGGCTCCAAGGTAAATAAAAGGATCAGCAAGAGTCTGAAACAGCATCAACATGAAACAGCAGCACATGCTGTGAGCAAAACTGGCAGGGATAGCACAAACCAACTCAACACCTTCCATAGGTGGATCCAGGTATCAATATTTTTCTTTCCAACTGGCAGCCTAGCTGAAATGAGGAAAAAAGAAGGAAGGAAATGAAAGTGGGAATTTATGAACAGCAAATTATTAGGAAGAGTAGAAAGTCAAGGAAGCTTGCAGACATGAAAACTGCCTTTCAAAAAAAAAACTTCACCTTGACACTGGTCTGGTGAACCAAATGGTAGACAGGCTTGCAAGTTCTGTGCTAAGGCAAGTTAAGAAATGTTCTTGTTCCTGTGGGAGTGGCTTTGCAGCAGACACTCTCCACATCTTTCCAGGTTAAGCAGCTTCTGCACTGGGAATTTCACATCACTGTCCAAGCTCTATCTTCATGGAATCACCAATTCACATTGCAAAAGCCTGAAGATGTAGTTGAAAAGCATGTCAGAGCTCTTGTCTTCTTTCTAATCCCTGAGATTTTGCTGTGAAAAATTCTTAATCTGGCCATTGAAAACCAAACCAAGCCTGCTGTTTCTTTTACCACAGAACAATGTTAATAATACTTGATGTCATATTGTAGCAATAATAGATGTCCCATTGCATCTAAAACCCACAGGATTCAGAAGGCAGCAATTACAGTAGCTCTCTTGAGACTTTACTGGTAGTTCTAGTTAGCAGAAATATCCTTGAGGGAACAAAAATTCTGGCAGATGAATAATGATTATTTTAATTTGAGATGCCTCAGATCTGAGCATTTCTGATTTGTTCATGCTGATGTATTTCCATTCATGCATTTGTGCATCCCCTCCTGAGATTTAAAGAAGCAACACATGAATATGGAGTGGAAAGAAAATCCTCTAGAAGGAAATAAAAACACAAGTCTACCTTGAAAAGGAATACTGGCTCAATTATACTTTACTATATTTTCTCAATTAATTATACAAAAGCCAGTACAAAGATTGAAACAAAAAGAGAATAAATGAGGTGCTGCCTCCATTTGATTATCAAATAGAATGGCTATGAGGCATTTCCATTTTAAAAAAGTATCACCCCAGGAGGCATCTTCTTGAGCTCATCACCTCAGCATGTCTCCAGCACCCTTAATAGGAAAGATTTATGACAACTTTTCAGCTGTAGCTTCTTTTAATTGACAGAATTTTGTTGCCACCACTGAAGAATAATTCTGTGAGCTTTAGAACATGAACGCAGTGAATGCTACATATGGATTATCTTCCAGTTTCTTTCAGAATTCTGCTCCAACAAAATCCCTCAGAGGTGCCACCTGCCATTTCTCATTGTGAATTAGGCTGGGGTGAGGGATCTTTAACTTTGGAACACAAGCTGCTTTTGTAAGTGTTTTGCATTTTCAGGTTATCTTTTCCTGAAATTTTGGCTCCATTATTGTTTGCTGCTTTCCTAACAAGAAAGTTTTCCTTGACTCCTAATATTTCATCTGGATGGCAGTTGAACACACGAGAAAAAAATTCTTGGAAATGTGCATATAAATCCATACCTGAAGAAGATCTCAGTATTTCAAATATCCTGGTGACAGTGCACACCTCAGTGGTGTGTAGCACTACTGGGAGCAGCACAGCTGGGAAATCAATCCACTCATTCAGCCTCAAAAAAATGAGGAATGCAGTTGAAAATAATTCTGTCTCATGAGGAAGTCTGACATTTCACTGATCCATGTCTGAGAGGAAACTCTTGAAAATGCAAGAATGTTTAGAGAGAAAAAGGCCTGTGGATCTGACCTGCAGCCTGAGATACACCAAAAACACTGAACTTGATACTAATCTTTCCCCTCACAACCAGGTACCTTGGGACAGTAAATAAACAGAAAAATATAAAAGAGAAGGACTTTGTTGTATTATCAGCATTTCCTTTTTGTTTCCATAAAACAGAACTTATTCAAAACACCTCAAAGCATCAAATTAGATTCCAAATGATTGGTGGGTCTTGTTACAGAATAGATTAGTGGTAAAAGATATCATGCTTCCAGAAGCTATAAGGCTCAGTTCTACAAGTCCTAATAACTAGGTGTTATAATGGGTATCAATACTGATTATTTTGGTGAATTAAAACTTGGGGATGATTTTGTAGCAAACTGCCCAGTGGAAGTGTTCTACCAAGCATGATACGTCTTTTTTTTGGTCATAAAACACAGGTCCCATTATGTTTTGTATCTTTTCTCTGTTAGGGTCTCTCTCTAATGGGTCATATTAGTTGTAGTTCCCCTTACAGATAGCTTTAGCCACAAGGCTGATGTTAGTCTTCTCTGGAAGAAGTGAAAGTGGTGGGTGTCAAAGGCATTTTTTTGATCTTCATTAATTGAGCCACCCAGATTCTACAATTCTCAAATAGTTTTCAATCAAAATAACACATTTAAAAAAAAACAAACACACAAATAAATGTAATAAATAATAAATAATAAATGAATGAGCTGACTGAAAATTGCAGTGGATTGTTCAAAATAAATAGATATGTTTACATGTTTGGGGTAATTTGCAATTACTTAGACTAGATTTTTTTTGTCATTTTACTGTTAGATTGATAACTGAACTCCAGAATTTAATGTTCTTAAAAGTCCAGTTTCTTAGGCTTTAAGTCTTTCATGGGTTTAAGGATGAAAGAAGATAATTGTCTACCATAACTCATGTTGAGTGAAGATCTGATGCCCATTTCTGTAATAGAATTTTGTACAAAATATTAATATAATCTATAATCAGCAGGTGTTTATAAGTACTACATTTAAGACAATTTTCATCAGCAAAACAGAATCCAAGAACTGGGGTTTAACCCACATGGGTTTAAGTAATCCAAATAAAGCCATGACAGATGCCCAATGAAGAGTTACCAGGAGCTTCTCCTGGTCTGATATTTTCAAAATGGGTTCCAGTGATCCCTGTTTGCCTTCTACAAAAACCCAATCCCTCACTGAAACATCACCATTTAGCACCCTGTCCTCATCCTGCTCTTCCTGGTCCTACTGGTGATTGTGCTGCTGGCACAGCCTCAGAGCCTTGGCTGAATCCCCTCTTTACTGCTTGGCTCAGCTCAGTATCTCTTTTTGATTCCTTTGATGAGCTCACAGAGCTAATCTTTACCGAAGCAATTAAATTATTTGTTTCCAAATTAAACTGGTTACATTTAATGAATTAATTGTATTTAAGTGAGTTTAATAGCCCAAACTGATGCAATTCCACACTCAAGATACCTCTGTTTCAGCTGCCTTCATGGCTACAAACTAGACCATATGTAGGTAGCCACTGATTCTCCACAGTTATGAAATCTTCATTATATCAGAAAGATGTTTCCACAAATATGCCTATATCTAAAGTACTGGAAATTGTAATTTTTGTCTCTTTTTGAGGTGAAAAAAAGACAGGTTATCTACAATCAGTTATGTATTCACATTGAAAATGCCCCTGATCTGCAACTCTTAAAACTGTCTTAAACTCTTAAAACTGTCTTAAACTCTTAAAACTGTCTTAAAAGTGCAGCTGTAATGAAAACCAGAAAAACGCTTAGCAAAGTTAGAGAGGGCTAAAATACATATTCATGTATATATACACACACACATATATATACAGAGTATAAACAGAAACACTTCTGAGGTTTTACAAATGAGGTTTTATGACCTCTCAAAAAATGTTCACAGTTAAATAAACCTGGAAGCTGAGATGCTGAGAGTTTATTGCCTTCCAGACCCTAGCTGTTCCACTCGCCTACATTTTAGTCCAGAGAAGATTAGGAAATTTTTTCTTCCAATGTAGCAATTTTTCAAGAAGTGAGGTAGTCAGTGAACTGAAACACCAGTATGCAAAGAAAAAAAAAAAAAGACTTTTGGAAAATTTTCTGGGATTCTGTAGACTTTTTTTCCTTACATAAATTATTGCCAAACAACTAGGAGTAACAGATTCACTCTTAGTGTGAAAAATCCATTGATAGGTGATACCCAGTGATGTGGTATTAAGTCAAGTTAAGTCTTGAATTTGTAAAAGCCATGTAATATTGCAAATTAAATCGAAACTGGGAGCAGGAATCAATAGAACAGACTCTGTTATGAGGTACATACTGAAATCTGAAGCTTCATCACACTTACTTTCCAAGAAATAAAGGTTAGCAAGACGTACTGCATGTATTGCCTGCTTCTGGGATCAGCATTAGCCACTTACATAGTGGATTTTGATGTTTTTTGAGAGCTGATAGATGTTCCTAGATTTTCCTCTTTTCAGTCACAGAGACCCTCTCTCACATACTTTTGTTTGCTCTCCTGTACCCTGGAAACATGATATTATTGGATTTTGAGGGTTACATATGAGTACAAAGCTTGCTTTGGATTTCTCTAGAAATTACTGAGGCTTATGAGACACTGAAAAAGGCTTACATTTTTCTTTTGTAAGATTGTGGTTTTAAAATGTAGATAGTGTCAATCTCATCTGACTAGGTTTTGTATTCAGGAGGTGACTATGTTATTTTTATCCTAAACCATCTGCTAGATGGAAGTAACAAGAGTTTCAACTCTATCTAAAATTTATTTTGAAATAAATTCATTTATATCAGGAACACTTAAGCCTTTCAATGCACATTTTGATTCCACTTGTAGTTTTTCACTGTAGTAATTCTTTTCGGATCTATATGATTGATCACCCTATAATAACCCCTCTTCAATAAGCAGCTGCCTGACAGACACCATATGTTGTTTAACCTAGATCTGGTAGAGTGTTATTTGAAATCCTCTCTTGCTGCTTGTTAACTCGTTTTTTATCACCTCTTTTCATTAGGTGATTTAGTTTTAAGTGGGTCACAGCGTTATCTCCTCCTCACAGTAATTTTGTAACCATGTTGCACCTTCTTTCACTCCATACATCTTTTCTGTTTCTGTGTGTGTTACCTCAGTGAAAGCCTTTATCCTGTGCACCTCTACAAGTGGTATCAGTGACCACTCACATAATAACAGTTTATTTCCCTAATAGCATATGAACTGACAGAATTTTCTGCCAGCTATTTCAGGGCCTGGTGATTTTCTTCCCTATTAAGGATTTTGGAAGAGTATCGTAGTTTGGAATGGGAAGAAATGGGGAAGGAGGATTTTACCGCAACTCATTTTACAATATAAAATTGTGCCTTTTTCCCACTCCTCAATTCTTTTATCACCAGCAACTTTTCTGCTTTTGACTTTAGGGGATTGCCTCTTCACCATTCTGTGGATAATCATTTGCAAAAGTTTTTCTGACCTTATGTAAATGCCATAATGAGAAAAAACAAAACTTTTGAATATAACCATTAAAAAGGCACACCCAAATAACACATTTATTCTGAAGATCTTAATTTTTTTTATGAGGAGGATGCAGGCCTAGACACTGCAGTGATGTCATTGCTGAAGTCCCTGGGGAGGACTCAGAAAGATCCACATCTGAAAGGGCTCAGGGAAAGGGGCAAAGGAACCAGAAGTTTCTGATGTGTCTGACCACAGGCCCATGGGATTCAAGGTACCAGCAGAGTTGTGCTTATGCATGAGATACACCAACTGAATATAACTATTCCCAGAGATAATTTTTAAAAACCCGCACCGTTCCAAGAAATTATGTTTTCTTTTTAATATTTGGTTTCTGGGGATGGTATCAAACTGCTTCCTTGCCTTCAGGAAAGTAATCTGAAATAAAGGAAGAAACCTCAGGGGATTTTTTTCCAGAATCATAATCTGCACCCCTGTTTAAAAGCAAAAATGCTTTTAGGCAGTGGTCAGTACATATGGAAATCTGTGAGGATGTTAACACCCATGTTCTGCTTCTGTTTTGCACCATTCAGCAATATCTTGACAAAGAGAGAATTATAGATATGCCAAGATGCTCATCTCAGCTCTGTGATTCTCATTACAGTTCCCTTTTGTTCTAAAATATTCTATTTTAGCCATTCATTTTCACAAAGACTTCCCATATTACCATGTAGCAGCTTGTGTCATTGCAGTATATTTGTTGTCTTTCTTCTGTATTCACAGTTTGCTTCCTGTCCTCAGATCCAAGGGCTGAGTAGCTGGAGAAGCTGACAGAATTCATAATGGTAGACTGGACATGAGACTGATATTAATGGAAATTCTTATTCCTCTCTGTGTCCAGACACAGATTTTAAAAAGGTTATATATTCCCTCCATAGGAAACCTCAGGAAGAAGGGAAAATATAAAAATGGAGGTTTAGGTGTAGGAGCAGAGAAGAAGAGAAGGATATAAAGGAATGCAGTATAAACCCAAGTCAAATTCTATAAAAAGGCTTGTGTTTTACAGTGAAAAGAGAGTTGTACTTTATTCTAGCACAGTCATTGTGGTGAGTGAAAGTGAGAATATAATGTGCAATAATTTTAAATTATCATGGAAATTACCCAACACAATCTCCACACTTCAGTCTCTTGGCTGTCACAAACCAGTGAGGGGAATCATGATGTCTGCTTTCTTTTACACCTAGTGTTGTGGAGGTTCTGCTTAACCTATCATTTACCAATGAAAATGTATCTGATTTTATTCCTAAAGCTTTGAGAAGTGAAAATTATACCCTGTGTATAAAATTTAACTGGATGTAATATATAACAGTATATCAAATTTAATTGGTGTACTATTCCATACAAGAAGTGACAAGATACTTCTTCAGCTGTGGAAAAGATAAAGCGTGATTGATGGCAGAAATTAATAATTGAGGAATGTAATTCACAGCAATAGATGCAATCTACAGAGAAGTTTTCAAAATGGCTAGGCAAGGCTAATAAGTGGGAAAAGTATGGCACAGCTCCTGTTTGTGAAGCACAAGGTTTTGAGACAAATAAATATACCACTTCAAAGCCTCTTAAAGGGAAAGAGAGCCAGACTTCAACACCTTTTCACACAGAACTCCCATGTCCTCTGCGTGTACAAAATGACAGAGCTGGGGAATCGTCCGTGCAGAGGACTGTGAGTGCCTCAGCTCCAGGGCACAGCATCCACTTTGCAGCCCACTCCACCAGTGCAGCAAAGGGGGATGCAAAAAAAAGTTTTGGAAGAGAGGCTTGTCAAAAAGAATCCTGTTTGAAAGTCAGATTCCTGCCTGCCTGCACCACTTGAAAAGAAATGAGTTTCCGGTATTTCGTGCTTGGTTTTTATGGCAGAGTCCTGTGCCAAAGGCACACATTAAAACACTGATCCTGATCCTGTTCCTTGTTGCAACCAACCTCTCTCTCTGTTCTGGGAACAGAGGGCCACGTCCCCTCTTCCTTCCTATGTGCCTAAGATCAAAAACTCCCATATTTGCCCAGGCTGTTGGGGCCATACCCTGGAAAGAAGGGAGGAGACCAAAGCAGGAGACTGGGACAGAGCTGCTGTAGCCACAGCAGCATGAAGTGTTGAAGTCTGGTTCTTGTGATGCTTAAATATAATCTACTCATCACCAGTCCCTTTTCCTTACACCTGGCTTGATGAACTTGAACAAAAACATAAGTGAAAAAATAGCTGTAAAGAAGCTAAAAAACGTGATGATATCAAGTTACTTAGAAGTTTTGTGAATAGCCCTTTGGGCCGTTTAAGAATTCAGATTTTAACCCTTTCACCCACACGAGTCAGGGAAAAGCATAGCTCTGCTCTCTTTTGCCCCCAGCTGTGGGAGACCTTCACGCTTTCTCCCCTGAGCAATCAGCTGATTGAAGAGGCCCCACACTAAGGACTGGCTGAGGAGCTCAGAAAGGCAGCCACTCCCAGGCAGCCTTTCCTTGCTGCTATGCTAATGACTGCTAGGCACTGTTCTACATTTAAATGATCAATAAAGCCCTTCCCATTGACAGCCAGAGTAGTAGAGGGTTATGCTGGATTCAGTGTGCAATAACTGTTTCCAGATGTCATGACACACAGGACATTCAGCTTAGAAATTACCCATTGTGCATCAGTGTCACAGCCACCCGATTTACATTATTCCCGTGGAGCTGATCCCTTGACCTCTGCTTTCTCCACATGCACATGCTGGGGCTCTTGCTACCCTCAGCCTGATGAGCTGTGCCAAGCCGCTGACAAGGTCCACAAGTCCTCCAGAGACCAGGCTGCAGGTGTACAACCCACTTCCAGCATCACCTCCTTGTGTTAATCTACCAAGATGAGAGGCATGAGATAAAACTGTTAAGGTCTGCTGAATGAGCAAAGCAAAAACTGTACCCTCTACCAGGTCTAAATTCAAAAGATCATTATTTTATAGGACAAATCTTTTTGATGTTGCCAAGCCACAAACTTGAAGGCAAGTGCTTGCCCCAGTGTCTGGAGCCCAGAGGAGTGATGTTTTCCATCTTTCAGCAAATGTGTAGTTCGTGTTGGCATTGAATAAGCCTTTTGTAAGTGAACATATTAGAGAAATCATTCAGGAACAGTTCATCATTTATAAACATCATAATGACAGAACATTTTCAACTGAGTCTGAATAAAATTTGAGATGCAGGTGCAGAGATTAGTAGCTAAATTTTTGTTTTGAATTCAACATCAAGTGGATTATTTTTTTCCTAATGATCACTGTCACTGTTTAATATGCCACTGCAAATTGGACAAAATACAATTATTACCTGGATTGCAATTTTGTTATTGAAATAAATACATAATTGATCTCTTCCTGGGCTTTTTCATTTTAGAAAAAGAAAATATTATTAAAGTTACAGTGAAGAAAGCAGGCAAAGTGCTAAGATTGAGGGCGCTGCTTGCTGCACCACACACAGTCAGGATGCAGCCACAGCTGCCCTGTGCCCAGCAAGGAGAATTTTAACTCTGGAGCCAGACTACTGTTCACAGTCTGCGTTAAAAAGTGTTATGTACTGGCAGTTAAAACCTCTCTTTTAGTTTGTTTGGACAACCCTAAATGAATGACCACAGAGATGTCTGCTCTTTGCCATTAAAGTTTCTGGTCTGAAACCTTTTTTTGTGGGCATGGGTGGGGATAATGCTACCTTCCAGGAGAAGAGTTAATAACACAAAAAACACATTTTCAGATAAGATGTAGACCACAACGGAAAAGAGAATTCTGACATTGTTCAGTTTTTCTCTCTATATCAACATATTTCCCCCTTGCCTCTCTCTCTCTGTCCTTCCTGCTTCTCTTGTGGTTTTCACCTTTTATTTTAGTTTAATCTTCTTCCTTCCCTGTATAGGTTTTGACTCAGAAAGCAAGTCCTCTTCCAATCACATCTTACAATCACACATCTAGCCTGAGGTACTGGTGTTAATTCTCAGACACTTATCAGTGCTTGTTGCTGTTCATGTTAAGTCTGTGGTACTTGCCCACACAACTGCTGCTACAGCTCCTCAGGGAGAGATCTTGCTTGTTTTTCACCTATTTTAAATTTTCTCTGCGTCCTGTAAAGGGTTTTCCCCTATCAGTTTGAAACCTTCCCAAACTTCTCTTGGAGAGGGCCAGATTCCAGCACCTTTACTGTGGGCACTCTAGGAGTCATCCCACTGAAACCAATGAGGCCTCTCAAGAATTAAAAGATTATTTAGAAAGTTCATCTTACCAAGGGAAATTTATCTGTTCTGAACTTGAGAGTTTATTTTGGCTGTCATGTGTTGCCTTGTTTAGATTTAGCAATTTCATTCTGGACAGTAATTTAATTTTCTAAGTTCAATTTATTATAAATACCTTGCAGATACCATGTCCCTACCAAAGGCTGCATTTCACAGAATGGTTGTGGCTGGATTATCTTCCTTTAGTACAAGGGCTGGCTCTCCTTTTGTAAAGCACCTCCGTAAGTGTTATCTTGCTTTTGAGCCTCAGGGACCTTTTTTGAGCTCCCCTTTCCAAGAGAGGAACAAGTTAACACTATAAAAAGTTCTGAGGTTCATACCCAGTGCTGCACAGTTTCACTTTCAGGTATGAAAAAATCCTACATTGATAAGCAAACTTAGATAATCACTGTTTTATCTGATCACACACATAAAAGCCAGACTTTTATGATGATCATTGAAGAGACTGATTTGGTGATATTTATATTATAATGACCCCTGGATTCCCCACAGACAGAGGCAGAAACTCTTTCTGAAACAACTGACATTGCTAGAAAATATAGTTGAGTATTTATATAAAGGGACACTTCTTCAGGTCACCTGCACCTGTAGCAAACATACTTCTGAAAAAAAGAAATCAAAGATTTTTAAAGACACCTGACACATTTATTGCAAACTGCAGCAGCATGTTGAGTGATACATGTGTAGCTGGATCAAGGGCTGTTTCTACTACCCTCAGATTAGGGTAGGGCTCTCAGTCATTCCTGTAACATCCCCAAGCCAGAATACACACTTCAATAGCAATGAAACTCCAGTTATGTAGAACCTGCACATTTCCAAGGATAATACATAATTTTATCTGAGGACAATGGAGAAATGATATGGAATTTTTTTTTCTGGTTTTCAGCATTCTTTTTTATTTAAGCCTCATCACTTTATTAAGTGATGCATAGTAGAGATGAAATAACAGATTTCAAGGGTTGAATGAGCATCCTTGTAATAGATCACAGAAATAAAAAAAGAGATTTGGTCTTTACAACCAAAGTAGCTGCACTGTAAATATGCTATTAGAAAGTCAGAAAATGGCCTATGAGAGGCCCTCTGCTTCCCTTTTTGTTCCATCTCCTGTAAGATGATCTTTTAGCTGTGTTCAGACACTGAGTGTCACAATGTCTGTAGCAGCAAGAAAATCCAACTCCTGCAGTGAGATTAATCATTTGAGTTCATTAATGCAGTCACTCCTTCTTGATGGTGTTTCTCATTTGCACAGCCCCTGCATGTACCCAGGCACTGGCACTACAGGGAAAAAGCCTCTTTCTTGAGGAACTGAGTCTCATCTGATTTATGCTCTAAAAGAGGACTTGAGAGGTAGGAAGCAGTCTCAGGTTTTGCAATGGCATCTTCAGAATTAACTTACATCAGCTGGGGTCTTTGCTGGGTCAGCAACATGGTCAAATGATGTTCGGTACCTTGACTTCCACAGGTGTCATCTGGCTGTCACCATCTGTCATCCACAAGAGGTGAAGGGTTATAAAGAGGGAGAAGAGAAAGAACCTGGAGAACTTCTCCATTGGAAGATCTGCATGGAGCCAGGTGAGAGGGATAAAGATGTCAAACAGCTCATCTAAGTCAGGCCATTGTCCTGGCCCTGCTGTGCAGGGGAGCTTTGATCATCTTTCCATTGCTGGATCTTTCCACTGAGCCTTGTGACAGAAAGATGATGATGGAAGTGTTTGTTAAACCACCTCAGGAATAAAGGTACAGAGTGTCACAGAGCAGCTTAGATTGGAAAGGACCTCTACAGCCAGTCCAACACCCTGCACAGTTCAAAGGTAGATCAAGGGCCTGGCCACCCTCAGTCCCGAATACCCCCCAGTTCCACAGACTCTCAGGCACACATTCAAGGGTGATTTGGATTTTTTCTCATATATCCATCAGAATTTCCTGTTGTAGCATGAGACTGTTGTGCACCTCTGAGAAGAGCCTGGCTCCTTCTCCTTAGACCCCCTCATCAATGAGGTACCACATGCCCCCCTGCTACCCTCAGCCTTCCCTTCTCCAGGAGGGACAATCCCAGAGTCCCATCTCTCCTCACACATCATGAGCCCAAACTCCCCAAAAGCCTCAGAGACCATCTGCTGGACTTGCCTGACTTCCTTATCCCTCCCTTGAATAGGAGAGCCTAAAAATTATCCAGACTGAGATACTGTTAAGAAGAATAAATGAGATGATGGAAACCTGTGTTGATACTGACATCTGACAGCTGTGTTGGTTTGCATAAGACACAAATGAGACTTCAGACATTAAGGTGTTTATTCAAACCAGTCCCCTAAAACTTGTGAAGTACTTCCATCCCTAAATAATAAGAATACTTTCAAGATGTTTCTGTTTTCCTCCATCTGTTCTTATTTCCTTGGGAATTTGTTTTACTGAGAGAAAATGATGGTCTTTTTTTACTTTCTGCAAGCACCACTGAGACATTGCTATGGAAACTGGAAGTTCAATATTTTAGTGTTATATCTTCAGGAAAAAATGCAGGTACTGCCAAGCCCATTCAAATTTATTTGCATAAGTTTTTCTTTAATTTATTGTTGTTTCTGGTTGACTGTGGTTTTCATCTGTACTAATACTGGTTTTTGGATGTTGGTCTGTTGGCGCATAATTCATCAAGATGAAATGTGGTTTTCCTCCAGCATGGTAACTGCTTATTGGCTTTCATAGAAATTGATTTATCAGCCTCAGTTTGTGCAGATGGACCTAGATGTGTGCATACCTGGTTCAGACTTTCTGGAGACTGGGCACAAGTGTTTTTGACAGTCTCAGGTTTTGGCTGTCCCATCTGAAATAATAAATTAACTCAGAAGATTATGAAAGTCCTGCCCCCCAGGCAACTTAATTGTTTGGAAACTACCTGGAAGGAAGACAGACAGGGATTGGTCTCTTCTTCCAGGTAACCAGTGATAGGGCAAGAGGAAATCACCCCAAGTAGTATCAGGGGTGGTTTAGACTGGACATTAAGAAAAGATTCTTCACTAAAAGAATTGTCAGGCATTGGAACAGGCTGCCCAGGGAAGTGGTAGAATTACTGTCCTTTGAAGTGTTCAAAAGCATGTAAAATCATGGCTATGTTTGTGGTCTTTGCAGGGCAGCCAGGACGAGGGAAGAGACGAGAACCTTGACTCCATTTTTCAGAAGGCTGATTTATTATATTATCATATATATTATATTAAAAATGCTAAACTAAAACTATACTAAAAGAATAGAGAGAAGGGAATCATCAGAAGGCTGGACAGGAATAGAAAGGAATGAATAACAAAGTCTTGTGACTGACCGAGACAGTCCAGACAGCTGGACTGTGATTGGTTATTAATTAGAAACAGCCACATGAGACCAAGCACAGATCCACCTCTTGCATTCCACAGCAGCAGATAGTTATTGTTTACATTTCTTTCCTGAGGCTTCTCAGGAGAAAAAATCCTGGCAAAAGGATTTTCATAAAATATGTCTGTGACATATGTTACAGCGCTTACGGACATGGTTCAGGGGTGAACCTGTCAGTGCTGGGTTAGTGGTTGGACTCACTGATCTTACAGGTCTTTTCCTGTATGAAAAGAGTCTATGTTTGGCTGCTCATGACTGGTTGTTAAAGACACTCTGGACAAAGAGCACCTGGGCACTCACCCTACTGACCGGTCACATGGAAATAATGAAATTAAGTGCTCTCTGTATTCACAGTAGGAACAACCTGATATATATTAAATGCTTTTTCTCACCAAAATCAAGTAAGCTTTTTAACAAAATACTCCCAGTTTCTCTGGCTTGTACACAATAAACCAAGAGACAGATCACAGAGACCTCACCCGCGGGAATAGCTCCTGCAGTTACATCTCAAAATATGTGGTTACCCTTAACTTGTCTGATGTACATGTGCTCCTGTAAGTGATAATTGCAAATTAGATCTTTTTCAAAATATTGAGTGCTTGTTAACACTGAATTTACATCACTCCACTGTTACAGTGTCAGCTGTCACAAAGTTATCAAACATCAGTTTTCCTAACTACCTTAAAAAACATAATCTGCCTTCAAGGACACTCAATGCCAAAAACATTGTTGTTATCTAGTCAGCAAGCATTTCAAATTGTGTATTAATGTGTTGCAGGGTTAATTATGCTCATTACACCATTAACAAATCTTATGCCTTCTCTCACATGTGCATTTCTGCTGTGCAGAACACTTGTGCTTATTACACAAACCTCCTGAGCTGTTATCAAGGCTGTAAGCAGGACTCCTGATGACACCATCACCCCTCACTTTTTTCCAGGTGGGAGCTTTGCTCTCCTCAGGGAGATTGCAAGTTTGGCCGCTCTTATGCCAGGGGAGAAGGGAAAAGCGAAGGGGGAAAGGTCTGCTCTCTAGGAGATGCAGGTGAGGAGTTGGAGATGCTTGTCTTCTGCTGAGGAGGAGCATTACTGACTCCTTTTAAAGTAGATGCATTCTCCATTTATTTATACATAATTCATACTGCTTGGCTGAAGAAATCTGGGAGCGACTATCCATTATGTAAACCATTTCTCAAAAATACCATTTGTTATGTGAAAAGTAAAAAAAAAAATCCAACTGATGGCAGCAGCTGTGAAATAGAATCTGTGTTGCAATTAATTATTTAGACTAAAAACAAATCTCCAGGGTGGAAGAGGACATTTGTCTTACTTTAAATCTTGCTGTCGTCCATGAGTGTAGTTCAAGGGGAGAAGTAAGCTAAAGCCAAGAAGTCATCAAATGCAAATGATTTGTTTCCTTTTTAATAAACATCATAATCCAATCCAGAAAATGGCACTAATTCAATCCACCATGAAACGAACTGGAGAAACAAAGCAACACATTGTGTCAGGGCAGATAAGGGAGGTTATACTCCCTATAATAAGATAAATATTATTCACAGAAATTATTAAACTGTGATTGCTCATTTTCTTGCATTTCTAGCTGCTAGATATTTTTGACTTAGAAAGGGTCACAATGGCAGGAACCCAGCTAATGTCAGTCTTAAGCCCTTGCACTAGAAAAAGTTACTGTGCATGTAGAAATCTGTCCGGTGGGAGGCACATGATAATATATAAGAAACCAGCAATTAATCATGCAAAAAATTATTCATCTATACCATACACTCAATTAAATGTGAAAATTACCCCAAGGACATTTTAAATATTAAAAAGAAACTTTTGCATTAATATTAGGGGAAAATTATGACTTTGCTGTTCATTATAGCCTATAGGCTCATGAGGCTACATGGACGAGATATGGAGGTTTGGATTTTCTTTGCACTCCAGACTACCCAAAAAAGGAATACCTGTTAAGCATCATCCTTTTCAGCAAGAAACATCAGTTTGTGCATGGTAACTCATGAGGAACAGACAAGAGCCCCCAGCTTGCTGACAAATGTAGTCAGAGTTCAGAGGTCTGTAAGCCCTGAATTCCAAAAGGGCTTGAAGGTTCTAAAAGCAGCTGGGAGGAAGTGGATCTTAATCAGAAAATTCCTCTTAAAATTCAATTTAGTTTAAAAATTTGGACTGGGAAAAATACACAGTTCAGATGAATTACATAGAGTTTGAAGTCTATCAGTCAGAATGTTTTTGCAAAACAATGTTGCCTCTCTCCTGTAGTATGTAGACTGCAATAAAGTGCACTAGTGGCCATCAATTCATTCCAAAGACCACTTAGTTATAGAGCTCTTGCTTACTGAAAATGATTTTAATTTTTCAATTCAAAATGATTAATTGTTTGTAGAGGTTGGAGCTGAAAATGTATTTCCTGCCCTCGCTATTCCAGCCATGTACTTCTGTATTAATACATTTAAAGTTCTCACAAACCTTGCCTAAAGACTCAGATCTACAAACTTGATTTGTCAAATTTGCAGCCTTACTTTAAAACAAAAGCTCTTTCATTTTGTGCCCAAAGTGCCCAAAATGTTCCTGTTTGTTTTAAGAATTACTTTGCCTTTGTTGCTGCTCTCAGCCATATCAATAAGGGGAATGAGGGAAAATGATGACTTGTCAGTACAGAACAAAATGCTGCCAGAAAAAACAGAAGGTCTGTGCTCTAAGTCTGAATACCTCTTCTCAAATGGAAAATAAAAAATCAGGGAGATATAGGCAAATTGTTGCATAACTACTCTATCTAAATTGCAATTTATCTACTCCCACAATCTGTCCTTATGACATAAATATTCCTAATGATTTTAGTGACTTTCTTTTGAAGATGTAAGATATTAGAGAAAATATGTAGATCATTTTCAAAGCATAGGATTTCTAGGTCTAAAATCTAATCTTTTTTCACCCAATACATTTAAAACACAACATTTTCTGTATGAAATAAAACCAAGCATATATATAACCTCATGTCAGTATTTCTGCAGTTCACAAGAGCATGTTTTAGGAGTAGTACTAATTGTAATAGAATTGGCAGCAACAGCAATATAAAATATGTTGGTTAATTCAGATCTTTTTGAGGAAATCCATTTGTGTGTCAGAAACCCAGCAGTTACCCAGCCATAAGGTGTGTTTATGTTATCAAGTACTTGCTGTCATTGTAGCAATTGTTGTAATTTCAGTGCAGAAAAATGGTTATTTGTCTACCAATAAGGCAGATGAGTAGTCTCAAGCTTGAGATCTAATAATACAATCTCCCTTGTTAAAACCAGGGACTCCAGTTGCAGGATAAACTTTATAATGGGAATTTACAGCGCACGCAAATTATAATACAAGTTTCATAAAGAAGTCATATCTTTCATTAGATCAGCCTCTGTAGGTGGGAAAAAAAAAACCACAGGCTTTTGCATATAAACCCTTTTTTTGCATCCAAAACAGGTTGGAATGTTCAAGTGTAAATTTAGACTGAGAACAACTGTTCTGAATTTAATTAGAAGTGTTAATCAGTCCAACCAGATGAAATAAAAAGTTATTGGTATCTATAAAGTAAAAGAAGAGGTGAAAGGCTGGTTTTCTTTGGAGAATAAAAGGGTCCCACCATTTATTACTTACAGAACACTGAAAAGTTAGTGAAATAAAGTGAGAATAGTATTAATATTCCAAGAAATCATTAACTTTCTAAGGTACATGGCTTCACTACTCAGTAGAATTAGGAATTCCTAGAACTGAAAGGTCAAAGTAGAAGAGTCATTATAAAGGTGATACTGGTAATGAACAGATCCATTCTTGGATTTTTGTCTCTATGTCCCCCACTTACTTTGATGCTCAATTACTTGAAGTGTGCTACAACAGAAATCAAAGCTGTTGAAATGCAGAAAAATGTCACTCTCTGGCATAGGTCAGTATTGGTGTTTTCCTGGAAAGAATAGCCATCCTGTGGTTATTTGTTGCCTTTGTTTCTGACTTCAGAAAGGAGTGCAGGCTCCCCACAAAGGTAGGGTGTGAAAACCTGGCCAGGGGAAAACACTGCCTCTTGTACCTATTCCCACCTGCTGTTCCCTGGTGTCTAAACTTTAGATGTGCTTAGGGTGCACATCTCCTCCTAAATTACTAGTCCATTGTCTATTAAACTTCAGTATCTCTGTCTCTTATCTCTGTGTTCCCAGAGCACCAGGATGAGTCTTGCACACAGCACTTTCCCATCCAGCCCTAGGGAGGGACTGGGGTGCCCCAGCACCTGAAAGGGGCTCAGCTGAAATGACTGGGGAGAGAGAGGTGCTGGGAATGTCCTAAAACACTCCTTTCCTGCAGTCTAGATGCAGCTGACCTAGTCAGCTCCTCCTTTCCTCTCACAGCCACACCTGGGCACATCTTTCGGCACAGAGGCTTCCTGATGCTCTTTCTGCAACACAGTTAAATAGGCCTAGCTATTATTCATGCTTCCTTTGAAAAAGAAGCTAATACACTGTCTGGCTTGTTCCTAGAGTATTATGGATCCTATAGCTCCTTGAGTTCATGGGACTACATGGCATCTGACAGGTAATGTGCACTATTCATAAAACCTCTGTTTGTGCTTCCTCAATTGATGCCGTGTATGGATACATGGGAAGAAAAGAATATGGGTTTGGTTCTAATCTGAGTCTCTCAATTGAGGTTTTTCTACTTTTCATCATGGTTTCTTTTATCTGTTAAATCACAAGCACTTGGCATGATCCTGGTAGCTTTTCCTCTATCACTTATATTCTGCCATTTTATCGGTATGTAACTTTCTAAAAAGAGCTGAGGATGTGAATGGAAAATATTCTTCCGTGTCTAAGATTTCCCTAAGCTTTCTGCATAGAATGTGACATTTCTCTCTTAAGTAAGTTCGCAAAATAACTCCATGTTGCCATAGCTCCATGAAATATCTAATTTTCTAGTTTTATAATACTGAAGGTAACTTAGATGTGGAAGAGCTGAAGATATTTTAGGAACAGCTGAGGTCAGCATAATGCTCCTCTCCAATCTGCTTTGTCTTAGAGGCCACAGGATCAGAGTCACAAGCATGTTTAGTAAGCCCCAAACCCTTCAGTAGAGACATTTATCCTTGATTGAAGGCTCTGAGGGATAGAGTCCAGCATGCACCTAAATTGTCTCAATGTGTGCTAAAAATATTTTATATTTCTAATGGCATATTATTGAATTTTCATTGAATGCTACTAATCATTATATTGCAGTATAAGCTCCAAAATTGTTGTAAGTTTTCCCCTTTTTATATTTTATTGACGACTGCTGTTTTTCTAGTCAGATCAATTAATGACATTCCCTGAAATATCCTTCACTGTCTCTGCATTGACTAATGTTATAGTAAAGTGCATTTAGACAAAAAGGTTAAAACCCTTTCATGTAATGCAATTAGAGTGAGCATGCTTTTACATCCATCAGATGGGAAATCCATTGCACACAATCCATCACATGGTATGGATTTCAGCTGAAAAAACTCAGATTTTGCTGTCTCTTTTGAAGACCAAGGTTTATCACCTGAGGCAGATATTTGGAACTCTATTACAAGCATGAAACTAAAATGTGTCCAGTGTCAAGAAGAAAGTGAAAGCTTCTGACCATAATCACAGGGTGGGAATAGTTTCTCTGAAGTGAGCGACAATTAGGACCAAAAAATTAGCACTGATCTTACCTAGCATCTGTTTTTAACACATTACAGTCCAGCTTCTGCCATTCTTGTTAGCATTATATAACCCTGTTCACACTTAAATGCTGTAGAAAAATTACCTAATAAAATGTACTTGTTTCTCTGCTAATGGTAGAAGAAGAAGGATTTGGGTATGGAGAAGTACCCAAATGACAATATCAGAGTTATAGCAGATCTCTGTGCTGTTCCAATTCTCTGCTGAAAGGCCAAAGTAACTATTTGAAGTGCTCAGATGGCAATTTAGCTTTTATCAGCCTTTCTGTTTTGGCCACTGCTTAGAGCTATAAAACCTTTGATCAATTTCATGGAATGAAATATTAGCCTCATTTGACTTTCTGATTTCAATTTTTATAGGTTGCTGCTGTTTTTAAAAGTAGATATTACATTTATTGCTTGTAATAAATAGGAGCCTGTAGTTGCCTTCCCACTTTGGTAGCTAGACTACCAATATAATTTTAATTTAAAGGTAAATAATATAGTATACGTTGCTCCACATGTCAGGCAGCATGGAGCCAATCCTGCTTGCAATCCCAGCTGTCGGTTTGGTCCTGAAAGTACAGATTGCTGAGCGAGTAGTAACCACAACCTTTTAGTTCTACTACTACTGCAGCAGTGTGAAGAAGCAGAGGGCATATTTGCATAGAAAAATAAGCATTTTTTGAATGATTCCTTCAATTACAGATGCTTCTGAGAACTAAATTCACTTAAGTGCAAGAGTAAAACAGGAATTTGAAATCTTTTCTATCCTAAATAAAAGTCATTTTGAAGTGTAGAGTCTAGTTCCTAAATGTTGTGGTCTTGGTTTCTTAAAATTTAGAATCAGGGAGGCAAAAATGGTCATTCAACTGATCTTCTACATAAAACACACTATTGAATGCCACTGATAATTTCCACAGCAAAAATATCTTCATGTAATTCCTAGAACATATTTTGAAAGGAATTGAATCAAGCAGGAGATTCCATTTATGGTGACTTTACCTCCATTAGCAAGTATTTAATGGGTTACTTTGGTATGAAGAGAAAAATATTGCACTTTGCATTTATAGTGCTTTAGCATTTGACTATTGGATTGAAATCAGATTTACAGGAATTTTTTTTGCATTTGCTTTATAAACAGAAAAATACAACCCTCATATGTATGACAAAAGTGCTGAATCCTACTAGACTGCAGTGGTGTAGCATCTCTTATTTGAGAGGATATTTTAATTTGCTTTTACATGACTTGCATTGTCTTCCTTCTCTTTTGCAGGTCCCCCTCTCTGGCAGTCTCCAGATTTTACCTCAGTTTACTCTCTGGGCAAGGCTGCAAAATTGTTTCCAGGTCTGGGCTTGAGCCTTCAAATAATTATTCTGTAGAAATCAAGTAATTTTTTTTGGTAACTTTTTTCCCCCCTACATCTCACTGGAAGAACATATGGTTATCTGCCATTAACCTTAAGGCCTTTGCAGAATTTCTTCTTGAGCACAGTTTCAAAGTCTGAACTTGCCCTTCTCAATTTCAGTGTTTGTGACCTTTCTAAAAGCATGATGCCCTATAAGTAAATCTACTCTGGTAATTTTAGGAGTCAGTTTTTTTGTTGTTTTTTTTTGTTTCCATTATGCATTTATACTTCACATACTAAAAGGAACAGAGACTGCTGCTTGACCTGGGATGGTCTCCAGTGTTTCTCTCAGGCCAAGTCAGTTTTTCTGTTAAAAACCCACAGCTCAATAGAATAAATACACATCAAGGGCTCCTTGTTCCTAAGTGCTCTTTATTTTCCCTTTGTCCAGGAAAGGGCCTGTCTTAAGTGTCCTCTTGAAAATATATTAATGATTCTACCATGATTTTGTTTGACCTTTTATTGAAGCTTTTCTCTACTAAGCCAACAACTTCTAATACCCCTTTGGGTGGATGTTCAGCAAAGGCTTAAGGATGTAATACCAAAGCTGACAACTCCTCATTCTCTTTCAGTAGCATTTTGAGATAACAGCTAGAAAATATGATCAGTAAAATGTTCTAAAAAAGACTCCAGAATACATAAAGCATTGTTTTGTTTTTTTAAATAAAAGTAGCATTGGTGAGATCCAGAGTTTCCTAAAGTGCTGAAGTAGCCTTGGAGGTAGATGTATGGAGGAAGTAAGGACTTAACCTATTCCTCAAAAAGAAGATCTTAAATTCTCTGTGAAGTCAATGGAAAGCATAGCTAGGATATCTCTGAATGTCAGGATCAGAGTATTAGTTTCCCTAAAACTAATCATTCTTCCCTTCCACTGACTGTCCAGGAACTGGTAGAAATCAGCAGGAATTATAAAGAGTTACAACCCAGCACTTCCTATCCCTCTCCTGAGCAATAAATTCATGGGAAGCAAAGTTTTTAAAAGTTAGTAGCACTAACACTGACGCTGGTTGCCCCCAGTCTCCATGACCACACAGTTTATACAAAGGTGAACACTAATGCAGGTGGCAGGGGAAGGGCTTCAGGCAGCCCCAGAGCTGTACCCAAACCACCAAAATGAATGCAGTAATGTGCTCTTTCCCTCTCCTAAGTCTCCATTTTTTTAACTATGAGAATAGAAAAGTACTCTCATTTGGGACAGGGCAGGGGAAATAAATAAATTCAATCTGAAGTCCTATCAGTATTTTTACAGCTGTATACTCTATGAACTACAACATTTTTTCATATAAATGTAAGAAGGAATCGAGTTGGTTTTACAAAATTTTATTCTGTTAAAAATGGAAATTATTTGATCATATAAACATTAAAAAAAAAGCCTTTTGTGACATTGAGTCTTGTCCTACAAGTTAGGTTATTTTTTGCTTAGGAAAAAAAGACAGATGTCTTTTCCCAATATAGTTCAGAATACCTTTATCAGTACATTTGGAATCATGGGGTTTCTTGTTTCCACCCCTTGTTAGTGTGCAAGCAAGGGAAAAATCCGTTTAGATAGAGAAAATTCATAAACTCATGCATAAACTTATAAAAGAGAAACAGATTTGCTTACTTGATAGAATTTAGCAGCTTTGACATTCTTTCCTGAAGCACTATAAAATGGCAATAATTCAATAAGGTGATGAATCAGAAATAGGATACTGACCCCTACACTAATTCTGTCCTGTGATACTGGTGATACTCAAATATTTCAGGCTTCAGTGCTGAGAATTGCCATATGGCCTAAATACTGTTATAGACACAAAAATCACTGAACAGCTTAATACTGCATAGGGGAGGGGGAAAATTAAAAAAAAAAAAATGTGTACAAATAGGATGTTACTTTACTCTCACACAAGATCTGGTATCTCAACAGTTTTAGAAGTTATGAATATAACACTTCTTTACTCTTCACTACTGTTGCTTCTGTAGGATCAAGAACATGTCCTTTAGGGATGGAGGGACTTCAGGAAGTCTTTAGTCACACCTCCTAGTCGAAGCTGGATCAGCTGAGAGGTCAGCTCAGGCTGCTTAGAACTTTGCTCAGTTTGAGCTTGAAAATCTCCAGAGATGGAGACTGCACCTGCACAATCTCCCCAGGAGTCTGTCTCCCTGCTCCACTATCCTCACAGAGCAAAAGGTTTTTACTTTTACCCAGCCTGAATCTCTCTTTTTTTGCCTTAATCCCATTGTCTGTCATTCTCCAGTGAGGCACCACTGTGAAGAGCCTGCCTCTGTCTTCTCCTCCCTGTGGGTACAGGCAGGCTGTCCAGTCCCATGAAGTTGTCTCTTCTGGGGTCTGAAGAAGCCCAAGTCCCTCAGTCTCCTCTCCCAGGGCTTCATCCCCACTGCCACATTGACAATCTTCTGCTGAATATGCTGCAGATCAGGGATGACTTGTCCTGGGAGACCAAAGCTGGATGCAGTGTGGTCTGACAAGTGCTGAGTAGAGATGGATGATCACTTCAATCCACTGATTCTGATTCATTTCATGTATCCCAGGAGCTGCTGACACCTTTGCTGCCAGGGCTGGCTCACACTCAGCTTGCTGCTCACCAGGACCCCTGAGGTCTCCACAGCAGAGCTGTTCCCACCAGCCAGTGCTCTCCTTCACAGGGGCAGGACTTTGCATCTCTCGACTGAATTTCAGCAGGAATGTTGTCTCACTGCATCTGCAAACACAAACAGCCCTTCTTCACCTTAGTTTGGTCAGCTCCTTTTCGGCCTTGGTCACAGATCACTGATGATTCCCTATCTCCATTCCACTTGGAATCTGTGAAATGGCCAACTTTTCCTAGGGGCAAACTTTTTACCTCTGAAATTTATGTACTTCTGGGACCTGCTTTATTTAAATAAACCTCAGTATAGCTGTCTCAGAAAATGCAAAGAGCATAGAGGCGCAGGTGAGTAGCACTTCTGCTGAGCAGAAAGTTGTCTCCTGGATAAGAAGTTTGATGTTCCAAAGGCTGTGCTGTGGAGCGTGGGATTAGTCACTTGCCAAGATAATAGGTCTGACTCTCCATGGTGCTACTCCAGCTGCACTCCTTCCTGTGCATACCCATTGTAACAGCTCTTAAAACTGAAGTCATACAGCAGTGAATCAGGCCTGGAAAGCCTAAAAAATAAGAAATGGAGGTGTGGTGGGAGGTTAATATCCCTCCTACAATAATCTGCAACAGTGAAAGCAACAAAACTACCTTTTTTCATGTAAAAGAAATGTAATCTAACTCTCAATTTGCTGCACAAACCAGAAGTGTTAAGGTTCAAGAGCTACTTGTAAATTGTCCCTAGTTCATAGCATAGAATGCTTTGTTCTAACTTGTTTTCAATGACAATTATCACTGATGAACTATGCAAAGAGGGAAAATAAGAGAAGAAAAATAGGGAAAATAATATTCAGTGAAAGCACATGCTTCAAAGCACCCAGAATTAAAAAAAAATCAGACCGACACTTTGCCATATATCTGTACAATAGAGAAGAATTAATTTTGTTTCTTTTAAGTTGATCTGACACCATTATTATTTAAGGATGTGGAATATAGTTCTAAAAGTTTCATTTCCATGGTATGACAAATCAGATCTCATCTATTCCATTTAAAATAAATAAGCAGTTGTTTGGGGAATTCTTACTAGTGCTGAAGAAAAAGAAAAAAAAACCCAACATATTTTAAACAAATTCTTAGCTTTTGTTCTTTTACTTATTATTTTTCTTTCTTAACCCAGATTTTTATGATAAATACATGTCTATGTGACAGTAAACGACTGACCCTCATGTTAGAAGTTCCTAGCAAACTATTTATGCTAATTCATAGGGAACATGGTGGACTACTGAAGAGCTTCTCTTGGGTCTCTAAATACATTAAAGAAGATTGTGATCAGAAGGCCAGGCCTTTTAGTTCAGAAGAAATAGGCTTATATGTTGGCAGTTCCATTTGATATTATTTAGGGAGTAATAATCTCTCTACATTTCCAGAACTTTATGCTCAATAATACTCTAGAACAGTACTAATTTCTCTGCTACCTTGGCAAGTTATCCCACCTTAGCAATAAGAAATGCAGCATGAAACTGATAAAAAACCCTGCATAATAGTTTGATTTCTGTATAATTGAGTTTCCCAAATCTGCCCTCAGATGTTAAAGCACAGCTCTGTCTAGTTTGCAAGAGCAAGACAGAGAGACACATATCTGAACAAAAATCAGCACATACTGTTTAATTCCTTCACAAATCTGCTTAGTACATTGACATCATTATTCTATTACTCTATTATTACTCTTTGCTGGGGCAATTTCCCTGACACAAATTTCCCCTAAAGGGTTTAGCTTTCCTGATATAAAAAGGAGTCCAGACTCAATATGTAATTTTGATCTTTAGTTCTGTGTTTTGCAAGGGAAAATGGGATTGTGGTAGCAATACCAATAGCAATGAGTGAACTGTCTGTGATCTGCCTTCCAGCAGTAAAGCAAACCTGCTCCTTTGCTTATATCATTAGCAGTCCGATTTATCATTGTTGTGTTTAATGTTATTCAAGGATAGGTCCCCAGAGTGCTTTATGGACACAAATTGAAGGAGGTCACTGCCTCAGAGAATTTTCATTTAAAATGAAAATCGAAAATAGGAGAAGAGCTATCTGCAAGCAGAGTCAAGCAATCCTACAGCTGATCAGGATTTTGGGGAGGAGGAGGCAGAGAAAGGGAATGCAAAGGGATTTAAGGAGAGAATTAGCTTAGGGAAAAATAAGGGAGGGCTGATTAGGAGGACTTTTCCAGGGAGAAAAAGGGGCACAGACAGACTGAAACTTGGATAACAGAGGGTACAAGCCTTCCCCCATGACAGCAGGGCAGAGTTCCTCTGCCAGTGCTCAGGAGCACCTAAAATTTCCCTATGTCTGATTCTTTGTATCACCAGCTGAGCTCTCTCACCAGTTATTCTGCATCTTCTGATCATTTTCCAGAGTTCTGTCATCCAAGGTGCATCACCTGAATCAACCCCCTCAGAGCAGGTATGGAAAAGGAGAAGACTCAACAAGATCAGGAATGTACCATAAAGGCAAGGACAGCTAAGCACATCATCAGAGGAAGCTTTTCAGGGTTTAGGTGAAAAAAACAGAAGTGTAGCTTCTCATTCATGGCTGATCTGGATTTCAAAAGCCCAAACAAGTTGGACCAAGCACATTTAATGTTTTTTCTGCCAGATATGGGGTACTCTAGTAAAGGAACATCCTCTACAAAGTGAGCAAATTCAGCAGATCAGACTGTGCCCCTCATTAACACAAACATTTCTAATAGCTCAATCAATTCCTCCATAGGATTGCTAGGGTATTATTCTGAGAGCCCAAAATGTAGCCATTCCAAACATATTTAAGGGTTTCCCTCTGGTCCATGCACATAGCTTTGTTTACAGAATAAACATTTCTGTGAGATAATATGAATAGCAAACCCTAGATCTTATAATAAATTTTACATACTACTTAAAAGATATAAATTAACTTGCCAGTGTCTGATCATGTGTATTAGAAGGAAGCTGCAGCTGCTCATAGCCTGCACCATTGTCAACACAAATCTGTCACTGGTAATGATGATATGGGATGAAGTATTTTTTTGACAATCACCAGAATGAATGAAGGCACTGTATAGCCACACTGTATCATAAGATTTTTATTGAGATCCACACAAATGATATTTTAACAAGAGTTCAGTTTTAAAGCCATTTATTAGGAACGAAGTGTGATTCAGACTGTACTAGAGCCACTGAAAATTACTTGTGGAATGGAGACTTCTGCCTGTATGAGGGGAAACCAGTGCATGAAAGGTGCTGAATAGTGCTGCTCTCTCATCTCATGCTTCTCATGCTTCTTGACCCTCAGAGAACATCCCAAACAGCAGCTCAATGGCTCTTACTTTTGTTAAAAAAAAAGATTTAAAATGGAATTATGGATCAGGAATTACATTCTTCCCTTCTCAACTCAGCTGAGCAGGTAGAGTGGAACCAGGTATAGTTCCACACACTTCTAAAATGCTCTCCCTCCCATCAGATACAGCCTTGGTGTCAGTGCAATGCTGTAACCAGATTAGTGGCAAGACCACACACATCAGCTTTGCTACCAACTATCTCTGCATTCAAGTGTTTAATCAATTTACTTTATACAAACTGACTGATTGAGGCTACATTAGAAACCTTTTTCATACTCATTTCACGCCTCTTTAGTGAATAAAGATGTCTCCTCCTCAAGCATCACCCGTCAGTTCCCTTTGTACTGTGCTTTGTAGATGCTTAATTAGCTCATCTCAGCCAGCCTGGGAGAATTCAGAAGCTGCTGTGACACTGAGATCCTTCAACTGTGCTCCTTGTGGAACAGCCGTGGAAATGAAGAAGGGGATGTTACCGTGGAGACAAGGGGAGTCAGAGTCCCCTCATGTGCCACTCACACAGAGTGATATTTCTGGATCTCTATCACATAATAATTTGGGGTTTAGTAGGGAACATGGTGATGCTCTGTTACTGGTTGGACTTCATGATCTTAGAGATCTTTTCCAACTTCATGATCCTCTGATTCTGTATCAGAGGAGGTCCTCGGTCTGTCTGCACATCTGCAGGGTGAAAGAGTAGCCCTCAAGGACTGCGATGCAGACAGAGGTTCAGGTGATAGTGGTTCGTTGGCATATACACCCAAATAAATGGTTTCCCTTGGCTCATAGCACAATATCTCTGATTCCAGATAGCACTCTGAAATGTGGAATAGAAAGTTGAATTCCACTGAAAGATGTGACAGAAGTTATGAGAAGTTATGGTTTAGGAAAATATGAGTTTGCAAAATTAAACTACATCTATTACATGCTACAGGCTTGCCTTAGTCCTTCCATTTTCTCTTGTATTTGATATTTTTATGCTGTGTGTTTTTACAGTGACTGGTCTGGGCTTAAAGAACTGAGTTTGATTTACATCAGGTATTTAAAAAACTAATCTTCATTTTTTTCATACCATGAATTATGATTCTTGAAAAAAATTGAAATGGAACTCAAAACATTTAAGAAATGCTTAAATCAGAGAACTGTTAACAGTTCTCTCTTTTATTGGAAGATGTTACCCAGGTAAAGAGGTTGAATATTTGTAACTGCAGCCAGGAATTACAGCTGGTTCTCACTCTCACATTGAAAACTTAAGATGCTTCCTGCAATTACAAGTAATTGTAAATTTCCTGGTGAATAAAATTGCTTCAGGGTAATGGAGGGTTGCATGGAGACAGTTGCACACAAAGATGGAAATTTTGCGTTATCAATTAGCATATCTATTATTTGCATAATCGATGTAATCACAGAGCAAACTGCAGTCCTAAGAAAGAGGAATGTTATATTCTGGGTCCTTCTTTATTTTTTTTTTTTTGGTAGATCCATGCTGGAACAGTGTAGAAGGGAACAGAGAATGATCTGTACTTACATCTACACTGAGAATTTCCCTTCCTTTCTGTGGCAGGACAACATACTGAGTTAAGGCCCTGATACTGGTGTTGTGCTAACATTTTTGTGTCTCTCCTTCAGAGACAGAGGCCCAGGTTTCATTACCAATGGGAGCAGCCCCTTTATCTCCACTTACTTTCAGTTCACTTTTCCTGAGAAAATTTGCCAAGTCAAACTTTTCTGTGTAATCGAAAGAACTGGGACAGATCGCACTAAGCAGCCAGCAAAAAACAAGGAAAAATTTCAAGTGATCTGAAATGAACCTCTGAGCAGCTGGGCAATGTTCTCAAAGAGATGTAGTGATTGCTCATAGAGTCTGGAAGTGAACAGGGCAGTAACAACAAGCTGCATCTCGCTCAAGTGACAAATGAAACAGCAAAGCAAATCGCAGTGTCAGGGGCGAGCTGAAACTCAGTAAAGTACAATTAAAAGAGAAAATCAGACAAAAAGGCAGCAAAACCAGGCAAAAAGACATGACAGAAAGCACACAGAAGTTTTTGCAGAGGAGCATCATTTTCTGTAGAGTTTGTCACCTTGGCTTTTGCACTGTGAGCTGGAAGCATGGGCCACCTGCAAGAGGATTTGGGTTAGGGATGTCCTTATCAAACACTCATCAAAGGCTATGGGTGGTAGGGGCTGTACTTCCTCGGATAAAGCAGGGAGCTTGCAGGTTCAGTGAGGCAACTGGGCAAAGGTGGGAGCTGCAAGATGACCAAAATTAACAGGACCTGCCTGGTCACACACAGGCAGTAGGAGAAACAGAGAATAGGGTATTCTCTTCTTTATGCTAAAATGCCACAAAACTGCCAGCCAGGCCTTTTGAGTGTTGTCAGCTGTTTATGACCATCCAGTGGATAATAAAAGCAAGATCTGAAAGAAGAAAATGCCAAAAGAATTGAAGCCTGGGGCTCTGTTTCTATTCCCTGGCTGATAAAATTGCCAACCGACAGGTAGTAACCCACAGCAACCAGGAACATTTATTGAAGATACAAGTTAATAATTACAGTGGTACACTGTGCCTGTAGCTCTGGGACAGACTGATATGCTTTCTTTCTGTCCCTTTCAAGACAGACTATAGAAATCCACATCCTGCAGTTATATCCAGGGCCTCATTCACCCAGACACTCAGGGAATGAAGCAGATCTCTGACTCAGATTGAGGACTCTGCCTTGCCCTCCACGATGTCACACTTGACACTGTGCAGGGAATGATTTGCATTTCTATTTTTGAGATTTCTGTCCCTCATATGAATATTTTTCAATTCAAGATGGACTACCTTATTTTCATGTAAGATGTGCTTCTTAATAGCATAAATTTCTGTGCTGCTCTTAGGATCATCACATGCCTAAATCTCTTTCTAGCTTCTTAGGCTCTGAAACTACTACTTTTCACAATGTGTTTCTAAAGAGAGGTATTTTTCAGTCTCTCACTTAACTTGATTAATGCCTCATTTTTCTTTGACAGCACAATGTGTGTTGTCATTATGATTTTCATGATCTACTTAGGAACTCAAAGCAGGCTTTTTTTTTTCTTTTCTCTCACAAGTACTCCTCTTTGCAAAAACCCAGATGAATTAGGCCTAAATTAGGAGCTTAGTCACTACTAGAGATTGATGCATACCCCCTCACAGCTGAACTGACCCTTCAAAGTACCTTGATCTATGGAGGGAACCTAAGGAGATCAGCCTGAGGGTGTAGGTCTATCACTCATGTGTATAGAGCTAAGTGGGAAGGACCACAGTCTTTCTCTTCTCATGGTAAAATCTTTATTCTTTGCTCTTGTTGATAATGACTGTTAATTTACTTTGCTTTCAATGACAGTTAATTCCATTTGCTTTCTTTTTATAAAATATACCCCAAATAAGGCTGTTCAACGTGCAGGTTTGGAAATCTAATATCACGCATTCAGTCTGAAATTATGGTTTGCATTACCAGATCCTATAAGGCAAAACCTTGCAATATGTTTAATTTAACGCGTTTAATCAGCACATATTGCTGAGATTTACAAAACCCTGAAAGTGATTGATTTACCAACCAATCGATAAAGTCATTGATTTCCAACTCTGAGAAGTAGAGTAAGGGAACACCAATTAGAGTTGATTGGATGTCAACTTCAAGCACATTTGTGCTAAAAGTGTTGTTTGCACAGTAGATAAGGAACGTCTGGAGCATGTTGCAAGACAAGGCTTGGCGACAGACAGCATCAGCAGCTCCTCGAGGGATTAGGCAAACTCACAGTCTAATGCTTAAGGGAATAAATAAAGATGTACCCTTTTAACTTTCCTAATCCTGAATGCTGGGAGAAGCATGGAAGGCTTGGTCTGCCAGTAAAAGTAAAAAAACACGTTAAATTAAACATATTGCTCTGATAGTCTCCTTACACAGTATCACCTGAGGCCATTTTTGGAGATAGAGTACTGGAGTACCTGGAACTCCTACCAGGCCAGTGAAAGCTTTTATTATGTCCTTAAACTAATTGAAAACACGCCCAAGTCCATCAGTCCCTCATGCACTCCCTCTCAGTGCTTCTGAGGTGCTCATTCAGCTCCAAAGAGGTACCAACTCAGCGGCTCAGATCCTCCCCTGACGCGGTCTGTGCTGTGGGAAGAGCCTTGCAGTGTGGAGGGACCGTGCAGTTGTGTTCCATGTTCCGTGTTCCATGTTCCGTGTTCCATGTTCCATGAGTGTGAACATGCATCTTACAGTACCTGCTAAGCTGCTCCTCACTCTGGGAAGGATGCTGCTGAGGCACTTTGCCACGACAAACTGCAGTTTGTGTTTGGAGCCTTGAGCAGCCCAGAGACAAGGACATTGACAACAATGGTTGCAGACAGTTATTTCACACAGATATTTACAGTTGTGTGTTGAAGCTCCAGCTACTTTAAGCTAAACAATTGTCTCTCCTACTCTTTAAACAGTACAATTTCAGACCATTAAAAACCTGTGAAGTGTGCCAGGTAAGTGAAAGAAAAGGCAAAGATTACTAGTTCTTTCTGCAAATTGCTCCCTCTGAGACAGAGAATAAGACATTAGAGTCCACCTTAATCAAAAACCTAGCAGGCAGTCCAGGTACACTGCTTGACACAACCAATCTGAATACAAACTCTGTAGGTTTATCATCCTCCTGCCTTTTCCTCTCTAATGTATTTTGCCTTCTGTAATTTGTCTTATATTATGTTGACTAAGCAAGATGGAAAAAAAAATCAAATTCCTTTAAATTACATCTATTTGTCTTACATTCTGTATTTCTTGTTTTATTACGCTTACAAGAATGGAAAATACTGGCATAAAATGTGTAACTGTAGGAATTGTCGTCACAAACAGGAGACAGTAAAATAACATTAAATTTATGCTTGGAACCTCAAGAGGAAATAAAAGTCATGTACCTACAGAAAACATGTCAAATGCCAGCTCTACCAAACATTATTTAGTTGTGTGAAGAGAATCTTTTGGCACTGGGTTAATCAGGACCTCAAACATTTAGAATAATACATCCCAGGATCCTAGTTTGTCCTGCATGGAGACAGCATGACCTGTACCTGTGACAAAATATACCTCTGTCTGCAGTCTACCTGGAGCCTGCATGGATATCCACATAAACCCTTGGAGTTTCTGCTTTTGAACCCATCATATGACATAATTCTTTTGGAATCAGTTTATCCAATATTTTCTAGCCAATAGGGGATGTCTACATAGGCTAGCCAAAGGATGTCTACAATAACAGATAGTCTGTGTGTGGCCACTGAGCTTGTTGTTATTTTAATAATATGTAGTCCTCTGACAAGATGGAAGCTTTGTGTACATGGCACGAGATCAAAGACATTGCTTGACTTGAGACAAGATAAGTACATAAAAAGGGGAGTAAACAAGGTAAAATAACAAACACCCTGGAAGAACAAAATGCAGTGGCCCAGATTCATGATTTGTCATTTCCTTTTTGTTTATCCTGCTTCTGAATTAAAAAAAAAAAGAAAAATAAAGAATGAATGGCCCTATTTTGGCAGAGAATTATTCTTCTACACTGTAACAAGAACAATAGTACATAAATCCCTATGTTCATATCCATCTTTCATCAAAAGCTTCTTAAAGCTGTCCATTGAGTCTATTCAGGACAATCCTCACTCAAGGGCAGCTTTAGCAAGGGTCACACACCAAGGCAAAGCTTTACTAGTTAGTACTTCATGTACTGCAAACTGCCAGAAGCATTTTTCACTCTGACTGATATCTGTCATCGTTTTTATTACATTGCACAGGTGTACACTCCTGAATTAATCCCAGAGGTCCCATTCCTTTTACAGAAGCTATTTGTAGACATAGACTCAGTTTTGGTGAGAAAGGTGGGCATTGTCTGTTCAAAAAACACAGAGTACAAATACTCTTTCTCTTGCTAAAGGCTGCATCTTCCTTGCTCTCATTGTCCCATCAATTTCAACTAAACTGTGCCCATGAGGAACTCTGACATGAATAATGGTGGATTTTAGCCTTTTGCTAGCAAAGCAGTTTTTGCTACTTCCAGAACTGCATAAATAGGTTGTTTTAAATTTACAAATGTTAAATAACTTGAGTAGGCTTTCAGAAGTTGAGCAGAATCAGAAAGTTTTGTGAGGCATTGTCTTTATATTACAGGAATAATATCAAAAACCAGAGAATACTGATGTTAAAAACAATTCCTGGCTTTCAGATCCAAAGATTGAGTGGTTCTTACAGAACCAGAGCATCAAATCAGCTGTATTTCTTCCTTGAATTCCAGGATGTAACAGAATTGAGACAGAAAACAATAAATAATTAAACCTAGCCCACAAAAATTTCAACTAAAAGCTTCTTTAAATCACCATGTAGTTTCTTACATTAAGGTTTGAGCCTGTAATATTAATATCTCTACTGAAGATTCTGCATATGAGGAAATTAGAAGATTTTTCAGCTTTTTCAGCTCTGTAACTTGAAAAATGTATAAGCTGTATATCTGTGCAATGGAATTAACCACTTCATGGATACAGCTGTGTCAGTATAAACCACTTGGCACTTTTGCACTTTTCTGTAGTTTTTTTGTAACCATGAAATCACTTTTAACCACACTTGGTCACATCATTTATTAAAATTAATAACACAGGGAATGCTGATCTGTGTTATCTCTTGTGCAGCTGCCCTAGGAGACACAAACCATATCCAGACCAACATTTAATCCAACAAACAGGTCTTTTCCTTGTGCATGTATACCTAAAATATGCATGTTCGTTTATCCGTGGAAAATCTGCTTTTCCCTGTAACTTACAGTATTATTCATGTTCATGTACCTTAGCAGAACTCAGTTCACTTCTCTACTTTGAATACAAAACAAAAAGACTTTTTAAATACACTGATTATTTTGGGAAAGTGCTGTCTGCAGATAAAGAATTTTCAAGGTAATGCAAAGTCAAATTAGACCACCAGCTGCTCATATCCTGGTAGTTAAGTATCAAATCCTGGAATTCTAATTAAATTCTCTGTGGCTGTACTATACTTATCAGCCACTCTAATATGATTTGCTTCAATGTTTTAGTTGATAATTTAAATGAGCTTTTGTAGTTGTTATGCACTTTACTGAAACACTAATATTTACTGTGTCTTAAAATAATTCAACAAAATATCAGTAGTACTCCTGAAAAAATTTGTTTCCTCTAGAAAGGAGACATATAAAATAAATTGCACACCTGCTAATGTATTTATTCTGAAGCACAACTACAAAGAGAAAATCAAGTGGGCAGTACTTGTAAGCTCTTTAATGGACTGGGGTTTGTCTTCATTTTTCAAGTTAATGAACAATTTAGAAGAAAATATTGACTCATCACTGCCAAGATTTGCATAGGATACCTCATGAGAGAAGTGCTAAACAATGAAGAAACCAGGCTAGCTGACCAGAAGTTATTCTAAAGAATATTCACAGGATTTATACTAATGACTGTGATGACTTTTTGCTAGTGGTTTAGAAATATTAAAATAATTTTGAATTCCCCAAAAAAAGTTCATTGAAAATGATCCTGGTGAAAGTTGTATAGATGTAGATTATCAAAACTTGCGGGTTTTGGCACCTTTTAAAGTTCTTTTGACCTATTCAATAGACTAGAGAGGATCATGAGCAGTGTTTCAGATCCAAATACACATAGGAATAGATTTTTCCTACAGATCTAGCTGTCCCAGAGGTCCCTAAATATAAACGAGATTGCCAGGCACCAGAGCAGAACAAAAACAGCAGGACAAAACATCTTGTAGTGTGAACTGCTATTAAATAAATTTGTAGTAGAGAGTGAATGGCTTTCACATGGAAGTACAAAAAGTCCCCTGTAGTTCCTGGAGTGGATTAAAAAAATAACTCTTTGATGAGTATCATTAAATGTTGTGGTTCTATAATCAAAATTGTCCTGGATCTGCAAGAGGCTTTTCTGCAAGCAACACTGGAATAGCTATTTCTTCAAATATTTTGAATACCATATACATCCAATTTCTGAACAGGGTGCTTTCTGGCAGAATAAATTGAATAAAAAATGTTTTGACTCTGAGATTGCTTCACTATTATTCTTTCATTTATGCAACACAAAAAGTTAAAAGATCTTAATTTTAAACAGTCACAACTGATAGGAGCAGATTAGATCTTTGGCTGGAGTAAATTGATGTAGCCACACGAAATCGATGAGGCTGAACCTCCTTCTTATGTGAAAAAGATCTGTCTCTATACCTCAACATGCAGGAAGTTCAGATTATACACACAGCTTCAGCAAACTCCTGTTCAGATGCAAATTACCCGTGGGAGGAGGGAGAAGGGTAGAGAAGGAGAGAGGCACTTCACTCTCACCTCTGCTCACAGGAGCTTTGAGGCACGCAGGTCCCCGTTCCCACTGCAGCCCTGCCAGCAGCTCTGGCACTAGTCAGGAAACGTGGAAACACTGATTTCTGTTAATGCAGCTCGCCGGGTTACGGGGTGTCCCCAGATAGCTGCATTAAAAGCCGGGTAGCTCAGCCCTGATAGGAGCTGCCCGTCCACGCTTCAAGCAGCGCCTTCCAGCCTTCGCCTCAGCAAGCTGTTAGTGATATGCAGCTTTGTGATTTTCAGCTCATGAGTGATTTCAGCTCTTGCTTGCCAGGCTCGGCTGGGGCATGCAGCAGGCATTCGGTAGACGCGGGAAGAGAAGAGAGGAGAGAAGCTGCGTGAGGTTCCGCAGAGATGTCTTTATCGGTCTTCTCTTGTAGCTGCTCTGCGAAGGGTCTCTGGGACAGCGACTCTGATAAGCAAGGCAAAAACTGGGGTTTATATAGGGCAAAAGGGGATTGAGAATTGTCCAATGGTGAGGGTTAAAGGAAAGTGACCTATAGCCTTACAAAGAGATAAGCAAGGGTCCGAGAGCGGGAGAGAGGGGCTCCTAAGGTCCAGCCAGCATGACTCAGCATCCTGCCTGTCTTAGGCTTCCAAATGCCAAGGCAGGTTTGCAGGGCCTGCGCCTGCTACATTCTGTCTCTTCTTGGCTCCTGAATTCTTGGGGCGCCCACTCCTTTGAGAAGCACACCCCAACGTTTGTAGCCCTCCTGAGTAGTGGAAAATATTCTCATTTTCTCTCTGTGTCGAGTGGTGGCATTCTTCAAATTACTACAGCCCATCAGGCACAGCATGGCCCGCCAGACAAGGGAGGGGACTGTCCTGTTCTGCTCTGGGCTGGTGCTCTGCTCTGAGCACTGGGGCTCTGCAATATAAGAAAGACATTAAAGCCATTAGAGAGCATCCAAAGGAGAGCAACAAAGGTGGTGAAGGGGCTGGAGGGGAAGCCATGTGAGGAGAGGCTGAGGGCACTTGGTCTGTTCAGCCTGGAGAAGACTGAGGGGAGACCTCACTGCAGTTACAGCTTCCTCGTGAGGGGAAGAGGAAGGGCAGACACTGATCTCTGCTCTGTGGTGACAGTGACAGGACCTGAGGGAATGGCCTGAAGATGTGTTAGGGGAGGTTTAGATTGGATCCTGGGAAAAGGTTCTCCATCCCTTCAGAAAGTGGTTGGGCACTGGAACAGGGTCTCCAGGGCAGTGGTCACTGCACCGAGGGACAGAGTTCAAGAAGCATTTGGAAAACACTTTCAGGAACATGAGAGGGGATGTGGAAGTGTGGAAAGCACTGGATCATCAGGTTATTGTGTTGGGTATTTCCATAGTGAAGAGAGGTTAGTCTTACAGCAGGGAAGAGGATTTATCACCTGAGTGTTCAGGGCACCAAGCTTCATTAATTCTCCTCCTCACAAAAGGAGTAACTTGTTTTACAACATTTCTAACATGTCTTATTCAGTGGAGGAGTGGCAGGCAACAAGTACTTCTTGAAGTTGTTTTCATTATCTTTCTTTGAGGCAAGCATTTCCTTCAAGCTTATCCTCTGCCAGGATTAATTTGGCCAGTCTAGACTGGTTGTCCTATACCAGGAGCAGATGCAAAACTGCACTGGCTAGAATGAAAAATAATTATTACACACAGGGGAGAAGAACTGCATTTGAGTGACCTGAATGAATACAGAATTCTTTTCTTTCCACACAACATGAAGAACACCACACATGGGGATTGTACAGAGAGAAATTCCTTTAAAAAATAATATCAACCCATTTGATAATGTCTTTTTGTTTCACAGTATTTAGGCTTTTATCACAGTTAGCTCTTAGGGGCTTGGAATGTTCGTCTTCAGTAGCAAGGCTGAATCACAAATAATGGGATTAGAAGTCCTCAGAGCTGTGAAGGATTTGCATTGACAGGAGATGCATAAAGGATGAAGCAAACTGTGCAGCTGAATCAGCAGGCAGTGCAGCAACAGAGTGCTTCCATCGAGGTGTGGGCGCTCACTGACTCCCACCACGGAGCCTGCCCTGCACAGCACGGGAGCCCTGCACAGCACAGGCTGTCACAGACACAGCTCCACACCCTCTGGCACCAGGTAAACACACAGACTCGAAAGATCTGGGAAAATAGAGGACAAGCCTAATATTGCTAATATTTCAGTACCATCTGGAAGGTCAAAATTTACTGGGATTTATTTGAAAATATAAATTTTTCTTAGGGACTCTGTAAACAGTGTGAAGGTTAATTTTACATGGATTTGGAAGTGGAAGATGAAGTTAGGTGTTTCGCTGCTTAATGGGGGATGAAAACATTCAGCAGTGTTGTAGTCAGCATAAGCATAGGTATGCTTTCCTCCACAAAGGCTGACCTTTACATAACTTTTAGGAATTTCCTGTATTTTATATATTTTGCCCTCTACAGTTAATATTGGCCAGCAAATTAAGCAGCCAAGTCACAGGTCCCACTGGGAGGTGGGTGCATAAACTCATTCACCAGTGTACTGTCACTGAAGCTCCATTTCTTTATGGTTTTGACAAAATTGGATCTTTGCATCACTGGTGCTTGCCACCATGCAGAACCCACACAAGCCAGCACACGGTGTGGTGTTTGCTTTATTCACCTGGTAGAGGAGCACTGAGAGCTCCAGAACAATGTGCCCAAGGACAGTGAAAAGAGAACCATGACCGATTCATGCCAAAGAGCAGCAGTCAGCAGCTTCCTCTGCAGGAAGACCTATGTCAGGGACTCCAGCCAAAACCCCGAGCCTTGGCTCTTTCTGGCTTGGCCCCTGTTTTCCTAACGGCTTGTGTGAAGAGCACCCCTTCTGCTCACCTGGCAGAAGCCTCTGGAAAGGGAAAAAATGGGCAAAAGGCCCCTCTTGTATGTGCTTTTCTCTGTCCCTGCTAATACAAGTGTCAGACATGTCCTCAGAGGAACAATCATCTCCTCTGAGCTCACGCATTTCCTCTGAGCTCACCTGGCTGTGAAAAGAGGAGGAAGTTTATCTCCAGAAATGCATGAATAACACTTGATCTTTCCAGCTTCACTTTGGGTAACATACCAGTACCTTCGCTATTGTTTGCTTTGCATTGCAGGCCACTTTAAAGTCCCCAGGTTATTTTCATGATCTAAGGACGCTGTTCTGCAGGTAGCGAATTATTTTGCAGAGAGACAGCTCCTTCCTGGTAAGCAGCAGCAAACTGTACTTTGAAGTTTACTCTCAAGTGTAATCTATACACAGGTAATGCATACTGGAAGGAAGCCAGTTTTTACTAGGAGCAGAAAACTTCTACAAGGTGGCATCAAGTTGCAGTTCAGCTTCCTTTTGGTTACAAATTGTTGAGACAGCGAAGGAAAAAATAACTTCTTATCTATTGAGGAAAAGGATGCAAAATGACATCGAGGTCAGCCTTCCAATTCCAGCTCAGGCTGCTCTACAAATGGAAATACCAGCTTTGTATTTGCAATTTTACAATTTGCAGGTCCAAAGAAGCACACCAGTTACTGTCAAGCAGAATGTGATGCCTGGATATGAGCTGTCAGAACTCTGTATAGTCAACTCTAAAAATGTATAAAAATGCCTGGTAATTAAAATATTTCTATTATCCCAGTAAACTGCAAGAAGATAAATTTGAGGGTAAGAGTGAACACTATAAAAATTAACATCTATACTATCATGGAATTGTAGTTCCTAAAATATGCTAACAGAAAACATTGACCCCAGGTATTAAAAAAAAAACAACCTCTCATTTTATTGCGAAGTCAGAAATTCTGGTTGAAAATATAAGAAACATTAAAGTCTAAAAGTCAAAGCTATCAAATATAAAATATTGCCAAGAGGGTTTATGTTGCCATAATCTGTACAGATACATAGCTCACATTTACAGTTTTGAATACTTTTAACGAATGTTTTAGGTGACCAAACTATTGGGTAAAATTTACCCAACATCAAGTCTAATTTTTAGAGTTAAATACATTGTTCATGTGCCAGCCTAGTACCAGATCCAGGGTTAAATTCCCTGTTAATATTTTGAGTTTGGCAAAGGAAGGTCTTGAAGAGAGCACAGATTATTTTCGCTTTCAATTCAGCATTTTCCCTGCTTTTGGCTGTCATTAGTCACTTTAGATTTGATTTCAACTCCTAAACCTTCAAACAGCCTTAAAACACCGTGGAAAAAAAACCCTTCAAAGATGCACTTATGCATTAAGAATGTCTGAACTTGACCAATGGCTCAGCAACAAAAATATCAGTTTTACTGTACCACAGGAATGAAAGCTACTGGCACACTGAACCACGTGTGCATCTCGTCACTTCACACACCCCTGAAACAGCAGTGGAAAATCAGGAATTCCCTGAGAAGCATTAATTTGCTTGGTATAAATTTGCTTTGTTTCTTTTATCTTCCCTTTTGGGGCCCATAGGATATTTTGTTTTCAAAGTTGAGTGGAGGGATGGGATCTGCTGGGCAAGCAACTCTCTGGCCTTCTGGTTTGTTCTCATTGCCCACAGGGTGACCTTGTGCTTGGTCTATTGTTAAATATTATTATTAAAATACCTTTTGCGTTGAGAATTATTAATGTTCCTGTGACATTTTCTACAGTTTTCTTTCATATATTGTCTGACTGCCTTACAAGACACTAGATTTTTGAACCCTTACCTGAATTTTGCATGTAGGGAACTGACAAAGAATACAAAAATTTATGGCTGTGTTGGGAGCCCAGTTTACAGAGGTTGTAACTGTTCCTAGAAGAGATACAGTGATTGTATTTTCTCATTAAGACCATCAAAAGTGCTTCTATAATTTAATTTTCATCAGTATGCATACATTAGACAGCCTGTTTTACAGACCAAAATCACAATAAGATTTTTTTTTTTTGGATCAGTATATGTTTCTTCTGACCCACTGTCCTCATCCCCAACAGAGTCAAACTTGGGCATCGGCTCAACTCCTCACAGGGGGCAGTGCACTGTGAAACATAAGTCATTATGCCCAGACAACTTCCAGAAACACAATTTTTACAATCAGCTTCAGCATAAACATATTAACTTATTTTATTCCAGAAATCTAAAATGTGATACTTTATTTGTTAGTTATGTAGAAAGGGAACAGACTTT
The DNA here is from genome assembly GCF_015832195.1 of Motacilla alba alba. NCBI lineage: Eukaryota > Metazoa > Chordata > Aves > Passeriformes > Motacillidae > Motacilla > Motacilla alba. The sequence continues at coordinate 9,719,721 of NC_052019.1, read as the reverse complement.
GCAAGTGCTTTGCAAGTAGGATTACCACAAACAAAGCAAAAATTGCCAAGCCTTGCAAGAGGCCAAAACAACAGTGGGGGATTGCAGGCTTTCATCATTCCTTATGAAATAAGAACAGGTTACCAATATTTTAGGTCTTATAAGAGAGATTTTAGTTTCTGACTATACAGCAGAAAGAAACCTGGAGAAAGCAGCATTAAATACAAACAGCCAAATCAAAACATTTGTATTTCCCTTTCTAGACTTAGTTATTTCAAACTCTGTATTCAGATCAGCCAGAACATTAAAGAGTAGTAAATTTCAAATATGAAGTCTTAGAGAGGCTCATAACTCAGCTGAAACTGAGAACTCTAAATCCAGTTTCAGCACCTGAATATGGAGGACAATATAGGACTCCTGGCTGTCCATTAAAAAAGATGCCTTGAAGCCTATCACACACAGAAATTGTTTCCTTTCATACTTATGCTAAAAGCAACATTTCACACCTTTGGCTGGGTTGCTTTGTAGCTCACTGAAGCACCACTTTCTGTTCTGGCTCTTTGAGTTAAGGCACACAGAAAATCTATCACTACTTAGGGCTCTCAAAAAGTGACAGTTTCAAAAAGGTTTATTCCTGCTTTTTGGGAATCATTTAACACATCTCAGGTTTAAACTCTCAAGAGTGTTTACCTAGGTTCACTAGTCATGTCAGAAAATTTTCTTTTGGAACTTTTATGCAGTTGGTTTCTCTCTTCTTGCTACTAGCACTTTGTAAAAACTCATCTTGAGCTTCAGAAATGCTGAACCCAAGCTGAGGGAGACCGGTAGTCCTACACTCAGCTTTTTCCTGATGCTGAATTTTGCACACGCAGTGCTTTGGCATGGAGTTTTGTTTTGCAAAGTGGAAATAAATTTCAAGTCACCATGTTTTACGAAAACCATATGGCTTAACTCACAGCTCTTCAGCTTGGCAAGATTTGCTTGTGGAAGCAAACATGTTATGAATAGCTGAATTCCCTCTGCATTTAGATATGTTCTTGGAGACAGCCTGGACTGATGCTGCAAGCAAGCTATATTTGATTTAAAGTGATGATCACGTGATTCAATTCCATATATTATAAAAATGAAATTAGAAATAAATAGCATAAAGAGACAAGAACTAAATGGAGATTAACACAGTCCAAAAGAGAGATGTCAAATAAGTAGGTTAAACTCTAGCATTTGGTGGAATCACTCCAATGACTCTAGAAAATCTGTTAAGTTTAATGCCGCCTCAGGACTAGCTTTTGAGACTTCCTATGAATTATGTGGCATAAGATGCCTTTTACAATCTTTCATTAAGTAAATGAATAAAAAATTAGGAGGGAAAAAGCCAGGAGAATCCTATTTTTGGAGATATTAAAAATTTAAATTCAGGTAAGCTACACCTGTTGACAGTAGAAAAAGTCAGGATACTAAAACCTCTGAATATAACAACTTTAGAGTGGCAGGAGAGAAAATAACTCAGGGTTTACTACATTTTCCATTTGCTAATCTCTAATGTTGCCAGAATTCATAGGGGAGAGGGACAATTGCAGCATCTACTGGGGAGGATCAAAGGTAGAAAGAGCAGGGCTTGGTTTGGTGCTGCTCAAAGACAAGGTGCTCCCAGTGCTTTTGAGGTGGCACTCCTGCTTCAAGCTCCTTCAAAACCTCCACTAAGTTTATTGCATAAATTTTCAAGTTTGTAATCATATCTATTTTTCATATTATTCTAGAATATTTAATTAAAAATATATCCCTTAAAGCAAATGAAATGGTGTGTATATCAGCAGCAGTATCACAGTTGTCAGTATATAGCTAAGGTCTAGGAATTATGAACATTTGTTCTCTTCATCTAAGAGCCACTTTCAGGATGCCCCATTTATTATTTGATATGAAAGTTTGTTAGAAAAATTTCCATGCTCTTGTTTATGTATTTATCCCTGTTTGGCAGTATAGGATCTTGGAGAGATAGTTCTGAAAAATGTGTTTTTTTCCTTTGAATTTAAGGAATTGGAGTGAAGTATTTGTTGTACTAGTTTGATTCATCCTGGCTTATCTTTAATTTCCTATTGCTTCAGATGAACCTGCAGAGTTTTAATTCATTTTCTTAACAGATTTTCACTCAAATGCTGCCATTCCGTCTATCAAAAATAATAGCATGTGAAATTCTTCATCAGAATCTTACAGCAGCCTCTTGGGAAAGACACAAATCCTCTAGGATTCCTCTAAGGTAATTAGAGTAAGAAAAGACATTCTAAAAGGTGTCTTGAAAGCTTTAAAAATAAAAGTAACTTAGACACAGCTCGGTTACCTCCTGAAAGGGGATATTCTTGTCAAGGAGGGGAATTGAGGTCACTAATTGACAACACTTGAAAGATTTTCAGAGTAGACAGCAAATGTGTCTGAAAAGGTGGCCCAGATCATTAGGGACAAGACAAGAGAGTCCATTTTTCTCCATTTCCTTTTATTATTACTGCCTCTACAAGAATGCTTTTCAGAGACTTAAAACTGAAATAGTAATGTTCCAGCAACATGATGAAAAAACCTATGAGAATAAATAGTGACCCAGTCGAAGGAAGGGTCAGAAATCTGACTTCTCAGTGAAAAATTCTTAACATTAGAGGTGCCAAGATTAGTTCTCGAGGCAAATGGTGCCCCCAGTTTGAAGGAATAGTGGATCCCAGTGGATGGGGGGAGGTGATCACAGGTTCCTGCAGGAGGGAAGAGCAGGAGTTGGCCCATGCAGGTGTTGGTTGCCCACAGGCTGTTTGCATTACAAATTCAGGTGTAAAAAAGGCCCAGGCAAGCACTCTTGTGCTGCCCTTAATCCAGCGAAGTTGGGCAGCACCAGGAGAGAGGATCTTGGATATTGCAGACACAGGGAGCAGCCCAGGCTGCCCAAGATCCCCAGAGACCCCCACAGGCTGCTGCAGTGTAGGAAGGGGGGGGACAGATATCTAAAACCAGAAGCTGTTTGTAGTTTGGGAAACCAGTCCTGTGTTTCCTCCCAGGAATGGGAATAACAGAAAGCAAACTTTAATAGAGCTGAGGATGTACAGCAAGCACCAAACAGTAATGGTGAAGGTAAAACACAAAGGAACAGGCAGGGTAGGACAGCAGGCAGAAGAGTTGCTTTTAAATTGAACAGGTAGAGTCTTTAAAAAATAAAACCAGTAATTAAATTAACGCCTCTCCTGAAAAGGAGTTTAACTCAGTGAAGACTTTGTTTATGTGACTACAATAACCACACTGAGAAAATGCTTCCCTGGCCGTGAGTGCTTCTGTCCCCTTCTGTCTCTTAGAGGCTGACAGCTGCATCAATCCTTCCCTCACTAGCAATCCCATTTGCTCCACAAGAACTGACCTCTGCTTCTCTCAAATTGTCTCATACTTTCAATAACTCAGTTTAAACTCTGAGCAAATCCCCTCAAACTATATTAGATTTTTCATTTTCCTGAGGAAAGCACAGGCCTGGGCCTAAGGAGGTCCCACTCTTCAAAGCATGGTACTGAATACTTGATAATTTTTCCCTATAATCTTTCATTCTTCAATCTTCCCTGACCACATCCAGGACTCTGGTTAACACAAACAGAGATTCTGGGACAGCAGTGCCTTTGTGCAACTGGTTAACACAACCAGAGGTTCTAGAACAGCAGCGCCTTTACTCTTTTTTTTCCCCTGTGTTTGCTGATGTTCTGTATGGCTGAGAGAAATTACTTCTTTAATGTCATTATTTCTCTAATTGGGAATTTTGAACAAGATAGAGCCTCCTTTAACACTTCATACCTGGCTTCTGCAGGTCCCACAAGAAGTTTGCTGCCTGTGCTGCCAAGAGGCAAAGCTTATTTGGGGTCAGGACAGCACCCTCAGCAGACCTCAGTGGGGAGCATTGCTGTGGGGCTTTGTGCTCTGATTTTTACTGGGATTTGTACTCACCAGGAGTGTCCTGGAGATGAGATTTTGTGTCTGAGAATTGAGCCTGGTGGGAATCATCCCGCCCTCACCCCCTTACACAGGTACAGAGGGGCACACACAACCTCACCCTCTTTCTGTTCTTGTAAGCCAATTGTGTTTCCATGCAAAAGCTGTTAATATTGGCTTGCATACGGGTGGCTTTGCGTGTCTGAAATGTGTATTTGGCTGGCCACAATGCTGAGTGATTTTACCTACAATAATGAATTGCAAGGACTATGAAGCCTCCAAGCATGCGCTTCTAGTGTTGAAATTGAAACTCTGAAGTGGGGCTACAAGCATCCAAAGGACCAATTTGGAAAGTCTGGCATGCTCCTGCTCTCTTTGGCATTCTCCTGCACTCTTTCCTGTCCTATTTACTCTCTGGAAAATGCTGGAAACCCTCAAGGCCCATCCTTGTCTGCCAGCATATCCTGGCTCACTTTAAGCACTGGATGTGCCACCTGTACAGATTTTAGCTGTGAACACATCTGAAGCTTACATGAGTTTTAAGAATGACACCATTTTCATAAATGAAAAAGAACATTTTTGGGAAATATTCACACTTCATGTGCTTTCTGGAAGCATCACTTATATTTGCAAGATCCAAGAAATTAAGATTACAGTTCTTGATTGTGATAGCACTAACCAGGCAGTCTCCAAACAAGGTTTGGTGTCCCTTCAAAAAGTAAGAAAATTGCAGTAGTATTCAGGTATGGGAGGAATGTTACTGAAAACACCTCCAAAATTGAATGCAGTGACATCTGATACTTTCCTGGTGTCAGACCCAGTGTTAATTTGATTTGTTCAATGCCATATGTACCTCCTGACTTACTGTGTATTACCTGTGATATCGTGAATCTTCCTGATTGTGCCTCTGCATTGGGTGGATTTGTAGGGCAGGAGTTCACCAGACCCTTTGCACTGACCTGCCTGCATGAAGCCTATTTCAGAAGAATGGCCTATACTCTCAGGGAAACATTTAATCCTGTGCATTCTCTCACACCTTGCGCTCAAAATACAGACTAATCTTACTGAAAGTACAGAGGTTTTGAGTGTGTCTGGTAATAAAGGGAGTAATTCTTCAACATGAAGATGGTACTATCTTCTTTTAGTGTCTCTTGCTCCATTTTTATGAACCTCCCTGCATGTTTGATAATAAAACAAATCTATTGATGGAGATGAACTCCTCTTATAGAAGCAGAGAGATACAAAGTCTGAATGGTGTTGTTAGGATCCATAAAGAGTAGGAATGTAAAAATAAGTTTGTTTATATTGATATTTTTTCACAGTATACAAAAAAAGGCTTTTCTTGGGGAACGCAGCATCCCTCAGTATTTCACAGAGCATTTTGGTTCTGATGTGGCTGGAAGGAAGTAATCAGCTTCTCAGAAACTAAAGAGAGAGCCAATGCTAAGTGTGCTCTTTACAGTATGATACAGTAACACTGGAAAATTGCCAAAAGCACCTTTTACATCAAGAAGGATTAGAAACATGTCTACCAAACAGCTATAGCAGAAAGCCCCTATATGCAAATAATCAAAAGACTTTTCTGCCTTAAGAAAAAAAAAAGTACTTCTTTAAAGAAGTTTACATACAAAAACTATTGAGATATGTTACAAATCCTCAGAAAAAAAATCTAAGGAAGAGAAGGGTGATGCAGGCAGCGGTTTTTTACTCAGACTGAATTTCCCAGTGTCAAACACTGCTTTATTAGCCATGACACCAAGACAGAAGCATGATGTGGTTGCTGCCTTCTGTCACTCTGCTTGCTAGTCACTGCAGCCATTAAAATGCCAGAAAGAAAGGAGCTGCAGAAATGATGCACATATTGGATGGAGTCTACATCATTTTTAACTATCCCTTCAAGAACTGTACTTGTTTTGTTAATTTCTGAGGATGTTTGTTTCTGATATTTACGGCTGAACATCTGTTCCATAATCTCTGGAGAAAGTTGTGCAGAATAAATTCACTGTCATTAAATACAGAACAGTGTTGAACTACTCTACTCCCCAGTTCAGAACACTGCTGTTATCTCAGGGCTTGAAATGTTTCTCTTCATGGCTAATTGATCATGATCCATGTGACAGCTTCTCCTCTCTAAACAGGAAATATCACTAAGGAATTCTTTTCCTTAAAGTCTGTGTCTTTATCTCAAAAGCTGTCTGTTCTCAGCTGGGCAGTGGTTTCAATGGAGTTAAAGGTGGGGTGGGACCAGGATTAAAACACAGCCCAGACTGCCCTGTCAACCCAGAAGGCTGATGTCAGGTGTCACCCAACCTGCCATAAAACCCAGGGATGAAGGAGCCAAACTTCCTTAATCAAATTTGAGAAGAGAAAATATCCACTCAAGGGAGAATTTGGCATATGCAACCCTCATGGAGTGACAGATACACACATGGCTTCTGGTGAGGGACCATGTGAAGCACCCACGATGCCACATTTGCTGCTCTGTGGCTTCCCAGCTGGCTTTTGGAAAACCAATTAGAACCTTCATTTTCCAGTCAGCAGCCTCATTAGAAGTGCCCTGGTGAAAAGGCACCTCTCAGCCTGCCGTGTCGTTACCAGTTACTTTCTGTGACACATTCCTGCTTGTATGTGATGCTTTCACATGGTCTCCCTCTAGATCTGTCTCCCTCAGCTCCTGCCTCCCAGTATCAGCCTGTCAGAGCTGGCAGGCTTAGCTTTTTTCCATTATTCCAAAGAGCAACGGGGACAACCTCTTTTAAATTTCTTTGGTCCTTTCTCTCTCAAGACCAGACCCTGCTCCTCATCCCTGTGCCCCACATTCTCCCGTGGGCTCTGCTTGCCTCTGTGATCAGAATTATCTGGCAATATCACAGTGCTGATCACAGCAGCCAGACACAAGGTTGCCAGGAGCTAACAACTTCACAAGACCCAGAGAACAGAAAAAAAAAAAAGAGAGAAAGCAGCTAGGATTTTAGAAATCACTGAGCATCCTGTTTTTCATTAAATTTTAATGGGCATGAAGGTCATACACTGAGCTCATGATCCTGCTTGTGCCTGAAAGAAAGAATACAAACTGAAAACACTATGATTGTATCTTCACTCATTCTTTCTTTCTTGTCAGTTACAGTTACTGCATTCTCTGGCATGGTAGATTGGTATTTGTTTTTTACCATTTTCAAAATTAGTACTATTAGTTTATACTGAGTAGAAATTATTTTCTGAACAATGTTTTAAAAAGCAACTGCACAAGAACTAAAAATCATAAGGTTGGAACAGAAAGCTAACACAAAGTTGGCAGGTTTTGAAAGCAGAAGCCTGAACTGTCACACCAGCTCAGCACTCACCTCAGAATTCATTTTAGTGAGCACCCTGAAACATATTTACAGTTTTGGGCCCCAAGCCTGAAACAAGAGATCTCTGATTGTTCCTAGGCATATTTGCCATTAGTTTCACTGCCAGAAGCAAGACAAACTCTGTGTGTCTGAACATACTTTTCAAAATTTCATGTGGTGAAAAATTGAAAATTTTGAATATAGCCTGAGTTTTTCTCTATCACCAATGACAAAGATAAAAGAGTGGACACAACACAACACTTTGCTGCCTAAGGGGACCTCTCACTTGGAAGTTAATAACTATTTGAGTAAAAATGATTGCACTAAGATGCATACTGGAAAGATAAACAAGGGGTTGGTAAACAAAACAAATTTATTTTCTTTTTAAATTGGCTCCTGCAAGTGTTTTCACCACTAAGAATTATTGCTTACAGAGGAGTTTCTTGAAGAGCTGCCTGCTACTGGGTGTGTGATGACTCCTTCATATTCAGCATTATTACAGGAAGGAAAACTAACTGAGGAAATTAATATGCAGTGCTCAAGGCCGAGGCAATCAGATAAATTTCTACTGCTTCAAGGCAAGCTGAGACCCACTCAGAAGTTCATTGTGCCTGTACAGTGACACTTTTTATCAGAGTTTCCATATTGTAATGAAACTTCTTCCTGGACAACCCTCAGAATTGAGAGGCTAATTCACTTTCTTTTGAGTCTATAACCTGCAGAGGCTATGATCAGCCTTTCTGTGAGGAATAACAATGGGAAAAATGCTGGTGGTTGACATCTTAATAGTGACTTTTCTTATGACATCTTCCCATTATGTCTTTACTTGCCAAATCAGGCACAAAATTAAGAAGTGCTGAGGACACAGGACAGAACTGCTGCTAAATTTCCTATTTTGTTTGTGTTGCTTTATCTTATCCCTTTCTTGTGAAAAATAATTTGAAGTTTTTTCAGCATCTTAATTCCAATTTAGTAATTTCTTCATTTATTCTTCAAACATTCTAAATGCACACTATACACTTTGAGATTTTCCTCCACAGTATTACTTCCCTCCCTTCTCCCCTCAGATGTTTTCCTTTCCTACTCCTATCTAGCGTGGATTCCCAAGGCACAATTTGAGGGATGTTTTGGTGGATGCACAGTGCAGTAAGTGCCATGGAAAGCAGGAGACAAAGTAGAGTGGGGGGAAAAAAAAAGCCAAAAAGGAAGAAATACTTCAAACAAAGCAAAAAAACCAAGCAATTTAAAAAGCAGAGGTTTAGGCTACCCAGTTTTTATCCTGGCAAACACCCTTGCTCATCTCCCTTCCAAAGAAAGAGTAGTGCAGAAGAATGGAGAAAAGGGAAGTGCAGAAGGTCCCCCACTCATCACTAGCACCTCAGTCCCCAGCCAGCCTGAATTTTCAAATGTGCTCACACATCTGCAGGAGCTTTATTTTGTGGGTGTAGAGATCCCTTTTCAGCAGGTGCCGTAAAAAGTTTGCAAGATCACAAGAGCCAGGCCAAAAAGAAATTGTCACAGCACTAAATTGAGGTGCTGCTTGGTCTTTCCTTGGTTCTGAGAAGTGCATATTGCCTCCAAATCCTCTAGGCAGCCTTTGATAAACCTTTGCATGTCAATGCAAAGTTATTTTCTTGCTTTTGCTGTCATTTTAAGTCCTTCATCCATACCTGTTTCTGCAAGTTAAAAGCTTTCTCAGTTAACAGCTGTCATTTCTCTCAGATCTGGAGCTTAGTGCTTTCCAGAAACCATCTTCTACCAGAAGGGAAGAAAGCAGGTGGAAACTCACATTTTGAAGTTTTTTCCTTTGTACCTTCAGCTTGATTTTATACTGCCTGGGCATACACAATAACCTCTTCATATGCAGGTTTAAATGACCCCAATGCAGACATCAGATCAAGGAACAGGGGAGCAAAATTTTCATTTTGTTTTGAATGACTCTTTGGCACAAAGGTCTCAGGCTGCTTAATTTATCTATAAAAATGTAATTCTATCTGATAAAGCATGCATGCAAATGCTTTTAAAGCTTATGCCTCAAAATTTGGAAATTAGCAAACACAGAATCACTTACTTGGTCCTCGGATGTTATCCACATCTCAGCAGGATCTCTAATGGATTTTCCACATCATTTAATATCTTGCAAGATATAACAACACATTGTGTCATTTTTCAGAAGCAATTAAGCTAAAGTCATGATTTGAGGGAAACTGCCTTCCACTTCATCAGAAAGCAATATGTTGCCTTTGCCAAAGTTTAGCCTTCAGAAAGGGGACCAATGTAACAACTCTGAAAAGTGAAGCTCAAGATCTGAAGACATTTGTGGAATATCTCCTTTAAGTGGCAAATGTTACATGCAGGGATGAAAGCAGACCCTGGATTTCCCCTGTTTGGTACTACAAGCTGTGTGGGCATAACCAGGGCTGTGCACAACCAGCACAGACCATGCAGAAAGAAACACCCCTCCCACCACTCTGCCTTGCTGATTAGCTCAGCTGAGGCACTAACACATCATGGACATCCAGGCTGAGGATCCAAAGTTCTTCTGAACCCACTGATGGGGGCAAACCCTGCACCCTCCCAGCCCTGGGGAAGCTGTGGGGATCACAGCCCAGACTAAGTTTTTCTGGCTATCACAAACATTTTGCTCTCAGCAAGGTGGTGGTTGGGTATTGTACTTGCAGGGGCACCCCCGACGAAGGCAGGAATGATGAAAGACTTCATGTTCTTAGAAGGCTAATTTATTACTTTATTATACTATATTATATTAAAGAATACTATACTATACAATACAGAAAATTACTGAATACTAAAAATATGATAATGAAAACTCGTGTCTCTTTCCGGAGTCCTGACACAGCTTGGCCCTAATTGGCCAAGCAGTGAAAACAACTCACTCCAGAATCCAATCAGGCAATCCCCTGTGGGTAAGCAATCTCCAAACTCCACATGAGCACAACACAGGAGAAGCACATGAGATAAGAATTGTTTTCCTTTTCTCTGAGGCTTCTCCGCTTCCCAGAAGAAAAATCCTGGGCGAAGGAATTTTTTCAGAGAATGTGAATGCCACAGTTGGGATATTCAAAACAACATGGAAAACAAAGAAAAGGAAGGCCATGGCCAGAGGATGAGGACTAGCCAGCAGTGGAGCAAAGATTAGCATCAGGAGATGCCTGGAAATCACTGCCTAAAGCTGTCCAACAGCTTCTATGAAATATCTTTAAATGGACACATGAACTGCATGCACATGCTGAGCCAACTCACTGGTAAATAGACAGCAGCTATTGGTCACACTAGAGGCAAAGTTTCATTTTAGTCAATTTTTAGTAGTTTTTAATACTCATTTTCATTTTGATCTCATGGGGTTTTTTATGCTTTCCTCTATGCAAAAGCTGAAATATTTTGTTAAAGTTGTATGGAAATCAGCTTACAAATTCTGGTTTGACTAAAACACAAGAAACTTTGCAAACCTAATTATACATATTCAGAAAAAGCTTAGGGGATGGTTAAAAACCATTCCTGCCCTGGAGACCTTTCAAGCTTATGAAAATCTGGAGATCAACAAAGGGCAGAACTGTCATGCTCATTTTGCACATTTCATTAGATCTAAAGAACAAGCCAAATGTGTGGTGAGGAGGAACAGGGCAGGGTTGGAGGTCTGGCTCCTAGTCTTACAGTTATAAGCATTTGCAATGCAAATTTCTCACATGCAGTAAAGTTGCTGTTGTGGTTTGATCAAGAGAGGGTTTTAAAATATATGAACTGAACATTTTATGAATAACCTCTTTTCACAGCTTGTAGTTGGTTACAGTTCCAGTTCCAGTCCAGAGAGCAAGAAAAATCATCTCAGATTCTGCATTAGGTCCAGATGGGATATCAACACTCCTGCTTCAAAGCACAACACAACCTGTAAGTGCCGGTGTTTCAAAGAAACTTCCCAAAACATGGAGGTATTTGGCACTCATCTGAGACTCGTTTTTCCACAGGGTTACAGCAGAGTGCTAGGAAGGGACACTAAATTAACATCAGTTGTGAAATATTTCGATGCTCTCTTTTCTATGCATCTGTCCATTCTTCAGATCAGCTGCTTATATTCCTAGTAGATGGTTCAGATATATATAGTTTCTTTATAGTTGTCAAAAGTGATGTGATCTTGCATGGCAGAAGAAATACATCAGCCAATCTTACTCATCCTGCCCTGAGTCTATAGGTTTGCTTTTTTTCTGAATAAGGTATTACTTCAACTGCTGTCGCTAGTTAAAAATTGACAAGATCTGTCACCTTTAAATTTCTTGTAATGATTTAATAAGGCTGTTTTAACTCTTTCAAATACATGTTTGGTTTTTTTTCCAGAGTGAGATCAATCCCATATGATAATGGCAGTTTTAGACATACAAAGGACAAGACATTTTGTAGCTGTTTATATCTGTTTTGCTCAAAAACCCCACTATTTTTGCAAAAGCTAAATGAAATCTGATAATAAAGTCTCTTACATTAAATTGTATTGCAAAGAGATACACATGACCATGTTCACTAAATGAAAAGAGAAACATATATATTTTTTAGACACAGACAAGAAAAAATACAACCTGTAAGTTTGTTTGAATCAGAGTAGAAACTCACTACGAAAATCATGAGCATTTGGCATTGTGAGATGAAAAGAGTGAAATCCTCCTTAATTTTTAGGCATCTTAAGAGACCACATACTGCTCAGGATGCAAGTGTGGCTTCTCCACACCAGTAGTGGGTACATCTTTTACATCCTGCTCATGGCAACTCAAAAATCAGTTTAAAGTGACTTCACCATCTGGACAAAAGAGAGACCGTAACACCCCCATTTTGGAAATTAAATGAGAACAAAGTGAAGCTTCTCACAAGCTGAGAAGCACATGCTGCAAAAGTTATACTGTTATAATGAAATAACATATTTTTTTCCTAGAACTAAATATCTTAATGTAAATCTCTTTGCCAGTCCACTGTGGAGCATCTTCATGAGTGATGTTCTCCCCTCAGGCTCCTCTCCTCCAGGCTGAACAGACCAAGTGCCTCAGCCACTCCTCACACAGCTTCCCCTCCAGGCCCTTCACCATCTTCACTGCCCTCCTTTGGCCACTCTGCAATACTTTAATGTCTTAAATATTATGGTGCCCAAAACTTCACACAATATTCAAGGAGAGGCCGCCCCAGCCCCGAGCAGAGTGGGACAATCCCTCCCTTGCCTGGCTGGCCATGCTGGGCCTGATGTCCCCAGGACAGGGATGTCCCTCCTGGCTGTAGGGCACTGCTGGCTCGTGTTCCACCTTCCACTGCCCAGGAGCCCCAGGTCCCTTTCCCTGGCACTGCTCTCCAGCCCCTCATTCCCCAGGCTGTCCGTACATCCAGGGTTGCCCCAGCCCAGGTCTGAATCAAAAGCCTTGATTTCTATCAGAAATATTATTACAATGTCAACACCATTCTATCATCCTTCTATATCAAAATTAACTTACCAAAATTCACAATCAGCTCAGAACAGTCAACTGAAACACTGCCATGTTAATGAAACAGAGAAACTGGCACAAATTCGACAAAGTTTGTTAGAACTTGTAATCTACATCCAGATCAGTATAACTTTGACTGGAAGAAGATTTTATTTTTAAAAAAAAATCAGAAGACACACCAGTTTTATAAACCACTATGGTATTGCTCTCCATCTGTTTCATCACTCTGCTCCTCCTGTGCAAATGACTTCTCCTCTTGCTGTTCCCCCACAACTGAGCCTGTCACCTCCTTATCTGCCAGCTCCAAAAGTGCTAATTACTCCTTTTTTTTTCCTTTGTCATCTGTATTACAACTATATTGTATTAGTACAGTTAAATTAAAATTTGAGCAGTTGTCTCTAACTTTTGGTTAGCATTGAGTTTGCTGCTTCTTTGTCAGATACCATGAAAGTACTTGTGCCAGAAAGCTTTTTATATCAGCATCAGGCTGCTTAATAAAACCTGATAAATCTCCCTACACTTGTTCTCTTATGTTCTTAGTAGAGCTACAAGAACAGCTGTTACTACACATTTGTAGGGCAATTTCTGAGTTAATTGAGCCAATCCATTACTGTAAAAATAAGTGAGATCTACTGCATTGTCTTGTTTAGATTTTCAGCTAATTAAGATTTTGTTTGATTCTATCCACTCTAAATAAATGACACGTTTTAATGTGTCAATTAGGAATAGTCATAATGGGGAAAGTTTAGCAAAGTTAATGTCATGCATTGAGCCAAAATTCATTACAAGGACCTTCTGTAGTAGAAGACCTGTAAATTTACTTTGTTTGAGTCAATTTGCTATTCAGAACAAGAGACTACAAGAATTTTTTTGCATATCTGGTTGTTTTAGCTATGGGCTTTCTTTCATTTTTGAAACTTGGGGTAAATAACCTATATTTTAGGCTCTGCAAAAAAGCTTCAAAGCTCTGAAAGAAAAAATTGCAAACTTCTTTGGAGGCAGTCTGATAGGGATATATAGAGGAACATATGCATTAGTGTAAGTAAAAGATTTAAAGAAATAATTCATTTTCTGCCTGAAGTAGCATGTTGTACTCCACACACAATATGTTCATTATTAAACATTTACATTTTGATTTCTCTGTCATTATCTTGTCTCTTGCTTTTTGGCAACTGTCAGAATTTGTAGAAGGAATATGAAGAGTTGAAGATCTGTAATATTTTTCTGTTTGCTGTATGTCTTTGCATTCATCTAGAAAAAGTGCAGAAAGGCTTTTACAAATATTTTTTATCTAGGTCTATTCAGAAGAGTTTTCAATTTCTCTGTCATTTATGTGCTGGAATGTAAGAGCAACTCATCAAATCTTCTGTAGATAAAGTGTCTTTGAACACTTATTTCTGTAGAGACTCTTTGGTAATGGGCAATTAGTGATTATTGGTAAGGAAATGGGAAAAATAAATAGAATAAACCCATGGAAAAGAAAAGGGATTAAATGGAAACTGGGCTCATAAATTAACTGTCCTTTAAAAAACCATCTTTAAGAAGTACCTTGGTGATTCAGACTTCCATGCAATACTAGATCTCCGCAAGGCTTTCACTCCTTCATCCCTCCTCCTCTTTTCTATTTTCCACATTTGCTATATTTAATCTCTGATTAGATGTAAATGCTGGGAATCAGGCAGGGGTCACCTTGAGTTTGAACAGCACCTAGTTCACATGAGTCCTATTCTTAGTGGTTAAGTTATTATTGGATGTCGTAAGATCACCCCCAAAATAGCACTCCAAGAAATCACTCTCATGGGTCCAAGCCCTGCAAAGACTCTGCCAGAATTAATTGGACCATTGGAGAAGCATGAAGTAAAATAAGTGCAAACAAGTCTTTGCAGAATCACAGATGGTCACTGGAGATTAAGAACATGTTCTCAGCTGTATTTCAAGGCAGAAGTCTAAGCATATGGAGCAGGCATGCTGAACTTCTGTTCCTTAGCATTTATGGAATGAGCAACAGTGAAGACACTGTGAAAATGTGTTAAGGAGAGAACTAAACTTTTTCATCACATTTTTCACCAGAGAATCATTCAAGACAATTAAACTAATTTTGTACTAAAGATACAAGTTATGCTGCCTTTCTTTATTGAAAGTTTCAGCTGAGTGGAAAAAAAAAATTAAAAACCCACCACATTTGCAGATAGGGAAATTATTCTTGGGTGTGGGTGTAGATAGAAAAATAAAAGTAGCACTTAAGATTAAACAAGGAGTAGGAGGCAATGTCTGTAGAGAGAAAAGTAGAATTTTATATCCTTAAAGTTCAAAGTTAAAAGACATCTGAAATACCATCAGAGATAACAGCAATCAAGAGAATGCAAAATTAGGAAACATGCTTTGATCACTTGTCAATAGAAGTCAAATTCCATTTCAGTTTTTCCTGCCCAAAATAGAGACTGTTCTCTTTTGACAGTGAAAAAAAGTTCTATTATCCTCAAATAATTCTACTTTTCTTTATTTGTTTGTATTTTTTTCTTATTTTTGAGCTTTATAATAAAAACAGTCAAGATAATCCTTAAACTGCTGAAGGAGGAGTCATAGACATCAGATGACTTTTAATAACTCTCAGAATGTAGGTCATCTAAATTCATTTTCTGCCTCCAAAGCTCAAAAGGCTGAAATCTACAATTCTTGCTTCCCAAGAGAGAGACCTCAGAAGTCTCCATATTTTTTTTAAAAATTGAATGATTCCAGCATGAAGCTGTTTGAAGCAAGATCTCTTTTCACAAGTGGTCAGACTGTTTCCAAGGAATTAGGAGACCATTCAATCTCTTCAAATAGCTGGGCAGCACGAAATCTCCAAATATGGTAAAATATGGTAGTATGAAGGGATCTGTCAGGAACAGCTACTCAGTAACATAACAACATAAACCAAAGGCAGCCCAGCAGGATAATAATGTACCTCCATTTCTGGCCGCAGGTACCCAGTGCAGGAATTCTTGTCACCCTGTGGTGGGAGCCAGGTGGAGATGGCAGGGAGCACAGAGATGGGAGGCAGGCTGCCCAGGAGGAAGGTCCTGGCACATCACATCCCACCTCCTCACCTGGAAAGAGAGAGCTCTGACAGGGGCTCATCTGTGCACTTGGAGCTGTTGCTCTTCACTTTTCCAGCTCCTGCTGTTGCAGGACCTCCTTTTCCCCTCCTCCCCTTGTTTTCATTGGTTTCTGGTATCTACAAAAGTTTTCCAGCTCATCCCTGAGGTTAGCTAAGCTCTGGGCCAAGACTTTTCTGGCTGTCTTTGAAGTACCAAACCCCAGGTGCTTCCCAGAGGGATATTTCTGCAATGCTGTGCTGCAGCCAGACAAAGGAGGGATGGAAAGGAAAAAAGAAGCATTAGTAGAGCCTCTGGAAGATTTGGAATTTTCTTGAGAAAGCGAGAGTAAAAATTAAACGTCCTGATTCTTACTGAGTGTTTTGCCTCCGACTTCAATTTAAATAATATGGAAGGACATGGATTTTTCAGCCCTGGGGATGTAATTCCTGCCATTACCCATACCATCAGTATTTTCACTCTTGTGTCAGTCAGTGTGACATTGTCCATGTCATACACTCACTACCTTCGGCTTGACCTCTTGGCTGCCCTAACATAGACCCATAAAAACTTTCCAAGATTAGGGTTAAAGTCTTTCTAATTTAACCCAATACCCATGTCATAGCTATCCTTCCAGGAATATTTCTCCCTCTCTCCAGAGAAGATGGATGCTGCCCACCAAACTACCAGAATTTGCAGGGCCAAAGGAAGAGCAAACACCTGGAAGTTCACTCCTTAGTGTGCTACCTTCACCTTTGAAGGAATCACTACACAACTCTTTCCAGCAAAGCTACAGCATGAGCAGCTGTGGAGAGAAAGGTCATGAATTCAGGACTCTGTTCCCAACATTGTCAGGTCAATGCTTCTTTTAAGTGTAGTGCTAAATTAATTTATGATAACATACAGCTGCCTGCAGGGTCCTCCCCTCTATACATTACACAGCAGCACAAATCTGACAAAGAATTCAGAAGGAATTATTTGTAACATTCATAATCATACTTACTCACAAATATGCCATCAAACGATCCCCGGCTGGCAGTTTAATAGCTTTATCTCTGATTACTGTTCCCATAAAACCCTCAGAGAAACAGAAGTGCCTGCATTTGGATGATAATATCACCAGCTATTTCAAAGACAACTAAAATTTTAAAACAATAAAGATGTTTTTATTGTTCCCTACAGTAAGAGAGTGACAGACTAAATAACAATACCAGCATAAATTCAAGCAAAATCTCTCTCTCTAGCAGAAACTGAGACAGAAATCATTGGCCTTAGTCATTAGCTCAGTGAAGTATTCATAGCAATCTTCATAACAATTCTTATTTCAAAGTAAAACTAGCCCATGTTAAGATAATTTTGAGGTACTCTTTCAGTTTTGATGTGTTTCCTCTTTCAGATATCAAAGGTGCTTGGCTTAGGGTTTTCAAAACAGTTTTCTCCTCTCAGGGCACCCTC
This sequence comes from Motacilla alba alba, assembly GCF_015832195.1. Classification (NCBI taxonomy): domain Eukaryota; kingdom Metazoa; phylum Chordata; class Aves; order Passeriformes; family Motacillidae; genus Motacilla; species Motacilla alba. Next base: position 9,702,459 of record NC_052019.1, on the reverse strand, counting down.
CACCCTGCACAGACACCATAATTACCAACAAAGCGCATCCCCTGTCATGCAGCTTTCCTTTTATTCCAAAATTGCAACTTTGACGTCTGTTCATTCCAGAGCTGGCTGTAATTTGTCACAAGTGACATCTTGGTCTTCTCCTTGCCCACACAGAAGGGGAGGACTCTCACTCAGCTTGCAGCAGAGCTCTGCTGCTTCAAATGCTCCCCCAGGGCTGGGCAGAGGACACGCCCCACACATGCAGCAATGGGACAGCCATCACTGGATGGCATCTGAAGGGACCTGGGGGACAAGGTTCCTGCAGGGCTGTGCTGAGTTATGGGATCTGGCTGTGGTTTGTGTGTCATACAAGGTGAGAAACGGTCCAGAGTTATGTCTTAGACTTGGTGTTTTCACCAGCTACCACTCATTTTTCTGATATTGAGGGTGGAATTACTGTCCCCAAAGGGAATTTTTTTACAACTGGGTTGGAGCTCAGGCAGCCCCTATATAGCCAGTCAAGAAATGGATGTTTTCAGCATGCCTGTGGCAGTTAGTTAGATTTTCTCTGTATTTTTTTCTATTACTTTGGGCATCTGCACTGCAGGCACATGAAAGGTGTGAGAAAAATGGGAAATTAATTCCTACATCCATCATCAACATTGTAGTTATAACGCAATAAGTAGGGAAAGGATTAAAAGGGGAGAGGCACTTTTAAAGCAGTTATTTTATAATCACTGTTCTTACTCCTCTTTAATTAGATGTCATTGGGTTGAGTAGAGATTTAATATTAACAAAGAATGAGGAAAAAAACAGGGTTTTTTTTTGTTCCTAAACATATACTCACAGTGATGTTGCACTAGGATTACTTCTTAGAGGTGCTGTCTATTTGTCCTGTTATCACAGCACCAAAATACAATCACATCTACAGCCTCTACAGTAACTGTAACAGTCTTTGGGTTTGTTGTCAAGCCCAGTCAAATATCAGTGATGATATTATTCCAGTATCTCTATAAGGTCATGCTATATCTGCAAATTGTATTATTCTTCCATTTTCAGTCCAAGATGTGTCAGTAAAAGAATGGCTTTTTATCTCTGGAATTTTGTCTCCTCTACTGACAAGCTGAGATGTTCTCACTGATAAAGTTTTACTCATGGAGAGGAAACCATGGTGCCTGCAGTGTTCTGGGCATAAAAAAGGAAATATGGAACTAATCAGTGGTTGCAGTAAAAGGGCTTGGAAACAGAAACTTGTATCCCATTGGAAATTTTAAAACTTGAAGTCTTATTCTTAATTTGAGAAGAAAAAAAATATATTTGCAAAAAGCTTAAAATTAAAACACACAGAGAAAGAGTGATTCACAACCAGCAAAAAAAAAACCAACTTTTTTTCAATAAACTAAAACCACAGAAAATGGAAGTTAAAATGATAACTTGATGGAAGAAAACAGGAAATAGATATTTTGCCAAAGGATGAAATGAGCTGGAAAGAATCCTTTCTACTGTCTTTTATACAGAATTTAATCAAAATGGATACACTCATATGAAGCTTTTCAGTTGCTAAAGCTGTCCTTTCTGAATTTGCTAAATGACATTTCTCAGCAGCAAAATCTGCTCTTGAGTTTGTGAGCAGACCTATTTCAGGGGATCATGCAAAAAAGTGGTTAAAATCCCCCAGGAACACTCCAGTATTGCCCAAGCCAGATTGGTCTATGAATGCAAACAGAGGAGGTTTGTGGAGAGTGGCTCCAGGTTTCCAGAAGCCAACTGGGACGTACAAACACAGCAGAGGTAGAAGGTGCTCTGCAGGGTGGAAGTAAAAGCAGCAATCTCCAAAGGTACCTGTAGTTGTTGACAGGTGCATTAGCTGAATTTAGGTCATTTGAGAGAAAACACACCTGGTGGGTCCAGACACACGTGGAGCCTTCGGTGACAGAACAGCAAGGTCAGCGAGTTTTAGGGCTCATTACTGTTTGGTAAACAATTAAAGAAATAAGCAGGTTCAGCAAAAAAAAACAAGGCCAAGCCTTTTTTTTTCCCCTTGTCCCATTTGATGGATAATTTGCACTCACTTCAGGTTAATGTTTCTGTTAAGGACCCGGATAATGAAATACATATGTGCTTATACTCTTGATCATCTTCTTAAATAGGGATTCTGTGAGCATGTGGGAGATAGAGCTTTTGTTTAATGTAAATCTGATAACCTGAGAAAATGTTTTAAAATGTAAATAATCAATTGTGATGAGCATTTGTCCAAGAAACAGAAATCCAGGAGCTGCATAAAAAATGGAGAAAAAAAACCTTGGGCTGTTTCTTGATAAAAAAAGCTTGAGGAGGTGATATTTGGTTACAAAGGGAGTAAAATTCAATGGGGTATGCGTGGTCTTCAGGAAGTGTCTGCATAAGAATTGGAAGAGAATCAGCAATGAAATTGTATCCTGTTTTATGCAACATACCCAAAGAGGTAGCTTGGAAAATGGAAAACAAAAAGCATTATACAAAGTTTGGAAAAAAAAATAAATCCTTGCAGAAAAGTGGATTTTTGTAATCTAATTTTTTTTACCAGTGGGAATCACAGAATGCTCGAGTCATTCAGGCTGGGAAAGGCTTCTATCAGGGTCTTCAAGTCCAAACATCAACTTAAGCACTACAACCATATTCACCACTAAACCATGTCCTCAAGAGCCATAACCACATACTTTTTAAACACTTCCAGAGCTGGCAACTCCACCACTTCCTTGCACAGCCTGTTCAAATGCTTCCTGTGGAGAAATTTTTCCAAATATCCAGTTTAAAACCCTCCTGACTAAACTTGAGGCCATTTCCTCTCCGGCCATCTCTTGTTACCACAAGAAGAGACTGACCCCACCTGGTGGCTACAATCCCCTTTCAGATGTGGAGAGTGATAAGGTCTCCCCTCATGCTCCTTTTCTCTAATAAATTAATTTTATTTGTGTATCTTAGACTCATCCTAATTGCCAAATTATTGTGAGTTACCAGCTTCCAACTGACTGCACTGTTTGTTTAACCTGTGAGTGGCTGGTGTGAAGTTTTGACCTGTGCTGGGTGAAGGATTGGGTTAGTGGAAGAATTATGCTTAATGCTGTTGGTTAGTAATGCATACAAAATATAAACAGGGGGGGAGGGAGGGAGGGAGGGAGGAAGGAAGGAAGGAAGGAAGGAAGGAAGGAAGGAAGGAAGGATTTAAAACAGGGACGTAATGAAGGAACAGCTGTCACTTTTCTGTATGTCCTCCTGAATTCAGAGATAAAGTAGTACCAGACTTAGTTCCAGACTGCAAAGGAAAAGGAAGAGGGAAGCTAATTGTCTTGTTCCAAGAGTAAGCCAAAACTTCAACAGTATCATTTGTAACTTCTGACTGCAAACTCCAGTGGTGGGAGATTTCTCTCTGATGTCAATGCAACACTGATAAGTCAGCACCAGTGAATTATTCTGCTTTGTATTCATTCATACACCTGCCAAGGCAGAGATAAGATGGAGCTTTGCCAAGTGGATGAAACCATACAGCCTCTGACTTGCATCACTTTTGTTTCTTTTAAGGGCAAAAAGGATATAATGAAAAGTATTTGTTGACTAAATGGAGTTTCAGTTTCATGGTTGTACCCTACAGCACCAATTCTGAGTACAATTAACCTTGTTTCAGATACACACTACTGAAATTGTCATCAGAAGCAATTCTGAAAATTTGGACTATTCTGATGTATCATAAGACCACAATGAAAACCATAATGCTTTCAGCACTTTTCTAAAGGACTGACTGAACTGGTCCATGATTGGGAACCCTTATATAGCCACTTTGAATTTTATTTTTGACAACCATCCATCTATTCAGAACAATAACCTTTAATTGGGGGTATGTAGAGTTTGTGAACTTTTGGCTCATGTTTACTTATGCAGGCTGCTGTTTGCCTCTCAAAGCCTTGTGTTAAATTGAGAGTCACTGCTGTATCCTCTGATGCTGAACTTTGGCAGCTTTGTCATGTGAAACCAGTGAAAAGTGAAGATGATGAGGTTGGATGAATGCCTGCACATGTTGAACATGCCACAGGGACCAGATGGAAGCACCTGAGTAATTTGGCACTCTTCGGGCTGGCCTACATTACAAAATTTTGAGGCCATCCATTCGTTAAGGAGACATATGAGACAACAATGTGAGAGTCAAAGCAAGCTCCAATATGTTTACATAATGTTCCACATTTTTGGAACATATCTTCAGTGACTCCTTTTCAAAAGGCTGGAAAGAATTTGATTCTGATATATAACAGGAACTGACAATTGTATTGCCAGTATTTTTGCTACAGATTTGCTTTACTGTTTTGTACTGAGAACAAAGATGCAGCAGGAGAGAAATCCACTTTGCTCCAAACCAGCTACACACATAAAACCCTCACAAATATTTAATGAAATGAAATGAAATGAAATGAAGTGATTTTGCTTGTAATTCGTGCAGCACAGTAACTTTCTGCAGCTCCTGTAATAACTCTCCATTGAACATTTTTCATGTCTGCATCTCATATATCAGCAATAACTCATTTTTATGTTGTTTAATGGCTCAAGATTGTCATGTAAATTATACTTCACAATAGAGCTGGGATCTAAATCCTGGACCTTCTACAAGCCAGGGCAAGTTCTCTCAGCTCAGTCTCCTCAACTGGAAAAAGTGGGTTGGATAGAAATGATACTTCAGAGAGTCACCATGGTATCAACCCATCAAATATTCAGTGTTTTGTGCAAAACTCCCAGACAGCCATGGCTGGGTACAATCTGTAGCCGTGTCAAACACGAGGTTACTTAACAGGGGTAACCACAGGGCAGTCAGGAGGTAAAGTTTTAAAAACAGACTTCATAAGAAAACTTATGTCTGTGGACATTGAAATTCCATTATTTTGCAAGTAAAAGTTTAGGGCCCAGACAGCTTGCTCAGATATATTCAGGATTTAATTTTTTTAAAAAAACCCATAAATTTATGTTAATGCTGCAAATTCTGACAACTCAATTTAACTCCCCTGTCCCAGCTGCATTATCTGTAGTATCCCATGTTTCCTTACACAGAGCTGTTCATCTTTTGGTCAATTATATGCCTACTGACAATGTCTGTCACTAATACATTAAAGAGCAGACTCAATACACTAATAGCACTAATACATAAAAGAACGAAATAATAACACTAATACATTAAAGAGCAAAATCTTATTCTCCTTTGCTCAACATACATATGTCAGATCCTGTTATACTGCTTACCCACTTGTAATAATTTACTTTTCTTGAGGAATAAAAGGGAAGAATTCCTTTTTTAAGGGCTTAAAAAGACTGCAGAGCCTCAGCACAGTTTTTGCAGCAAACACAGCTTTGTGTTTTGCTGAGCTTGCCAATCTGCCTTTGCCTTCTAAAAGGGAACATCGGACCAGGAAGCACCAAACAAGAAATATTTTAATTTCTTCTTCTTGAAAACCTAACACAGCAAAAGACCAACCCCCAGTGGTGTAATTTCCAATCAAATCCTAGTAATACAATTCCAAATTTAAGGCTTATCTATCTATATTAAAATCCACTTAAGGTTTTTGATATAAATTATTCCAATCAATTGCTGTCATGAATATTTACACTGCACAAGTTATCCTACATGAAACAGCAATACTAACAGAAGTCATGAGAATATCTAGAAAACAAAGCATTCAGCACTCTGGAAGAATTGTTGTCTCTCTTACTGATTGCCCTACAGAATGCTATTATAGGCTCATGTTATACATCCTCCTGCAAACAAGGAGGGAAGGTCTTAACCAGAAGGTGCCTGGATCCCCAGAAATCCTGTCTGCTTCCATTCAAGCATTAACAGAAACCAGATTTTCATTTCTCCGTGGATATGTTAATGCTTAATGACTCCAACACTAAGGATGGCTATTCTACTAGCTGGGATCCGCCCTGCATATTGGAGAGCTTGTATCTGAAGACACAATTACACACAGAGAAATAAAGAAGCAAATGTTTTGGGCCTGGGTGTTGTGCATGGGTCCCAGCTGCCATAGTATCATCCACATGAGTGTTACTCAAGTACCAAGGTTAAATGTACTCAGCAAGCAGGATCTGTACAATTACAAAATAGTTTCTAATCAGGTCAAGTTTCTTTTGGATGAGAAGTTCACTTTCTTCCAATCTGCCATTAAATATCTTTTCATTAGTCAATTATATATCATTCATGGATGACTTCTTGTCTTTATTCTTAAAAGCTTTCCAATACTTTGAAAACCTTTGTTTGGAGTATTGCTCCTGCATTGTTTACTGTTTTCCTTACAAAACCAAGGTAGTCTTGTCTCTTCTTGGATGGATCCTGTCCTTATCAGATTTACTGGGAGATGTGGCAATGTTCAAGTAAGTCAGTTCAAACATGATCTTATTTCTTTTATATTCCAAATAATAAATAGCCATAATTTTCAACTTTGGTATATATTTCACAGCTACAATAAAGACTTGATCTTTTCCTTCAGTTAGCATGAGGTTTTAGAAATTAGACAATAATATCACTCTTTCTATTTACTGAAAATTAGTCTGAGATAGAAGTCAATTTATTAATTTTCAGTGCTGTAGGAGGGCACAGAAACTATCATGCTAACAAATTAGTGATTTTATACTAGATGGACATAATTTGATTTAAAAGCACTGACTAACTTAAGTGGTGGTTTCCAAGCAGAATAAATCAGCAGGCATACTTCAGAGAGCAAATGCAAACACTGCTAATGTGCTTGCAGATTTAGATAAGAAGCATCAACAATGTTTCCTATCAATTCTATTTTGTGGTCTAAATAGTATTTTGTGTCAGTTTGAAAGCAAAAATATATTTTTTGTTTTATTTCCTAGAGCTCTTTTTGAATAAAATGCACAATTCCAGGCTAAAGGTGCTAAAAGTGTGCCTTAATGAGAAAAACATTTTTTATCTTGACCTTTTCTGAGTCTGTAAGATTTTTAAAAGAGAAACCCTTTCTTTGACATATTCAGAACTGAAAATGCAGCTAATGCTTTGAAAATTATGGATGAATTGGGTTGTTGCAGAAAATACCAGCCATTTGGGGCAAACAATACCCATCCCAGCCACATGAGCAGAATATCAACACCTAAACTCTTTATTTCAGCATTGACTCAGCCTGCCAGAGGCACTCAAACTGACCACCTGTGCAATTTCAGCACAAACAGTATGTTTCACTGAATCCAGGTGTTTTCATACCACTGGACTGAGTTCCAAGCACTGCTGAGCACAGTGCCCAAGGAAGCTTCCTGCCCACTTACTCAGCAGCACCTCCTCCATCTGTGGGTTAGTTCCACAAAGGTTTTCTTACAACTGGTCTCTGTTGACTCATGTTGACTTTTAATATCACTAGGTAAGGCACCATCCCTGCCCTACACAGCAGCTCCTAGGAAGACCTCATCTGAACCAACTGGCTCAGTGCTGCTTGTGGCAGTCAGTTCTTAGTCGTTCCATGAATTACTGCAGAAAAGGGTTCAGCACAGTAATTCAAATACACCTCAAGTGTCACAAAAATAATATTGTAGAAAGAGATATTAGAAAATTATCTAATTTAAGCCATCATATCCAGAAATTAAATTCTATATTTCTTGTCCTAGTCTAGTGGGAATGGAGAAACCTAATTATAGTCTGGCTTAAAAGGTCTTCCTGCTTGAAAACTAGAGTTCCCACTCTGCTTTCTCTTTGTAGTATTTGTTTGAGCCTTTGGCTGTGACTCTGATACACCTCATATGTAGCTCCAGAGGCTAACAGTGCTTCAGCATGAAAACATCTCAAAAGTGGGGTCTTTTCTTGCTCAAATGAGTAAAATGCCTTCATGCTGGGAAAGGCAAAACACAATAGATGAATTTACCCTAAAGCATATTTCATATCTGGAAAAAGCAACTGGAGGAAACAGGAGCTGGCTGAGGGATTGCCAGCTGAGAACACAAATGCTCAGAGCTAGGGAGTGAATGTATTCTTCACAGCAGGAGTCAGGGACCCCAACTTGTTTCCAACTAACTGATAATATTGCAAATAACTGTCTTTAATAATTGCTAGTGCCTAGTCATGAGGTACAATGCCTGCTGAGACAAAAGAATATTGGATCTCAAGAGTACAACCAAGCTCATTGCACAAAATGATAAACTCATCCTATTAGGGAGGCTTCATCCAGAGGGAACTGGTATCTCATTTCTAACCTTTTGCTGAGGGCCAGCTGGCAACCAAATCTGCAAGCATAAGATGATGCAGCTGCAGGCCAAGATCTACAGTGTTGTTAAGAGCACCATCACAGCGCAATGTTCTGTTCATGATGTCAGAATTACCTCGCCCGTGCAGGATACAGGTGGCTGGGCCAGGCCTCGGTCACGAGGATTCAGATGACAAGTGAGTCACAGCTACTCAGAGAGTAAATATTGAATGATATAAAATTGCATATGCCAAAAGGCAAGACAAATCCACCCTATTGTTGCTCTGACAAAAATTATCCAACGCAAATGACTCAAGAACCAGGGAGACCCTAGCAAGGTGGATGGTTGGTTTTACCACATGGAAATATCTGTACTGTTTTGATGAAAATGAATACTCTAAAGATGTATTATCTATAGCATGAAATTAGCAGGGAAGCAATTTTCTTGCCAAATAACCAAACGTAAGTTCAAGCAAAGCTTTCTCTCTTCTGATATAAAGGTTAGGCAGAAAAACAAAACAAAACCCCAGAAGGTCAGCAGCAAGATATGCATGACAAAAAAATCCCTGTTCTTTTGCAAAGGCTTAAAAACTTCAGTTCTAAAGGTGAGGATGTCAATCCACTTCTTGGCTGTGAGAGTCAAATACAGTTGGCTGATGAAAAGAAAATCTTATGTGGACATTGTATTAAATGGTCTATCATCCTTAAAGATGTGCCATAGGAAGCCCCAAAGCAGCCAGTAGCAACCCCAGCAGATTTTACTCTTAAAGCTACCAAACAATGTCACCACATGAGTCAAAATCCATCAGGAGTGACTCTATAAAGTCATATGTGGATGGTGGGCAGTAGATGGTCACGTTACCAGTTCAGGTTAGGATCAGTTTCCAGGAAGTTTAATGATGCAGAAAATATCCTCCCACAGCTCCAAAAACCACAGGAGTGACCATCCATACTCCAATGTGCTCAGCTTGAGACAGAGGAATAGGCTCCTGCCCACTTAAGGAGCCTGCTGCAAAACTGTTTCTGAAGGACAACTGAGCTCTCGATGGGACTGAGACCTGACTGCAGCCATCCCCTCTTACAGCTGGATAAGGTCAGGTGAAAAGACAAAATAAAGACTTTCATACAGTCTGTGTCAGATGAAAGCCTTAGAAACTGTGAGTTTTGCCAAGTCTTTGGAAGTCTTTGAAAAAATCCTGATGTTCAGATGACTTTGTGAACATTGCTCACAAGCTTCATGGCATAGAAATGAGGATTCCTGATCATGGCAGACTGTCCCAACATTTCTCCTGCTTCCCTTTTATCATACTTCTGCAGTAACATTTTCATTCAATCACAATGTAAGATCCAATTACCAGATGGTAAGCATGTTCCCAGTGCCCAAACATTTAGATGATTTACTGAATTTGCTGTTCATCTTACACAGACACACAAACCTCAGACGAAATATAAGGCCCTGCTGTAAATATGTAAATCACTGTACAAAACAGAGAATCAGAACTGACTCCTCCAGCCCCAATGAATAACCAGAATTCTGAACTTCGAGTATCTGAGACTTTGAAGTCTCTGATATCTGATATTTCACTAATGTGCTGTTCCAAAAAATCTTCATAGCAAAATATGAATAAATCTGAAGAAATATTTGTACAACAAATAAAGAATGCTAAATTTAAAACCTCTCTCTATTAAGAGCAAACAACTACAGCATTTCAGAGCTATATTCCTGAGACTGTGAACATGATTTACAGAAGAGTAAGTAAGTTAAACACCTGAAAAACTTCTCTTCAGTTAACCAGTATAGGTGCCATTAATTTATTTATTGTATTAGGAAGAAGGCCCTTCCTCAAAGTACTGACATATTGGGAAAAAACAGAGGTTTCTAAAATATCAAAACAGTTAAAGTAGATTCTGAGCTGGATAAAAAGCCTCTAAAGTTAGATTTGTATGAGGTTTTTCATCATTGCTCCTCATGAGGTCAAAACCTGCGTTCACACTAAAATGCCTGTTTTAATGAAGGTCATTTTGCCAGAGGTTGTTTCACCTTTGAAATAATTATACATTTGTGATTAAGAAGTGCAATTCACAGTGCCACTGTGTCTCATTACACAGGTTCAGGATTGCAATGTCAATCTCTACAACTAAGTTCAGTAAAACTGTTGATATTAGTTCAGTTTTAACATCTCCTCAAAACCTCCATAACTCTCTGATCAAGTTTTCTCCAAGCAATTTACCATTAGTGTACTATTATATTAAAATTTGACATAGCAAGGTATCAATTTAGACAAAAATGTGTTTTGAAAACAGTGAGAAAAGCTCTTTGACAGTGTTGAAATATCTTGTTTTGACATTTTCAACATAAGAAAGAAGGATAGGGAGTTTGCTAAGCAGGAACAGTGTTAAATGACTCTACAGTTCCCAAATCCCTATTTTGATAATTTCAAATCTCTGTTTACAGCAGCAATTATAGCAGATTTCTGCAGTGTGGAAGCTATTCCTCTACAAAATTAAAGTCTTTGGATCGGAACATTGAAAAAAATAATCTTAACCCATTCATGCCTTAAAATATTTTCAGGAAAAATAGCAAATCAATAGTTATTGTCTGTCATTTTCTAACTCTTTTTAAAGACAAATGTAATTGAGGCCAGTTTATGTGCACTGTCATCTTTAAGTCACTCTAATGAAGGTTCACCTTATGACTGTCACACTCTCATTTCTGGACTATAGAGACCAATTTCATATCAAATTTAGGTTGCCTGCTTGAGTTAAACAGGATATTTTTGGTCAGAATACTACCTCATCAATTGAAATTCTGCCAATTCAGTCTCTTTGCTGATCTTCAATTTGCATTCCAAAGACAAATGGGGTTTTTTTAGCAAACAAAGTGAAATTTCAGGAGAGAAGGTACTTAAGTTCGAGAAGTATCTGTGTTCCTGTGCTGCCAACAGATCCAAATACAAAACTATAACTTAAATCCAGAGTTTGCGAATAGTGTTAAGGAACAGGCTAAAGTCTCAGGCAATCAATACTGTGTAAGTAGAGATAGTGGACAATGAAACAAGGGCTGAGAGGAGAAAAAAGCAGCTGTCCAAACTGTATGTTAGATGGGTCTCCTGTCCTTTAGTCCTTTAGTTTCTATTAGTGTATTTTGTTGGAGAATATACCTAAATGGGCTGTGCAATTTGTGCTATGTGGGAAGTAAGACTTAAAGTCAGGGTAATATTATACTCACAAATATGACCATATAAATGACACTATCAAATTCAACTTTGAAATAGTGTTAAGATCTTGTGGGTAAATCATTCACTCTTGTGGTAAATCACTGTTTAAATGTAGTTCACATCAAACAAAAGATATTAAGGCTATGTTAAAGTGTGGTTGACAAGACATTGTTATGATTTAATAGTGAGGGGAAACAGAACAATAAACAAGCATATTTTTTACTGAAATAAAGGACTGAAATAACAATTCCATTTCTGATTTTGATAATGTTATCTGCACACTTGGAAGATTTATTCACAACTGAAATTCCTGAGTCATCTTGAAGATGCTGTGGGGATAGAGTACAAATAATTTTTAAGAGACATGAAAAGACCTGAGACCATTAAATATGTTACATACAGATTTATTAACAACAACAAAAAAATCTTGTCAAGGCAATTTCAGTTGAAAACTGATTTAGGATACCCAGTTTCATTAAGGCTGTCTAGGAAGTCTCATTCCCACAGAATAGCTGAAGAGGGACACAAATCTGAGACAGTGCAATTAACCCAACTTGAGCAATGTAATTGCCAGGTCTCAGTGTAATTGCTCAGCTGTCTTCTAGCAGCTGCCTCTGAAACACTGAATCCCTTTTAGACAGCCCTGGTTTTATACACCCAGGCCTGATTTTGAACTGTGATTCCTGTATTTAAAACAAGAAACCTTTTGCACAAGTAACCTGACAGATTAAAGGGGACTGTAGTTATGACTTAAACCCCCTATTTTATAATTCTCTGTGGGTTTTGCTCTGTGAGTGAAGGTAGCATCAGTGCCTGTATCTGATTTGCTGTCAGTCATTCCTGCCCCAGCATAAGAAACTTCTCACAGGTGCTTGAAAGGAGATTCAAGCAACTTCTGTGGGCTTATCTACTGGCAGGATGGAGATGACTGAACATGTCTGCTCAAGCTTATCCTGATTTTCTTACTGTTTACATTCCAGTTCATATCAGTTATGGGCGATATCATCCCATAGTCTCATTCACTTTCCTATATTAATCTAGAAATTTGGCACTCACTGTTTTTTGAGGCAGCAGAGAGCTGAGTTGTAGCAATGGGACTGGCAGAGGTAACACAGGAATTAGAACACACATATGGCTCGAGGTGGAGCTGTATTCACAAGTTCAGATGTCAAGATTTAGGCATCTATAAACAGGTATTTCCAGACGAAGAGTCTGGAATTTGAAACTTATTCTTCAAGAATTCTCTGTATTCCTTCCAGGTAGCAGAGAAGTCTGAAGACTTTTTTAGCACAGTTCAATAGAAGTTCCTTTTCACCAATAATTACAAGTTTATTTCAATGCCACCAAAAATAAGCTGACAAAAATGCAAAAGTAGTACTTATATTTAAGAAGCAGCAAGAGAGGTTGCTTGCATTGACATGACAAAACACTCAAAAAAACTAGTTGAAGTCAAGTGCCTATCAATTCTTTTTTGCATTTCAAAGGTAGGCAGAGGCATCTGCATCTTTTCTAGAATACATTAATCTTCCATGACATATAAATAATAGTGAACGGATAATTTCATTGTGTCGTGATGGAAAGTGACATGACATCTATGAATCAGTAAGTCAGATATGTACACATTATTGAAATGTTGTGATATATGGTGGGACACAAGCACAAAGTAACTACCAATATCAGCATTAATTTGAGAGGGAGGAAAACTGAGTTTACAGATGCAAACCCCTGACATTTTACACTGGACCATTATGAATTTAAAAAAATAGTCTTAGAGAAGACTTGGTAAGTTTTGCTCTTCGGGTACAGAAGTACTATTTATTTATGAGTTTAGAAATCTGATATCTGAGTAGCAATGACCCACTCATGCTTGAAAGGAGATAGCCAAGGTGTCCTGCCCAATAGATCTACCCATGCCATCCACTTAACCCCACAGTGGTGACAATGCTGTAGGGAACCTTGAAGGATTTTACTCATCTAACTACAAAACACAGGAAGGAAGAAAAATCAGTGTGGCATTCACATTCTCTGAACAGGATTTCTTCACCCAAGGTTGTTCTCCTGGGAAGCTAAAAGGCACCAAGAGGCCTCAGAGAAAAGAAAAACAATTCTTATCTCATGTGCTTCTCCTGTGTTGTGCTCATGTGGAGTTTGGAGATTGTTTACCCACAGGGGATTGCCTGATTGGACTCCGGAGTGAGTTGTTTTCACTGCTTGGCCAATTAGGGCCAAGCTGTGTCAGGACTCTGGAAAGAGACACGAGTTTTTATTATTATCTTTTTAGCATTCATTCAGTATCTTTTCTGTAGTCTTTAATATAGTATAGTATAGTATTCTTTAATATAATATAGTATAATAAAGTAATAAATTAGCCTTCTGACAACATCGAGTCAGATGCATTGTTCTTCCCTGCCACGGGGCTCGCTGTGCATTTACAATAAATCAGCATATGGAATAATATTTAAACAATTAATGACAGTTCCAAAAAATAGAATGACTCAAGCAGAGGATGAGCAGATCCAGCAGGACCGTGGTGCTTCACTGGGACAGATAACAGAGGTGGTGGAGGGTCCAGCCATGAAGGTTTCCAAGACACAGCAAGACAAAGCCAGGACTGACCAGTGGTCTTGTTTGGAGTGAATGGTTGGTCAGGACACCTCTGCAGATCTTGTCCAGAACACAGCTGTATGATTCCAAGTAGACATTTTAGAGTGAGGCAGGTACCAGAGAAACTCAATTTGCTGCAGTTAACCCATGAAATGCAAAACACATTCAGGTCAAACTAAAGGACTCCCTTGTGGCTCCTTTACCATTGAACACAAATCCACACAATATATGAGAGATGAAATCAGAGCACCATTAAGACACTTCCTTACATCTCACAATGAGGAAATTCTAAGAAAACTTTCATTTATTGAAAGTAACCACCCTGAGACTTTCAGCTTTAGTTTCTATTTCCTTCTGCTGCTGCTCACCCTTAAAAAAACAGGTTGCAGAAGGAAGCCAAAATTTTTCAAGGACATGCCTGGGCATATGTATTGATGATAAAAGGCCACAAAGGCCTTTATAAAGTTTCATGCAGTAACTCCATTGCAAGAGCAGTGTCCTTCCTTTGGACTCCTTGAAGTCTGTAATTTTCTTTATAGTTAATTGCAGACAGTTGGCACCTAAAAATAAAAGGAGATGGAATCAAAGAATAAAGAGTTGGTTTATTATGTGTTGTCATAACTATTGTTGTAGTAATTATTTTATTATTCCTTTTGCTTTCATGTTATATTCTTTCCCCTCTCCCCTGCCTCTTGCCACTGAAAATAATTTTATCCAACCAGGCAGTAGAATGATAGGATGGGACTGCAGTGACTTCATATGCAGCAGAAATAATTCACCCCCAAACCAAGCAGCTTCAGGAAACAGAATAGACTGAAAATTATTCCTCTTGTCTTTAAAGTGAATATTTTTCAATCATCCTGCCATTCAAGGTCGATTCATAAAATGATGTTGCAGACACATAGACAGACTATATTTGCAACATATGTTATCTGCAGCAGATAACGTGACTCATTACACCAGTTAATAAGGTGACAGACATGACCCTGTTCTTTGTGCAGCTTTTAAATCAGGCATGTGCCCTGTACCTAATGTGTTGTTTGAACTAATTTTAAAAATCCCCTCTTTTAATATTTACATTCTAGAGTATATTAATTTATTCACTTCAGACACAGGGATGTCTGGCTAATGATGTGCTGAATGATCTGCTCTGTTACAAATGGGGCATACAGAGGTGGACAGGATAATTATATTATTTATCAAGTGACTTTTCTATCAAAGTCAAGGAGTCTTGCTAAAACATATTCAGAGTGAAAAATTATTGTGGCGTGCTTGTGGAAAGCAGTTCATGAAGTAAGTTCCTGTGAGCACACAATTGGAATGAACTCAATATTTTACATTGGTATCATTCAATGTAATTATTCATATATATATTTATATATCCATTTCTGTCTCTCCAGATACATTTTTACAGGATTGAAAAGCATACTCAACAACATTGATAATATCAATGAAAATATGTTTAAAAATGTGTGGCTTCTTCTTCACTGAATTCATGCTGAGTTTCATATCTTAAAGATTCTCAATTTCTTCTGTCCCATAACAGTGACAGACTGGGACCAAAGTACTGAATTCAGTTATGCAGCCAGAGATTGGTGAATGAAAGACCTGAATAAGCACATAACCAGCATACAAAGAAAAAAAAGAAGATTAAAGTAATAGTCTCTTTAATAATAGTCCCTTTAATATTAAGTCATATTTTCATAGAAGCATAATTTCCTTTTCTAGAGAGAATGATAATCTGTCACAACTAGAAATCTCATAAATAAAAATCTGCTTTTAGGGATTTTTCCTTCTTTTTCAGCTTTTGAGTGAACTTAAATATATTTTTATATATGTGTGTATATATTTATATATATGTATACATACATAGATATGTATATATGCATGCAAATGAGTCTAAATAGGAGAGAGAAGTATTCTTCTGCATAAATAAATAAACTAGCAATCCTTTCTTAAATTTTATTCCTCTTCCCAGCTCATCATAATTTTTTCCCTTTATTGTATTTTTTGAGCCACCTTTGAGTCACTAGATCTTCCCCAGTGGACTGCCACTGACTCAGCTCACAAACTACAGCTGTGTTTGATAACAACACCAAAATTCTGGGAAGGCGAATCCTGCTGGGCTGGTTCTGCCGCTCCCAGAGAAGGTCAGGTCACCTGCTCCAGCCAAACCACAGTGGCAAGACAACTGCTCTTGCCTTAGACAGGGAACAATGTTAGACAGAAATGGGCAGGTGGGACCAGATTTTGGGACATTCAGGGCTCTGCTCTCTCTTTCAGGCAGTTCATAGTATAGTTTCAAACCCATCTGCCAGGCAGGGTGAGCTATTTGTGGAACCACATCATCCCATTCTATTGCTGGTGGCATATGCAGAGACTTACAAGGCTCTCAAGTACAATCAGTACAATCATGACAGAGTTTTTATACTCAAGTGAAGTGTCCTGGTGTACCTATGGCACTGTATAAATAAATAAAAAAAGACACTAGGCAAGTATTATAGTAATATTTTAGACCTGACCATCCCCTAAACTTTGGGGAATATTAAATAAGGAAATTGTTTAGAATGGGATGGTAAATTCACATCCAAAGAGCTGGTGAAGTGTCTGGAGCATAGATCTCATGAGGAACAGCTGAGGGAGCTGGGGATGTTCAGCCTGGAGAAAAAGAGGCTGAGACCTTTTAACTCCCTACAACTCCCTGAAAGGAGGGTGCATCCAGGTGGGGTTTGGGCTCTTCCCCAGGTAGCAAGAGACAGGACAAGAGGAAATGGCCTCAGTTTGTACCAGGTGATGTTTACATTGGATATTAGGAAAAATTTCTTCAGAGAGAAAGTTGTCAAGCATTGGAACAGGCTGGCCAGGGAAGCAGTTGAGCAGGAGCTATTCAAAAAGTGATGTAGATGTGACACTCAGAGACATGGCTTAGTGTTGGTTTTGGCAGTGTTAGGTTAACATTTGGACTCAATGACCTTAAGTTTCTTTTTAACCTAAATGAGTTATTTAAAATGTGCTATATTTTGGAATTTCTGTTGTACAATCATGTTGCTAAAAGATGAGCAGTTGTCATGCAGGCGGTGAAGATTCTTCATGGAGGTAAAAAGCAGGTTAGTGATGAAAGCATATTTATCTTTAAAGCGGCAACTCTAATAAATTTTTTGTGAGTCCTTAATATCACACAGTAAGGGGTTGGGTGTAAAAATATATTCATAATTTAATGAGTCAGGACTGTCAGAAATTCTATTGTGTTCTTACATGTATTTCTGCATGGGTAAATATAAGGGAGCTCATGTACCAGAATGCACATGCAAATTCACGTGATGAAAATGGGGAAAGTGGAAGAGATTGCTATATTAAAAATAACTAAAAAATAAAAGTACCAGAAAAATTCTTGAATGGTGATCTATTTGTTATTTGTATCTTAAAAATACATGTCTGACCCCTGACCCAAGGAAGAATAAAGTAGAATTCCTGAAAGGTCATTGTGTAACTCCCAGTAATAGGAGGAAGACATAACTTCTCCCAACATATCTATTCCTCTCTTGCCATTATCATGAAAAGTTTTCATAATGTCTGCTGTAAACAATCCCAAGAAATTCCTGAGAAAAATTAGCACTTTATCTTTTGTCCTGTTGCTGCGAACAGTGGGAATGGACAGCTTCCCTTCCAGGAGCTTTCAGGGTCAATGACCTGGCAAGTCAAACTACTTCAGCTGAAAAGTAACAACTGGTTTTCTCAGGAGAAGCAGAGTTATTGTCAAGGGAAACTTTTTACAAGGCCACAGCCTCCTGCTTTTTAAGTCATTCCAGTATTCCAGGGTTTATGCAGTGGTTGGAAACTGTACTTTTATGGTATCGATGTCATCCCTTTATTAACTGAGAGACAATAAATGGAGGGATCAAGTAGTCACTAATCACTCTTTCAATAGCACAAAAGATTCTCAATGCACTTTCCAGGCTGATGTCAAGAAATGGCAGCTTGCTAATATCTCTTCTCAGGCTCTGTCCTAAAGCATTTCAAGTTCTCTCTATGATTTTCTTACAATATTGTCTTAAGAAAAGCTGAGGACTGAGATATTCCAACTAATTCATTTTTCAGCTTTGCCTAGTATTGCCAAACAATCACAGGCTTTGTCACAGGCAGAAATGATGCCATTTGATTTGAAAATTCCATTGTTATAGCTCCATGGTCATGGCACAAAGAGAAATGAGAAGCAATTAAGGCCCAAGATGACAATAGACAAAATCATTTAAGCCTCTAAAACTTTTTAAATGAGTACTGGGCAATAGCTGTTCAACAGCTCAACTCTCTGTTTTCCAGGGAGAGCACTTTGGATAGTTTATTTATTTATTTAATCTTAGCTGTATTGCTTGATCCAAACAATATGAGGTTATAGTTTATACTGCTTTTCTGAGACAGAATACTGAAATTGAGTCTTCAACAGATTCAACAGTCTTTAACAGTCTTCAACAGTGCTAAAACACAGAGTAAAATGTAAATTTTTAAAAGGTTATCAAAATAATGCAATGTTTGCCCAATATAAATTCAGAAGTTCACCTTTCCAACAATTTATATGCACACTGTGCATGGGAACGGTCAAACATTTTGCTATACTCAGGATTTACAGCAGGCACATGATGTGATCTGGTGATGTTCAACTAGAGCAGAGTGATGCTGGTGCATGAAAATGAGTGTGGGATTCTGTGACGACATGGTTATAAAATGAAGGCTGGTGTATAAAAAGTATCCACATAAGTAAACTAAACTACATCTGTAGCTGATGAGAAGGCAGCATAAACAGTGCCAGTGAAAAGGGGGTGTTCAGTGCATGAGGGACAAAGAAGAGGGGCAAGAGTGAAGACAGTGGATGGATGGCTTTTGGTAGGGCAGCCCTGGCAGAGAGTCAGCAATCTTTGACACAGGAATTGCGTTGGTCCTTTTCTTTGCTATGATGAAGAATTTTGGCCTGGGGGTGGAAGCATGAGGAGGGTTTGGAACTACAACCCTGTAAAACCAGCAGTGGTCTATGCCTAGAATGGAAAAGTTGACTTTTAAGCAGATTTGCTGGAAGAATCATAGGATATGCATACATTTTTAAAATGTTAGTTGGACTCTAGGAACCAATCTAAAACAGCTGCAGAATGGCTCAGACCAGTAGAATTAGTTTCTCTGTACATTTTTCTCATAATAGCAAATTTACCCTTGTTGCAATAGAGAGCTGCATAAAAGTAACAGAGAAGGAAATTATCTCCACAGTGTAAAAGACTTCATGTTGTGACAACTGATGTACATTAGAAACTTTCTGGTTATATAACTGTGGCGTCAGAGTAGAAAATATTCTATTCAGTATCACTCCTAAATTCCCCATTACAGCTATTGTAATAGCCTAGTCATATTATTTTTGGAGATCACAGACAAAACTGAATGTTATCTCAGTTATTGCTTCTTACTTAATGTTTTTTTTCATCATGCGGGTTGACCACACTAAAAACAAGGATGATCTTTGAGCAAAGATAATCCTTCAACCAAGGAGCTTTAAAGAGAGACATATTTGCAGGCACATAGTGAAATATCACCTTTTTTAGAGTTAACATTATGAACTCAGCTCCTCCACGTAACACCAACTCTGTAGCTACAGTTTGTGTTTCACTGCACACTAGTATAAGGTATTACCCTTTTTTATTCTGAGGTTAAGAGAGATGCTACAGAATGTCTCAATTCCTAAGAGAAGTTATGCTGCTCTATTCTCTTCCATCATTCCTGGGGTTTTCCATAGCCAAATTAGGTGTTCTGTGCTACCCATGTTCTCACTCTGCTATTTCAAAATCACTTCACACCTAAAGCATGATTTATAAATAGCTTTAAGGAATAAGGAGAATTTTATAGAGAGGTGCAAAAGCACAGAGGGAAGTAAGTGTTGATGGCTGATACCAAGCCATTGGTTTGAACACACGGTCTCCCTCACCATGTGCAGCCCACCTCCTAGAAAAGGCCTGCATGGGCCTGACTTAAAGTGAGGGCTGTTGGGAGAACTTATATTGGATTCCTTTCATTCTTTCCTTCCTTTCTGTCCTCTAAATAGCTTTTCCTGATTTATGCCCATTGAAGGAAGACTATGGCAGGAGCTGGCACCGTCAACCTGCATGCGCTGCTCCACCAAGTTCATGTCAGACTTTTCCTCATGTTTGCCTGCACCAATCCATGTCTGTTCTGGGAAGCCACAACACTTAACATAATCCTGGATTAAGATGAGCTATCACCAAGTGATCTAAACCTTTTCCAGGCTGCTCTCTTCACCTATGCCACTGTGCATCGTAGAGTGGGGAGCAGTTCCCATAGCTCTGATCCATGGCTTATTATAGCTCTCTACAAAGGTGATGTCTGGGTGAAAAGAGATTGATCACTGATTGCCTGAACTGTTCTTTGACCATCCATCTGCTGAATGCTTCTTGATATTCAGTTCAAAAACCGAAGAGCTCTGAGCCAGAACAGCACTTTGAAGAGCACCTTTGGGATATCTATTCACCATTACAGCAGAAAATCTGATTCCTAAGGCAGTCTCCAATGTGTAGGTACCCCTTTACAGGATCTTGATGTACAGAGACAATATATGCATGAATGTTATCTAATTTTTCTTTCACTTTAAAAGGGGTTTCAAAGGACCCCTTGCAAAGATCCCAAAGGGATCCCAATGGGATCTTTGCAACCGCCCATTTTAATCTGTTTCTTTGTCCAAAGGAATATAGTATATTAATGTTAGAGTGAACTGAAATGGAAAAGAAAGATGTGTCAAATACTGCCAAGCTTCTTCAGGCATTTTTCAATCATCTTTTTTTATCCACCTCTGCCTTTTCAAGTGAAAAAAAAATTTGTCATTATCTTTTTTCTGCAATGTAAATGAAGTAAGGCATTGTCTTCTCAGTTCTGTTCTTCCTTACAGCTGAAAGGATGGATTGGTAATTCAAATTTTCTTTAAAAAATCTAGCAGACATTTTAAAAACCTTCCTATATTTTGATTCTGCATATACTATTTGAAGTCCCAGTTTTGCTAACCATGTGGCTTCTGTTAGATCACCAGTTTATTACAGTCATGTCAAGCCACATCACACCAACTGCATAAGAGTTCACAGGCTCATGATAGACAAGTCAGCAACATCAGACACGGTAGTGAAAAGTAAAACCAAAATCAGAGCCCTAACTTGTGTGGAAGAGGAATTAATCTGTCACACTGCTCAGCCTGAAACAAGGGCTGGGGAAGAACCCTCTGCAGACAGTTCAGAGGACAGCAACAAACAGGAAAGAAAAAATGTGGAAAAAAATTAATCTTGAAGAAATCTGTGAAGCATTGGGGTTGTTTAGATGCAAGAAAACTCAGAAGGGGGCACTGCAGCAGTGTTGTAGCACAAGCATTGTCTAGGTCCCTGCTAGTAAGGTGTGAAGAATATTTAAATCACTTCCTGATGGTAAAGATAGTGAAGCCCTTCATGCCTTGACCTGCAAGACTGGAAACAGCCATCATAAATCTCACCTTTCCACAGGAAATGAATGGGATTATGAAACAATCCTCAAAACCAGTGCTTTCTTTAGGCTAGTTATTTACCCAATTCATGGCTCTTGACATATTTACTGTTTCCTCCAATCATGGAATATTTAAAGCTGGGAAGACCTTTCGGATCATCAAGTCCAACTATTAGCCTAACACCATGTTCACCATTAAATCATGTCCTCAAGTGCCATGTCCACATGTTTGTTTAAAACTTCCAAGGATCGTTATTCCACCACCTCCCTGGTCAGCCTATTCCAATGTTTGGCCACCCTTTCCATGAAAAATAATTCCTAGTATCCAATCTAAACCATCTCTGGTGCAAATTGAGGCCATTTCCTCTCGACCTGAATACTGAATTAATATTTTCTCTTGCAATGTAGATACACTAGCTTCACACTCTCCCCTGCTAAACCTGCTTTTTTTTTTTTTAATAATAGAAAGGATATCTGCTGGGTGAATACATCCCAGCTTACCTTGGGAAGAGCCATGCAACTGAACTCAGGGTAAGGCAAAGGGCAGCTCTGTAGCAGCAAACAACCCAGGCCTCCTCAGTGGTATTACTGAAGGCATTTCTTGCAAGATGAAGAGCATCAGCAGCAGTTCCTAGGTAACAAAGAGGAAAGGATTTCTGGCCCCCACCAGGAGGTGTGTGATTATTGAATTGTTCTGAGCAGATACCAATAAGTCAAGCCCTGAGGCTGCAGCATATGCTATTCAACCATTAACCAGTCTTCTTCCTGTCTGGCCAATTCTGCCTGCAGACCTCCAAACCCTTCCACCTAAAATCCTAATGTCTAATTTACCAAATTTATCTGACAGATGAGTGACAGAGGAGACACCTGTCAGCTCAAGGCAGGCTGGCTGGGAAGCTGCCTGGCCTTAGAGAGGCTATGAACGATGATAGAGCTAAACTTGGAGGGGTAAATTCTTCTGATGTGGGAAATAATCCTGAGTGAGGCAGGTATTGTTGGCTCTTAACCAACACAGCATAGTGGGAGTGCTGTGACAGAGATGCTCTGAGCCAGGTGCCTGAAAGCTCAGCCATGTCGCCTGGATTGCAGTCAGAGCTCCAAAGGCAGAGCATCAGCTGCCTCTCTTTACTGAGAGGCACTCTCATTTTCAGCATCACTGAGGCAGTGACAGACGCAGTCAGAAGGTGGGAGCTGGAGGCCAGCTGCCTTTAGCCCTGAGGTGGGATACTTTTCATTTAGGACTGTCTATTGCTGCCATGAGGAACTGCAGTCCTCCTCTTGTCTTAGCATTTACTGGGTAAGGATCATCTGCCCTGATGCTAATGCAAGAGTAAATTGAGGTCTTCAGGGCACAGTTTCTCATATTTATCAGAAGACTTACAGATGTTTAGCAAGTGACTTTTTTAAAATGCATAAAGCAGAGACTTAGTCCTTTATACTCCTTTGACACCTCCATCTGAGTGCAGCACAGCTGAGAATCACTCTGTACACTGAAGCACCCCACAACAAGGTATCACCTTGTGCTGACACTCCTAAACAGTGCTGCCATGCCCTGCTGGCTTGCTGGCAGTGCATGCTTGTGACAGCTTCCAAAAACCCCTTCCCAGAGTCAGGATCCAGCAACTCACTGATGCCTTTGCTGACACCTCTCAGAGTATCATGCTGCCCAGGTACCTGCTGCACACAGTGCAATCCCACGCAGCTCTAGGCAAGCACATGACTCTGAGGGATGAGATGCTGCCAGTGTGTTATGCCTTAACAGATTTCTTTTTTTTTTCCATTTTTTTCTCTGAAGCTTAAACACCTTCTGTTTCACTTTTACAGCATGCAGTTCATCCAGTTTGGCACATGCACACAGATCTGGCTACCCTGAACAGTTTCTGTAGGTTATTTGTGCTTCATTCTAAGGGGGTTTAGTAGGCTCTGCTCAGCTCTTTTTCCTCTTACAGCTTCCTGTCCCACAAGTCCAGCTTTCCCTCAGCAAGTCAGTCTGTCCCTTTGCTTTTATTTGCTCTAAAGTGCAGGCTGCACGGTGTGCTCCTGTTCAGGTTAGGAGGTGTCAGTTCTCAGATTGTCTGTGAACCCAGTAAGTCCTCTCCATTCATGATACAGCTGCATTCTACACAATGCTGTTGTTTTTCTTGACTTTCTGGGGAGAACGTGCTGTTCTTGTGAATTATGGCTGGTTCCTTTAAGAAACAAAACAATTTCCCAAATTTTCCTTCATAATGCTTTGCACTCTTCTTTTTTTCCAGTAAAAAGAATTAGGTCATTTTTACTCTGCCTCCTTTCTGAGAAGAAATGCAAGCATGAAAATACAAATTATCTAATAAAGGGTGGGTTTACTTTTGTTTACTAGGGTAATAGGAAGGTCTCTCTCCAGATACTGAAATTAAAATTGTAAGAATTTAGATTTTATGCTTTTATTATATTCAGCTAATATTCACCATCATTTCTAAAACTACATAGGGGGACAGTTATATCCACACACAGAGTTATGTGTTAAGTAACAGGGAAGAGAACACGGCAAACTACAAAAGTGAGATTTTTTTTTTCTACTGTAATTGCCATGATCAGTTGAGGGGTTGAGGGGAACTCTTTATGGTTATTAAAACAATGTTATAAAGGTGAGGCCTCCTATTCCGTGTTCTGAGCAGCAATCCCATCACACTTAGCCAGTGACTGACAGATTTTAATAGGAGATAGTAGAGATAGACTTTCTTGCCACTGGAAATTTAGACATTTTTGGTAAGTATTTCCTTCCCCAAAATTAGAGCTTTAAAAGAATGACCTCGGAACTTTTGACCTACAATAACACAGGTTGTCACCATGGAGACCAAACAAGCTGCAGCATCCTTAAGGAGAGCAGGAACTACTTCCCACTATGGAAAGATTGAGAGTGTCACATTCAACCTGCCTCTCTTTCCCTCCTGATTACTCAGAGAACCAGCCCAGCCTTAAGGTTTCTCACATGTCCCATCTCCACTCCTTGTGGGTACCCACATACCCTGCCTGAGCCCTGTTGTTGGCAAGCCCTGCCACAGCTCAGGCAGCTCTTGGCACGGTGGCACAGCCTTGGCACAGCACCAGCACATGCCACAGCAAGCAGTTTCCTACGTCCTGCCTTCACTCCCCTCTACTTCTCTCCTCCTTTCTTTCAATTCTTCATAAAAATACCTTCTGGCCCCTCAGCCCCTTAACAATCATCTGAAAAAGAGAGAGGTGATAGGGTTTATAGTGAAAATTGGCAAAATGTAATTAGGCAGCTGCCAGTGATGTCTGCTTTCTATATTCCCGCAGCTGCATTATGCATCCCTGCTCTTCTCCCTCTGTCCCTCTGCTGCCCTGTAATCTGCCATGATCTATTAGAGTGAAAATTGTAGTCAGTGTTCCTCAGCAAGGCAGAGCCTGTTGACTTTGCACTGAAGTGTTGCTGAAGTCACCCAGACTGTGCCCATGAACACACAGTGCATGACCCTCTTTGCTGTCCCGTACACAGCAGAGGTCGAGCCTCCTGCCCTACTGCCCTCAGCCTACTGCAGATGGCTAAGTAAGATTATATCACAGTTAGTTGGGTTTTTTTAACATCACAGATTTTAGCTTCTTTCTTCATGTGCTACCAGGCATTCTTCTGTTTCTTATTTTGATAACATATTGTGTTTGTTGTTCTGATTTGGTTCACTTTCTTTAGCTGTCTCTGCTTCTAATAGTAACTTGCTATTTTTAGCATTGGAAACATTTTTCATGCAGTCAAACTGCTCCCTCCACATAATCTCCAATCATCTTTTATCACTTTATCATAATGGTTCAACAGAATTAATCAATAATTATATCAAATATCAATTACGTCCACAATGTGTAGCTCCAGCAGTGGTCTTTGAACTATGCAGGATCTATCAGATATTGTACTGGGTATTTGTTCAAGCCTTTCTCTCTGTAAAATTACAACATTGCAGTGTAAAAAGTAAAACTCTACACCACCACATTAGGTTATAATGCACAGGTAATACATCGAAAAGACCTCTAAGAGGGCTGTCACCATTCTCTTCTGCCACAGGACACACTAGGATTTTTTTTGACTTCTTAATTCATTTTTCAGCAAAACATTAAAGAATCCAAGCACTTAAGAGCATTTATATGTTACTCTTTCATCAGTTATCTTAAAAAAAAAAAAAAACAAGCTTACATAAAACTGTACATATGAAACTTCAAACATCTAAAATATTCCCCACAGGTATTTTTAATTTTGATTGAGGTAAACAAGTGATAAACTGAAAAACTGGAAAAACTTCTCCACATTCTAGTATTCCTTTTGAAAAAAATGGATGAATCTGCTCAGGATCCAGGGCAGGAGTACTCAAGTTAAGGAGGGAAAGATTTAGATTTGGGGCTTCCTTCTTGCATTTATTCTTTTCAAGGCATTAATTAGTATAATGCCAAAGGATGGTTTTCTCCTTTTGTAAGACTGGTAATTTTCACCATAGAAATTATATAAAATGTCTTTCTTTCTGAGCACAGTTACAGTAGTATCAGTTGAGTTTAAAAATTGGCAAAATGTGTCTAATCTCAGATTATTTTAGTCCTTTCAACCTTGAATACAATGGGAATGGAGATGGTGCAAGACTCATTAACTCACATGAATTTCCTTTCTGAGCAGCTGTGGGCAGCTGAAAGCATGAGGTTACACATATTCCTCCCAATGCTTTGATTTATTTCAATCCTGTTTTGCACAATAACTCCTTTCTTTCACCTCACACAGTTCTGGCTTCTCCACTCTGTGAGTAAATGCCTTGTTCAGGTGGGGAGTTTTGGTTTGGAAAATTTGTCCTTTCCCAACCCATTTTGGCAGCCAGTGTTGCTGACACTCCTTTAGCTTCTACCACAGGTTCTGCATCTTTCATCTCTCCCAAAAGATGATTCTTAGGGGGAAAGATGTCATATCACCAGGGCATGAGTATCAGAAACTGTCAGTGACAACCCATCCTTTCCCAAATCTTACATTTCCTCCCTCTCCTCCTAAGACTGTAGTTGCCTTTCATATGACCTGCAGGTGCTTCTTGCATCCCAATGCCTCAAATCACCACACTGGACATCAGGGACTCTCTGAGAGTTTTGTTCAGAAACCACAAACTTGTGGAGTTATGGAATTATAGAATCACAGAACCATTAAGGTTGGAAAAGACCTCCAAGATTATCAAGTTTAGCCTTTGACCAAAACCCTAGAATCTTCTGAACAGTTTAGCAGTTGTTTTTGTCAAAACCTGAGGTACCCAAGGCACAGCAGGCTGCCTGCTGCCTGGTTGCCTGCTTGTGTTAAAGTGTGCTGTGACTGCACAAAGACAAATCCAGCAACACAGCATCCAGACTGAGGAGAGATTCGAGGGCTGAAGGGTCTGATTTTGAGTGACACATCCCTACCAAATACAGGAGGGAAGAGGAGGAAGTATGCCTGTAGGTGCTCCACAGGCAAGGCAGTCCCCTGCACTCTAGAGGCTGGAGTTATCATCTCATATTTGAGATACAAACACACAAATGAACAACAAATGATCAAAGAACACTTGTTGCTGATAACTGACCTCTGTTTTGGGAAGTCAGGAGTATGGCTGTGGCTTTAACATCTAAGTGTAAAAGAAAAAAAATTACACTTTGTCTTCTTAAAACCAGAGATCAAGCATGTATTATCTTTTATATAATGTAATATGACTTCTAGAGCTGATGTCACTCTAGGTCTGTAACATACATAACCCCTATCATTACAATCCCAGCCAACTCTGTCCTCTGCATTGTAGAGGACTGTATTCGAAGAATAAAAGCTGGCTAATGACTTCCCATATCTCTTTCTGCAGCAAGAGTCTCTGAAGCAGGCTGCTGGAAATTATAAAATCAAGCAGCTGCCTACTAAATGCCAACAGCTGCAGAAGTGTCCTGCTGAGCCATGGGTAGAATGTACAACTTGCTCGGGAAGGAGATTTGTTAGACAGGCACAAACAGAAAAGGGAAATATTTTCCTTCCTGGTGCAGTTTTTAAATCCCCTCTCCCCCATCCTTTCCTGGCTCAACTTGCTTTTTCATATTAAACAACAGCAGAAATTCATATGATAATACCAGACATAAAATCTAGAGAGAGAGAGAGTTTCTTGAGCCCTCCCTTGTCTGGGCAATCCCTGTCCCCAAAAGAAGAAATATATAGGAGTTTCATATCATGAAGCTTTCATGCATGCAGTCTTGCTGACAGTGATGGCTGTGACAAGGATTTGTCGGGGTCAGCAGACACAATTCACCTGTGGCTGGTGGTGCCACTGCACAGGACATCCATGCAAAGCTCAGTAGCAGCTCAGGCTTCCCAAAAGCAGCAGCTCACATCTCAGTGCATGTATTCTACCATTGAACATATCCTACCACTGCTGAAGAGGAACATGAGAAACAGCACCTTTTTCAGACCCCACTGCTTAATGGTCTGTCAAAAAAATCTTTAACTAATAGCAACCACTGGAGAACTCTAAGGACCTGTTACTTACACAGATTCACATATATTAATATTTGCAATAATCTGGGGATTTGAGCCCTGCTAATATTTTCCAATGTTGAGATTTTAGGTGATGTCAGATCTGTGGAAGGTAAGTTATCTGAAATTGTCTTTAACTCAAGATAGGTTGTAAAACAAGCAAAATCCAAATTCAAAATAAGCAATTCAAGACACAAAAGGATTGTGAAGACACAGACATACAGAATCAAGTGACAATAAGTTGCTAAACTTAGATCAGGTTTAAGGGAATGTCTTGCCTTGAATGGCTCAGCTAACAAGCTGACAGACTCTTCAGAATCTTCCCAGCTGAGGATTTCTCACATGACTTGTAATGAGAGAAGGGATCCAGCAACTGAAAAACAAGACTGGTTAAAATGCTGATCAAAATCCTGGAGAGATCTTCTCTGTAGATCAGTCCTTACTTTTCATAAAGACCTGCTGAGTGGCAGGAGCCTTTCACAGAATCACAGAATCAAAGAATGGTTTGGGAGGGACAGGGACATTGAAGGTCACCTGATTCCAATCTCCCTGCTGTGGGTAGGGACACCTGCAAAGGGACCCAGTGGCTCAAAGCCCCACCCTGCCTCGCCTTGAAGACTTCCAGGGATGGGACATCTACAATTTCCCTGGGCAGCCTGTTTCAGTGCCTCACCACCCTTAAAGGACCTTTTCCCTAATATCTGATCTGAACCTAGTCTCTTTCCATTTAAACCCATTTCTCCTTGTTCTGTCACTATCTTTGATTGAAAACAGTCTTGCTCCATCTTTCCACAAAGTTCCCTTCAGGTACTAGAAGGCCTCAATTAGGTCACTCCAAAGCTTTCTCTCCAGTGCCAAAGGAGACACTGCTACACAAATTTGACATGAAAATGTATTAATTAAAATCAGGAATGTGGGAGTGATGAACTCCCTGAATCCTCCAGGTCCCAAGAAAAGATAATTTCAGATTTGTTCCCTTCATTCCTTAGTTTTTCAGGTCTTGACAGGTTTATCAGAAGGTGACACACTCTCTGTGCCCTGTAAGTGCTCCATACTGATTAATGGTGGCAGGACTGGAAGCTGGTGTGGTGTCCAGAGCACCACTGCAGCTGCAGGTGAGCCCAGGCTGTGCTGAGCACACCACACGACAGAGACCTGTGTTAAACCCAGATTGATAACTGAGGAAAACTCCCTGATTCCCAGACCACCCAAACAGATTTCACATAGTCAGGAAGCACAGCATAAGTCCAAAGCATGGTTCACCCCTACTGATCCAGACCTGGTGAGTGTTTTCCACAGTGTTACACTATTCTCACCTGTCCACAGGGGAATACAGATCCCTGTGTAGGAGAGAGATACAAAACT
The DNA here is from genome assembly GCF_015832195.1 of Motacilla alba alba. Lineage (NCBI taxonomy): Eukaryota > Metazoa > Chordata > Aves > Passeriformes > Motacillidae > Motacilla > Motacilla alba. The sequence goes on along the minus strand of NC_052019.1, from coordinate 9,673,060 downwards.
CCAATGAGGGAGTAACAGCAAAATGTTTCTATCCTGTTGAAGGTATCTATTTCCCTCCTCCACTGCCCTTCACCCCAGAGCAAGAAGATGCACCCAAGACAGCTTTGCCTGCTGTTTGTCCAAACCTCTTTTGGAGTGATGATACTGCAATCCTCCACCCAACTAGCCTGAAGAAATAGACCTTTAAAATGAATGAATCATTTTATCCTTGACCCCCTGGGAGGGATTAGACATGATAGTCATATTTAGTAGGAAGAAGCCTAATAGGTTTATCCCTATAATACAGAGATCTCTGCTCATTTTTATGTAGTTTCCCAAAGAGAGTACATAGACTTGAACTGAACAATCCCAGATCCCAGTGGTATGATCAGAAATACAAAAGTAGAGGATTTGGCTTAAAACTCCCTCACAAAGGCTGACTCTTGAGACCTTTGACAACCTCACTGCTCCCACCTGGTCTCTCAGTGTGGCTGGTTCCTGCACCCTTGTTTCTGGCACACAGTGAGAATCCAGTTAAGGGAGTTTATTTAAGTTAAATTAGCACTAATTAATAAATTTAAAGATGAAATTCAGATGGGATGAGAGTTTTAATAGACATCTGTAAGAAAACAAAAAACAGATGTGTTTTTCCTCAAAGCTTTCCCCCACACAATATGTACCAACCTCTCCTTTATATACTTATGTATTAAAGGGTTTGATTTTGGTAGACCACAGCATGATGAAATCTTATTACAATAATGTACATTCTGAGAACTCAAAGTTAATTAGGAATGACATTTACAACATAGGCAACCTGGTTATCCTTTAAGGAAATGGCAGAATGCCATTTTTTTCTTCAGGAGTTTTCTGTCTGTCTTCAGTGATATTACTACTAGTGGGAAACAGAGCTTTCTAAGCAATTTCCCACTTCTTCCAAATATTCCTGTCCAATAATCCACATAATGTCATCTAAAGATTTTATACTCTTTAGGTGCCTGGCTAGTGCTCATCTTCCTCAGTGCCTTATTTGCCATATTTTTTATTTTGATAATAGAGTGTTTTGAAAAATTTTCTCAGCATGCAAATAAGAAGTCTGGCTACTGTGCCTGTCAAGGAAGTTTCCAATTACCTGGCTGGAATACCTGATTAAAGAACACCATACCAGACAGATTTTAGTCTTCTTCCAGCCAAAAGAGAGGAAATGTTCTGGATTTATAGAAGTACAAATCCAATCAAATCCAGGCTCTACCTTCTATTCATACTCCATTTATTCTCCACAGTTGCACCACATGAGTGCTAGGCTCTACCTACCACCATTTCAAGACTGTAAATTAACAAGTAGAAAGCAATTTGTGCTGCTAAGTTTATGTGCAATTTTAGTTCCAGAGTTTTATTGGAACCTAAGAAAAAAAAATCTACTGTGCTAAAAAGAATGGCAGGAAAGAAACATTCACAGATAGAGCCACATCAGGCTGAATGATAGCACTTACCCAACAGTGATGTCTGCTGACTTGTAACAGACAATAATACAAGTGTAACAAAAAAAGGAGACAATTAAAAATGAGATCCTTCTCATCAAGTGCTGTTCTTCACAATCTCCCTTTCTGCCTGTCCTTTTCTGCCTTGTAAATGTCACATTTGTTAACTAGCTGTAGAAGTCATATAACATTCATCTATGGAAGCAATAATGCAAATAATGGCATTAGTTGATAATGTCCAGATCATTTGATGGAATAAAAAGCTCAGGTGAAATGGAATGACTCAGGAAAGAACTTTATCTGGAGACAGATATTCACTATAATAAATAGTTGGTGAATAAATATTCATTATTCAGTGAATAAATAGTTGGTATTTCTACCAGTTATCACCTGGGGTGCAGCAATACAGAGACTGTTCAGAAGACTTGCTTTGCCCAGATGTTGCCATCCAATTTTCAGGACCCATTGTCCTCCATCTGTGACTGAAAACAGGCCTTTCATAGTGCTGCTGGGATTTCATCCCAGAAGTTTTCACAATCAGGTGAACTGAATAAGTACATGTAACCTCAGGGTGACTTTAAACCATGATATGATGGTTTAAATGATGTTTCAATGCGGCAACTTCAAACTGATATAATGGACAACCCTGCCTCCAGCCCCAGCCCCTCACTCATTAGTCGGACAGAATTTCTTCTGAATCTGGAGACAAGCCACTAAGTGTCTGCACCCAAGCTATAAAAATGAGAAGATAAAATATACCTGACCAAGGTACATTGGATTTGTCTACTTCCAGAAAACACATTAACAATCCCCAGCCAATTCTTCATGCTCTGGTCAGAGCACAATGTGTATTTTCTGCTCTGGTTGGGATCACTAAGGCCATCTCTATGTTCTTTTTCTCCTGCTTCTTCCTCACAAATTCTGTGAAATTTAGTCTTTGTAGGCTTCTCTCCAGTTAGAGTATATACATAGAATGACATATAAATTCTGGTTTTAAAGAAAGCAACACCCTGAAATATCAGCAACTTCTTTTGCACAGTTGCTATGTGAATATCAAAACATCTTTCCTAAGTCCATTCCCCTGGCCAAGGCCCCATATTCAATGACATGACCATTTGTTTGTTAAAACTCATCAGTGCTAAGCACATTTTGTGACTTTAATAAAGTCCTGACAAGTGGTTAAACGGTATGGCAAAAGGTGAGAGAACCTGGATAGAAGAGAGGAACAAATAAAGAGAAGTTGTGTCTCCTGTTGTCATTGTGCCTCCCCAGTACATAGCACAGCTTGTGAATTTGATTCCCTCTAAATTCCAGCTGTCACAGAACCATCAGCGCCTTTGTGCTGAATATGAATTTCTTGCTAAACCACTCACTCATCTCAACTCTATGTAATGCTCATGTTGCTAAATGACTGCATAAAATGATTTCTTTAATACTTGTGAATTGTGCTACATGTGGAGCAGTATTCCCACAGAGATCTGAAATTTGCTACCTTAGCAACAAAATCATGTTAATTTAATGTCTGTGCTTACTTTCACTTATTTCTTCAGATGTTTTACAGGGATGAAAATATGCTGATATATCCCCAGTTCCTAAATCTGAGATTTTAAGTTATGCAAGAGTCAGGATATTTGATACTATCATAAATAGGTCACACTGCTATCACGTCCAGCTCACCTGAGCAGAATCCTCTCAAGCTGAGATGACCACAGGCTGATATAATTCCCAGCCAGCCCAAATGGGATTTGGCCTTCACTGAGATTTATAGATTATTTCCTTTCCAGGAAAGGGCAGTTCTGTGTGGGATCAATTTGCTACAACCTGTACTGTTCAGCTGTCCACAAGTTACACTAAAATGACACTTCTGACAGTGCTGTATTCCAGAACTTCAACAATTAACTTAATTTAAATTATATGATAATTTACACTTTTATTTGGGACTTAGATTAAGAGTGGGGCTTAATATCGTTAAGGGCTTAATATCTTCCATACCACCAGTGGGGTGTCTGGGAATTATTCTACACAACAACATAGCTCAGCCTACAGATTATCTAAGGGTTCCTTGTAGAGGAGAAATCCTCTTGTAATATCAAATATTTAAGAGATATTCTAAATCAGAACTAACTGTGAATTTTAAAACAAGGATTAAACCAACATATTTTGTCAAAAAATTACATGTTTCAAACAAATCAACACGTTATAAAGAATATAAATCTTTTCTTGGCTACTCTGGTCAAAGCAAACTATTCCCTTTGTAGTCTGTGTTTTTCAGAAAGAATTTGGTGCATTATTTGCTAATGTAAAAATGTACCAGGACAATGAATACCTCAATAAGCATCTCTTATCACTGAGAGGATGTGAAACAGAACCATGCAGTCACCTGCAGCCCCAATGAAATCAAATATATCAGACATGACAGAATATTCTGGCTTAAAAGGGACCCACAAAAATCATCAAGTCCAACTCCAAACACCACCCCACAAAGTATAGAAATGAGGCAAACAGGACCATTAGGTTTGTTTTGTTGGCTTTTTTTGGATCCTCAGCCTCACCTGTGCCCATGGTGCTATTATCCCTGAGGTACCAGTGTGATCCAACCTAGTACACACTCACATGGCATCACAACTCTGCTGGCAGTCAGCAGGTTTCTTTTTGTTTTGTTTTTTTTTTTACTTCTGAGAGGTGCTTCATTATCTTCAGGGACAAGATTGTTTTATTGGTTTCAGGCAGCAATGAAAAGACAGAAGTGCTGTATTTGTATTTTGATGTGTGCACAGGAATGAGATAAATCCAAAGCACAGGAAAATGCAACAACACTCCAGTGAGTGTCTCCAAGCCATTTAATTAAATTTTGCACTGTCTTGCAGTCACACTGTTCTGGGGGTGACCTGAAGCATCTGAAACAATGGAGCAGAATTTGCTACTCTGTTCATTTCTTTCCATTGTTAAGAGAGGACCAAAAGGGTCTCAGCACAGGCACGAGAGGGATGTGGACTTTTGGCTTGAGCCAACTGGCACAGAAAGAAGTGAGGCTCGGGCAGGACTCTCCATCAGTCTGTTAATATCAGATGAAAACAGCAAGGCTGCATCATGCTTCCTAACTCACTTGAACAGGGCAGGCAGGGGAAGAGGAAATATCACTACTTAGCAACAGCATTTCAGCCCATTACAGATGGATTGTGCCACTCAGTAGGACCATGATCCTTCCACCCCACTGCAGGTGAGGAGGCAAACACATCAAAAAGCAAACACATGAACTCTAGTCAAGCTTTCATGAGGCTGAATTCAAAAGCAATGCCTCAAAAGTTGGTCCTGGTCTCTTATTTTTCAAAGACATGAGAGGGTGATTGGATTTTTGCCCATTGGTTTGTTGGGGTCTGTTGGGGCTGGGGAGAAAGTTTGCTTATGTTATTAACGACTAGGAGATATGAAGAAAAAATTGAGTAAAATCCTGCTCTCTAAAGCAGCTGGGGGCACAGCAGGGATGCACACAGCTGGAGTTTCTTATTCCACCTTGCAGACGGGAAAGCACCAGGATCAGGATGAACAGAGCAGACTTACAGCTGTTGCTTATTGTCAAGATTGTGAGCGCAGGTTCCCTCCATTTCCTGGGTGCACATACACAGTTCCCTCCTGTGCATCTGCTGGCTCCAAAAACTGTCCCAGAAATCCATATTGTTCCTTTGATTAAGGGTGACAAAGTCAGCAAAATGCAGGGCAAAGTGGCAGCTCTGTTTCTTCTCCAACCAGAATGAGCAGCATCAGCAAGTTCTTAATGCCCCATTGACTTCTGCATGATGGCAATACAGATGGCACAGTGAAAAACCAGCAGTGAGAAGAGCTACGTAAATCCTAGAATTTTAGGATCATTCTGCAGAGTTCCATCCTGTTGAAACACATCTGTTCAGCTACAGACACAAGCTGTGCTAGCTGCAGATTGATCTAAAATAGTCTGAAAAAAGGATGTCACAGCCTGCACTAGCACAAGTGGGGGGCTAAGACAAACAACACAAAACAGCAGTCAGAGTTTGACTTTGGACTAACTTTGACCCACATAAGAAGAAGTAAAACAGAATAAATAGCCTAAACTGCTCAGTGAAGTGCAAAAAGGCTAGTCATACAGCACTGGTCTAGTCAGGGATTATATAGGGGCCTATCAAATTGATTTAATATCCATCTGTATTCTGCAACAATTTTCTCTATTAAAAAAAAGAGTTTAAAAGAGTTGCTTCGCCTCACAAACATTTACTAATGAGCCATATCCTGCTGTTTATTTGTATGCTGAATTTCTTTTAAAAGTTCACAGAGATTTAACATGGAACTGTGGCATGTTTAGGGCTTATAAGTTATATTAGGAAAGGAACACAATGATGAATAGCTCTCCTTCCAGAAGGTAGAATATGAGACTACAGATGGGTCTCACAAACAGCAGCACATACATACTGCAGCTACAGGCGACTTGCAAACAAATATTGCAGATCTCTGCCTTCTGTACATGGGGGAAGCACACCTGCATCTCCATTCCACAGAGCCCTTTGCAGTCCTGCCCTGTAACCCCTGTGCTGCCTGCAGAGCTGGTCAGATCTGGGGATAATTCACAGGAATATCCAGATAATGCAACCAGGCACAGACCAGAGTTCAAACACTTGAAAAGGCCAAAGGCAAAGGAAACCTTGAGTACATTCACTGGTGCAGCCCTGTTGGTCTGTTGGGATTTGTCTTTATGTTTTTTGGAGAAAAAAAATGCTAGAGAAGAAAATGAAAGGCTTAAATAAAACTGTACACCAAAAAAAAATCCTAGTAAGCAAACAAAAAAATGAAATCTCTCATCTCCTATCACAGACCAAAAATCAGTTAAAAGTTATAAAAAACAGTAAGAAAAAGGCACTGCTTCTCATCACAGAGGAAAGGTTTTAATAGTAAATTAATCCCATGTAATGCATTTATTAATGATCAAAATAAAGGCAAGAAATTAAATGGAAAATTTTTCCTCGGCTGAAAACCTTTTAGCACAGTGTGGGCCAAAGAAGGAAACAGACGGGCTCCTTCCTCAGCCCAAAACAACAAATGCACAGAAAGTGCCCAGTAATCTATATGGAGAAGAATGATGTAAAGTCCTAGTATGAGTCCAAACAGACTAAAATGATCTCAAGAACAGCAAAGCATCCTTGTGAAAAGCCAGTGAACCACATCATTAACAGTTATTGGGTGATGTGGGTAATATACACCTTTGTGCACAAACTCATGGATAACTTACTCCTTTATTATGACTTTTTTTAAGCCCTTCATACAGCTCATTCACAATCATGTGTCCAGTTGTAATCACTTATTATTTTTAAAAAGTTTTAATGGAAGTGGTGGAAAATATATTAAAATGGTCCCTATATAAAACATTTAAAAGATACTTGTCAGAGAGAAGCAATAAACATTACAGACAGTGAAAAGGTGAATCAGGTACTTACAATTTTTAAAGCAGACACTCAGGTCTCCTACTAAGTTACTAAAAACTAACTGAAAATGTAGTTAATCTGGAGAGAAAGAAATATTTTTTAAAATCAGACTAATCCTATGTAGATCACTACCACAACTCAAAAAAAGCAGTTGGATTTATAGAACAAACACAGCAGTGGCCTAGTTAAAATTAGAAACTACAAACAAACAAACAAAAGATTTAGATATACAGAGAAGTGCATCATTTAGGACTGGGGAAAAGAAGACATTTTAAAGTATGTATTTAATTAAAAAATGGCCAGACGGGATTTCTAGTGCCTTCCTCTAAAGAATCTGACTGCTTCAAGAACGCAAGAGCAGAGTGACAGGTTTCCCCTGGAGTGATGTCTGCTCTTTCTGCCTGTGCTCCTAAACTGGGTAATTGGGAATTGACATAAAATTCTTTGACTTTAATGACGAAGAAAAACAGTGAATATTCTGCTGGATCTTCTTAGAGAATAAAATAAGCAGTTAAGTTTCTGGGAAATCTTTTTCTTACCCGATTTTTATTCCCTGCTGTTTCCAGAACAATAATAAGCATACTGATCCTGCACTGGACAATTCTCTGCCCCTAAAATTGTTCCCTAGCACAGAGCAGTACAAAAGAAGGGCAACTCAGTTCTCCCACAGCCCCACATATTGCATAGGAAAAATGCATGTTTATTAGGATTTTTTCACACTCATCATTTTCAAAGATACCAGGAGAATACAGATGTTGATTTATTGACTGTAATAACCTGTGGGATATTTCTTAGCACTATAATTCAACAGCCAGGTGAATTTCTATTTCTAAAAATCTTAAGAACACATTCTGATTTTCTTTTAAAAAATGCAAGTGAAAATAAAGGGGAAAAATCATATAGGCAATTCCAGAAGAAAAAAAAAATATATATACATAAAAATATATTGGGGAAAAATGCTATTAGTTGCTAGGTGACAACATTTTTTACCTGTTCTGTCAGAGTATTTGCAAAATACTTACAGCCAAGAATATTAAAGTTTCAGCTTCTCACCAGTTCTATATCAGGTGAAAATGTTTGAAAAGACATAAAATCATGCTTGAGAAGAAACCCAGTGTTGCAAGCACCAGCTAAATAATGTAGGACAACCTATTAAAGTCAGAAATGCAGATGGAAGATTATGAAATGAGATTAAATTGATGAACATCTCCTGCATATTGTGGGAGAATAACCAAAAGGAAAGATAAAACTGCTTGATATTCCTCATGCTCGCAGGTGAGGTGCTCTGAATTTTCAGCATGAGGTGAGAGCAGAAGATACAAGTGTAGCATTCACACACAAGTTAAACATCATGAAGTTGGATGCTAGCAGCTCTCCAGTGCAGCAGCACATAAAACACAGGGCAGACTTGTAAGAACTACATCACCTGAAACAAAAAGCAGTCGGAAGGATTCTGGAAAAGAGCAGAGAAATGGTGCCATGGATACCAAGGTGGTTTTCTGCAAACAATTAAAATCATTATATACACCTTGACTAAACGATTACAGAAGCGAGACACAGTGAAATGTCAACATATTAAAGCAGAGGGATGTACAGAAATCAAAATTTAATGACATTTTCTTCTTCCAGTGGATTGTCTTAACTCTGAAAACACAGTTTGGACATGTGAAAATCAACTAAAATGTTCACATTCTTATTATTGTACATAAAATAATTATATAAAATTAATATTAAAACTTTTTTTGCTTTGATGAATTATGTACATTCTCCTTAAAGTTATGTTTGATCTAGTCATGCAGACCCAGAAAAGGGGGAACTGAAAACCAAGAAGAATAATTTTCATACAAAGTGAGATGTGCTGTGACAATTGCTCTCCAGAATTCAACCTCAGTTTGTGTCACCAGCCCCATTTTACTGAAAAGTGGCAGTGCAGAGAACAAAGGCAGTGCAATCCTCCACGCTGGAAGGGATCAAACATCCTGATTGCCCTGACCTGCACAGGGGTGCCAGCCTGAGCCTTGAACATATGCTGGCAGCATTCCTGGCTCTTGTACCTGCTGGCAGAGGAGAAATCACCAGTGGAGAGGCCTCTCCTTGTAGCTTTCAAAATACGGATACTAAAAAGGATATATTGAATAATCACCCTTTTTAAACAATTTAGTACACCACAATTATGGTGGTGTACTGCACCTCACAGTATGAGTTGTGTACTTGGTGGCTACAGGAAAATAATTGGATTCTCTTGGCTCTCCAAAGTGAGCACAAATGAGCCAAACCATAAACCAGGAATTAAATCTCCTTTAAAACAGTACAGTACATTAGTGCCTGATTGCTTTCTTCATCACTTTTGTTCTGTACAGAGCATCTTTCTTAATCATTCCTCTACCCTATACATAACAACCCCCATATAATTATACTGCTTTAACATTATATTCTTTTGGATTAAGGAAGCACCTCCTCTGCTCTTAGTGACAATTATTCCACTCTGTGAAAGAAATTGGTTACTTTTACCCAGCAACAGAGCTGACGCTCATTGTGATATCTAAAATATTGCTTGATTAGTTAAATGGTGATCATTTTCAGAAATCACTATGTGATAATTATCTACCTATTTTGGTATCATGCTTTTAATGAATTTGCCTCCATACATGAGGTCTAAGAATTCCTTGTTAGTCTTTAAGCCTAAATCTTAACAAAATAATGGAAACTACACCAAATTCCTTTGCTTAACACAAAACTCAGTTCTGTTTATCTTCACTGTCACTTGCCACCTCTGAAAATGGTTCCCCAGAATATGTTTCTTTCACCATATTTGAATACAGTTTTTAACTCTGTAACTCTCAATGCTCACCAAATTTTACCTGTCTGTAGCTGCTTGGTGGGGTTTGATGGTCCTGCCATGGTTGCAAGTGAACACACTTGCATTATTCCACATTCTGGAAACTAATAGCAAAATACCAACAAAAAATAAATTCCTCTGGCAGCATCAGCAATGAAATTAATGAATAAATAAGTGATGCCTAAGCTTCTCCTCTCTTTGGAGATTATTAGTGTTGAAAAACCAGGAATGCTATAAAGTCTGTGTGTGCAGAATATTAAATGGTGGAGGCTGCATTGTTCCTGACTGCAGTACTCTGCAGTTGGAGATCCTGCTCTCTCTGAGGAGGTTTTACAGACAAAAAAACCCCCAACCAAACAAAACAAAACATACGTGCAAAAAGTGTACATTTACCATTTACAGGAAAATTTACCAAAATTGAAAGAAGTTTGACAAACCATGAAGCCAAGTTGCCTGTGGGTCATAAGAGCTCAGTGTGCTCCATTCTGAAGCAGGATGTCTTTGATCTTTCATGCAAATATCACTGAATCAGAATATCCTGTTCCACTCTGAGACTTGACTCCCAGGGATTTACAGCTGGTGATAATTCATGGATGTATAGAATTGGTCCAAAGCAAGCAGAGTAAGTGCCATTTCTTCAAGGGAACAAATATTCAAATCAGCCTTTAGGGCTCCTCTTAATGGAAATACTTCTTCTTTGATGAGGAATATTGATATAACAGCAATGGGTCTTTTAATTAATTAGTGGGTCATTAATCTGCTGATGTCTGGAGATTATGAAATCTTAGTATTCAAAGAACTGAGAAGTTGCTTCAAAAAACTTTAAATGCTGAGCTGAGCTACTCTATTCAATGATGAGTTGAAACTCAATGTGAGAACAGACAGAGCTGTAATAGGAGCTATTTGTTCTGACATCTGTGTTGCTGTTCCAAGACTTCATAGTAAACAAATAAGCACAATAAAATCTCTTCATGTCTAAGCAATTATTTCAGATTTTTTTTATGAACTAAGCACTAAGTGCATCTGGCTGAGTATGACAAACTAATCTTCAATTATAAAAATTCATAAATGAAACAGAAAATATTTTCATTAATTGCGAAACAAATGTAGAAAATATCAGCAAAACTCAAAATGACAGAATTGCCTTTGGTTTTAACTTCTTAACAAAATAAAAAGACAGATTTTTTTTTCTTCTTAGGTGCTGTTTATCTAGAAATTTATCCTTAAATAACTCTTCAATATTTTTCCACACAAAGAAATTACGATGCCACTTATAACATGTATTTTTAAATTAACATGAGTAGGAATTTCAGGTTTATTATTCCCCCATGTGGAACATCCTATGAGATAATCTACTTCATCTCTCAGGAAACCCTTACACTTTCCTCATCTTTTTCATGCTTTAACAATTTTTTTTTTTCTCTCTGGCCTTGAAGACAGAAATTTTAATACCCTCTGGGCAAAGCAGTGTTGCATATAATCCACTCTCATGCCTCATCTTAGCCCATTAGCTGTGCTGTCCCACTCTTGACCAGAAAATAATATTCACAATTGTTGTCCTGCACCTAAAAACATTCCTGGGTAAAAGCTCACCTTTTCCAAAGCAAAGTATGAAAAGTGACTGCAACAACCACAGTGCTCCTGACCTGAAGCTGATTTCTTCTCCCTGAGCCAATCCACCACTGCCCCCACCCTGCAGCAGCATCCAGGTCCCACTGTCACTGCTCCTGGTCATGCCCTTCTAACCCATCCCCAGGCCTGGAACAGCAGAGCATCCTCAGCTTTGGTCTGAAGGAGGTGTCTGGACCCCAGTAACACCATTTGCTTCTGTTTTATGGGGTACTAAACCACACAGCCAGCTCTAGAACAGGCATTGAGGGAATCTGACCTCATCTCCTGCTATCTGAGTCTCCTTCCTGATGAAACTGGAGTCCTTGAGCAAACAGGAAACAACAGCAAGGACCTCCTCTCGGTTCCTAGGTGAGCAGGAAGCCAAATCACTCAAAAATATTAAATGAAACTGTCTCAGAGGTTTCTTTCAAAATCATGGGATAAACAGAACAAATTTCTTGCCCAGGTGCAGGTTTCTGACAGGAACCAACAGCAGAAGCTCAGAGAAAACAAGAAATGAACAGGGAACAGCACCGTGAAGTATTCCCCACTGCATATTCCCACCTTCTGGCAAAACACAACTCAGAGACTTCCTAAACCAAAGTTTGTATCTGCATCCTTCTTTTTTATGATTTGGGTTTTTTTCATGAAGGTATCTTTGAGCCTTTCTTGGCTTTCAAGGTCCACATCATGTGGTAGCAATGTGGTGCTTCTCCTGGGTAACAATTTTCTTTCTTGTATGTCCTGCAAACCATGTGTGATCATTTCAATTGCTGCCCTACAGGTGTCATCCTGTGAGAAATAACAAACTGTTGTTCCTTACTTACTTTCTGTATGGTGTCTTTGGTTTTACATATTTCTTTCTGTTCAACCTTCCTTTAGCAACTGTTTGGTGTTTTTTATCATTTTCAACCTTCTTTAGATAAAACCAAAGACACACAAAACTTGAATATCCAGTGAATTTGGAGTGACATAGTGATATTGTCTGATTTTTCCACTAAAGTCCTCCCACTAATTGTTTAATACACCATCTGTGGTTTTGACCTCTGCTGAACATTGAGTTGACATTTCTTTGAGCTACCCACAAAAAATGCCAAGAATATATTTCCTGAATGGTAATAAGTAATTTACAGACCAATTTTCTTTGGTTTAGTTGGGTTGTTTCTCTCTCTTCTCCCCCTTTCTCCTATTACTTTGCCCAAATCAACAGTGAATTTCATCTGCAAGAGTATTACAGATCTTTCAGCCTCATTAGATTCTCTTGCAACTTCTCACAGCAAATTTTTTGTGTTTACAAACCAAAATAATTTCATACTGACCATAGACACTTCCTTTGCTCTCATTGCTTTGCCAGATTCTTTGTGAATTTTTATCTTAGCTTAAAAGTTCTAGATAAGCTTTGGAATTTTATCCTTGTAATTATGAGCTTTCCTCCACCTATATCAGCAAGGGGGACATCAGAAATATAGTAAATAAAAAGGAAGATTTAGAAGGAAAAGGAGTGAACAGAGCTCTTGTGTCTGAGATGGCTTTGGTCCAAGATTATACTGAAGACTATTCTCAAAACAAATGTACCTGGTTTCTCTTCCTTCTTTGCAACTGGTGATCCCAAGTATATCTAGCTAAAGATATCTATATATTGATAAAGGTGGGAACTGAAAGAAAAAAAGTGTATGTGGTTATAGAAAATTCACTGGCACCACAGTGTCAGCTCCATCCCAACTAAAATCTGAGATCAAAGAGAAGGGGAGAGAATCAGTGCAATTGCTGAAGACAATCCAAGGCATTCCTGGCCCAATGACTCCTTTTGTTATCTAGTAAAAATGGTTTTTATCAGATATAAAAGTAAGTTTTTAATTAAGGTTAGAAAACAATTTCACTCTTTTATTTATAGCTCCTGGTGTATTGTGTCCAGCATGGAACAACACTCCTGTGAAAGTAAAGGATTTTTTCCTTGTTTTCTCTAGCACCTTTCTTATTTTGCTGCCTGAACTTCATTCTGTCTGTGCATCCATTCTTTAAAGCACACCTTATTTAAATGATGATAAATTTCCTTCCTTCTTTGGATACCCACTTCATTTAATACAGAATATATAAATGCTTCAACAAAAGAAACAATGATCACTGGGAGGTCTCATTTTTTCTTAGCCCTTCAAAGCAACACTCCTTTTCTGTGTATTTTCCCCTTGCAGTTATTTCTGTAGCATTGAAAACCATAATCTGTGAGCATTTCATGAGCCATAATGAGTCCTCATAGTATCATCCCAGGAGATGCTGTAGATTTCAGATTGCTTCAGCAACCAATCCCTTTCAAGCTCCTTCCAAAATGAACAAGACAGTGAGAAATAAGGTAATTAGGTAACAGTGGTTCAGTATTATGTGGCATATTGTAAAAAAAAAAAAAAAGGAGAGAAAACCTATAACATTCAGCTCTTTGGTGTTCTGCGGTGAAATGCAAAATATTTGCAATGCATAAGGCTGGTACTGTTACATCTCAATACACACCTCTGTAAACTCTTCAGTTTTCACAAGTCAGAGCAGACATTCACATTAAAATCCATTAATTTAATCCACTAAAGGCCGTAAAAATCCGGAGGATGCTGGACCATTCCTAACCTAAGCATTTACAGAAACCTTGTAATTGAGAAATACTTACATTTCACTGAAAAGCTAAATCATGCCAGAGAAGCTTTCAACTGCTGACACACCAGAGTTATTTGGAATATTCATTTTATGGTTAAAAATGAGTTTGACTTAAGGAAAGGAAAAATGCTTGGCTCCAGCATGAGTTTACAGGTGATCTATATAAACTTGAGAGCAAGTCACTACAAATAACATCTCACCCACATGGCCCATTTCTGATTAACTCTTTCCTTGACCTATTTGGATACATTTGTCAGTAAAGATACCAGTGTCTCTATTTATGACTGCAAGTCTAACAGTATAGATTATACAAGTTTCCCAGCATTTCAGTGCTTATTCCCTGCTTAAAAATGAACAAGAAAACAGAGCATCATATCTTTTCTTTTTCTCTGCCTTTTAAATCATATACTCCCTGCCTACTTCTGGTGCTTCTTTGCCTCTTACAAAGGTTTTAAATCATACAGTTACAACCTGTAGATCTCATTCAGGGCTCAAGCAAATATTTGTGTATATAAGACACATACAAGCAGCTAATCCAAAACAAAGCCTCTTTTTGTGTTACCTGTGGAGGCCCTAGTTTTGTTAATTCAAATAATAGTGCAGTGTCAATGCAGGGAACATGGGTCAATTAACCATGAAAGATGAAGAAAAGGCCTGCTCCACCTTGAATCCACCTGAGCAGTGATCTGGGTCAGATGCACTAATACAATCAGATCTGTGCTCCTTTTCATGGGTTACTCTTTTCCTGGGTTACTCTTTCCCTGTGCTGGCTCTTTCTACCCATGTGCAAGTCCCTTAACTCTCCCCTTCGTCACTGCTTACAGGAGTGCTTGCTGCTCTCTGAGAGCTTCCCTACTGAGAGTATTTGTCAAATAAGAGATCTCCCCTGCTCCAATCACAGAGGATCCTTCTGGCTGAGTGCGGGAAGTAAAAGCCTTGCTGCTCACAGATGGCAGGAGAGAAAAGATGCACATCCCCTCCTGCAGCAACTCTGGGAGTCCCTGGAACCCTCAGCTGGAGATTGCCTTAGCAACCACATGTTAGGGGAGACAACCTCCATCTGTAAATATAACTGACATCTTGTGAAGTCTATCAGCTGAAGCAAAATGGGAATTCTTTCCCTGTACTTATTTTCAAAGTATTTTCTCTTTGCCTAACAGCACAGGACTCCACAGACAGACTGGACACTAGTTTGTTATGAGCCCATCAAAGATAGGCTGGAAAGGTGTCACTTTGTAGGTGTCACCCCAAAAGAGACTCTTCCTGCCACAGCAGAGCAGGCTGTTTCCCTGCTGAACAAGGTGCAGGAAAGGAGGATTGCCTTTGATATGAGCAAGGAAAGAGACAGGTCAGCCATCCAGGCGTGTGTCTGCATACACGAGTACAATTTCACAGCAAACAAAAAGGTGGGATTTTGGTAACACCTGTAGAAGGGTCCATTCCTTTCCTCCAATTCACTTCCTCCAATTCACTTCCTCCAATTCCTTTCCTTTACAAAGCCAAAGATGTCTGTCTTGTGAGGACTGCTTATCTTTGTTACTGAGGCAGGCTGTGAGTATGCTCACCAGGACTTATGGTGTGGTTTGAAAAGTATGACACTGCGTTTCTTGAATATTAGAAGAAGCCGAAAGATAAAGATGAATTCAGAAAGGAAACAGCTGATGGCTTACTGGCTGCTCAGCATCTGCTTCCATCAACTCAAAAATATCCTCATTTGATATGTGTGCAGCAACATTCTAATAACCTTCATTTGAATTCAAGACTCTTACCTCACTTTTCCTTTCCTTTACCACCTAAATCTTGCTCCACGCTAAAAGGTATGAAGCATTTTCATCTAATTATTTGACTTGCTATAAAAATTGTCTTAACTGGCATTTTAAAAAATGAGGAGCTCACAGAATACCTTTGACATTAAACCTTTATGCATTTGAAAGGATATCTCTAGGTTTAGGAGTTGGGGGGGCAGAGGGGGGGAGGGGGGGCTGTTCTTTTCTATGTAAATCGCTCAGATAATGACATAAAAACCTAGAGGATACGATTCACACACACTGACAAACTGCATTTTTCCTGTCTCTGTAAAGACAACAGTGTAAAATCCTGAAACTGCTCTAAAGTTCAGAGAACAGAGAGATGCTGATCCTTATGATCATTAGCATACACAGTAATAACTCTCTTTAATACAGTATTATAATTTTTAGTTTAAAACTTGATCCCTGTCTAGACAATACTAAATCTCTAAAGCAGTAGTTTGCAATACATGAAGGGTAAATTGTACAGCTCAACTTTAAGACTGGCCATTTTTCTGCTTTACTGAAATACTGTGAACTAGAGATATACACAGAGCAAATGTGAAACACTGTAGGAGCAGGAAAGAGCTCTGAATGCCTTATTGATTCCCTGATTTTCCTGATCCTTTTATTACCTCTGTTGAGCAGTCTAGGCAAAGGTGCTTATAATTGTGGCAGGTCCATAGTTTCTAAAGCTTACACCATAACTGCCAATCTCTCCCTCTGCCATCTGCTTTCCCTCTCCTCTTTCTTCCTTAGAGCACAGCTGCTAGCATTGTATCTTCAATATTCTGCACAGAAATGAGGATGATTCCAGCTGGGATATTTGGGGACATAAATAAATACACTAGTTCCCTCTCTTGGGCTGAGCTCTGAACTTCTGGGTTCAGCAAACAAACTCAAGCGACTCCAATAAACCCTGCATCCAGATTAAGGTGTCTCAAGAAAGAGCAGAGGCGGGGAAGAAGTTAACAGCAGCAGCAGGGACAATCAGGCAGAGCAAGCCCAGTGCTCCCAGGCACTGCATCTTGTCAGAATTGCCAATCTTGGTAGGAGACCAAGTGAATTAAAACTGGCTTCTCACAGATTTTTCTTCCTGAGGGTCAAATTAATTTACCTGCCCTGCAGCACAGTCATTGCCCTCTTAACCCTGTAATAGCTGTGTAAAAAAGTGTCACTTTTTCACGATCTGGGAATTAAATTACTACAATAAGGGTCAGTTCTATCTCTGTCAGACTTAATGTAATATTTAGAGGACTCGCAAAGGCTTTCCACAATTGGGCACAGGCAATCTGTGAGGCTGAGTTTGCTTAGACCTGGACTACAGAATAAAAAATTATGACAAATTTTCCTATGTTTTCATTTGTCAGGAAACCTGAGAGGAAATAAATATTCCAAAGAAAATCTGATTTTTTCTTGTACCTCATTAATATCATTGCCATTTACGTTCAAGGCAGTTAAACCAAATAAACCCACTGAAATTACTGAGATGATGCTGAGGGTCAAAATTGGCATGTAAAATCTTTGCCCATGCCACTGATTCCTATGTTGTAAATAACTGACTTTGTGGAAGACAACATGATGGAGAGAAGGTGATTGTTTTAGTGAAAATATGATTGAACTCAATATTTCTGTGAAAACCAAAAACTTTTTGTGAGGAAACCACAAAGATTTCACAAGTTTAGGCCTATGATACATTTCTCTACTGTATATTTGTTCAAACTAAAAATCTCAGACCTCAGTTTGAGTTGATGGAGGGATTTTCTACTTACAGAAAACATTCTTAATGCAATACCTCTGTATCTTGATGGTATTGTAGGGATCTCACTATTTGCACACTTTTTGTGTACAATTCAAACATTCTTGAGCATATAAAAACTTATTAGGAAGACTGCATATCCTTGAACAGCCAGTGTACGTATAACCTCTAACTGTACTGAACAACACACTCCCAACCAGATGTGAAATTCTCCCAGCTGCTTATGCCATTAATAATCCAGTGGTTACCACCACAAAAGGCAATTTTCCCAGGAAAACACAGATAAGCTTCACTCACCTCAGAAAAAAATTGTAAAAATTACTGAATAAGTCTAGGGAATTCAAGCTAATGCCATTAGAAGGGCTGAGGAGGAGATTAAAAAATGTCATATGCTAGGAAGAAGTGATAGGAGAGTGGGCCAGTCTGTGAACTTGCCCCATTTTGAGCAGCACTTCCATGGGGCTGATGTAATTAATAGTCAAGAAGCTCATGCAGGCAGCTGGGCACTAAAGCAGGTTTTGAGGAAAACACTGTCCTTCACTGAACTGCAGGGCAGTAACCACCTGCTCAGGGCCAGCAGTAAAGACAGAGGGAACACTTTTATCTCAGGCCATTACAGCTAGTTCTCTGCAGTCACTGTGCATTTTAATGATCGTTCTTTGACAAACAGCAATTAGTATGCTGAAGAGCTGACAGACACCTAAAGAAGAAGGACTTTTCTTATCTGTCTGAAGGAAAGGATGGAGTTATGAGTGAGTTGAAATCTCCCAGAGAAGATGGAGAGGTACGGGTCAAAAAGAGAGAATTTTAAAAGGCATCAGGGAAAGGGAAAGGGATCATAGCAACGAACCTCTGAAAAGTAGGAAGTAAACTTTGTACAAGAAGAGGAAAGAAACTTTAGATGGGCTTTACCAAAGAACCAAAGGCAAGCAGAGGTCAGGAAAGATGGGTGTGCACGTGATGCAGGAGCAGCCTCCAACAGGTTAACAAACTTTACCCAAAGGATGCTTTAATGTGTATGACAGCAATGAAAGGAAAATAAATGTGCGCAGGCTTTTCTTAGTGCAAACAAAGCAAGAGGCAGTGGTGCTTTCAAAACTGCCTGTTCCCCTATTGGAAACTCTGTATTGTCACAGTGGCTTTCCAACCTGCCCAGAATTGTGGATTAAATGAGCTCAGATTAAAGAAATCCAGGTGGGTTCCTTTAACAGTGACATGGTAGTTGCACTGGGAGCTCCACTTTGGCTCCTTCCCAGCCCTTACTTTCTTACTTTCTTTTTAATTTATTTTTTTTTTTAATTTTCTGATAGTCTGATGTGCTCATGGTTAATGCTGGCTTAGTTCTTTCAGCTGTACTTCAGCAAAGCACAGAAATACTTTCCAAATCCCAGGAAAACCCAGAAGACACCCACAAGAGCCTACACATGATGATTTTGTAGCAATTCAGAGTCACTTGATCCTTAAAAGCCTTCTTGAAAAAATTTCTTTCCTGAGAGTTTTTTTTTCAAACTTTTTCTCTTTGAAGATCTTTCTACTGTTCCTGGAGACCTCTGTTTCCTCCAGCCTACCCAGCACAAAGAGAGAACCTGTCTGCTGCTATCTGCCTTGCAGTGAGGCACCTGGCACATGTGCAGCAAGTTAATGTGGTTCCACAGGTTATGTGGTTTAGAAATCAGACATGCTGATATTTTGGAAACGTTTAATACAGTCAGAGCTATGTAATACAATGTCTGTAATAATTTTGTAGTAAAAATATTTATTCTAAATTCCACACTGGTATTTCCAGTGCGGAGACTTTTGTCTGAGTCCTGCAGGTACACAGGTAGGTGCCCACTTTTGCCTGGGTGAATTGTCCTTTAGGATGCACCTGCCCCTCTTTGGTTTTAGCTCAGACCAAGAGTAAATCTCCCAGATGTCCCCATTTCCTGTGCTTGGTTCATGTGGTGAAGAGATTTTTGAGAAGATGGACCCCATGGGGGCCCAGCTGCCAAGCTGGTCCCAGCCACACCTCTCTTTCTGTGCACGGGCACTTTGCCATCTTTCACATCCTCCAGGATGCCACACAAGGGGTTCACAATTCCAGTTTGAGTTATGCAGGAATGAGGCTTGGAATGAGGTAGACACCAGGAATAAGCTATGCTGTGATTTGCACCTTGTTTGTCCTGGTGAAGAGCAGATTTCAAGTCCTGTCCTGGATTTCTTGGTTTTCAGGGTATCAGTATTGCTGTGCACAAATTCCCAGAACAGGAAAGAGAAACCTGCACTCCATGCTTGGTTCCCTGTCACTTCCTATTCTGTGTCTGACTTCTCAGATCTGCCCCCAGCTCTGAATGTTCCTTTAGGGCTGATTTTGCAGCAAGCCTTACAATACTGTAAAAATATCAGTCCACAGATATTACTGGGAAGAAAATAATTATGCAGCCAAACAGCAGCACATATCTGCAGAGTAAGACATTGCTGTAATTGACAGCACTCATTATTCAGGATTTTTGAAATTTTATTTTCTGTATAGGTAGATTTATTTTCATCCTTTATATCTTCAACAGTAACTCTTTTCATTCTGAAATTTTATAAAAGAGACATCCTAATTTTCTTTTACTTAGTTTTGAATACCATTTACAATGCCATTATACTCATCTCTACTACTCATGTAATAAGATAAAACAAGGATAATATTATCAAGGTCTTTTCCTTTGCATATACCTTTTTCAGCTGGGTTAGGCCATAGTTGTTCTTTCATTTAATTTATGTCTGGGTCACACAAGCTAAGCTGTACAGGTAAAAATGAAAGTGGCAGCCTACGTCATCTTCCACATGTTCTCACAGGAAAAGACCAGGTTTCCATCCAGGGCCATAACAGTGTTTTTTCCACCCCAAAAACAGCTTCCCAGTCTATGTAACTTGATGGGCCTGTAATGTGTGGCACTTAGGTGTAAAACTCACATTTGCCTCATGGAATTGCCCTTTGGTCAATCTCTTCAAGATCCACATCCTATTAAAATCCTATTAAAAGTGCCAATCACCATGCAAGAGTTACTCAGAATTAGTTAAACACGTAAAGGAACAAGAATAAAATGTAACCCTGGATACTACAATTTGTTTGAGAAAATATAACAAGGATGAACAAAACAAAACAAAATTATTACTGATTTATCTTCCCACAAACAGTGACAGCCACAAACAGTGCATCTATAAGGTTCTCTGAGGAATGCAGCACTTTAACTCCCTTTTCTCCTAGCTTGAGACAGGTTGTCAAATTCAGCTCTTTACACTGTTTAAACCCCAAGCAATCCTTGGGACTTATGTGGGTTTCATAGTAGTATTGCACAGCTGAAATTCATTTAATAACCCAAAGGAGACTTGCAGTGTGCTTTTCTTCCCTCTCCAGTTTACCTGCACTAAGTCTGAACATTATAATCAAAATCCCATATCCCAGTTTGCCTTTGAGCTTTTTGAAATGGAGAATAAGAGAAAAGTACCAGGGCATGGAGTGCCATGGAAGAACTAACCTGTGAGCAATTCAGGAGTAATTTCTTTACAAGAAGGGCATTATGGAATAAATTGCTTGGGGCTTTCAGGCAGTGAGGCAGGCAAGTACCATAAATCAGCTCTGAAATATAAACTGAGCAATTGGAAGGGGGAGTAATGACAGAGTTTGGGCTCACTGGTTAGGGATGTCATTTCTGTTTGGGATAAATAAATGTTCCGAGCTGAAGGTTCACAAAGGCAACTGGGGAAGCAGAGGGAAGACCTAGGCCAGAGGAGAAGGAAATTACATTTTCACTCTGGGTGTATTGCACTCAGCTGTGAAAGAGTCCTGCGTAAATACTGCCAGATAGTTTATTTTACATGTTTCTTTTGTAGGGCCAGTTTTATGTTTCCTTGCTGTGTTCTCATCCTGCTAGAAACTCAAGAAGGGGAAGTCTGAGGCTTTTTTTTTTAGGTTTGTTGTTGTTGTTGTTGTTGTTTGGTGGGGTTTTTTGGGGGTTTATTGTGGTTTTCTATTTTATTTTTATATTAAATTTGGAGGACATCATCTTTTGCCCTTTCAGCTCAGTAATCAAATCCCAGAGCATGGTACATTACCTTTCTGGCCATTTGGTCATGGTCAGATATAATTGTCATCTCAACCATTCAGCACCTGCTCAGATGAGTAATGAGTGGGTGTTAGGAAGAAATCAGGCTTTTTACTTCATGTGGAGCTCAGTCCAAAACTTTGAAAAAGGAGTCATTCAGGGAAAGGCATGGCACAGAAAGCAAATAAAATATAACTGAGAAACTCTCTGAGGTGTATTCAAACATTTGAGTGAGGAATTATAAGAGGAGTGTATAAACATAGAAAAGACACGATAGCATTTCTATGACAATATAAAAAGAACTCCAACTGTTAAATGTGAAATAACATATGGACATACAGCAGCTCCCTTCCTTTCTCCAAATCCTAATGTTGTGTTTTAACCCCAGCCAGTAGTGAAGTTCCATACAGCTGCTTGCTCCAGCTTGGTGGGATGGGGAGGAGAATCAGAAAAAAAAGGTAAAACCCATGGGTTGAGATAAAAAAGTTTAATACCATAATTGCAATAAAATAAAATAATAGTGATAATGACAATAATGTAATGACAAGGAAAACAACAAAGAAAGAGGAATTAACCCCAAGAAGAACAAGTGATGCACATGCCCTTGCTATGCCCTGTTATGGATTCTTGTGCATCTCCTCACTGTCAGAGGATGGGAAGATGAAAATTCCTTTCCTTAGAATAAACACTGCTTAGTAACAACCAAAACATCAGAGTGTTGTCACCATTACTCTCATTCTGAACCCAAAACACAGCATTGTACCTTCTACTGGGAAGGAAATTAATCTATCCCAGCTGAAACCAGAACAACTAACCAAGCATTAGAATAATTATTTTTTAAATATATGTCTGTTTGCACCATTGGTCTTTCAAAATGTAACATGCTTTGGATGTGTTGGCTTCAGACTTAAACTCTAGGCCAACCTAGAACCCAAAGAAGTTGCATTCAAGCTCTACCCACGAGTTGGTTCTCAGCCATAATCATTGAAACTGAAAACACAAGTCCTATTGTTTTGGTAATGATGGATCATTCTTAGCCTTGCACTACTTTGAATCCTGAGGCTGCTTGCACCTTTTTCTCCCCAAAAGTCTTTTCCTACTTTTGTTGTCCTTCATCTAGGCAACTCACACTCTAAATATGTCTGAGGCTGGGCCTCTTCCTCCTGTCTGCTGCTCAAAGGTTTGTACATTCAGCTTCACCTGGAGCTTTACCACAGGCACACTCCTGGTACTGAGCACAGTGTGACCAGCATGAGGGGGTTTCTCATAGAATCATAGAAGATTTTGGGTTGAAAAGAACCTTTAAAAGTCATCCAATCCAAGCCCCCAGCCATGGGCAGGGACACCTTCCTCTAGATCAGGTTGCTCAGAGCCCCATACAACGTGATCTTGAAAGTTCACAGGGGTGGGTCAAAAGTCACCTCTCTGGGCAGCCTGTTCCAGTGTTTCGCCATGCTTATTACAAAGAATTGTTTCCCTATATCTAATCAAAAATGGGCCATCTTTTAATTAAACCACTATGCCTTGTCCCAATGCAACAAGTCCTGCTAAAAAAGTCTGTCCTCGTGTTTCTTTTATCACAAGAAATACAGCACATGCACCTTAACTCACCTCATTCATAAAGCTTTTCCCAGGATTGACACCTCAATAAAATAATTAACATTAAAAGTGATATTCTAAATTACCTTGTCTTCCCCTCACCCATTTACTCATACAACTATTGTCAGTTTGGAGGAGGGGCAGGATTGCTGCCAAACAAGATTTTCATGCAAAAATTGTGATAAACAGCCTGACAGCGATGACACAGAATGTGAAACCCTTCACATCTGCTTTCCCCAGCCCTCCCTTTGCTGTCCCCAGGGTGCCCTGCTAAGTGCTGGCTGCTAGATGAAGTGTGGCATAAGGGTATCAGAGTTATGATGGAAGTTCACCTCTCTGAGAATTAGAAGATTCCTCTTCACTTAGCTTTGGGATGTGAGCAATAAAGTGGTGATGAGTGAGCCTTCCCCGGGAGCAGCGCACACAGCCTGGCAAAGGCAGCCTCTGCTAACCGCTGAGTTCTACCACACATGCATAAGCAATCACAGCTCAAGGGCTAAAGAAACACATTATAAATTCTTATAATTATTTGTTGTGACAGTAAGCAGAGAGTAGCTTAAATGCAGGGAGTATTTAAGGGGCTGGGAGGAGAGCACAGAGGCTGAAGCGTGCGCTGCTGACCGAATGCTCCACGGGCTGGCAGGGAGGATGAGCAGGCTCCAGGGAGCCAGGCAGAAGAGATTGCTTCTCCTCTCCTCTAAGATGAGAAGCTGTCACACAGCCAGGTGCTTTCTACTTGTGACCCCTCAAAATTCACCTCTCTTTCTGCCCTGGGCACAGCGTCAGACGCACAGCCCCTCTCTCTCCTGTGGTTTGTGTCAAGATATGGAAAATGTGGAAAAACATGGAGCTGATCTCAGCTTACCTCTGCATCATTTCCTCTCTGTCCCAAAGGGATTGGTACAGCCAGCATGACTTCTTCCTCCTCTACATGTTCCAAAATAGGACAGAGCAAAAGAGTGCCCCACATTGAAGACAGAGGAGCAGGTTTGGGGCACAGATTCACAGATTCCAAATTACATATATATATATATATATATATATATGTATATATATATATATATATATATATGTATGTATGTATGTATGTATGTGTGTATATATATATGTATGTATATATATATATGTATGTATATATAAGTATGTATGTATATATATATATATATATATATGTATGTATATATATGTATGTGTATATATATATGTATATATATTGGTGCTGTATTCAGAGGAGACCCAGACCGCAAGCCAGGATTTTTTTTTCAGGAAGGCCTTTCTAAAAAAAAAAAAAAAAAAGTAGTGCTGAAGGAAAATATCTCTTTTCCACTGATCTGTTTTTAGCACAGGAAAATCTTGTAGCCTCTAATCAGTTTCAACAAATTTTAATATTTTGCAAGTACACTATTCAAGTTTTCTAAATTAATTCCTTCTTTAAATCAATATTTTAAACTCAAATTAAATCTAAGTACATAATTCAGAGATTTTTAGACATTAAATTACTGTTTTTTCACAAGACCAATTCATTTTTCATTTGGATTTCTGTTTGAAAACTATTTGTGGGATTTTAACTTTTTCTTCAATTTCAGACAAATTAAGCATCAGCATTTTAATTATTATTTGCTCAAAAATCTCAAGAAAATTATTCTTTCATTAGTTTCCTGAAGAATTCCATCATCTTCTAGGGCAACCACAAAGGAAATACTCATTTTCCAGAGTGTCCAGACCAGTCAATGCTTATAGTTAAGAGCAGGAAAATTTATTAGGCAACAAGATGGCTCTGAGAGATTTCTCTCCCTGGTAACACTGCAAGTAAAAGAATGAATTACCTCTGAATCTACAGTTAATTGAGATACCGTGGAGCACAGCAAAATGAATGAAATTTAAATCTGCAGGGTATGATTTGCTGCAGTTTATGTCACATTAGTTCTAGATAAACAGAAATTATTTATATGTGAATGTGTATACACACCCTTGTATGTCTTTACATACCCTCACGTATTTATTTGGCTACTTTCTATGATATGTGCATTCACACTTTGTATACAGCAAATAATTTCCATTCCCTTGAATTGCACCACTCTGGAGCACACAGAGGTCTGTATTTCTGCGGTGGATTGACAGCAGGACTGATTGTACATAATTAACAGAGCAATCACACTGCTGCCAGCTTGGAGAATTATATACTTGCAATGCAGAAAATGAGTCCACATTGCACAGCAAAGGGCCTGAACATGGAGAGCAATTTGGGTTTACTGAAGAAAGAATGGAAATTGCTTGCATTGACAGAGGTGCAGCAGTCACTAACATGCTCTGGGTCACAGAGGACTGCCTTGCTTGAACACCATTTTAAGGTGAGGGCAAATTTAAATAGCAGAATTCCACAGAAACAGCAGCAACCCTGATGGTCTGACTTGCTGTGATTTGCTGCAGGGGTGGGATGGAGTCCCCTCACTATAGCATGTGCTTTCTTTTCCTTTTTGTCTTTTGCAAGATTTGTTTCCCAATGACTGTAGGTACAGGAGAGCAGAACAACTTAAATTAGTGAATGGCTATTTAGGTGGGTTTGGTATTTCACTTTATAATGGGACTGAGGAAAGCTTCGAGCTAAAAAGCAAGATCCCTGCCTGAGAAGGCACATGAATATAAAATAATAATAATAGCAATAATTGCTGGAATTCAAATTCCCATCTAAGCTCCACCACCGCTGTTCATTAGTGATGTAGAGTTGAAGCTTTAGGCTTCTTCAGTCAGGCAGCAACATGCAGGGGATGTGAGGCTATAGCTACCTCTGAGGACAGCACTCCTCACAATATCCTTGAGACATGCATGCTAGCAAAAAGACTTAGAGCTTTTAATTTCTGATGTTCTTAAGGCCTAATCTCCTCCAAAATACCTGATTCTTCAAATTCCCTGTATAGCTCCCTTATGCATAGCTAAATGTTAAGAATGCAAAATAAACTTAATTAGCTAGCGTTCTAATATCCTCACAGGCCTTTGTAGTCACTGGAAAAATCTCATATTTGAAAAAGGGAGTGAAATGCATAATTTTTCCCCTAATGCAGCAAGAAAAGCTGTGTGAAAGTAAGTATGAGTTCATAAGACAGAAGGGGATATAGCTACATATTAATTTGTTCTTTTTTCTCCCAAGCCAATGAAAATTCATTTCCAAAAGTTCATGGCAAGCATATGTGTGTACTCTTGTGGAAAAGCTTCACCCTTACTGCTGAAAAAGATGCTGCTGCCATTTCCTTGTGCTCAGAAAGATGAGTAGATGGACAATCTTCCAAAACATCCCGTCCCTAATTTTTTATCCCTGCCCTTGTTAAGCAGGGAACAAACACGGAGGGTTGAGCCAGAACATAATCTAGAGCTTTCTTGGGTGCCATGTGAGCTGCCATTGAAGAGAAGAAATGAAGTTGTTAAATACAATTTTTAGAACAGTTTCTCTGTGTTAACATGGCAATTTTCCAATTATGTGGAGTGGTGATTTTTTTTCTTTTTCTTTTTTTATTTTGTATTGGTTGTTTTGACTAATTTAGGTAATTGAAGCTCAGTTAAAATGTATGATTGTTTCCCAAGGCAAAAAAATTGCATAAAGAAATCAACATATTTTTGGCTGCAGTCCAGTCTAGTTTGGTCTCTATGATCATATGACGAATTCCTCACCATGGGATTAAATGCAACAGAACTGAAACCAATACTGAAAATTCTATAAACAGTACATTTTCAATTGGATATAAATTGGAAAAAAAAAAAAAAAGGGCGGGCGGGGGGAAGTGAAACCTGTGTAATTTCATCTTCATATTTTTCTCATATTGTAAAACTGAAAAATTTTATAAGCTTCAAATATTTTATAAGGCTTCTTTTTTTTGTTTTTTTCCTAAAAAGAAAGAACTATCCAACACTGAAGATGTTTTGCCTAATGCATTGAAATCCTTGGATGTTAAAGTATTTTTACTGTAGATAAATTTTCCACTAATGCACAGATTTGCTATATTAACTTTAGACATATGAAACACTTGGGACTAATACTAATGCACAGTGCAATATCAAGTTTCTGAAGCTGGAGCAGCAGACGCAGATGGGAAATCCAGGTCACAGAGTCTTTTAGAGGGACTACAGGCAAACTGATCACAAATCTGCTTGCTTGGTGCAGCCTCACTTTTAGCCATAAATCATGATAGCTGATGCTCACCTGCAGATATGGATCCCATGGTGGCAGCCCCACAGCACAGCTCTGCAGGGCGCTGCTGGAGCCACTGATGCTGCATTTTTGAGACCCATGAAGGGAGGAAGAGGAGGATGATGAGACTGAGCATTGTGCTGGTTGTCAAGGCAGGAGCTGGAGTGATGAGGACTCACTGAGCAGCTTCAAAGGAAAATTGTAATTACAGCTCCTCTGAAAGCACATTCAGCTGAAACGGCCCCAAATCCTACATCGTTTCTTACTGCATTTGTCACATAATCAGTGCCTGCTCTTCTGAGGGGAAACAATGCAACACTGAACAAGACAGGCAATGGAAGGTTTTCCCCTCTTTCAGCTTGCAGGCACAAAACCGGGGGAAAGAATTATTTCTTAATCCCCACATCTAGCACATATTTCTTCAAGACTGGAAGCAATCCATAGAAATTATTAAAAGATTAAATATCTTACTGCAGAAGATAAGGTTTAAGAAAGAAAAGTTTGGAAGGTTTCTTGACCACAGCAGATAAAATATTGGGGAATATCTAATCTAGGAAAGAAATACACAGCAAGAACCACTGACTAAACTTAAACCAGGCTCAAATTCTGACAATTCAGACAAATTCAGACAAGATATATGGCAGACATTTTTCAGATCAATATAATATGGTTTTCTGGAGAACATACTTCAGATAGATGTGACTTAATGGTTGAATAAGGGGCGTACTAGAAAAAATTCAGCACCCAGATAAAATAGATTAAAGGCCCCTTCTGACACTCTATTACTTGTAATATCAAGGATATCTTACAAATATTGAATATTAAACACCATCCTTTTAAAAGGAAGGTGATCTTGTTTCCATGGCAACTTGCTTGTAGACAAGCCATAAGTTGGCCACCACTTCTTTCTGAGATGCTGCATGTTTGTCCCCTGAATACTTTAGTTCCACCAATTTTGCAAACTACTTAATTTAAAAACTAATACTCTGTATTTAAGCCAAACATAACAAATCTTCTGTTTGCATAAAATATAGGAAGACCTATGCATTTTAATTTCTTTCTCAGGATGATTACTTTCTCTTTTGTGATTCATAAATTCCAGCAGATGCGGCAAAAAGTTACATAAAAAGCTTTTTAGGGTAATTATGTCTTCAGCTGGAAAATTTGACATTTGTGATCTCTCTCTTTGATCACTGCTATTAATATCTCCTTAGCAGCTCTGACTTCCTGAGAGTTAACTAATTGATAGAAAAGAACTGCTCAGAGTTGCAAGAGTTTTTTCTCTTCTGTATTTCTGTACAAGTGACAAGGCTGCCCTGAACAGGATCATTACCTTTTCAGTTAATAGAACACTCAATAGACAATATGACTGTGACTAGCACAAAGCTGGCATCTTTGGCTAACACTTGGGTGTTTATTAATAGTGTACAGCTATTTGCATTAATATAGTGCCAGCAGCTTCACTGCATTTCAACACCCTGGTGCTTTAAGAGTGGAGGGAAGCCCAAGGTAATTGTCAACATCTGGTGAACTAACGAAATGGGACAGAGAATAAAAATACAGAATCAAAACAACTGTACAGGGACAGGGAAAATGTAGACAGGGAAATGACAGAGAGAAAGATTAAGCTCATCCAGTCATGTGTTGATGGGTGCAGCACTGCAAATCCATCAGTCACAGCTCCATGGAGCACCTACTGAGATAAGCAAGTTGTACTGCCCATGCTCTTTTCATTTGCTATCCAGCAGCCCTGGGATGTCAGGTTTCTTAGGCAATTCAGAATTAGATAGCATCAGTCCACATCACAGAGATTAAGGGGCCTGCCCAGTGTCATATAAGAAGGTCTTGGTTAAAGTGTGAAAATTGCCCACACATAGTTTTGCTCCAGATTGTGGTCTGGACTAAGCTGCTGTCAGAAATCCTCCACATCCAATCTGAAATTCTGCTTAGGGCGCTGCCACCTTGTCAAACCATGGCACACTTCTTCTAATGTAAGGCTTTGTACAACACTGTCTGCCCCAGGAAGCTACTTAGATTTACTTCATTAAGAAGAAGCATTTTAGGACATTTTCTTTTAAAAAATTAGATTATAAAAGTGTTAACATTCCATATGACATGGCACAGTTTTGGTGGTAAGAAAACAATTTAAACTCTTATTTCTTATACTTAAATGAAAGCACAGCTATTACAGCCCTCAAACCTTGAGTCTAGCAATTGAGAACTACTTCTGGTTAAATGCAATCCATGTTTAGCAGAAAGTTTAATATCACATGAGGCATGCTATGCACTGTGTGCTTTAAATAGCTCTCCTGATGATTAGAACTTGTCCTGATTTGCTTGAACAAGGAGTCTTCTTCTTCTGACCATCCTAGTGATGTTCCCTCTGAGGACAATACTCCCATTAATGTTGCACTCCTGCCCTCAAATCTGCATCTCTGTTTTATCCTTCCTTGCAGACATGGAAGAACAAACATTTTCTCTACTTGTAACACTCAAAATTTGGGTGAAAAAAACTTGAATCAAGAGAATCACTGCCTCATTCAAGCACACAGGCCTATATCCTCCTAAGTGTGCCAACATCCATATAAATGGGGTATGGAAATGATGTATCCCTAGCATAACGAGCAGTATGTGAATTTGTTAGATGTGGCGTGGCATATCCTTTTGCTAGCACACTTTATGATTTGTTTTTATGGTTGAAACATCAACTTCTTAATAGAAGTCATGCACCATGGAAAGAGTTATTTGTTTCCATCTCCAGGAAAATTACAAATTTTAAATCTGCTCTTCCTGTTTCACATGCTATTTTAAATAGTAAAGCATAACTCTGATACTGGAGTTTCCACTTATTTATAAAACTGCTAAACTAGTCATCATGATTCCCCTCCTTTGCTCCCTTCCTCTAAAAACTGCCGAAGAAAAGAAATGGAATTACAAAAGAGATTTCAGAGAGGAAAAGAAAAAAAAAAAACCAAAAAACCAAAAAACCAAAAAAAAAAAAAAAAAAAAACCAAAAAAAAAAACCACCAAACACAGAGGCATCAGAACAATTTTCTTAGGATTAGGGAGGGATATGGACATTATCAGTGTCAGAACAAGGACAGGTCTCTGTTATCAGACATATCACACCCTGCCCCAGCTGGACAAAGCTAAATCTCCTGTGATGTGTGGAGGAAGCACCTTTCTGTGAGGATGCCAGGCCTGCCCGTGTGCTGTGAGCAGCAAAGTGTCACCTAAATTCTAAGCTGCACAAGGGGCTGGACATTGTTCTGACTTCAGGCTGAATTAGATTTGTATTCTTGCACCCTAAAATTTCCAACAGAAAATAAAAATAAAAAGTCCAGGCTTCATAATCCTGTAGTCTATAGAAAATACTTGCATTTCTTTCTTGTCCAAGTTCTGCTGAAACTCCTGTTGTTAAACAGCCATCAGTCACATGTAGGGGAGAAGAAGCATCTTTTTTTCCATATAAAGATATTCTGCAGGAACAATGAATGCAACTTTGGAGTGAAAAGCAGTTATTTCCTGCCTCTTAAGCAGAACAAACACCTAGGAGTGAAGTGTTGAGGCTGAGATTTACCAGATTGCCCATCCCGATGAATCCCCCATGAATCACAGGCAGAGAGGATGCTCACACTCCACTGCACCTTTTGCTCCTCTGCATTCCACTGAATTTACATCTCCTGCATCTCTGCCTCTCCCTTATGTTTCCAGACCTTCTCCTGTGATACTTTTTGATCTCTTTGGATCAAAAAGCCACTAATTTTTAATGTTTAACATTTCCATTTTGGTCTCCCTTTCTCACCTTTATAGACATGTTCATGCACAACTTCATCACACCTTGGCAACCTCCTTGGTAAAAGTGAGCCAAAAATAACATGGCTCAGCTGCACCAGATCAGGGCTTGAACACCAGACAGCTGAACAGGCTGAGCCTGGGGCCAGGGCATGCTCTGGCCATTTCAGTTGAAAATCTATATGACCTTACAGCAGTCATGACATTTATTAGTCTTTCCCCCCACAATTATTTCTTTGAGTTCACCTCCTCTAACTTCAGTTAAGGCAGCCCAGGGCACAAGGCTTTATCTGAGCCTCAACTGCTTTGAGAGCCTTTTCCACTGCCCGTCAGTCAGTCTGTCCCACTGTCACAACAGACATCATCCCTTCGTGCCAACACAGCAAAATCCACACTGTCCCACCTGCGGGTGCCAGAAATTAGGGAAATGCAGAATCAGGCAGAAGAAGATTGGGTGGTAGACAAGATAAAACATAAATCCTCCAGGAAGGGAAGTTTCCAGCAAATTCAGAATGATCATCCTGCACCTCACCAACCCAGGGTTGAATCCTATTCCCTACAAACCCACTGCCACCTTCTCCAGCACCAGCAGGGAAATGTCTGCTTTTATTTCTGTAATTGCTGCCTTGGTGCTGCTTAGCAATTCTTCTCCTTTGGTAGGAGGGCAATCATTCTCATTAGATGTCAGAGTGTGACAAGCAGAGTGCTTTTGTTTGGAGTACAGCCTGTAGAATGATGATTTCGAGTCTGAGAGCTGGGGAGAGCACTCCTCCCTTTGGAAATTAGGCAACTGACAGATGTTAGAATGCCATCAGACACATCCAAAGGCTCAGGGCCTTCTTGCAAAGTACATTGCTCTATTCAATACTGGCTAATTCAAGCAGGAATTGCTTGCTGCAGTGCAGGTGACTCAAACTTATCTTGTAGCACAGTGCTGGACTGAAAACAAAGGTGCCAGTGACAACTTTCCAGGAGTATTGGCCAGTTAATCTCTTCAGCAGAGACTTTTAAATGTCATCCAAGTCTCATCTGTGGGGCATGCCAAAAATATTTTGTACTTTTTACAAGCTAACTCTGCTTTCTACCCAGGTCCATCTTCCTCATGAGATCAAAGGAGGAGTTCTGTCTCTATGCCTTGTGAAACAAGCAATTATTCATCCAATGTGGAACTTTATTGACAGCTCAGTGTTAAGAATAAGGCTCTTGCACCAAGTTTCAGCCACCAGAGATAATTAAAGTGTCTAGTTTGGTCTTCTCTACAACTAGTGAGCCCAGAAAAATATGAACTCTGTGTCTAGAAGAAGGGAAGATTGCTCACACAAGAAATTTCAGATTACTGCAATAGTGCCTGTAACTTTGGACATGAAGAGCAGGAAAGGACAGTACTTAGACTTCCCATTTGTGGGGGTACAAAGAGTGACTTGGAAAAAGACTGGGACAAGAAAAAATTAAGGAGAATAGACTAGGACAAGATATGTAAGGAAAACAGGACCCAATCTTGTCAGAGGGTGAGAGACAGGAGCAGGCAGAAAAGGCTGCAATGACCAGAGGATACACCCTGGGATGTATCTCTATCTCTGGATTCATCTCTTTTTCTCCTACTGGTAAATGCCTCCGCAGCCCTTGGTAAAGTTTTAACCTCCCCCTTCACACTGTGGGATGTGATGGGGAAGCTGCAGAGGCCACAGGGCTGCCTTAGGCTGCCACTCTTGCTCCTCCACCCCTGGACCCTCATGAAATTGCCATCCCAGGAGCCTGCCACTTCTGCACTTGCAGTCACAACAGCAGCTTCTTTCAGAAGGATTATGTCCCTGCCCACAAAGGAGGGGGAAATTGTGTTATTGTTCTCCCTTGCTTCATTGTGCATGATTACTTTCATGAAACCAGAGGTTACTATTAAAGACACAAGAGCAGAAATTCACACATTGTCATTAAAATCATTGAAAAGGTTATAGAAATGAATATGCTCTTCCCAGAATAAAAAAAAAAAAGTTTTTGACACATTTTTCCCATTTGTTGTTTGGACGTTTGAGGTTTGTTCTTTTTACATCTACTTGCATTGTGAGTACTGTGGTGTCTTCTTCCTAAGTGATATTTTTCATATTGTCATTTGTCATGGTATTAATTTGTCACTTAGGTTAAAAAAGTGTTTTTTCTAAGAGTTAAGAAAACACATTCAGGAAAACAGTAAAGATATATTAAAACTTATCTCCAAGCTCTCCCTCTTGCAATGGCAGCTGGAAATACAGAAGCAATGACCTTGTGTAGAGTGCAGTAACAGATACTAGGGCACAAAGCAAACGGATTTGTAGTTGAATGACCCCTTACATAAAGCATTTTTATTATGTAAGAGACAGGAGATGGAAAACAATTCTGTGTGCACCTCTTCCAGGCAGAGTGCTGCCAGCCTGGACAGCCCATTGCCCCTTCCTCTGAGGGAAATGACAGGTTTATTTTAATCCCTGTGGATTTTTCCCTCTCACTGCCACAGAGGCAAAGCTTTTTTATTCCTCCAGTAAACTGGGCCTAATATCACCTCTATCAGACATCTCCTCACCAGCTCATGTGACATTAACAAGCCCCTCACCACAGGAAACAGAGCTCCTACCAACAAGCCACAGAACATCTTCCCCTACAGAAGAGAGCAAATCCAATCAAAATGTGCAGCTAATTGAGACAAACGAGCAAGTCCAGGCCTGGCAGCAAGAAACCAGGGGGATGACTTGGTGACAGATGGGGAAGGATTTGGCACAGACAGCTCTGATCCAGTTTCCTGAAGGACCTGCAGGGGGAACTCTCACAGTGCAGTGCTGAGCAAGTTCCAGATGCAGGATTACCCTATAAAACCACCCAGTGTTGCCCCAGCTCTATTGCCCCAGCTGAAACACATCTGCCCTGTATCCCATCCTTGCTCTGTTCTGGGGATGAGCTGAAAGAGGACACCTGGAAAAACCTCTTTTTTCACTCAGGGAAAATTTTCATAAGTAACCCTAGGAAGGAGAAATAGGGGGAAAAGTCTCTTAGCAAGCAAAAGGGCTTTCTGAGGACAGTCAGAAACCCTCACTGAAGGATTTTTTCTCAACACAAGTTTTCTAAAATCTCTTCTTCATCTTTGTAATATGTCTATGCAAAAGAGGTTTTGGTGGTTTTTTACTACATATTTCAATGAAAATTGTAGAATACTTTAGAAAATACTTTATCACAGAGCTAAAAATGTCATTATCAAAAGTACTAAAGAGATAAAACACAGTACTGAGCTACATGAAGTACAAACACCAGCATTACAAGGTTACCCCCCTCTAGCTCGACCTAGTCAAACAATTAAAACACCCAATTATGTAGCATGGAGTTGTCTAGTTCTCAATTCTCATTAGAAATAATTAGGTGTGGTAATTTGATTCAATTTTTTTTCATCATACAGAAAAAGTCCAGGCTGATGTCTGATAATCTGGTGTTGTCATTCACAACTGAGATTTAAGTAACCTTAAAAGAGGGAAGGTTCTTCATTATGATAATGAAGCCGTAATTAACATCAGCACCTGTTGAAGTCATGCTTCCAATAGCTTTTTGCCACACTCTTTTTGATGTACTAAAAACAGTTGAAAAATTAAATTTTCAAGATTTATAATGCAGAACTGTAGAAGTTAGTCTCTACTACTAAACCTGGCACATAAAGAGATCTATCTCATTTTATATTTCAGGTAGGTTTAGCTTTCAAGATATTTCTTCACTCAGAGGAATGGAGCTTACCTTTTTTAAAAATTGTATTTTCAGCTCCTCAAAGACAATAATCTGTGTCATTTTCAACAGAAACAAGATGGGAGGCATAGTCAACATTGTATAGAAATGGATTCATGTAGAGAAGCACATGTACTGCACTGTATGACCTTGAAAAGGTGTGTAATTCTAAAAATCCTATGGCCATGCCCACAGGGAACAGAAACAAGCATTTTCTTGCCACAGACAATGGGCTTGCAGCCTGTAAGTGCCAATGAATGAGCAGGAAGTAGGTGTATCAGTCAATCATACGACTACAAGCTATCGATGTGATACAGACATGAAAAAGGTGATTGTAATTCCTTATCAGGAAAAGTATTTTCCACAGAGACAAGGAGTTCTTAGTGCCATTTTACAAGGCACTAGTTAAACGTCCTATGTTACACCATATGTAATCCTGGCCACTGATGTTGAAAAGAGATTAACTGAAATCAGTATAAGGGAAAAAAATAGATATAAACATGTTCAGAGTAAGAAGAAGCTGATTTCTGATAAAAATCAACAGATTTTCTTTACCCATATAAAACCACAGCTGCAAGGGCTAAAATGTTATATTGCTGTAACTACATCGGTGAAGTAAAGATGACATGAGAAAAAAAGGTTATGTAGTTTTAAGGATAATTATGGTAAAAACACATGACCCTAAACTGATCATGATTAAGTGTACATTGGAAATGTAAACAAGCTTTCTAAGCTATTAAAAAAAAATCAAAATTGACTTCAACTGAATTTTTCGCCAGTGGGAGGTTGGAGCTCATGGCATCTCAGCACAGAAATGCCAGTCATAGCTCTCTTGCTAATTTCTTTTTTTCAAAATCTCTATTAAAATGCTGTCATACCTTTCCTGCAGGCTACAAGAAGCTCTATAACAGCAGGAGGAAGGAATGAGTAACTAGGAAATTCTGAGCCTGGAACTTGCCATGACACTTGAAAATCTCTGGTTTCCTCTAACAGCCCCTACCTGCCTGCCCAGGCATTGTCTGCATTGACAGAAGACAACCTACAGGAGCTGCTGCTGCCTTTGAGAGAAGAGTATTGGTGTATTTATGTGAGGTATTTGTGTGTTTATGTGAAGTATTTGTGTATTCATGGGAGGAAAGAACAACAACAAGGGCAAAATCTGGTCCAGAGGCAGGAACCAGATATTCTGTGAACAGCGTTGGAAGAAGGAGAAAACAACATAAAATTATAAATTGATTAAATTTTACTTGTGGGATTTTGCTTCTGTTTTCTTTATACCTAAGGACCTCAGAAAAATCTTCTTGTTAGACAATTACCATTTTATGGATAGGTCCAGTTAAAACAATTCTGGTGTTGGCTGCCCACCAAACAAACACAAACCTCACAACTGATCTTCCATCCACTCTGGTCAGGCAGTCCCTAGAGCTCAATGCTGCATGCAGTTCATTTTTTCTGAGCAAATAAGCAGAATTATTTAATAACAACAGCTGTCTCATATCTATCCCACTTGTAATTCCATTAATCAGAAAATCTTATGCCAGGCTTAACAAATGTAATTTTTTCCTCACTCCTGAGCTCTGCTGCCTTGGCTTATTAGTGTCAGCAGATGTTTTAGAGTAAAAGAAGGAAGGAGAGGCTGCAGTGCAAAAAGGTGGGCACGAGGCAGGAGGGGAAGCCATGGGCACCTACCTAGGAGGTACAAAAAGCTCAGTCCTAGATTTAGGATACAGCAAGATCTAAATCACTATAGATAAAGAAAAGCACACCACATGGACAGCAAGCCATGCCTGGAGCTGGTGGGAGGCTTTGGCCTGGCTGCATCACCTGCAATGCAGCATCTGAATGATGTGGCTGCTCCCTCAGCCAGACAAGCTCTAAAGGTCCTGGTGAAGCCAGCCAGCAGCTCTCTGCACGCTGGCTCAAATTCACCCAGCCCACAGCTTGAAAAGTGCACAGAAGTGAGACTTAATTACACAGCTGCCACATAACCTGTCCCAGCACAGAAGCAGCAAGAGGCTGAGAGCTCTCGTGTCACTTTTAATGGCCAGGGGAAGAAAAATATGCTTTGATACACTATATCACATTAGGTCAAAATTTCCAGCTACACTTGCTTCTCCAAGGGTTTCAAGAGGCCACCTAGCAGATATATTGACAGTCCTTCAAATTAATGGTACTCTTCTCGGAGTTGATTTTCTTGGCCAAACATTTGCCAAGTTCAGAAAAGCCCAAACTGTGATTTGGCCTTTGTATTTTATTATCTCTCTTAGTCTTTTATCAAACTGGCTCATCTTGGCTTTCATTTCTCCTTTTCACAGCTCTCATAATCTCTTTTACTTCCTTCATCATCGTCTATTATTTCTTCACTTTGAATAAACTTTTGAGAAAAAAAATTTAAAATTCAATCTTTGCAATACGTACAAAATAAATTTCTGCACATACATTTATTCAAGGACATATTTTATTTGGCTTCTCCTCATGAATTATATCTGAAGCCATTAATTTTTGCTAAGTTTATTTACTCTAATCACCACTGGGCAGCATTAGTTGGCAAGTTGGAAAAAAGTCAGGACTAGTGAATTTCTCCTTGTTTGTATTTTACATTTCATTTCTTCATAAATTGAACAGACTCTCTATTAAAAACCTTGCAACCAAACATAGCCACTTAAAGAGAAGTACCTGAAAGAAATAGATATGCTCTACATCGATTTTTTTTCCTAAAAGAATGGTTGCAAACAATGAAACAGTTAAATAAACACTGAAACTGAAGGCTACACACCAAATAAATAAACTTTCAGCATGATTGTGGTGAATCTGTCAAAGAAAATTCACCTCTAATGAGGAAGCCTCCACCCACTTTTGCTCATACCATTTTCTGGTATTAACAGTACTGAGGTTGCCTGTACTTAATGGTGAGGATAGAGCTCTCTTTCTCCAGTGCAAGTTAGACATGCATTTGATCTATTTTTCCCACATTGTTTATACACCACAATTGATTATATGTATTGCTATCAGCAAAAAAATCCCTGATTTAGTGACTGATCTGTCACATCACTAACAAATGTATAATTTTCTTTACTTCTTTTGCTGAGATTTTTTCAGTGGCTTTTCTCTGAGTAATTTTTATTCTCCTCCTCCTCTGAAAACAAAAATGTGGTCCATAATCCTCACACTAAACTGTTTTTAACACCATTGCATGTTCTAAAGGCTGAAGGAGAGGTGACCTCCCTTTGCTTCTCAAGGGTTTCAGAAGTAGAATCACAGCAGCTTTTGCTGAATGTTGCTTGCAGTGAAAGATTTTCCAGTCAGGGTGAGAAGGCAGAAGTCATAAGGAATTCTTTGTATCTCATTGCAGTTATCAGTCCTGTTTCCCAGAGATCAGTGCTGGTTGCTGTTCTGTTCTTTACCTTACAATTCTATTACCATGGGTCTTCTGGGCAGTCAGGACTTGGTGAAGGGGAGATCTTGACTCCATTTCAGAAGGCTGGTTTATTATATTATGATATATATTACATTAAAAAAGACCACACTATAACTATACTACAAAGAATAGAGAGAAAGATTCATCAGAAGGCGAGAAAGGAATAGAAAGGAATGAATAACAAAGTTCTGTGACTCCCAGAGAGTCCGAGAGCTGTTGCCTCCTCGATTGGCCACCAAGTAGAAACATCCCACACTGACCAATCGAGGAAGCACCTGCTGCATTCCACAGGAGCAGATAACAAATTGTTTACACTTGAAGCTGAGGCCATTCAGCTTCTCAGGAGAAGAAAATCCTAGCAAAGGCATTTTCATAAAATATCACAACCACATAATTCTTTACTAATTGAGTTATGTATCAGCCACTTTATTATTTAACTTACATAGGCTGTTAAGCTATTTCTGAGGCCTGGAATTACCCCAGCCTCCTATACATAATTTTTCAATATTGATCCAACTTTAACATCCTGCCAATCTTCTGAAACTTTCTTACAGTTATTAATTATCTTATTTAAGATAGTTCCTTGTCTGAAACTTTAAAAACTCCTGCATTCAGGTTCTGATTTTTTAAAATAATTTGTTTTAATTGTAGCTGCTTTCAATTCCAGTAGTAACTGAGGAGAAAAAAAAGTGCCTTCCAATATACCCTCTAATACGTCAAACAGAGGCAATAAATAGTTATTGATTTCATCTTTATGGCACTAACCTGACTTTTCCCATTTCTTTCTAACAAATGTCAGAGCTAATATTTCTTATTATTCTCATTTTATGTGTTTCCATCAGTTGTCTCATTCCCATACCTTACCATTATTCCTTGGTCTCCAGTGTCCCTCAGTTTCCCCATCTTTGAGCTCTAAGGTAACTGCATCTCACCCCTATAACTGGGGTAGAATGGCGATAAACCTGATGTCCCAGAACTTTTTGGCCCGAGAATTACAGAGCAGCTCACTACAGAGCACTTCTCTGGAGGGGAGAGCCTGCAGCTGCACCATGAAGAGCAAAAGAAGCTCTGGTATAATGGAGACTAACATCCATACATGTCAGAGCTGGATATGGTCTTGAGAGAAGAAGATCCCAAATATCATCCTTCTGCATTTCAGTTTTACCTTGCTCAGGTATCCAGCAAGTTGCATTGTTACTGTTTGCTCTATGCAGGCTGCACTCATTTTAACAGTTTCTAATACTAAATAAAATTATTTAATCTCCATCATCTGCACTGGTAACAAAATTATTCTAAGTGCATAGCTTTCTTGGAAACCAGGGGTTTCCTTTCTCTTTAATTTATTTTCACTCTGAAGTCATATAAAACAACAACAACAAGGGGAGAGTTCAGATCAGAATATACAATAATGTCTTTTTTGAAACGTCATCCAGCTTGAAACTTTATAAGGAAGGGAAAAAAGTAAAAACACATAAATTTAATACATGGGAAAATACATAAATTTAATAAAAACTAGTGCTTATCTTGTATAAGTAGACTGTATACCCTAAAGAAGATACGAATGTCCTTGACCTTTATTCTTGACATCCTTGGATTCTTCAACTGATAAAAAGGACTCCATTTTTTGTGTCATATAAACAAGCTGAAAAAACATGGAATTTTAAAATTCTCTTGTAGTAAGAGTCTGTTTCAGTTACAAAAGGAGTGTGAGCTGTGTGGTAAAGTCAAGAACAGATGCCCCAGCCATGCTGGTATAGATGGTAAAACGACTTCCAGCACTGAAAAGGGTGAAAAGCACTGTGAGGTAGAATCCTCCAAAGAACAGTTCTGCAGTACCAAGAAACCAAGAAACAATCTTGCTTTCCTTGCCCAGCAGGTATAACTAACACTGGGTAAAGAAAAGCAATGGAGAAGAGGGATGTCTAAATATGAACATTTTAGACAGGAATTACAAAGAAATATGTGTTTGTGGTATAGAAAAAAATCATTATAGTTTTCAGCTCTGTGGAGTTGAACTGTTTTTCTGTACATTTATGTTTTTCAATTTATTGACTAGACCCTCAATACTTCAATAACTTTGCCCAAGGACAGAGTAAGGGATGTGAGGTGATGAACATCACAGCAGCAAAACTTATCCCAAACCCCAGTAGTCACTGCTTTTCCTGTACTCATGCTTTAAATTCCAATACACATCTACAAAGTTTCTGTGATACATCAGAATGAAAAGAGAGATTGATTCAGACCAAATATAGCCTTTCAGATACTTCTAAAATTCGGAATCCCCACAAATAAGTCATTCTTTATAAGCTATGCTTTGTCAAACTTGCACAGCCACAGTGTCTAAGTTACCTTACTTTCTAGCTCAGGAAATGTGGATCTAGATGTAGAAGACCATTCACACAGAGCGGGGCTGTGAGGACAACTACAAGTTTAAAGCCAAAAGTGGAGGTGAATTGCAACCACTGTGCTAGAAGGATCTTGGCCTCAACTGGCAAAACAGACTCAAGTTTGGCTGAATCAGCTGAACAACAAAGGAACTTATTTATTTAAATAATATAACCATCATCCCTTCCTAGGTATGGAGAAGCTGATAGAAAATATAAAGATTACAACAATTTAAAAAAAGAAAATCCCGTAAGAGAGAGAGAGAGAGACAGAGAGAGAGAGAGGGGGAGACCTCTCCATACACCAAGTGCATTATTTTGGGGCTACTGTTGGAATTTGGAGATCTGGGATATGCAAACCCTGCAACTACAAAATCACTCTTGCAGTGGTATCTGCTACAGGCAGAACAAAACAGCTTCGAGATATCCTCCTTCATGGGAATAAAACTTAGGAGAGTCATCCTAGAGTCATCCTTCAACTTATTCTCAGCAAAAGCATTTGGACTAAGGGCAAGTGACACCTTTGCTGGCCAACCCCAGCCTGAGGTTTTGCTAACAGAGCAGGGCACTGAAAACTCTCCCAGCCCCACTTCAAAAACAGTGTACTGATAAAGTGTGATCATGAAGAAAAGATAAAATAAATATCCAATAAAAAGTATAATTTTTTTAAAAATCCATTCTATCTATCCTAATGGGAAGCAAAAAATGGTAACACTTTTACTTCCTACTCCTCTCCACATTCTTTTTAATTCCTTATCATTAATCTTGCACTACCTTGCACTGGTGAAGTAATGTATGACAGTACCTGAAAATTCATTTCACATTTCCTGAAAATTCATTTACATTGAGATGAGTTCAAATTATTTCTCTGGAACAACTTGTCAGTTGCTGTTGCAATTCTTAAATAACCCAATTCAAAAGACATTTTTCTTAAATGAACCCTTTAAAAATATTATAACTTTCTATTACACACTGAGCATTAAGAGGACAGAATATAAAACTAAGTAGACTAAATAGTCAATAGATTAAATAGACAGTATTATTATTACTGATATTTGAACCACTAATAAATATTTGACCAACTAGTTTGATGTATAACCTACATGTAAGACACCAGCAATAACTCAGCCTAAGTACAATTTAAATACAATTTGGTTCAGAGTTCTCAGTGAAAATTTTTTCCCCACTGTGCCTTGTTACTTCCATCAAATGAAACAGTGGTTTCCCTTGCAAATTCCTCTCCCTTGTCTCTCCTGCAGATGTCTTTTCCACAATTTATGTAACCTGAGGATTCAAAAATTTAAAAACTGACTCTCCTTTTTCAATCTTAGATGTAGTATATCACAACTTTTGAGAGCCCTGTAGGTTTCCCGTGTTATACTGAAAAGTTTAATATAGTTTGAAAGTGAGCTTCTCAGCTTCCTCAGCCTGTTCAATGTTTATTTTATTCACAAGGTCTGCAAGCCATTAAGGCTCTTTCATCAGTGAAAAGGTACCAGTGAAGAGCAAAACCAGAAAACTTCCTTGAGCTGAGAATAATTGCTAGCTTAATCACAAATATTCTCTTAAAATTACACCTGTACAGTGCTTTTTTTCAGAATACACAAGTAGCTGATGTTCATAGAGAAATGTGCACTTAACAGGCAAGTGAATGTGGATTAGTTCTGAATTCACTGAATTCCATTTCTCTGCCATCTGGGTGGGGCCTATGACCGATCACAACCAGTAATCATCACTTAGGTAGATCAAAAATGGACCTTCTACAGAATGATCTACTTTGTAAACCTGTATTCCACGTTCTGCATCTTTGGGATGGAGGGAAAACTTTCCCCAGATTATTTTCTGCCATTGCCTGCAGGCTCTGGTGCCTGAGGCTGTGTTAATCTTTCTCCCAACCACAGCTGGGTGCTGTGACCCTGTTCCCAGTGCTGATAACCCACCCTGCTGGGCTGGGCTGCTCTGGGCTGCTCTGCTGCCAGGGGCATGTGTCAGGCATGGCACAGCTGCTCTTGGCTCTGAGCAGGTACAGAGGTGTGTGAGAATGGGCAGCTGAAGAGAATCTGTCTGTAGGCAACAGATTGCTTTTCTCACTGATAGAAGAAACAATATTAAATAGTGGTAAATAGGTGGGTTGGGTGTTTTTCCTTACAATTGGAAAGTTAAAGTCCTTTCAAAGCCATTCTTTTTCACTGATGAGTTACAAGCCAGCCCTGCTCCCTGAAGATATTTGCTCTTTTTCCCCCTCCTTCCCCACTGCAGGAGGATTAAACTATTTCTCAGTGCAGTGAGCTGATTAATTTTGTTCAGCCAGTGCAGCTCCTTTTTGGGCAGGGGAGTATCACAGATTTACAGTTTTCATTACCTAAGGCTGAAATTGTTAATGAGGTTTATGTTGGCTGCAGGGGGCTGAGGGAAGGCACTGCTCTGTTTGAACAGCCAGGCTACAAGGATCCCTTGCAGAAGGCACTGCACATGACTCCAGCCTCACATCCCCACCACAAATGTTCATTTCATTGGCTCAATGTGAACACTTCTCTCTTGATTCACAAACTGTGGGAAAAACTTGGGGCTTTTCCTCTGCACACCTGAGCCAGGTTAAACTGAGCATGAGATGCATGTATCCCACTGAGAACAAGCAGGATTTTCTCCTTGGCACACAGGGCCAGGTGTTCTTGCAGCCCTCATCCCTTTACAGCGGAGATGAAGAAGGTCTGGATGGCTCTGGGGCCATGGGCTGTCTCTCCTGTGTGTTAATGGGTACATG
Source organism: Motacilla alba alba (assembly GCF_015832195.1). Taxonomy (NCBI): domain Eukaryota; kingdom Metazoa; phylum Chordata; class Aves; order Passeriformes; family Motacillidae; genus Motacilla; species Motacilla alba. Next base: position 9,629,557 of record NC_052019.1, on the reverse strand, counting down.
CCCAGCCACCAGTGATGTATGCTCACCAGATGCTGGGTATTTTTGGCAAGCCAGGAAACATTTACTCTAAGGAATTCTTTCTAGGTTGGAAAGAATTATTTCTATTGATGTGCAGAAACAGAACATCTCTAATCAAAGTTAATGTTACACAGTTAAACACAACCTCCAACCTCCAATTGATGTAACCACTAACAAACAAAGTGTTTTATTAAATAAGGATACTGAACAGTCCTTTTTTTGGTTTGGTTTTTTTTTTTTTTGGGGGGGGGGGTTGTTCTTGGTTGGGTTAAGTTTTTTTTACAAAACACATCCAAAAGTACTTTGCATTTAATAGGTTTATTTAAAACCTAGATGGAATAACAGTGTTGCTCTCTTCTCAGCCTTCTACCACATGACAGGACTAAAGATATGGAAATATTTCAGTGTCAGTTATGTGCCTGCCTGAATAGAACAAGAATGACAATATTTTTCATTATATAGCACACACATAGAAAAAAGTCATTTTCATGAGATATTCCTGAGTTTCAGTGAAGGAGCAGTTTCTCCTGCTTTGTAGTGTAACGTAGAACACAAGCTTTGAATTCCTGGCTCAGTAGTCACAAGGCTCTTCAGGAGCCAGAGATCAGCACATTCAGTATTTGCACTGAAGGCAAAGTGGAAGCATTCAGTCAGTTGATTAAAAGAGCCTGAAGAAACAGTGAGCTACAGGCCAGGAGGAACTGCTGGGAATAGCAGAGGGGGCAAGGAGCACTTGGGAATTCACCTTTTTTTAAATTTATCTATCTACAGGCTTAGACTCATATATATATCTCGGAAAATTGTCTTTCACAGAGCTAGAGCTGTGAAGGGTTTTGTAAGCTGTTATTATTTTAATCTGACAAGTCACCTACTCAGAGAATTCAGAGCACAAAGCTCTGAAAACCTTTGCCAACTAGTTTTGGGTTGCTTTGGTTTGTTTTTGGTTTTTTTTTTTAATATCAACTGAGCCTCAAAAATATCTAATTTGTGCAAGTTAGCTGTGCAGCAAATGTGCTCAAAGGCAAAGCACTGGGCTGAAATGCTGTGAAGTGAATTTTGCATCAAAGGATGTAATAGCCCAGCTGTGATCAAGAAGAAAACGTGGTTAGATGTGAAAGCATAATAGATATTGTATCAAAGTTCCTTGAATGCAGGTGTTTAGAGAATAGATTTAAACAACACAGAAAAAACACACAGCTTTGGGGCATTCTGATATAACACAGAAACAGATGTTTTGCAGTGAGTAAAACATTTACAAAACCTCCTTAGAGGTAAATTTTCTGTAGCCAAAGCATCACACTGTCCACAGTCCAGTTGATTTCCTCATGGAAAAAATACTAGCCAGATTTCTTAAACTAAAAATCAAGTAGGATGTCAATAGAGTTACTCAGCATGGGAGAGTAAGGCTGAGTGTTGTTTGATGCTGCCAAGGCAAACTACCCTGGTGTGACCAGCCCCTCATTGGCCTGTCAGTAATGTGTTTTCTCTCCTTGAAAATGGAAACAAATTCAGTGAAATGTAATTTTTATTCAAAGAATAGACCTGTGTTTGCTTTATAAAAGCTCATATCTGGGTTAATTTACAAACTCCCTCTGGGTTGTGCTTTGAAATGAAGATTTAATGAAGACAAATATATTCACCCACCCAGAAAAAAATATTTTAATTGCTCTATCTCTGATATTACCAGAGCATCAAGAATGCTGGCAACATAGCAGGCACTTGTATTTCATGCAAAGATAGAAGATTAAAAATGGCAGTGAATGATGGAAAAAAATTTAAATGCCTGGTAAATCAGTCTTATTTAAATTCAGTGCAAACAAACCTCTTGGCTACAATATGTTTTGGCTGAGGCCATAGAGGGTTACAAACCTGAACTATGAAAAAGTCAAACATATGTCGCAATCCATTCCATGCAGCAGAAATGGCATAAACAATAAGCTCTATAACTAATTTTTTTCTGGATAAGTTGCATTGTGGAGATAATTTAGATACTGCGTTGTATAACACAGTATAGACTCACCCCTGGGTGAAAGGTGAAATGAAAAAAAAGGCTGTATGTGCTAGAGTAAGAGAAAAAGAATCCAAAAATCTGTGATTTGATTATAAAAGTTTTTGCATTTTCACGATGCAGAGATATTGCTGAAGTCAAACAAATATGGGAGTAATTTAAAATTCCTGTTAACAGAAGAAAAATAAAGAATATAGGTCTCCTTAGTATAGAAATTGTCTTAAATACAGCTCTGGAGTATGAAATACAGCAATTCTGAGTGCTTAATAAAGATCTAAATGTATGAGATAGATGGAAAATATTGTAAAGACTGAAAATACACACCTATAATAGGGTAAAGGACAACAAAATAGATACCTTATAATGGAGCCAAATTGAAAATCCTGAAAGAGTTGACAACAGTAGAGAAAGAAATAAACAATCAGTGGTAATCATCCCTAAATGCTTGGCAACCCAGTATCTCCTGGAATATTACATTATATAGAAAATTACATCCTGGATAAACTACGGCAGAAGCTGAGAGAAAAGGTGGTGGGGTTCAGCTGAATTATTTTGTTCAAGAAAAGCATAAAGAGACCAGTGAAAGAAAGTGAAAGGTGGCAAACAAGGACAGGTGCTGCCCACAGACCCTGGGGATGGTCAGGGCAGAGGCTGGGAAGGTTATGGGAAAGCCAGATCCATGTGTAGGAAGGATTGTTACAGACTCAGCCAAAGGTGTATAATTCTACCCCTAACCTTGATTCCAGTGATCATCACTTAAGACAAAGCTTAACCATGCAGGATTTCTGATGACCTCTTGGACTTTCTCTCTTTTGCAGTCCAGTGCTTTTTATTCATTAAATGCTTGAAAAGGATTTCAAGCCATTTCTAGCAGAGAAGGCAGGAAGGAATCCACCTTGCCAGCTTGTCTGGATCTGAATAAATCAGCATTTCTTGCAGTCTTGATTTCTGTTTCTTATCTTCACTTTATTATAAAAAAATCACAAAGAAGGGACTTCTTAAACCTGTTGGTGATCAGAGGAAGTTTGTACAAAGCAAAATGTACTACAATGATGCTGGGGAGATGCATCTTCTGACATCCTCCTCTGTAAAATGATTTAGTCAGTTAATTTTTGGTGCTTAATTCCTCTGTCAATTCATAACTAACACATGGCAAGAACAATAATAGTAATAAGCCTTGTCTGAAGACAGATGTCTCACCTCTGTGTTCTTCTCGAGATATTCCTCCTAAACAGGGATGTTCAGAGGAAACAGTCAAAGAAGCAAAGCCACAAGATGCCAGGCTGCAGTTTTCAGACTCTCCACAAATGCAACAATCAGCATCTTCCTAATTTTCTAATCTTCAAATTCACGGAGGAAAATAACAGTATATTGTTTTGGTAAGCTTGTATCTCTGGGGATAGCAAGATCCTACCCCTCTGCTGGTGGCCATCATTTGTAATGAGACTTCTCCAGAACACGCTGGGAAGAGCCACGAAAGCACAGTTCTGACTTGCTCAGTGTCTGTAAAATTGTTTCAAATCCCTGTCCAAACCAAGGATAGTCCAAACTCGAAGGCAAGTTTCCCATCTCTCAGAAGATTGCACTACCTCCTATTGTATGGGGAGCAAAGGAATCCATGCCCACCCTGTTGAATTTGTGGGGTGCCCCAGGATGAAGGGAGGAATGAGTGAATGAGTGAATGATGATGTTCTCAGAAGGCTGATTTATTATATTATGATCTTATATTATATTAAAGAATACTATACTAAACTATACTAAAGAATTGAAAAAGGATACAGAACAAAGGCTACAAAGAATGATAATGAAAACTCGTGACTCTCTCCTCCAGAGTCCAACACAGTTGGACCATGACTGGTCATTAAGTTAAAACAATTTGCATGAAACCAATTAAACAACTATCTGTTGAATAAACAATCTCCATACCACATTCCAAAGCAGCAACACACAGGAAAAACAATGAAATAATTATTGTTTTAATTTTTCTCTGAGGCTTCTCAGCTTCCCAGGAGAAGAAATCCTGGCAAAGGGATTTTTCAGGAAATATGGCAGTATCACCACCCCACTGCATTTTGACTGAGAAGGATGCTCACTTTGCCTTTTCTTGCATCTTTGCCATTTCCATCAATGTATGAAAAAGAAATAGGAGCAATGTGCTTTTTATAACAAAAGAAGATCACAGGGAGTGAAGGAGATCAAGGCAATACCTGGCTCCCATGGTGAAAATTCACCTTTCACTGGCAAAATCTGCAACCCAGAACATGCACTGCTGGGGAGGGCAGGGTTTTCTTGGAGGTGGAGCATCAAACTGGCACAACAAGAAAGCAACACACCCAGAACAGCTCTAACTGAAGTCTCAGAATAGTTCTTGTTCCTGTCCATAGTGTGGAAACCACAAGTCTTTCATGCCCCTGGCACAGGAAAATTCCTCATCCCAGTAAAACAGAGACAGCAACATCTTACTGAGAAAATTCCAAAATGCTTTCAGATGGTTTCTTTGTGGGATGCCTTTAGTTTAATTTTTATTTCACATGCTCAACTGCAAGTTAGAGGTCTAAATGACAGGAAACAAGCCTAAAATCCCATATGTGTTTTTTAATTTTCTCCGACCACTGTGCAAATCAGGGCTACTTGTCCCAGTACTATTAGGAAAAATAAATTTTAAAAAAAAATCCATGCATTAACTGCACCTCTCCTAAGGTTTTTAAATGCAGTTCTCTGATGGAAAGGGTTTCATTAATTACAACACAGAGTCCTGACATCGTCACTGGAACAATGCTCCTGGTTTCTGAACTACCAACAAATCACCAATTTGCAGGTGAACCCTTGCCCTGTCAGCACTGACTCCTTCAGCAGCCTGTGCCTTTGTGCTCCCACGGAAGTTTCACACTGCCATACCTGCACTGAGTCACGGTGATTATTTCCTCACTTAAATTGTTTCTTCTGTCTCTGTCTGTCCCTGTTAAGTGAATACAAATGGCAAAACATGTTCACTCAGTAGAACAGAGGAAAAACAACAATATAGCAGCATCTTACTGTCTTTTTCCTCCGAGACATTTTTATAACCCCAAACAACCATGACTTCAACCAGCACACAACTACCATAATTTGGGCTGCTTTTACTGCTGTCAAACAGTCTCATACTGGATTAGACCCTAAATAACTATAATGTAGTCCAAAACATCTCTATCTGCAGCCCAATTCCTCAAAGTTCCTTTTTCCCCTCTTCCTTCCATCATACCAACTGCGTTACTGGAAAAATCATTGGGTCAATCAACAAGCTAATAGAATGAATGGAAATATGAAGAACAAAAGGGGTAACATATAATAAATACATCCTTGCCTTTTGGGGAGCAGAGCAGCCATATCAAGTCACATGGAAGAATAGTTTCTTGAAACCAATGGATGAACAATGTTGTCATAGCCTGATGAAAAAATAAAAACTTTAATTGTAATATTTTTGCAGACATGAGAGACAGAATTTCACTGTCACAATATTAAATTCCTGGAGTAAAATGGTCTTTTTCACCATTGCAGGTGCAGTAAAGTCATAAAATATTTTTTCTCGGGGTTAGGATTTTGCTTTTCTTTGGTTTTGGGATTTTTAAAGGATTTTAATGCCCCCTCCCCCCCCCCCCCCCCATTACAAAAAATGCGTCATGTGGAAAACCCCAAAAACTTCTGGTATCATGTCCTGGAAATAACAATTTCTCCTTGAGAATGACAATTTCTCATTGCAAGATGTGAAAAAATCAGGCTTCTGAGCTCCTCAAGTTCTACTTTGCAATTTCAGAGTATTTTGTACCACATGATATGAAATTCTCTAGGGTTCTGCTTTAAGGCTTCACAGTAACCATGTGTGCTTCACTTTCAGAAATGCAATAAGGATTTGGAAAACAGCAAAAGATTGGAAAGAGCATTCCCCCACAGGATTTGGATGTGAGCTCTGATGTCTGTTTTTCTGTATCAGTATACTAAAGTGTCCTTAATCAGGGAATGATGTAGGAAGCATTAATTTCTTCACACCTGAACATACCCAAATAATGCTATTTGGGAATGTAAAAACAATTTAGCTTGGAGGAGAGGTCATGTTCTGCATTTTCCCTCTGGACAAAGAAATGTAAATTTAATCATACCCTTGATGGATGAGACACCATGAGAAGTATACTTGAGAGGATGAGAAGCAAATGTATGAGTGACTAACAAATACAATTATCACAGATACCAAAGTTCTCAAGAAAGATGTTAAAAATTAGAAATTAATTTCTCTTCAAGAAGAACACCTGCCTATAGTCAACTGGGTGTTATTAACAGTGGATTTGGGGGGAATAAAATGAAATGAAATGAAATAAAATAAGTACTTTGCACAAGCAAGGGGTAAAAGCTGTAACAAAAATTACTCCAACTGGATCTGAGAACCAAAATGAAGAAACCATTAACTTGATGTCATGTTCTCTCTTCATTTTCTCATGATGCTGACAGCTCATCTTTCCCCACATGTGCAACAGGGTGAAGCCACCAGCCTTGGGACCCAGTGGGTGAAATAACCAGGGAAAAGGGGACCTCCTAGAAAGTGTGTGTATCACAATTTTAACTGCATTGTTATTACTGAGGCTTTTCCTCCATGGCAGTATTAATTTTCATTTTCTCTTCTTTTTTTTTCTTCTGTAGTAATTAAAATTTTATTATAAACACTCCTGGATAAGACTATTAAGGCTTTAATTACGCTAACAGCAAAACTTTGGCTTTACATATAGGATGTGCTTCCTTTTTGCCCTTTCCAGTGCTATGACTGCAGTGGTGCACCTGTACTCCTTCCCTCCATTAGCATCCTGGCTGATGGACACTTCACATCTGATTTACACGTGCCAACAAGTGATTCTCTTCTCACCATGGTTTTACACCTGATATCCCCATTCCACCCATTGGTAAGACACTTTCTCCCCATGATTTATGAAGAGAATTTTTCCTTTCACTTCTCTGCTGGCCCTTGCAGCCAGACTGCCTGAAGGTAAGTACCACAGCACATTTCTACTGGATCCTTTGCAGCTTGTGCCCCACTGCATCTCAAGGTGAGAAGGAAAGCAGTCAAGAACAGATTTTCTGCCTTCCCAAAGGTCTACATGCCAAACAATCTGGTCCTCATAAAGCTGTAAAAGGAAAAAAGCAAGGCTGCTGTCGCTGGTTTGATAGGCCAGTAATCACATTTTGATAAATAACTCAGAAACTGCAACAGCTTACTTGAGAAAGAAAAAGAGCAGCTCAGCAAAAGGACTTCGTGAATTTTAAAATTAAATTAACTTGACCATTAATGTTAAAATTTTCATACATTACTTTATTAAACCAACCCAGGGTGCAAGCATTCATAAATATTTTAAAACAAAAAAAACCATTAAAGTACCTGAAGTTGTTTCACTGAAACAATACTTCTGTGACACCACACACACACAGGCACTGAAGGCCTTGTTCTTCCAGATAATTTAGTAGTTTTATCATGGTTGTGTCAGTCTGGGTGCCATCTGTGTGATGCCCTCACTTGACAGAAATATGAATTGGAGAAAGTGACAACAGCACCATCCCTGAGAAAGGAGGGAAGCATTTCTACACCAATGAAAGCAGAACATGGAAACAAACCTCCCACTGGGAACAAACCTGTTCTACCCTGTCTACTGGCTAATATGCTTTGTTCTTGCCAGGCTGTATGCAGGGAGGTTCTGTGTCATTAGCTAACAAAAATCCACGTTCAAAGAGGTCTTTGAAGTGACAAACCTAAAATGACAGGGGATGGAAAATAAACTGTGTTCCCAGCAAGGCTGAGCTCTCTTTAATGGTGAGTATAACTGGAATACACACTAGAGCAGAAATATCAGCTTTTAGGCCCATTATACAAATAGCACTCAATGAGTAGTTATGAATTAATGAATGATAGTGCAGGGACAGTTCAAAGAATGCTGAATTTTCATGACAGCGTTCCTAATGCACAGATGCCTAAGAGCAGGACTTCTGGAGTTACAGCCTTCAGATCACAGAGACTGTCACAGCTTTTTGCCAGCAATGGTGCTGTGAAAATTTGCATCATTCAAGGGTTTAGCTTGTTGGCTGCACTGGGATGTCTCATATGTACATGTGACACTTGGGGCCTGAATTTAAAAATGTAGGTCCACAGCAGATAGAGTATTGCAGCTACAGAGAATGCCAGGTTCAAAGTCTGGGAGGACAGGAGTAACCAGTGGGATTAGACTAGACTAGGTGAGGAAGAAGAAATATTATTTATGCATGCAGAGAAGTTTAAACTTGCTATGGTGTTGAATGGGAGCTGTTTGCATCCTGCACTTGTGCAGTGACCAGGCAGGGCCCTCCCTCCCCTCTGCTGCAGGAGCTCAGTTCTGGCAGGATTCTTACATCAGGGCTGTTTGACAAGAGCTGATCTATCTGATAATAGATCATCTGACAGATGATCTATCTGATCATCTAAACCAGATGTGACTTCACACAGGATTTTCCTAAAACCTGTGATACACAGTTGGGCTGTGTTAGGGACAGAACCCAACCCAGAGGTAAAAGGAAATCTCACAGCTTCAAGCCCTGAGGCTGTGGGCACCAAGGTGAGCACGTCCTGACCTCAGCTGTGCCTTGTGTGAGAATGTCTGCAAGCCTGCTTTGAAAACCTCCTGTGCAAGTCCCTTCCCAGATCCCCAGTGGCCTCTGAACTGGGGGCATTTTGACACCGACTGACAGACACGTCTGCATCAGACGTGTCAGCACCTCTTGGGCCAGACAGCAGGACCTGAGCAAGGGCTCTGAGGATCCCAGTGGCTTCAGTGGCAGATGTATGCTGCTCCCTCAGTGGATTTATTCCTACACACCCAAATACTTCTGTGAATCTCAGCACTGAGCTTTGATCTGCATCCTCTTTTCCTCCAGTCGTGAGTGCTTTATGATTAGTCTGTCATTGAGCCTAAAAGGACTAATGTCCCTTATCGTTCTATCTTGGGCACTTCAAACTTAGAAATTGAAGGATAAGAAGTTACAAAGGCTACAGTGCAGAGTATACACCTGGGACCTCAGAGCTAACATCAGAATCAAGTGGTTTAACAGCATTCAATCTCTTCTTGAAATCAAAAAGAGGCCAATTCTACACTCCTTTAAAAGAAGTTTCAAAGCATTTGGGATTTAAAGATGCTCTAGTTTGACTTCAGATAACAACTGAAGGCAGAGCAATAAACACAGTAACTAACATTACAAAAATTTATGAAAACTGTATGTTTTGTTTCAGTAAGAAAGACGATAATTAACAGCAACCAGTGAATAACAGCATGAAATCCCATGTATGTCTTCTGACAAAACAAGAACTAAAGAACATTCAACTATAACAAGCAGCAATGTGTTTACTCAAATTCAAAGAACCAATTGTCCCAAGATCTCAACAAGATCAAAAGCAGAGCCTGGTGTGGCATTTTGCAGAACAACTTTTTTTTTTTTTTTTTTAATTGGTGAATAGCTGCTGGTTGGAAGATAAAACATGCTTTTAGAAACCTGTTTTGACTGAACTGTTTTCACTTGTCTAGGATGAAAATGCTGGTGAATAACAAAGAAAGAAACACCATTTTTTACCTGTTCTCCCACCAAACCAGCACGCTGGGCAATGAATCTTGTTGGCATGGAAAGCATGTTCAAAACCTTGCCATCACTTGGAATTCGAATTTCTTTCCTTCCTTTCCCTTCCCAAGCAAGTGCTCTGTGAGCTCACTCTGACCCAGCAGGAAGCCACAGTTAGAGAAAACATCTCCTAAAGGAGATATCAGCACAGGTTTGGGAGGAGAAAATGTTCAAACCACAATTTTACATTCATGTACAAACTTCATCTACAAAGCAGAAGGAACATTCCTATTCACAAAAGGCTCAGAAATTTTTGAGCATATTTTTTTTTATCTTGCAATATTTTTATTTCTCAGCCACCCACTTAATGCTAAGCAATGCTGAGAAAAAATTAGCCATCAGAACAGATACTGGAACCATTAGCAAACATTGTATATGTTTATACTTCTCTCTAAAAATACCGAGTGTACTCCAAACACAATGTCCAAAGAAAAGAGCCCTTGGTAGATTTTTTTAATGTATCTACCCCCTTACTAATGCCTATTTACGTGCTTTTCCCTCCTGTCAAAACTGGAACCAGATATCATTACAGGTCTAATGCAGCATGACCATCTGTATACTTAAAAAACAGGGAGCAGAATAAATGTCAATGTCTACCCACAGCTTCAAAATACATGTAGTACTAACTTAAAAGAAACCCAGTCAAATTACAATTCACATTTCATAATGATCTTACATGAAGTATGATATATTAGGCCCTTTTCTTCCTCATCAGAGAGTAAAAATAACAATCACAAGTATCCCCTTTATAAGTACCAATGGCGTCAGAGAGAATACAGCACTCTCTGCAAACTGGGAAGTACTTACAAATTTATGATCTCTGAAATCATATTTCCCTGATATTGTTCATACAATGTGCAAGCAAACAGATCTAAGACTATTATAGGGAAGAATTTTGATAGTGAGGTTGGCAAATTGGGCAGGCAAACTGAAAGGCAAATACCTTCTTTGAAAAATCTTCAGTATTATGGCCTTCTCTGACTGTAATTACCAACCTCTCTTTTTAATTGCTTGTTAACCATGACCAGCCCCTGCCATGCTGATATAAAATTAGCAACATTTCATTGCAATATTTAGTGGTTCACAATCTTTCTTTTCCAGAAATATGTCGACTTCCTGAAGAATAATGACAGGATCTGGCTGTAGAGTAGTATAACTGCACTTTTCTTTGATGTACTTAGAAGTGTCAAGTGTTAAAAGAATAAACAACCCAATAATTGCTAGTTAGAACTAAAGTAGGTCTAGAAGTTGCATTTTGTCATGAAAATTGTGACAAGAGATGTAAAAAAATTACTTTAGCTCAATCATCTTCACAGTCTGTCTCAGTAAAATGAAAACCTGAAATCTTTGCTCTAGTTCTTGGGAACGGAATGTCTCTAATTCTTTGTTCTAAAAAGACAAATATGGGTGTGAAAATAAGGCTTTAAACACTGTGTTTTCCAGGTGAGTGGCTCAGTGTTTCTCTAGGCAATTGCTCATATGTTTTTTATCTAAGGCAGATGCTGTTACTGCTCTCAAACCATATTTTCCTTGCCTAAAACAAATGCACACACAAAGCCAAGTGTCCTTACTAACTCAGGGTCAGCTCCTGCCACTCCATTTAAATTAATGAGAATCTCTCCAGAATATGAACTTCAGCAGTTGTTCTTCATGTTCAACATCAAATTGGCTTTCATAGTGGAATTAATGATGGGAAGTCAAATAGGAAATTCAGAAGTAATGATTTAAACTGCAAAATACTCCAACAGGAGCACTGCTGTAAGCATGTCCTGCAGGGTTTTCCTATCAAATGTGTATCAATAATTTGTGATATGTTACATGTTCAGGACAAAAGGAAGAGAGAGTATAATTTTCTCATACTTACCAGGAAAAAATTACCTATTTATTTGACACATGATCAATTTCTCTCACAGAAGCAGTATGAAGGCATAGGCAAAATCCTCAGCTGGTATTCAAAAGAGACAGAGATTCCCTCCTCCCTCAATCCTTTTCCTCAAAGTCTTTGCAAGAAAGCATGTTAGCACTGATAAGAAGGTATATTTCCCTCTTTCAGATGGTTTGTAAGCAGCTGAGGGAGAAGGCAGAGGCAAACAAACTCAAGGACTACTTTAATCCAAACCAGAATCTGGTTCAAGCCTTGGGTAAACCTTCACAAGAGCCCAGCACTCAGGAGTGTGAAGGGCTCCCTACAGTGGCAGTGGGGGGAGGGCATCACCTGGGGACTTTGCTCATTTTCATTTTTCAAAACCATTTTCCTAAAAAAATACCTATTTTAAAATGTGGGAACAAAATTAAAGGCCATGTTTTTCTTAAAGATGCCAAAACCATTTCAGCTGCGTATGTTAATATCCAATTTTCTTCAAAGAGTTTCTTTCTCATGTTTCTAATCTAATAATTTTTAAGTCCTCGGATTTTCTGGGTTACCCACCCACTCCTCAAATCTGCATTGCCTTTTGCCAACACTGTAGGTTTAGTCAACAGACAGGCTGTAATATGTTCTAGGTGGGGAAAACCTCCTTTTTATTACTGGTCAATCAGGCAACTAAGAATACAAAAGGCACAAAGACTGAAAAAAGAGAAAAGTAAAAGTTAAGAATTAACTAGACTCTATCCCTGCCAAGGCACTGGCCATTGCCACACTTTTTATGGATAAAAAGCAAAAGAAAGCTTTACTGAAAGATAATATAAAGATCTTTGTATATGTATTTAAGTCTGCTCAAGGCTGAGTGTACCAGCTGGGAAAGCTGAAAAATACTTAAAAATACAATAAACACTACATTCTGGTAAGTAATACTTTCAATATTGAAATAAAGTCATGAAACAGGATTGAGAGATGCTGTGAGGAACTCGAAAACATCTGAATTGGTTTTGGTCCTACCAGAAACAGGGACCCAGCAAAGAAATATATCATCTCAAGTGATGACAGGGTTAATCACAATCCCTAAATTCCAGGTTGTAATCTGAATTTGATATTGATGTAATGGTGACACTGTCTGTGCTGCAGGGAGAGCTGCCAAGATAATGAATGCTTGTGGACACACAGACAGAGCTGCAACACTGGCATATACTGGCATTTAACAACTGGTTTCACAGAAAGGAAAGCTAAGGGCAATACTTTGCCCGATCCTTTTTTTGGTTTCTGTTTCAGAATAAAATAATCAGGTTCAGCCGTAGCTGGAATGGGTAAGACCCATGCTGAAGTCATTAGGATGGTTTTTGATAAAGATGTGCAACCACCACAATTTGTGAAGGACCACAAGTGGCTCACTGAATTTTGGTGGCAGCAGAGTGCTTGATTCCTTTAAACTCTCCTGAAATCCCCAGTACACAATTTAACAAAGCGTTACAATAGAATGCATTTCCAAATTATGTCAAATTGAAATTCAGACATGGCTGGCTGCACTAATACATACTAATGGAGCAAAACACTCATATGCCTAATCCTCACTGACACTCCTGGTTTACATTCTTCTCTCCAGTGTCTCATTATGCGTGTTCTCACTACTCTTATAAATTTTCATTGATGTGTCTTCTCCCTTACTTAAAATGCAAACATCTGGATTACATCAACTAAATTCACTCTGTCAGTTTTGCACTTACTCAATAGTTTTTTAAACAGAGCTCCCAGCTTGTCTGTATTTTCAAACCTCCATCATTAAGAAAACATGAAGTCTCACTTGCTAGATTCACTGTCTGATCATGTTCCTTTGAATGATTTGTGCTGGAATGTAAATATAATCTCTCTGATTTGGTATTTGTTAGCAAGCTGCAGATTCAAAAACAAATATAGGTATGTAGCTACACAGCCTACAACTTTTATTAACGACAGATTGAGCTGAATTGAGCCCCAATCTGAGTGAGCCTTTCTTGCCAGCTCTGAGGCAGGCAGGTGTAACTTGTGCTGCTGTGATGAGCCTCTGGTTATAGAAATGGGTTTGGGTCTCAGCCCAGCTTAGCATGGAAAACTTTCTCCAATTGTAGGAGCAGCTCCACCACAGGTTTTAGGTTTTTCAAACCAATGGATTATCCTTCCTGTATTGCTCTTTGGTGTGTGGAATAACAAGCCACATTTCCAAACTCTTTTCTGAATCCTGCTCTGCTGAGCTCTCCTCAGCAGGGCACCTGTCAGGCACTCCCAGAGCAACCAAGCTGTGTCACAAACAATTAGATGGCAAATGTCTCAGGAGCACTAAGAAATGTGGAGAGCACTTGTGAAATAAAAGCCTTGGAGAAAAAAAAAGTAAACAACACAGGAAAATTCTAACCAGAGAGAAGACTGGAGCATGTCTGACAAGCATCTTTAGCAGAAAAGGTGTTACCCTTCTCCCACATCATCCTGCAAATAGAAGCTTGTGTGCCAAAGGAGGATATAAGTGGGTTGTGTGAGCCAAAACCTGGTTGACAAGAGCTGGTATTCAGGAGGTTTTGATGGAAAAATTTTGGTATAGCCTTACAGAGCACAAATGTATCCTATCTGTTACCTCCTCTCTCCCCTACACTTCCCCAGCAGCCTTTCACAACTGCTCAAATGGCTCGATATGTCTCAAAACAGCAGCTTTTCTTTAGGGTCTCTCTATAGCCCATGTTGGTACCTTAAAATTACCGTAAATAAATATTTTCATTTTCAAGCAGTTTTCAGCTGAAAAATAGAAATCTTTTCAAAATGCTAATAAAAATTCAATAATATCAAAACTTTTTAGGTGTTTACCTATTAAAATTTACAAAATGTGTCTCCTCCCACAGCCACTTTTGGTTTCATCTGATTATTGCCAGAAAAATGAGTGCAAATGTCCTGATTAAGTCTTGTTATAAAATGTCAGGCAAGTAATGTCTGCAGGAATGAGAAGCAATTAAATGTTCAAGTAAAACAATCAAATGCAGGAAACTGCTGTGAAAGTCAAAAGTCAGAGGACCAGCAGAGAAAACTTGGAAAACAAACATAGGTGACTAAAAAAAGTTAAAAAGGAGACTTTTGTGAACTCATCAGTGTGAAGAAGTGATTAGTCTCCTTTTTGAAAAGAGTAAATGAAGGAGAAAATAGAATATAAATAAAATTGTCAGAGTGAAGATCCAAGAGATGTGAAGCTGACAAGGTGTAGGAAAGAGATTCAGAGAAAACTGCAATTAGGAAAAATCGAACGTACCAAACCAAGGCATCTTGGTCGTATTTCTCTGTAAGAATGTTAAAGTTCACTGTCACTGCCTTAAAGACAGAAGACTGCTGCACTTCAAACGTCTCACCTTTAAAGGCTGTTGTCATCAAACTGCCAAATGTTATTTTTAGCAAACCAATAATTTCATGTATTTAGGCCAAGAAAGGTAGTTCACAATTTTTACTGTATGCCAAAAGTAGCAGATAAGTTATTTGTTAAAAAATTCAAATGGCTGGAATTCCTTTCTGAACAGATGATTTCTTTCATTAAGAAGATCCCAAGATGAGGAGAGGAAGCTACGACTTCACAGCCAGAAGCAAACAAATTGCATGGATTTTAAAGCAGGTGTAATTCTCTGATACAAAAGGGGATTGCAATTATTCACAGTGAGGTAACATTTTACTCTTCAGGAAAGGGAAGCTGAATATGTAGATTAATTGCCCAATGAGTTGAGTCAAATCCAGTCTGCTAAACTTTTTGCCATCAGGTATGAATCATGTGAGAGAAGTGAGAAATTAAAACAAGTTCTTGAAATATTGGTAAGGCCAGAGTTGCTGGAATGAAGACTCTTTGCTTTTTCTTTAATTTTATATGATGTTTTCTCTCCAGTTCTCTTCATTTGTGTATATATTCCCCTCTCACCAAGATTTCTGAAAATGTATAAGTTCTGCAATTTGCATAAAGAAAATTGTGTCTAGAAATGTCTCTTTCACTCTTTTTAATGTGACTGAAAGAGATCTTTTCCTCAGCTGCATTTCTTCTTTCCATCTTCTGTGAGGGATGAAGGATTCCCTTTGATCACTCCACATCAACCTTTTTCAACTCTGTGCTCACTTTTTTTACATTCAAATACTTTGGTTTTGTCTGTTGTCTCCCATAGCAACAGTAGATTTCATTTCCTTAATGCTGAAATCAGTTAAAACTTTGAAGACCTGTAACTGCAGTGGTTAATGGGAAGTGCATGTCTCATCCTTTCCCTCCAGTCTGGATGTCGTGCTGGATGGATAGCAAAGCTCCTTCAGTATTAATTTTTCCTTAGTAACAATATCTGTGTGATTTATATGGTAACACCTTCCAGAAAGACAACTGACTTCAATCTCTTTGCAGCGTGTGGCACAGAAAAATCAGTAACTTCCCACTTGACTGTCATACTAGTGAAATACATGGTAATGTTCTTCCTTTATTGAGTATTTTACAAGAAAACTGCTGACTGCCCTGGGCCAGGCCACAGAGCACAAAGATGTCAACATGGGGGGTAATCTGGGGTGGGGAGTGACTTTCACACCCAGCAGCTCATTAAGTTCCCTCCTCAGCTGGTTCGCTGCCAATTGAGCGGTTCCTCCTGTGAGCTCCGAGGGTGTTCTCCTGCACAGAGGGGGAACCAGCTGGATAATGTGGAGGTCAGCAGGGTTCAATGGACTGAGCACTCTGGGCATGTGTGAGGCAGGGACTCCTGCTCTGAGCACCAGCTCTGACACTCATCCTCCTTAAGGAGAAAGTCCAGCACTGCCAGAGCACTGAAGCCATGCTCCCACACAGCTCCAGTGTGCTCCAAGCAACCAGAGAGGGAAAGGGGCTGTACAGCCTGCCCTGACCAAACAGAGGAGCACGGGTAGGGATGGAAGAGGGCAGGTGCCCGCTCCTTTAGGTCCCCAGGGAGCAGTCTGTGTATTGTGTTAGAGGAAGTGATCACTAGAACCAAAAATCTTCCTTTCCCCATCTTCAGTAATCTGACAGCCAGTTCCCTGGCTGCAGAGAGGCTTCCTAGCAGGAGAGGTTTGAGCAAAAAAAAAAGTGGAAAAGAGTCTATAAACTCCAGTGTTTTCTTCTCTTTACTGTTAATTTTCAATGCAGAGCTACACTGTTCTGAGACAGAAATCCTACAAACACCAGGGACAGTGTCTGTAGACTCCAAACATGATCTATTCATTATAGATATTTCACTGTTCTTTACCCCATATAGAAAGCCCAGGTATGTTCTATCACACTGCCCAGGAGATCATACTTAACCACCACAAACAATTTCAATTTATTTTCAGCCAGTGCAGTTTGTCGAGACCTACTGTTGTCAAAAAGGAGCAAGCTGGGTTTTTCTTCCTTTACTTTATGAAATGTTTTGTGCGCTGAAACAAAAGATACCTGGAGCAAAAAAAAATCACATGGTTCTGTTGCACTAAACACATTTTGACAGGAGAGACTTTTTTAATCCTTTCACTGAAGTTGTGGTCCTGTTATAGTCCTGCTATGTGTCCATGCTTCCTTTTAAGATGCTTTTTATTTTACAAGCAAACAGAAGTGAGCTGTAAGCTTCTAAAAACACAGGTAAGATCTTGCTCACGAGGATGGAAATAATTTCCCACGTCATGTTCTGTACCAAACATAAGTCAACAGCTAATCACCAAAACAGTCTGCATGGTGTTTTTAGGTTTTGCTATCAGCTCTAATCTTGCAGCAAGCTGGAAAGCATAGCAGGTGCTAAGTGACTTCTTAGCAGGTGCTAAGTGACTTCTCCATGTGATTTTCAGGGCATAGCAATATGACATTTGTCAGTTCTGAAGAGAAATATATAGAAAGAGAGAAAAAATTAGTCTTGGTGCTAGGATCACTCTTGAAAAGGACTCACCTCTCAATTGCACTGGACTCTATGTGAAGACATAAAAATGCAAAGTTAAGACTAATTTTTTACACATAAATGCTGAAATGAAAGTAAAACCTTGCAGCAAAGCTGCATTCTCTCTGAATAATCTCCAGTACCTTTTTTGTGACACCAAACAAAGCATTCAGCTGGCACCACCTGCCCCATCTCTTTCACTAAGTTTTACTGAAATAGAGCCAAAGACTGCCTATTAAATCCCTTCTTGAAGAATGAGAAGAGCCAGGAAGTTGTAAAGAGCATCACCTGCATTTGATGGTGCACATTCTCATCCACTGCTCTGCCCTGTCAAATCCATCTCTCGCCCCAGGGCCCCTGGCTCATCAGAAGCTCTAAGGACTCTGACCACCCCTGGCTCTCCAAACCAGCTGCTCACCCACTGACTGCAGGTGCTCCTTCAAGAGTTGTTTTCCAGTCTTACTCAAAGAGGAGACTGATTCAGCTTTTCCCAGCTGCACAGCCCAACTTACTGTCACACTTCTCACGTGGTGAAGTTCAGGGGTCTAAAGGATGTGCACTGGCAAGCACACACCTCGTAACTTAATCAGCTTCTTATGTAAACTCTGCAGCAAGTGTTCATCAGTGAGGAACCATCTCACTGCACATGCCACCATTCACTTGCATAGTGAAGAATATTTTCAGGGTGAAGTACTTTAGGGATGCAATTTTTAAGAAGTTTTAAGTCAGGTGAATTGAGCCATGGAGTTGAATCAACCCAAGTCACGGAGCTGTAAGGTCAGATATAACCCAAATTGCACATCCTCCTCCTCAAATCACCACAGGTGCCTTGTGCGTGCCTCTGTCAGCCCTTTGAGAACTTCAGTCACCCTCCTCTTTAATGCACTGTCTGAGTGCTTATGGTGCACACTCTCAAGCTCCCCATGCAATTGCATAATTAAAACAATTAAATTTCTTAATTTTTAGGCTTTCATACTATTACTTTACCCTACAATGAGATTCCTGGATCAGCAAACTCTTAAGAGCTCATTAATATCATTGCAGCACATTCCTGAAGAGAGGAAAAGAGAAAATGCATTTAAAAAAGTATAAAGAAGATGGAAGAGGTGCTATTTCAGTACTTCAAGAGCCCTTTCCCTAGGATTATTTTACCCACTGATTTTGCAGCTCTCACTACATGTGCTCTTGCTCTGGCAAGTCTTCCCCACATGCAGCGTAGGGGAGTTGCTCTTAACGTGCAGCAGAGCTCAAAAAAGGCTGTTTTGTCACTGGCAACTGCTGGGCCTGTGTTAGTATCTCACTGCTCCCCTGTCTTGCTGCTGAGGACATGACAAGGTCTTACATCTAAAACAGTGCTAAAACACTGCTAAAACAGAAACAATTCCTCCACCAGAACATGCCCAAATAATGGAGATTTGTGCCCGGGGGGGAGCAGTTCATTGCAGTTCTGTTAATGAAAGGAAAGCTGAATTTAATTTTTTTTATTAAATCCCAGCAATGGAGAATCCTGCCAGCCATGAGGAGTGGGTTTTGATTTTTCAGACGGGGCAACAAATACCCATAGTTTATGCATTGGGATTAGGTTGTGGTATTATGCTTTGTACTGTGATATTAAGTTTTCTCACCTGTGGAGAGAAAATGGAAAATGGATCAATGAAGTGCTGACCATTGGTCTTGAAAAGTGCTTGAAAAATTATTTTGCCTCAAAAAAAAAAAAAAAGAAAGAAATGGCTGTTGCAATCCATTATTCCCATGCAGAGTTTGTCATAAAAAATGTTGCCTCAGAAAATGTTGTGCATGTTTGGCAGATTTATATGCATTTATATTGGCAGGCTTCTTGAAATCCCCATGGAAAAAAAACATCATAAACATCATTTAAACCCACAGTTTAAGGCTGTGCATCTCTCAGAGGTTGCCTGATATCAAGAGGTTACCATGTTTCATTAAGACAAAATTTCAAAGGATGAAAGCAATGACTGTAATCAAACCAAACACCCAACTTAAAACATCAATTCATCCGCCTCTCACCTGAATTTTGTTTCCTAGGCTATTTCATCTGCAACTACAATGACATTCATAAATAACCTGAGAACTCAGAGCTTATTTAGCAGTGTATTTCTAAGTAAACAACTGCTGAGTAGGAAGTCCAGCTCCAGCACTGTAGCACAGTAGATGTGGTCAGGTCTCTGCAGTGTGTGTGTAGCCCCAGAACTGCAGGTCCTTGGCATATTTGACTGCAATTATTTAGGGGTGGGTTGCTGAAACCAGTGCAAGTGTGATTCCAGCAGGTTCCCAGGTGAGGAACTGGCCACAGGACTGGGGCTTCTCTGCAGCCATTTACAAGCTGAATGATTTGGATGAAATATGTGTCTCTTCGAGCTAGGTCTCACAAGCCCTTGGAGATCTATTTCACACCCAAGATAGCTCAGCTACTTTAGAAGGCATAAAATCAGCAGGATGGCTTCTGTGGTCGTGTTGAAAAAAAAAAAAAGGTTTTAATAAAAGGCAAAATAACAAAACTCTTTACAGAGAAAAACTGAGCCAGGTGCAAGAGGTCCTCCTGCCCTTGGTAAAACACCTCACAAAAGCCATTAGTTTCTTTGTTCTCTTCTTTTTCTAGTAAATTGCCCAGGCAGGACTTTTTGGCTTCTGTCCAATTAGCTATCCTTAAGTTTGAGGTGAAGTTCCCCAGGTCCTATGAGATGTCTTTTCATCTGATGGAGGAAACTTCTGGGCTTATTTCGTTTTTAAGGGGACCAAGGATAGTTTTGTTACTCTGTCAAGAGAGGGCACATTCCTGTATTTGGAGGCTCCCACTTCCATCATGCAGTTCAATAACACTTTAGTTATGTGCAGATCAAGTGTGGGCTGCAGTGTGACAGCTCCCTAGAGGCAGCTGGACCAGCTCACAGTCAGCCAGGAGAAAACCCCTGGCACGACTTTATATTTGCATCTCACAATGCCCAAAGCTTTCTTCAGATAATGGGAACGATCTTGCATAAGAAAAACATAATTTGATAAGCAAAAGCTTTCCGTGCATCTCCGAGCTCGATATCCCGGCTGCAAGTGAGCAGTCTCTACTTTCTGTTTCTGCACGTGCCTACTCTCCAAATCTGAAAGACCTCCTATCTTATTTTCTTCTTCAAGAATTTTACAGATTTTACAAAGGTTTTGTGAACTAAATTATGTTCCTGCTATTTTTTATCTAAATTTCATTTTTATTATCAAGTAGTAACATGAAGACATGGATAAATAAAAGAGCAGACCTTTTTTCTGTCTATTTTTTTCACCATACAATTATACTGGAAAAGAAGGAATTATACAGAAATAGTTGTTTTCTCCAAAGGAAATGTGAGGTGTAGTCACTGAAATGTTTCCTTCTGTATTAGAAAACTACAGTGGTCTAAGCCAAATGCTGTACATAATAATACAAGTCTTATCAACAACCAAATAGATAACATTTATCCCAGTAAGACTCATGATTATTTGCATGTATAACACAGATTTTTCAGCATGACAGGGACTGGTCAACTGTTTTGTCTCCGTCCACAAGTACATACACCTGCTGGTTGTCTGAGAGAGTGCTGGGGCTAAGCCCTTGAGAAAACCTATTTATTCACACCCCTAAATACAGAGATGTGGGTGCCTTTAAAGATTCTTCTCAATTTGGAAGCAGTGTCCCAGATGTCTGGGCTGATACAGAATTTTAAGGAATTAAATTTTCCCTCAGCATACCACGATAAAGGAACAATATCAGCCCCACTTCACACTTAGATTTTCCCTTTCCCTCAGGTGTGATGTACTTCAAGAAGTTAATGGCTTTAGTTACATCTGGAGCACTGTCTCCACCTCCCTTCCTTCTCTGCTCAAAAATTTCCCCAGTATCTGAAGCTGACATACTACCTGCAGAAAGTTATTTAAGGTTTTTTTCATTATCTCAATTAGCATTTCGCATTTTTAAGCCTTTGATTCATGTGTAATTGGCATCTTGCCCTTTGTTCTCTTCAGTGTGCTTACCTCTCCTTTCTCCATCCACATAATGCCCCAGGGAGGTTTTCCTTTCTAACTTCCTGCTCTTCCATGTTTCAATATTTCTTTATTTCAGCTCATTGTTCTCTGCTTTTCAGCAAGGCTTCTATTTTTTTCACACATGGAGGCACACTAGAGGAAATCTGATTTGAAATGTCCTCTATTATCTTGTTTTTCATTCCAATAATTTTATGAACGCTTACAAAATTTGGAAAACCATGTTCTGCACTCAGTTTGGTAACATAAATCCAATATTCCTCACTGTAGTAATTCCAGATTACAATGGTATATACATAAAAAACAATAAAAAACAAACCAGACTCTTGAACTAAAAATGTATTTTCTAGTATAACATTCTTGTTCCATCAGGAAAAAAATCAAAAACACAAACAAAAAAAAGATTGTAAATTAAGGCTTTTCCTTGTTTATGATATGGAAGACATATGCAAGAAGTTCTAATAAGATAGTGTAGGAATATATCAGTATTTGTATTTTTATAGTAATGCCCAAGAAATCCAGAAAAAATCCTGGATCTTTTTTTGCTAAGAATACCAACAGCTACACATGCAGAAGAAGAGGTAGTTTCTAATCACAGCATGATTAGCAAAACAAGGCAAGCTCAAAAAGAAATGTAAAATGCACTGCTCAGGAAGCCAAACAGATTCCTTGAGTGGAATGTGTGCTCTAAAAAGCCCATTCCTCATCTTTGCCAACTCAGATCTCACACAGAATCTGATTTAAGCTTCAAACCACATACACCAGAGGGAGTTTTTACTGTTTTCTCTCTTTTTCTACCATGATTTAGTGATATTTCTCTTTGAGACTGAAACTCTTGCTGAGTAACTGCGGGAGCCATCAGGCTCTGCTGCAATTTTAGTATCTGGAGAAGTTGGGGGAGAAATTCAGCCTTCTTTAAAATGCATACAGTTTAGCACATTGATAATCAGAGGGGAATAAAAGAAAAGGTAAAAAAAAAAAAGGGTTGGTATGGGGTAAAATATTCAAAATCCTTCTCTTCCTTGGTTTCTCATACTAGGATTAATCTGGAGGAGTGTTCCAACTCAATCTCATCAAATTAAGGACAGGAATAGATACATTTTCAGAGAAGGAATAGATATTTTTTCAGAGAACTAGATACAGTTCCAGGAGGACAAGGTTCCTGCTCTTCCAGAGCAGCCCCTCTTTCCACAAGTGCTGCTTGGTGAGGGTGTGCAGGCTGGGGATGCATTGAGAAGCAGGAATTTTATTCTCAATCCATGTGAATTGTATAAATTTGGACCAGAAAGGCTCTTCTTGCAGCTGCTTGTCCAAGATGATGTCCCTCTGTCACCTACAGGGCTTCTCCCCACATACAGAGGCTCACAGAAGAAATCAGCCCAACAGCCTCTAAAAGTAAATATGACCCCAGACAAAACCTACTGAAATGTTCTCTGATGCAGTTGTAAATCAAACAAAGGGAAAAGAGGTGTAGTTAATCTTAGAACTAGAACAGCTGCTTTCAAAAGATACAAAATTGTCCAGGAGTCTGGGATTTTAACTGTCTGATGGAGAGCAGAGCCCTCAGTGCTGGAGTCATTTCATCACCAAGGAGTGCTCAGCCAAGCATTCATATATTCAAATTCATCCAGCCTATGCCATTGAAACCTGTACTTCAGTCATGTGGAAAAGAAAAATCAAGGCAAGAAAGCTGGGTTTGAAACTCTCAGCAATGGCTCTGCAATTCATTTGGTGTTCTTTCTTGGAGTCCAAGCTCCTAACTCATGTCTGTACATAATAATCTCAGCTTTCATTTGGGGAACAAAAAATAAGTTTCCAAGTTTCTGTGGCTTAGGAAGATAAGAGGAAATATGTACAGCCTAAGGGTTTCCAAATCAGAAAAACAAACTTAAAAAATCTCAGAGGTGATCTGCTTTAAAATCTCATGATTTCCGCTCTGGAATCCACTCTGGAATCACCTTTGGCCTCTGACTTAATTATTTTTGTAAGCATGGGACTGTAAATACTTCATTTCCCAAACAGAATTTTAGCAGGAGCCCCACTTCTCCTCATCCTAAGGTTTTTCTGGTCATAAAACTTTTGACTAATTCCACTGTAAAAATGGCCTGTGCAATATTTTTAGGAGTGTTTCTTTAACATCTGCTTATTACAAGACAGTTTAATATACTGTTGAGGGAATATAAAATCACTGTAATTTATCACTGATGCAAAATAAGACTGTGAATAAAACACCGAAATGGGCTGCTTTATTCTTTTTCCTGTTCTCAGTGAATATTTGGTTTTGAAAAACAGAAATCATAATTTTAATGCAAATTAAGTTACCTTATTCCCTCTCCATCACCACACAATCAAATAAAGTGGCAAGGGAAATTACTGCAATTCCCTGAACTTGTTTTGTTATGCACAGAAACTTCTGAATACATATCATGTGAGGCAGTAATTAAGTTCCTAACTTATTTAGTTCTTCTATTGGGGCTGCTTCATCTGAGCTACAGTCTTTTGGCAGGAAATCCAAATATTCATCTATTATGAGATGCAGAATATCCTGAGCTGTTTTAGCTGCTCACAGTTTAATTTAGATATTAACCATAAACACACCTGGGATTAGACAATGGCTATGCACTGCCTGGAAATAAAGAGGCCATAGAAGTCCCTGTGAAAAATCTGGCATGAAAACATAAGTGTTGTTCATGAAGAACACAAAACAGAGCTTATTTCCAGAGGGATTTGAAGTAAAAGGAATGTGAAAGAAGCAGAGGCTGGAGAACTGCCTTTGCTTTGTACAGGTCCCTAACAGGGATTCAAAAGAGAGAGTGAGTTTTGCAATTCCACAGGCTCTCAGCATCTCCTGAAAGGTTTAAGATGAATATTTCCAAGCAAGAGAGAGAATAAGATATCTGGTTGAGGGTTATTGTTTTGACCAGCCACGTAGCACAGGAGGAATAGCAGCCAAGGATAATAATCAGAAGTCACCACGTCACAGCCCCCCACCTGTGTACTGAGACCAGATTCTCTCAAAGGCCATACAATATTAAAACTTTTACAACAATCGGGCCAGAAATGTAAGGCCATCAAGTTTCACTGGAGGAATGATACTTTAATAGAAAGGGTTTGTATTTTTTCTCAGTTGTCTTGCTGCTCTGCCTAGTTTTTTTGAATGCATGGGCTGATTTTAAGCTGAGGTTCTGCCTGCAGACCATGCCCAGACATTCAGTGCTCTTCCAGAATAAAAAAAATCTACAAAGGTGATTTCAGATGTGGAAGCCTGTCCATTCCACCACTACCTACAGTTCCTTTCTACAGCAACTTCCAACTTACTAGCTGGTTCAAAATTTCCACTCAAGAAGAAAGAAAAAATTATTTTAAATAAAGGCAACTATAATAACTCTTTTATAATAACTCTTTCATAGTTTTACAGAATTGTTCAGCCGTATCTCCTTTATTTGTTTTAGTTCAAAGGGCTAGAGTTGTATTTTAGATTATTAGTGTTACATTATTTTTATTCTTTTGTGCCTGAGGTTCATTGACGTATCTAATAAACAGAGGCTAAGAAAATCATATTTAAATACTCATTGATACATAAATTTTTATTAAGAAAAAATTATGAAGTGATGAAATGTTATATGATTACATTATTATTAAAAATACAACTTATTACTCTGAAATTTATTTAGTTACTTTTTTTCCACTGCAGATGTTCTAGACAATTTTATTAAGAAACTCCCTTGCTCCTTCATTGTTTAGCTCTAATTGCCAAATGTGTGTTACTGCTAAATTGTTAGACTGATGATGTTATGAAAATAAAGCATTCTCAGGCTAAAGTCCAGCTGTATCACTAAAAACACCATCAGGAAATGGAAATAAAGACTCTGAAATGGGAGACAGCACCATGGTTATGAGGTTGGCAGAATTCAGTCCAAGCTGTGGACTTGGGCCAGTTACAGAAGGTGTTCTGCTAGATGAGATTTTCCAAACAAACAGGAACTGCAGTGAGTGTGGCAGCCAAGCTGGCTCTGGGCTGGGGCACCAGCCCTGGGAGAAGGGCTGAGGAAGTTCACTTTGCAGCCCCCAGATGTAACAGCCTCAGAGGGCCAGACAGCAGCCAGGAGCAAAAGGAGACAGACCCAGAGCCAGGGGTGGGAGCAAGGCCACCACAGTGTTCCAAGTGGCACAGACCAGGTGCCAAAGTCAGAGCTGCAGTGGGGCTCCCAACCCAAGGACAGGAGCGTGGCTGAGCTCCCAGGTGAGAGCAGCCTGGGAGCAGCCCCAGAGCCCTGGCACAGGCTCACATTGAGAGCAGAGAGCTTCAGACTGGAGACAAGGAGAAAGCTTTTCCCTGGGAGGGCCATCAGACAGCGAGGCAGATTGCCCAGAGAGCCAGTCCCTCGCTTGTGCAGCTTTCCAAAGTCAGGATAAATTCCTGAACATCCTGCTATGACCACACAGCTGACCTAGATTGGAAGTGAAGGTATCTTCCAGTCTGATTTCTTATGAGATCCTATATTTCTGTAAAATTTAAGTGACTATTTGTTGTATTTGTGGGGTGCCCCGTGGCAGGAAGGAATGATGACTCTGATTCCATGTTCTTAGAAGGCTAGTTTATTATTTTATGATACTATATTATATTAAAGAATACTAAACTAAACTAGATTAAAGAAGAGAGAAAGGATACTTACAGAAGGCTAGAAGATAATAATGAAAACTCATGACTCTTTCCAGAGCCTCACCACAACTTGATGGTGATTGGTCATTAGGTCAAAACAATTCACAGCAGAAACCAATGAAACAACCACCTGTAGGTAAACAATGTCCAAACACATTCCAAAGCAGCAAAACACAGGAGAAGCAAATCGGATGATATTGTTTCCCAGGAGAGAAATCCTGGGCAAAGAGATTTTTCCAGAAAATATGATGGTGACAAATATTTAACTTCATCTTAGTTGTCATATTTCAAACATGAATGCAAAAATGTGTATCAGTGGCATTTTACTCACACCACTCAAGAAACTGAGAGTTTAATATTGATTTACTTGTTTTGTATAATTTCTGCAGACAAGAGATGGTACAAAGACGAGTACAGACCTGACCTGTATCTTAATATTCATTTTTCTTTCCTTGTATAA
Organism: Motacilla alba alba; assembly: GCF_015832195.1. Classification (NCBI taxonomy): domain Eukaryota; kingdom Metazoa; phylum Chordata; class Aves; order Passeriformes; family Motacillidae; genus Motacilla; species Motacilla alba. Next base: position 9,602,959 of record NC_052019.1, on the reverse strand, counting down.
ACTGTACATGATACAGTGTTTTTATCTCTTTGTTTTCATGTTTCAAATGGATTTATCCTGTAGCACTTAAACATCTTTTGCTTGTCTCTTGTACTCTCCACAGAATACTATTGTTTAACAACTTAATACCCATCTATCAGATGCTTCAAAATATCAAGTATTTCCCTAACAAGCCTGTCATTTTTCCCTTGGTGAGACAAGTGTTACAATGGCCATTTAATTACAATAGAAGGTAGTTGATCAACTTCTTTGCATTTATCAGAATGAAAAAGTTTCTATTAATTTTCTGCTTTGTGCTTTGGCATTGCCACTGATGTGTGCAAAGAGCTCTGATGAGAACATGGAGGAACCTGCTACTTCAGTGGATGGGGGAATGTCATCAGGGAAAGGGAAATGTGCTGCATGCCCGTGGGTTTTGCTTTTTGCTAAAGCAGAGGAGTGTGCACTTCTCACCCAGCAATATTTTATTGTTAATGCTGCTGTTTAATTTCAGATGTGTTCAAATAGATCAGTGCACCAATTCTCGTGGTTCTTCTGATATCCTCCAACAGATCAAACTGAACTGCTTTAAATACTTTGACAACAGCTGGCTAGGAATGTGTGTCATTTGAGCCCCTTTCTATTCTATCACTTCCATTTCCCAGGTGACAATGTTGTACTCTTGTAACATAAACCTGTACATCAGTACAAACCTCCCCATCCTTTTCCTGCCTCACCCTCATTCTTTAGCATCCAGACACCTGATACCAATTTAGAAATTCATTTAAGATTTGTCCAGCACACTAATAAATGTTGAGGGAAAAAAATGGGAATCCCTTAATAAGGCGGGTGGAAGAGGATCCCTCAATGCATTTTTGGCAATATATGCAGCCAATAAAATGCAACCAATAACTGCAGTGTAGACTGCATATGCCCTAAATAAGCACATAAGACTCGTTATGTAAGTTATCAGCCTTTGGACCTGGCTGCACCTCTGATTTCATATATGGGGAAATAAATCTAAATATTGTCAAAAGCTAAATATAGGGTTCTATATCTCATAGTCTAGGTATGTGAAACCTGAATTACAGAACATTGGCCAGTTCATCTACATCTGTTTTTCTTAATATTTTTCTGTAAAATAGAATTGTTTGGAAAATAACATTAAGATCATCAATCCAACCACTAATCCAGCACTGCCAAGTCCTCCACTAAACCAAGTCCCTAAATGCCACATCTACACACCTCTTAAATTCCTCCATGGATGGTGATAATGACTACTCCTGAATGAGTGCAGGGCTTCATCCTCATCAGATTGCATCCTGTTCCTTTGCAGATCAAGATCAGATTAAACACTCACTCATTCATCCAGAGAATCTGCAAAGTGAGTGGGCATCACTTCCATACCATCATTCACTCCACCAATAAAAGCACCTACAGCATCACAGCCAGGAGAGACCTCCACAGGTCCCTCATGACACAGCTGTGAACCACTCAGTGCACAACTCATATCTACCTCTCTGAAGTCTGCAGTTAATTTTGAAGCTCTTAGAGTTCTTCTCATTAAAATTTTCTATTTCACAGAGAACAGAAAAAGCCTGAGTTTTGAAAATGGGGTGGGAGAAAACTTTTGAATGAAATTTGAAATTGAGAGATATGAAAGTCAAGTAAAATTTCTTAACAGTCATGCAGTGGGATCTCAGATATACAAATAATTATAGATATTGGATATAAAGCCCTAAACCCTTCATTCAGTAAATAAGAGCTGCTTTTCTCATCCTCAAAGACAAGTTTTAAAAAACAGCTAGTTATTAAAAATTAATTCAGGTGCACTTATGAATAAGAAACCACTTACCTTCTTTGTGATTCTATTCAGAATAAGCAGAACTATTATCATATTTTATCATTAAGTTATCATGAGATTTGGAAATGAAATCTGCTTAGTGGGAAATGAGGCTTTCATAAAGGAAAGGCTTATTTAAAGTTCATTACATCCATAGAAGGCTATCTAAAATGTCCAGGTTCAGGCACTCTGAAATGACAGGGGTCATCTTCAGAGGAACTACTGTTGCTAGGAGACTCAAGCATCAAAGTACCACGAATTTGTAATTTACCCTTATTTGTGAAGGGACGTTGATGATAAATGTACTCCCCAGAATGCACAAGGCTTTAACCAGGCCTTCATCATTTTGCATGAAAGAGGGGAACCACAACCTCACCTTACTGCTCTAAGCACTCCCCAAATCCTTGCATTCACAGTAAAACAGGAGTTGCACATTTCCTGCTCTTGAAGCAGAAGTGTTTTGCCATATCCCTTTCCCGTGTCATCCCACTCCATTAACAGCTCCCAAAGGCAAATGGCCCTAATGGGCAAGATTAAGAGAGTCAGCATTTAAACATCTGTCATTTAAAAATCTGCCCAGTGAAGGAAGAGCAAGGGGAGTTTGGGGTGAGCAGCTTGTAAAGTAAAAGTAAATTTGAAAATATAACTCAGACCGGATGAGAGGGTCTAGTCTTTCACATGTGGTAGAAAAGATATTTGGGGACTTTTGCCTGGATGTAGCTATGGGTCACCATAGCTCCAGACACACAGAAGCACCAGCTGGGTGCAAAAACCTATTTGTTTCTGTTGACCCCAGGGATCTGGTATCAGAAAACAGCCACCTTTTGACTGGGTGAGAGCAAATGTCTTCAAAATGGGCAAGAAGGAGGACCCAGGAAAACTGCTGGGCAGTCAGCCTCACCTCCATCCCTGGAAAGGTGACGGAAGATAACATGCTGGAGGTCATCAAACAGCAAGTAAAAGAAAAGAAGGTCTTTGGGAGTAGTCAGCATGGACTCAGCAAGGGGGATTCATGCTTGGCCAATCTGACAGCCTTCTGTGACGGCATGGCAGGATGAAGGAACAGCAGTGGTTGTTGCTTACCTTGACTTCAGCAAGGGTTTGGACACGGTCTCCTTCCAACCCTAACCCTGGGATTCTGTGATTCTCTGAGCAGCGCACACCACTGCAATACTTTCATTCCTTCTAAGGTGCAGTCCCAGGGTACTGCCAGCATCATAATGAACAAATACTTGCAGAAATTATTTTGAAGAAGAGAAATGAAAGTGGTGAAGGCAGTCTGCCCTTAACACTGAAATGGCTACAGAGGCTTGTGGGCACCTTGACTGCAAGATTATTGAGATGATTCCAGCATAAATGAGCTAACAGAAAGTAGAAAATAATGGGAAAAGGACATCCTCATAAGGACAGGTTTTTTGTGACTCTCTGCACTGTTAGACAGACCAGGTCCAGAAAAATTCTAACTGCAGTGTGAATGAAAAGAAAAAAGATAGAAAAAATAAAAAAAGAAAAAAAGGGGGGGGGGGCATAAAATGTTGCAACTGTAAAAGAATAACAGCTGAGGCACTCCTGTACTAAGACACTGATGACCTGACACTGAAATAGACTGTTATAAGAGGGCCTTCAGGATCCAAAGAAAAACAGGGAAGAAGGAAAGATGAGGAAATGCCCAGACAAAGACATACACAGTTGCACAGGTAACTACTAATTTGAACTGATCTACCTGGATGGGAGACAAGCTTTTCTTTATTTATACAGTCTGGTTATCATGTTCTACCAAAATGACTTGAAGAATTTCACTACATGTGTATTTTCCTTGATTAGCAATAGGTCTGAATATGTATTTCCTTAACATCAAGTCAAATTTTGATTATTCCAAGCCAGCTACCTCTCAGGGCAGCAAAACAGATTTTATAAATTATTTATTCACATGATAGGGAAAGTGTGCTTCTTCCACATACATATGAATTATTTGGGGTTTGAACTAGCCCATCTTTAAGGTTCTATCCAACTTCAAAATGAAGTGAAAATCTATACACAGATCAGGACTCTAACAGTCTGTAACCTTGAATCCACCAAAAGCTTGATTCAAAGCTTTTCCTTGCACAGTTTCTGTAGTGTAATCATTCTTTGCTCTTTCAGTGATACCTCTGAGTCTCCAGTGAGTGCACAACGCAGCATTTTCATCCCCTGTAATAACCATAACACTTGCAAGATGATAAATTCCTGAACTGAGCATTTGCGTGCTCCTCCTGTATCACACAGCCAGGACTTCCTCCCCAGGTACCGCCCCATTGCCTTTCCCTCGAGATGGAAAATTAAGGGGTTTGCCTTACATGTCAGTTTTAACCCATCCCTCGCTCAGCAGTTGTCCAGATCAGGAAGAGGAATGCTCTGCTCCTGGTCTTGTCTCTGGCCTCCCATGGCTGTGGTCTGCAGAACACACAGTTTCAGTAGCAGGATAACAAGCCCTTGTTTCCAGGAGATGGTATCCACACCTCAGATTTACAGAAGCCTGCCTATTCAAGCATGTGCCAAATTACATTTAACAGTGCCAGAGCCATAAAGGAGTTGAATGCTAATTTCAGTCACACTCTCTGTTGAGATGAAAACACATCTGAGGGATCTACTGGTGTTTACTTCCCCATGCACACCCCAATCCTTTTGTCCCTCACTGTCATTCACATCTTGGCTCATTTGCATATTGAACATAATTATATTCAGAGCAAGACCACAGGGCATGAACTCATTCCATATTTACCTCCTAGTCCCAGAAAAGTCATCAGTTCCCATAGTGAGAGCAGATTTAAAAGAGCTGCCACTTCAGCACCTCTGTGTCAGGTGTCTTTTGACCTCACAGTAACTCTGCAGGGATTTTGGGTCTTGTCAGCATGAGATTCTCTGTAGAGCTTACCTGTAATTATGAATCCATTTACTTAATACAGTTCTTGACATGTATTTTTTAATTTATAAATGTTTTAAAGATAATTACTTAGTTTCATTAAAAGTAAATCTGAAATGGGAATGCACTGCTACAATGGCTGTATTTCACTTTAATAGAAAGAGATATTGACATATTTTAGATGCAAACAAACCAGGGAGATATAGTGAGTATGGCCACTTAGGCTGATTGAAAGATGATTGAATAATGGCCACATTACTGTGAGAAAAAGTGGCTTTCCTCTTGAAAAATAATTATGTGTTTCTGTCTAGCTGCAGCAAAGTAGGCGGGAAGCTTAGATTGTTTTGTTCCATCAAAAGATGACAGAAGTATGGATGTAGAACTGTACATTTAATTTAGGTTCACTTTTTAATAGAAAAGTGCTATTTTGAAGCAAAGCCAAAGTTAAATCCAAATTCACTGAGACATTCAGATATTTGAATATTTTCCTCCATTCCTTGCAGCCTCAACTTTTACAAAGTTGTAAACTGAAAACAGTTTTGTTTTTCTCCCATAGCTCAGTTTTTAATTGAATGTATTTCATCCACAAAATAATATCACTCTGGCTTCATTTGGAGCATAAATAAATAATTTAAAATTAGTTGTGTTCACAACTAATGATTTTCATCAGTTATACATCCATACTGCATTTTGCTCTGAAAAACATCAGCCATTAGTCTCCAAAGATATGGCATCAAATGACCAAGCTCTTTGATTTCTCTTGAGAAATCAGAAAGTGATAATATTGGTCTATTCTCCTTGAGCAATAGACCAATTTACTCTCCAGGAGTGAAGTTATTATCTGTGCTCACCCTTCTGTTGCCATCATTTTTCCATCACACACGTTTCCATTCCAAGCAGCTTAGAAAGGGAATATTTTATCTTGAGGTTTCTTTTTTTCTAAGCCCTGAGCAGCTGCTAAACAAGATTATGGCAATACCTGAGAAATGAGCCCTTCTTTCTCCTGGCTTGAAAATCTGGTATCCCACATTACAGTGTCTTACTGGGGCCTGTCTTTCCTATTTGTCAGCTCTGGGACCAGAGGACTGCAGGTTAAAATCCAGGTAGCTTGGTTCTGTAACAGCTCTATGGAAAGAGACATTAACCCAGAAACTACAAAATAAAACCATCAATTCAGGCAATGAACACACTGCTACTCTGCTGTGCCAGGGCTGTATTAATGATGCAGCATCTCACAGCTGCATTAGAAGTTCCTCTGTTTGAATGGGGTTAAAGGTGAATCAATTAGTTTAGATATAGAGGAGTTAGAAATTAGTTCAAAAGATCCTCTCAGACCAACATACCTGAAAATACTGTGAAATACTTTTCCAAAAATTGCTCCAAGCAGAATGTGAACTTTGTATAACGATCATGATAGATGTTTTTCCTTTCACAGTCTGACTTCTCAAACCAAAACTCACTTGAAATGCCATGGAGGATCTGAAATGTCTTGGTTTAATATCAAGAGAAAATGAGATCTGAGAAGTCACCGGAGGCACAGAGCTCTGGCAGTGTACTGTCCCCTAGAATATATTATTTTAAATTATCAGACAAGCCTTTGCCACTTCAGAATTGAATGCCCAGTTAGCAGGGATGTAAACAAAGGGAGCTCGCTAAAAACCAGGCTATTGCAAAGAAGCTGAGCATCAGTGGAGCAAGCTGCCTTTCTGCCCTCCCCACTGGAGGAATCCATCCACCTGCTGATGCTTCTGGCTCTGCACAGCAGCAGAGGCAATGACACACCTGCAAGCAGCACCCCAGTAACCTCTGTGGGTTACACAGCTGAGCTTTGATCCTCCGCCACAGGACCCATGGCAGTATGAAGCCTGGTCCAGGAGGTACTTGGAAAGGAAAGAAAAAACATGCAAGAAAAAAAAATCCAACCTTTCCAAAACTGGGTTTTTCTGAACCACAGCCCCCAAAAAGGGAGAGACGTCTCTTTTTCTGAATCTTCCAACTACCACGTCAAAAGCCAGCAACAAACCTCCTGACCAGTACGTCCCCTAAGCATGGAAGCTGGAGCCTTCTCAGTTTAAGATGACCATGACAGGACTTGTCAAACAGATGTTGAAGGTGGCAGATTTCTTAAAGGGAAAAAAAAAAAGTGTATAGCAATAAAACAGAATGAAAAAAATATGCACACACTGGGCAAATTAAGCTTTTATGAATGGTTGGAATTCTGGAATGTCCTACATTTCTAAGCTTTTCTTTGCCATCTTGAAATTCTTTTAATATCTTTATTCAAATCAAACCAGTAATTTCCTTTATAGATATCAGTCAGACCGTAAAGGCTATTTTGTATACTCCATGTATACAAAACTTCTTCATATTTCAGTATTATTAGCTTAATAAAAAAATTAATCAATTGCAAATTTCTTCAAAAACTGACAGGGAAAGCACTGGAGTCGTAATTTGTAGAGTTTTTGGATATCTTTGACCCTTCTGAATTGAATGGGGCAGCAAAAGTGGAGTAAGATTGGGGAACACTGCATGACTTGCAGAGAAAACTTTTAATTGTAGATTTTAAATAAAGAATTGACAAAGAAAAACAGATTTCTTTCATATTAGTCAAAACAGAAGAAACTGAAAACACTGAATATGAAAAGACAGCTAGAGTCCCTGCTAAGAAGGCACTGCCTATGAAAGGTCCATAGTTTTCAAGACTTACAGCAACGTAGGGGAAAGGTTATCTTGAAACAAAATAGCTTCCATATCCATCTCCACACAGGTTCAGGAAGTTTGCCAGGATGCTCATGTGTTATAGAGTAGTAAAATTCTTTCTGAAGGAGGAAATGCTGCTGTTCTCAGAATGTATTAGACCTCAAGACTGGGAAAAAATTAAACTGTTACATTTGCATGGACACAAGAATGGAAGGAGATCACATCATTAAATTTTTGTTTACTTTTTAAGTTGTTCATCAGGTATGAAATCAGTGACACTCACTTTAAAAAAGAAATTGAACTGAGTGCATTTAGACAAGCATCTCTTAATCTCCTAGAAAAAGAAATTATGGGAAATTACATGGATGACTTATAGATGACAGCTTTGCATTATGGTATATCAGATATTTAGCAACATCACTGCTGCCTACCATAATCGTTTTCTGCATATAGGTCACACATGACCATCAGGAATGATCCTCCAGTGAAAGAATGCTATTGCCCTATTTTGCAAAAATAGCTTAATATTTCTGAACAGTAATTCCAAAAAACACAATAACAAAATACTCTGGCTGTAGACCATGGGTTTTGTAATACCTGCCTTTCAGAGTTACCACAGGAAGACAATGCCAAAGAGATGATTTGTTATTTATTCATGGTGCACCATCTACAACATAAGTAGGGTGAACACCAGTGTTAGGGAAATAATACTCTGTTGTTTATCATAGGGAAGGCCTATTTGTCTTAGGAGAAATTAGAACTGTATAATCTTTTGCAGTCATCATTTGGACACAATTTTGGCTTCAGGCCTTTCTGACTGCACAAATACTAATCTACACAAGCATATTAATCTATTAATCACCAATTTCTACATATGAAGCAAAACTTCAACACACCAATTATTCTGGCAATTCAATCATAAAAAATTGTACATTCATATATTAGTTTTAATAGATATAAAATGTAAGGTAACATTTTGAAGCTCACTTCTACATTACAAAACTCCAAACCATGGTGCCCAGATTATCCCCTCAGCACTCCTGTGCTGTGGGTCTCCAGACAATTTGGAAGTGCAGACCTCACTTTTTTGCCTTCAAATATGCTGCCAAAGTTTGTGGAATAAGTAGCAACAATTTGTTCTCCGGTGAGTTTCAGACACAAGGTCAGATCTCAGGAACTGATAACTCCTCAAGCTGAGTCATACATTTCTAGCACTTCCCCGGCTGATGGTTACAAAGGAGAACAGATTTTTGCACTTGCTCAGCTCTCCAGTGCAGTACATCAACAGAGATTATACCTGGGGATGGTACAATCCTAGAGTGACTGTATTTGAAATAAAGAAATGAGTTCTTTATCCACCAATTAATCATTTGAAGAATACAATGTAAAACAAGTCTTAGCTGGCCTCTCCTACATCTTACAGGATTGTCTGAGAATAGGCCCATCAAAGCAATGACCCAAAGCAGTTAATCATTAATGTCATTGATTTGCCAGAACACAGTGCACCTGCCAAGCTGCACTGCTCATTTTAGTCTTAATGTCTTGAGAGAAAAAGCCTTGTGCCCTGTCAGAGGCAGATAGATATTCCTACATATCCAACCCTATCAACTGCTTTGATGTGCATTACTAATCCAAAGCCTGAAAGCTGTAATACAACAACACTTACTGAATGGTATCTGAAAGAGAAATCATTCACACCTGATTATTGTGCTCAAAAGCCCACAGGTTCAGAGGATGATCCTAACTGTGTTGTAAATTAAACAGCTGCTGCAATCTGATTGAAAAAGCTCAAGTGATTTAACCAATCACTAAAGCTGTTTATTAGAATTATGAAACAACAAAGGAAATCTTTGGTTGGTGACACACCATCATATTTTAAAATATTCAACATGGCCAAGAGGCCAGGACCCTGTGTTTGCTGTCCCTCTCCTGAGCTGTCAGTCATACACACTGTTGGTGTTATAGAACACCTATTCAGAAAACATCTAATTTGTTTGTATCAACCATGAAGATTCCCTCTTGTTTCACAAATGAGTTTTTCAGTTCAGTCAAATAAAGACCATGTGTGAAATGTTTAGTTAAAAGAACAATATTCCTGTACCCATCTCAGTGACAAGTAGAGGAATTAGGAACGAGCCAGAGGCTACTTGGTCAAACATTCCCAATTTGTGAAACCCCCCAAGACACTTCAAATATGGTTTAGTTCTTGCTTATAGAATGTGCTCATTTAAACACCTTTCTTCATTTTGCAGTATAATTTATTATTTTATTATTCTGTTCACATTTCAAATAACACATGCTATATTTTACAGTTTTTTATTCTTCCTGCAAGGCACAAGAACTGCTTTTTCTATTATTTCCTCATAGGTGACTCTTCTGGTAGCTAAGGAGGCACTCCTGATTTTTGTACAGCAATATAAAAAATGTCAGAATCAGACACATATTTTCCTCAGCATTATTAGATTTATGATCTCCTTGGTTTTATAAATATTTCTACTGGGTTATATCCATTATTGCCTTACATCTATAATTGCTAAAATATCATCTTTGAAGGAAGGGAAATAGGAAGGAATTCAGCAATGTCCTGTTTGGCCATTCACATGAAGCTTTAATAAATAGTCCAGGTTTTTGCTTAAGAATTTCATTAAAAGTATAATTTCTTGGATGCAGGCTACTTCTAGAAAACAAGGTTTATTACAACATGAAATGAATATGTACTTTCTGCTGTTATTCAGGGAACATAAAATATTAAAAATGTTTTTCCACTCTAAGTTGTAAGGCATTTTCCACTCTAAGTTGTAAGGCATTTTGCTAATCTGCTGCAATTTTGTAGTAATTTAAAAAGGCCACAGACCTCTCTATAAACTTGATAACACAGTGCACTGCAACCCTTCCACCAACCAATGCAAAGCTGTGCTCCCTGAAGTCAAGTGGATCAATGCCTGGTTCTACAAAACATTTGGGGCCTCCATAATGAGCAGTACTTTTCTCTATCATTTTGGTTTTCTTATTTCCTGCTCCATTTTAATGGCACAGCCAGGGAGATATTGTCAATGCAGAATCTCTAACACTAAATAGAAACAATTTGTCATTTCTGTTAACAGTTGTACCTTGTTATTTCTGTGCTTAGGGAGAAACAACAACTTCTCCATATGGCCAAAGCAGCTCTTTAAGAGAGATTTCCTAAGAAGCAGCTTTGTCTGTCTTACTGGGATTGCGTTGCCCATAAGTTTTGTTTTGCCTTCTGGTTTCATGCCAAGAACTTTAAAGCCAGAGTCAAATATCATAAAAGAAAAACAAAAAAGTGTATCTAACATACCTTCCACTGTAAACATACCTCTAGTATTTTGATTAAATAATAAGGTATAATAGAGGGGTGTGATAAAACACAAAGTACAACGTCCTTGTACCATGTGCTGTGCATCTGCAGAGTTGCTCTGAAACCTTGACTGCAAATGCCACACGAGCTGGTACCAGGCCACACAACAGCCAGAGCTGCAGCTTGCTCACCAGCACTTCTTTGGGTTGACCAAAAGAGACTTTCTACAGACTTTGTAGAAGCTAGGGCTGTCTCCTTGCAAACCTGGCCCCCCTCTGATCTGCCAGGAATCCTCCGGCAGCTCCCATGGCTATAGGATGGGGCATTGGATGGGGGAATCAATTCCTAATCTTGGCACAACCAAGATGCTGCGCAGCTGCTCCTTATCTGATGCAAGGCTGGGTTTATCCAGGTCTTCTGAAAGAGAGGGAACAGGTAGGATAGAAACTGGGGCCCCTTGAAAAAAAGCACTTTGAGAAGGATTATGGGCCTGGTGAGTGAGAACTTCTGGGCATTTTCCAGACCAAGCCCTGCTCCTGCTGAGAGCAGGAATGACAGCAAGAACAGCCCTCACGGATCCCACTGACCCTGCTTTCCTAAACACTTTTAACTTCCCAGCCCTACTTGTGTCATTAACACTGTCTGAACAAGATAAATGTTAAATGAAACAATTTCCATTATGGATCTTTCTTTGTCTATTATTTATTTGATTCCATTCAGAAATTTTTATACCTTATTTAAAGGGCACCTGTCTTCAGCTTAAGAGAGAATAATGCAGGAAGACAACTGTAGAACAATCTGAATTGATTGGAAAATGGGTGAAAGCTGTTCTATTTAATAGAAATAATTTTATTTCTGTACTGGCATGTGTATGACACTACCCAATTGATTAATATTTGCAGTAAATCTTGAAGCTGGTAGCTGTAGTGATGTGTTGGGATTCCTTTTTCCTAGGTCTTCAGTGAAAAAGGGAAAGCTGGTCACAGTTGCAGTAACACAGAGCTAAAGTGTTAGGTGAGGGATGAGAGACACAAACACCTCTGGTACAAATGGGTGGAACCAACAGAGTCATCAGGAGAGATGGCAGCTTCTGTCTGCCAGTGGTCCTAACCTCAATGGGTTTCAGGAATAAATAGTTGAGAGGTATTCATGAAACATCCCTGGGAATCACTTAATTAGGAGAGGTTTAAATTATTTAAATCACCAGCAAGTGAGTGTAAGTAATGCATTAAACAACATGTTAGAAACACAACTGAGAAAACTACTGAGGGGACAAGCACATGACAATCCTTTGCAAAAAAATTTATATGGATAAGGAAAGCTTCTGTGAAAAAATCCTTAAGGTCTCTACAAATAGAGTTAAGCGTAGCTTACTATGAAACCTGCATAGGGGATGGACAAACCAAATTAAGGCTGTTGCCACAGTCGATCACCACAGATAATGTCCCAAAGTCCAGGAAGGATCATAAAGTTTGGTTTATTGGCAAGAAATAATTTTGTAGGCTATGATATAAAGTATAAATTAATTTGTGGGCACCTCTCTGAAATGGCAGAAGAAAATGTTGTGGCTGCATTTAATCAACAAATAATTGCTTAACTTTATTAACTAGCAGATAAGAGAAGCAATGAGCCACATGAAAAAAATAAGTTTAGGGGTTACATGCTTTAACAGTCAAACATGTTGCTAATTGAAAGAAAAAACATGGCTCACACAGAAAGAGCAAACTCACCTACATAAGTGGCATGAAAGAAGAATGTGAGGGAATTCACATACCTACTGACATTTTGCTTACTGCAAAATTCTTAGTGCCACAGAAGGTAATGACATTTTAAAATACCTCAAATTCAACAGCAAAGCTGAAAGCAAATGCTATGCAGCAACTTCTAGAAACAGCTGAATGAAATGTTTTGTGGGTGATGTGGGAATTCTGTCCCTCTGGACCTGTATATTAATCTGAAATAGAAACTGAAGAACTGAGTGAATGCTACAGAAATAAATTCCTGATCAAGGGTGATATAAAAGACTGCCATTTCCTTTAGCAGCCTTGCCACAAGGCACCAAATGAATTTTTCCTGGGTGCCTGTTTCCATGTTTATCTGCACCAAATACTCTTGCTATTCTAGGACTGAGAAATTAAGTTAGTATTGAAAAAAGTGAACTTTGAAAGGAACTAAACTTTTATGTTAAAAATTGTATTTCTTGTAATTAGGAACATGGGAGAAAAAGATTGAGATATTACAGATAATCTCAAACATGCAGTAAGAAAATCAGAAACCACTTACTAGACACCTCTGGGGAGAGTCCAATATCCAACAAACCATTTGGTATTGAAATAGAAACCAATGATATGCTCATATTCAATCCATAAACAGAAAATGAGTTCCTGCTTTTTATGGCTTATTTTCATTCTTTATATAATGATTTGACCTGGCCAGTGAAGAGAGTTACGTCTCTAGATTTTTTTTTCATGCTGTATGACTCACATTAAATTTCCACGGTTAGAGCAAGTTTGTATGTTGATACTGACTCTTCTGGCCAATCAGGTCAGGCATTTCCAGCTTAAAACCTTCTTGCTGAAGATATTGCTGCAGCAGAAAAATAATTCATCACATTGTGATTATGAACTTGAAGAAAAATATGTGGCATAACATTCCCTTGTGAAAAGGGGAGATATAAAAAATACAGATTAATAAGAAAAAATAGGAGATCCTGGGATCTGATATTTCATTGCTTTCCTCCAACCAACCCACATGGTGGTTGAAGGTCCTTTTGAGTGTCACATGTTCTTCCACTGACTGTGGGGCTTCACAAACTCCTGTGCTGACATACAGTCAGCAGGTACATCTCTGCCTTCCTGAGCAGTGACAGTGTTTGTCCCTGCAGGAAATTTGTCCCCAAATGCAAACAGCAATTTTCTCAGCTGGTAAGAAAAAGCAGGTTAACATTTCCACTCTCATCTTACTGTGTAGTTGAGGGATGAATTTTCGATCTGTATTTGCATTTGCAACCTAGTTAATCTCTGTAGTAAAAGGCACAAACGCACTATTACATAGTTCCAGAGGCCCACAGTTTGTGGAACAGTTGCATATATAGAAATAACATATTTTAAATACACAGTAAATGCTTCACACCACTCACCAGCCACTGTATTATTTTGGGGTGTCCTAAAACCTAACTGGCAGCACCATAACTTATTTATTTGGAGTCCTGGAAATAATTCTGCCATAAGTTCATTGGGAAGAACACAAGACTCATGAAGAAGATGAGGATCCATGTTAGATAAGCACACAGAGAATTCCCAATCAATGCTGGAAAAAACCCAAAGACAAGATCATGAGGTTTCATTAAAAGAATTGCTCTAAGACATTCTATGCCAAATCTTGTCCTAGATTATACCAACATAAATAAGAAAAATACAGCAGCTATAAACAATTTTACACTGAATTTGGTGTAAATAATGTCATCATCTAATAACATCACCTAACAAATTTTTTGCTAGAGTATGTGAAATATCCTAAATTATCAGGACTACAATCCCACAACCCTCTTCTGGCAGCCTTGATGCTCTCCCTGTTACATTTGTCAGTTTTCCTGCTGGGAATATATTTGCCATCTAAGTTTTATGACTTTCCATACTTGATACCATTTTATGCTTATGTTTACTAATTGTTTCAGAACTGACCTATAAAAACAAATGCTATTTTGTTCCACTAGTGATTAGTTCCAACAATCAGGTAGCAGCGGACTCATCTCTACTGTTTCAAGTTCCTGATTTCTGTATTTCAAGATTATTTTTATTAGCACTAATGCTTATGATCAAAAAGACAGCCAGGTTCCAAATCAAGTTTTTTGAACCTGACTTAAATTCAGTTTTTTTAAAAAGACCATTTTTAAAGGTCCTTACAGAGGTGTCACAAGTCATTCACTATATATTTAGATCACAATGTACAATATCCCCCATGCAAATGACAGACCATGACCATGTTGGACATAATACGCCTATTCTTGAAGCACCTTATTTGAAGTGAATTTCTAGCTAGACTTTCTTGGAAAAGGTTACTATTGCTAACAAAAGACAGGCTTCAAGAGGCTTTTGTTCACCTCTTGGAGCTAAACATATTTACAGCTGTGGAGAACCAGGACTACAGCACTTTACTACTGCCTTTAGGAAAAAACTCTGCTTTCTTGTTTGCAGTACCTACTCCTCCTTCCCAGAAAATTATGCCTTATATACATATACTCTTTGTTTTGCAGCTTTCCTCTTCTCTGCAGATCTTTTTCCCTAAACTGTGATCCTACTTGAAATGCGATTCATCTTTTTCATCACATCCAAGCCCCCCAGCCACCATTTTCATTCTGGATGCAATCATTAAACAGAAATGTAATCAATCATGATCAGTAGCAAGTTTATTTAAGACAAACAGTATGTAATTTTACATGTCATCAAGCTCTGCTCAGCACTTTCCAAAATATCTGCTGTGTAAAGTCTTCCCTTTCTGAGAACATTTGTGTTCTTAGTAACACCACAATAACATGCTCCAGGGAAAACAGCCCCTGGTGCTCAAAGGGAAGTAACTGCTAAAGGAAGTTGTTGGTGGATGGGGCTTTTCTCCCATGTTTCAATTACCCAGAGAATTGGAACAGGCCTAGATTAACCTGCACACCTCTAATAACACCGCAGCTAATGATCCAAGCCCAGGGAGATGGCAAATTCAATGCTTCATTGACTTAAGCACTCTCAGCAGCAGCTTCCAGTTCTGCAGAAAAGGAATAAAGTCCTACACAGTCCCTCCCCCTCCCCTGGCTCCCTCTGATCCCCTCTCATAAAATACGTTGCTGCTTTCTAGAAACTTTTGTGCAACAGTGAAGGCACCTGAAAAGAAACTTGACAGTGAGATCTGTGGAGACTCCCTCCCTCTGATAACTGCCACAGTGCAATTGTGTTGGAAGAGGATTTTCCAGACCACAGGAAAGGATGCTGAGCATTGTTCATTGCCTTCCTCCCGCAGCCTAGGGTACAGACACTGCTGACTGCCTCCCTTTGCACACCAGGATCAAAGGAAGGATTACCCTTGTTCACATTCACCTTGAAGTGATGAAGATAAAAACATGAAATAGGAGAGTAATTTAACATCTGGAAGCAAAACCTACTAAAAAAGATTGCCACCACTGGAAGTCTCAGAAAAGACATGAAGAGTCAGTGACTCTGCACTGCCTCTGAGACTGCTGGAAGCACTGAATGACAATGCAAAAGAAATCTTATGTCAGCTAAAACAGAAATAAAAAGATACCACAGAGCATACATGCAAATATATTTTAATCTTGCAATGTTTTATCTAGGAGAAAAGCAGTGGGGAGTATCACCTACAAAATAAAAGCAGAAAAATAATTATAATGAAAAGCCAACCAGGAAAAATTTAGCTTCTGAAATGTTTTCTCTTTCACTACGGTGAAAGCTTTCTCCTGATGAAAAGGTCCCACAGCATGCAGTGTGACTATTTTAAGTACCTGCAGTGTTAGGAGTTGAAACTCGTGACATTTGGGGGGAAGGGAAGGGAAGGGAAGGGAAGGGAAGGGAAGGGAAGGGAAGGGAAGGGAAGGGAAGGGAAGGGAAGGGAAGGGAAGGGAAGGGAAGGGAAGGGAAGGGAAGGGAAGGGAAGGGAAGGGAAGGGAAGGGAAGGGAAGGGAAGGGAAGGGAAGGGAAGGGAAGGGAAGGGAAGGGAAGGGAAGGGAAGGTCACTAGTTTGGAGGTGCACATTTAATCTGCATGTGCATTATTCATTAGCAGTTGCACTCCTGTCTTTGTGCTGAAGTGATCTCAAGTGGGATGCTAACTCCATGCCTGCAATTACTTGTCAGGACAATCAAAGGTCACTAGATCAAAATAACTAATTAGATGTCCTGACTTGTCCAGACAGAGGTGGAGGCTTTCCTAAAGCTGATACATCCTTTTCTCAGCAAGGCCTGGTAAATTCTGTCCCACCTCCACTCCAACCACATCTGAATTTCCCAAGTACCCAGGCACCTGGTAACAACAAAGAGGCAATATTCATTGTGCTCAGGGACAAGCACCTCCCTCAGAAATACCCCAGTCTTGCCTCCACTTTCCACAGCAGGATAACACCTCTCCCATCACCTGCACAACTTCACCATGGTACCTACATCTGGCACCTGCTCAAGCCACTACATAAGCGGTTCTGCTAAGCCAGGCTGCCCTTAGAAATCTTAGAATCAGTTGCCATTACCTATTCCAGTTCTCTCATCTTTCATACCTTACTCTTCTCCCACCTACAGTTTTGTTCCAAATGAAATGCAGCCACTTTCCTGCAGGGAGTGACCTCAAAGGACAGGAGTACCTCACAGAGCAGAACTGCACCATTAGTAATTTCCTGGGTGGACAAGTAACTGAGGCAAAGAGTGGCTGCAGTTCCTGATACAGCTTTTCTAACCAGCTTTGTGAAGTGCTTTGCACTCAAAAAGCACTGGATAAAATATGTGTCATTGCTATCTTTTGCAGTTAGCTGCCTGAGGCTGAGTACAAATGTGGCCTAAGCTCAGCAGCCATGCCTTTACACCCTCAGCATGTCTTCAATTGCTAATCCCCACCTTAATACACATCAGAGATCCCACCTGCAGATTGCTATTCCCACATCAGACAGCTTCTCTGTAGGACTGAAGGTAGGAAGGAGCAGCAGCACGAGATCCACAGTACATCACTGGCACAGACACAGATCCACATAACAAAGAGCTGTGTGTCTCTTATGAAAAGGGAATTATATGAAGCTCTCACAATTTTAACCATCCCAGCTCTAACATTTCTTTTAAAGCCTGTGTGTCAGTTTGGATAAATGACTTTGGAGAAGTGGAAATCTGATGAGTCTCAGCACTTCTTTCTGGGGGTGGCAGGCTGTGAGACACTGCTATGCTACGACAGAGTAAAGAATATGCACTTCTTCCCAGCTATGAAACAGAAAATATATTGCATTCAAATATGATTTTCCTGCAAGATTATCAAATTTACTTATTAGATAATGGGACACTTCAGTGTGCATTTCAATTGGATAAAAATCTAATATTGTTGAGTGTTGGGTAGAAAACATTTATTGCAAAAGAATTTTAAAAAGGAGAATTTAGAAATTGTCAGACCATCAGTCATTTTTTTCCAGCATCACTGGTCTGAAAGGAGCTCATGTCAGAGCCCTCAGATTAAATATTAGAATATATCTACAGCATGATATACCTGGATGTTATACCCTGATGATATACCTAGTATTATCTCTCCAAGTGTCCTTTGAGCACAGCTTTCTAATTTAAGCCACTTCACCCTCTCAAGTACATATTTACTCAAAGAACTGTGCTCTATGGCTTCTATCTTATTTATCCATACCCCAGAGCATGCTTACCAGTACATCTACTTGGCAGCTGTCTGTTCATTTCAAAATTAATATCAAAAAGCACATAGCTGAGGCAGGAGAATGTGCTGGCAAAACTAAATTAGAAGAATTAAGAACTAACAGGACATTGTGACAGACTTTAAATTTTGCTATTATATATTATGTAGTACAAAAAACACCTAGAATTTAATCCAAGAAGACAATGGTGACTTAATCTGTTTAGCTATCCAACCTAAGTATCAAAGCCAACAATTTTAAGGCTAAAGAAAATACTTTTATTTAGATAAATTGTTCTAGAACCCAGTTTGTTCGCTGCTTAAAATAGAGAAAGATAAACAAATTAAAAATATGCTTTATTTCTTGCTTGAAATCCCCTACTTTTCTCTGCAGGATTGACGAGCTACCTACAACTGGAGCACTGCTCATGCTAATTAAGGGTTTAGCCTTCTGGATAAAATGAGGGCTCTGAATTTCTGGGTCCTTTCCCAGTTAGCTGTTGTGAATCAATTTATTGTGAAGGGATAAGGTGAGTTAGAATCATAACATCACGGAATATCTGAGTTGGAGGGGACCCACAAGGATCATCAAGTTCAACCACTGACCCTGCTCAGGACGCCCCAAGAATCACACCATGTGCCTGAGAGCACTGTCCAAAGGCTTCCTGAGCTCAGACAGGCTTGGTGCTGTGACCACTGCCCTGGGGAGCTCTTCCAGTGCCCAACCACCATGCAGATAAGTGAAAGTGATTTCTGAAGATCATTATTGAGAGGCTCTCTAAGGAGAGAGCAGCTGCTCCTTTCACCACTATTCCTGAACTGTGTGCAGTGTAACACACACAGTCCGTGTTCACTCATGTGGCTGCAGCTGCAGAGCTCTTTTCTGTCCCATTCCCACTAAAGGTGGCTCTAACTTATTTCCTAACCGAGGCTGATGGGCCCTTGCTCCTCCATAAACTGCTGGCACACCTCTACAGTAAAATCCTTGACAAGGCCAAGCACATTAACCCATTTTTCAGAAGCATCTGGAAGAAAAGCCCCAGGAATGTCAGTCTGTGTCACCTCTGTGCATAAAACACGTCACAGGAAAGGGGCCTCTTCTTGATTTCTTAGCAGCCGCAGAAGCGTGCATCACACCATTTCTTCAAGCTTATACACTAAGGGCACCTTTATTGAAAATATACATCAGTGTGCCTCATTAGACCCTGATTCACCTCTCTCTGACAGCAACAGAAGAGTGTTTTGGGTTGAAAAAATTACATAATAGTATTCAAGTTTGTGCACTTTCACATGGAGTCACATTCATTCGAGTGATGTTCATCCAAGCTAACATTGCACTTGGTCACTTTGTCAAAAACTAAAATTTGGAATGAGAACATCTGTGAGGTCCTCACAAATGTAAGCTGTTTACAATGGGAAGTAGAATTCAGAAGCCTCATAAGAAAAACATTGCTAAACCATTTAAAAACAATTACTGTTTTTCCTTTTTAGCAGTATTTCCATTCCTTTCAAAACTGTTCAGCTGGAAATAAATGAAACCTTTTTTAAGTGATGTTCCCATCTAATTTTAAAAGGCCAGCTAAATATCTAGATGCAAAAAAATTTTACTTTGAAATAACTTTTGGAATATACTGTTTTTCAAATAGGCAACTTCCCCGATAGTTGTGTATGCAGTGCTTCTCATACATCAGGCTCTGCCCTGAACTGGATTACTGAAGCACTGTTATAGAACAAGCAATAAATAAGAACAGCAGCTTACTTCACATATCTCTGTACATGTTTTCACTTTAGATACCTAACTATATAAATCATGGTTTTATGGTTCTTGTAGAGAGGGGATTAACTGGAAAATTGAAATCCCATTCTGGGCACTAAAACACTCACGCAGTTTCTTTTGGTGTCCAAGCCCCTTCTGGGAACTGATGCAACCTCATTATGATTCCATAAAGCTTCAGAGATTTTATAAAGCATCAAAATTGCTGTTAAGTGATCCAGCACTTCCCTGCATTTCACACCATTTGTGACACTTCATATAGTATCTGGTCCCCAACACTGTACACACAGGAGAGGAGAGGCAGTGTTTGTGCCATAGGCTTGTATAAAAATTCTGCATCTTCCTTAGAGGGAAAAACTTGGTTACATCTGCAAGGGATCAGAGGCAAAACTGCAGTGATCATTGCCACCATCAGAACAAAGAGTGAGGTTGTCACAACTCAGGCACAGAGATAACACTTTTAGATCAGAAAAAAGTTAAACTTCCAATTAAGTTTCTCCTTATCTATTATAACACAGACATAACACCTTATCTGTCTCCTACAATAAAGCCATTAACAGGGCAGCAGTGCCAACACTACAAAATATTTTCTAGAATTAAATAACATTTTCTGCCCTGACACTTCCACTTTTGACTAGAATCTTGTGCTTCTCTCAATTGCTCTAATTCAAAATAGGAATGAGACAATTTTACCTTGTTATGGTCACAGTAATATTATTTTCAGAAAACTATTGCTTCTAAAATAATGTTTTTGAGGTCTTGTGAGAAAGCATAACATCTCCAAGTTTAAATATGATAAATCAAAATATGTCTCTGGTTAAGTGTGTCTGTGACAGTTGCCATTCAAAACATTTGTTCTGTGCATTTGGGATAATTAATATTGTGCTGCACCTTGAATTTTGCATTATTTTCTCAGAAATACCAAAAAAAAATACCAACATCATGAAAGGTTTTTCAGTTCCAGGGCTTGCTTCCAGGACAATATATTGTAGATGAAGGTCCTGGAATGAAGTACCCATCCGCTGATATCAGTGAGAAAGTTGTTGTTTTCTTTAATAAGCCCAGAATTTCATTTTTATCTCCTCGAGAGAAGAAATATTGGTTGCACCTGGCAAAAAATTCAGTGCACTGGTCTGACTTTAGGAATCAAGGTGGCATTGGGTGACATCAAAGATCCATGTCACCTAATCTCCACAAAAACAGTAGCACCAAATTTCAGTACAAGAATTCTTTATCCTGACTTCCTGTCATCTAGCATTGTCCCCTTCAGGAGATTCCAGGATATATGCTCTTTTCTGCATATTTAGTTACTCTAAGCCCTTTTCCATGAAATTGTTCAGTCTCTCTCCAAGTCCAAGATAAACTGCCTTGAATCCACCAGCCACAATGTCCTGGTCAAGGGTATTCACAAGTCTACAATCAAACATGCAAGGTTCTGCTTCCTCCTGTCTGAACTGTGGTTCCCATTCTTTCCATTCAATACTCCTATTTCTTTATTTATATAAAGTCCCTATCTTTTTCTCCATGGTTGCTGTTATTTTGTGGCTCTCACCCCAAGGGTCTCTTCCAGCCAGAAGATTCACCAGTTACACAGCTCTTCCTTGAACAGAAGCCATTTCACTTTTTTGATCCCTGTTTGATTTCCCTGAACCTCACCATGCCAAACCCCAACCTTCCAATTGGTGACACCGATTTGGGGCCCATTAGGGGAAGTTCACACAACTTTTTCCCACATCCATCAATTCACCTACCCTGAATCCCATCTGACATTCTGTTGGCTGATCATTCAGACCTGTTCCTTCCACCTTTCTCCTAGACAGGTATCATTTTTACTACCTTGAATAACCTACTACCTCTGCACACTTTGCAATGTTCATGCCCTCGTATAGATGACATGAAAAAGGATCCCCAGTAGCAATCTGGTAGAAATGCATCAAGGACAAAGTTTGTTTTGTTTATGGGTTTTAATATGCTGAGAACATCAAAAGACAAGATTTCCCCTAGTAATTCCATGCACTTGGCTTTTTTTTTTTGCCTACTTCCACCATATAGGCAAACATGCCATTAAAAATGCCAGAGAGGAGTGTTGTGTATAAGGTATGAAACAAGAAAACGTGAAAGTACTGTGCTGATTGTGCATAGAGGAGACAAGAGTGAGAAAACTTAATGGTCTTCCAGCCTGTCAAAGACTGGAACAAAAATGAAGGCAGCAAACCATCATTCATGTCCACTGAGGACAGGAGAGAGAGTAAAAAGGACAAATTGCTGCAAAGGAGAAAATGTTTAATTATTCAGGATAATTAAAAATCTGAAAAGACTTTCAGGAAAACTGGGCTTGACACTACTGAGGATTCTTTAAACAAAGCTCAAGTATCTGCTAGGAAATACTGCAGCTGTATTTTTCATCTCAGCTTAGAGCAGTGGATGGAATGGGGTTAAGTAAGCAGGTTTGTCTGAACTCATCATCTTGCCAGTGAGGAAATACGACAGAAGCATTCAAATTTCTGAGCTGAAGAGAAGGGTTTAGGCCACCTGTGAACATGATCTGGTTTTCAGAAGGGCTGAACTTCTTCAGCTCTTACTAGATACAAATAACAGGTAGCTACTAAGAGTCTTGACATGCTGGACTTCTCTCTTGCTTTGACAGCTACCTAAAGCAAACTTTACCTTCAGCTACACAGGAATTAACCATTTTTTCACTAATGATGTTCAAATAGGCAATTCATTTTACGTGTGAGATGGAAATATAGAAGTATTTCATCTTTTGGCTTATGTGGTGTTTGGAGCTAAGAAGAAAGTGTTTTCCATACCTTATCTTCTGAGTCAGAAGGGGATTGTGGTGACTCTGTTTTGTACAGGTGTTTTTGTTGCTTTACTCATTCTGCTTGAACTCTAGAGCTTAAAGTCCCTTAAGAAGAGAAGGTGGCCTTCTTTTTTATTGATCAGCAGCTTCTGTGGTGTGGGGAGGCAGACAGAAAGGCTATCTCCACCTTTGTGGGTGTATGACACAAGTGATGCCAAATGGAAAACACACAGATCATGCTGAATGCTAGCTAAACGAGGACTGAAAACCTCCCAAGCACTTGTCAGTACAAAAACAGGAAAATACAATTATTTCTGTTTTGAATTTCCCAGACAAATGCAGACACTCAACCTGGATATCTGTATGTTTATGTGATAATGATGAGTAAAAAAAATGATCATTTTAGACATTGTCGTAAACAAAACACAGCAGAGTACCTCTGCATTGTGCACAGGACACCACAAGATGCACGGGGCTCCTCTCAGAGACTGGCATTCAGTGCAAGGAAGCAAACAGTTGGGATTTGTAACACCTGCATTTGTATGCCTGCAGTTTCAGGGGTGAGGTAGATCTTTCAGATGAGAAGTTTGCATGAGAAAGGGAGAAAAAATAGTGCAGTCAGAAGCAATCAAATATTCAGACTGACAAACTGGAACAATGCCACTGAAGTCAATCAAGCTCTGACAATTTGCAAAAGCCAAAGTGCTACTCTAGAACATTGTCTGAGCACAATCGTTATGTATTGTGCTGTCTCCCTTTATCAAAGCAGAAATTGCTCACAGATGCAGAAAATTTATTACCTCTGAAACAAACTCACTTCCATCAGCTTTGAGAAGATTTTGGACAAGCACATGTTCTAAAACAGTGAGTATCCAGCAGGCTGTTTCTGAATCAGGACTTTTTTTTTGGTAAATTAAAACTTCTGACAGGTATTAATGAAAGTCTGCAACGTTCCACTGCTTCAGCAAGCAAGCTGGATGGTCCAAGAGCTGTGATACAATTAAAGTATGTGAAATGAAACCTGTCTTCCAGTTCATCTGTCAGTTACTGAAGCAGCATAAAAAATGTCTAAGCTCCTAAGAAAATGAACATGCCATAGATATAGTTATGCAGAAGAATGTCTGCCTTTGGGGAAAGACAGGTTAATCCTTCAGTTGACTTCAACCATTGAAGTGAAAAGCCATCTTGATTTTTTTCCCTTCACTAAAGCTGGAAGTTGTGAATCCAACAGAAGGCAGAGTCCCTGACAAGATTTTAATCTCTCTCATAAATGTAATTGTGTTGACATAATCTGTGGAGATTTCTGCAAAGCATTTTATTCAATGCCATTCAGAAGTCTGATTTTAATACTTTGGCACTACCTGCAAATTAATGTAGTCTTTATCAAAGTGATTAAAAACATCCAAATTATGGTTAATGAAGTCACCAACACATAAGGATGTTTTCAGGAGGGAGAAAAGAAGAAATAAAAAATAATCCTGGATGATGTTGTTGAACCTTATTACAAAATGTTACAAGTGGAAAATCAGTATTAAGTGTGAAAGTGGCAGAATTTTATCAGACACTAAGCCAAAGCAATTAACAGTTATAAACAATTAGTTCATTATTGATGCAGAAATGGCTTTTATTTAATGACAAGAAAAAGATGCTCTTCCTCTAAAAGACCAGAAAGGACCTTTGGGAAATCAACTTCTAATTTCTGCATAAGGCAGGCTGACAACATTCTCTGGTCTCAGTCATGACTGAGAAAAGGTGCTTTAGAAAAACTGCATTCTCTCACAATTGCCAGTGATCACTCCATCAAACACTTCATAAATTGCTCTGCTGACTAGTTGTCCTCATTTTTTTTGGTAAAAACAAACACATTCTCACTGAAAATGCAGCAACAATCCTCACATCTAGCCTGAATGGAGATGCACCCAAACCAGGCTCCAGTTATTTGCCTGCTGGGGAGGGGAGCCCCGGGTCAGTCAGGGCTGTGGGGCAGAGGTGGGGGATGAGCAGAGCAGCTCTGCCACAGGTCTGTGACCTTCAGAGCAGGAGTCCCTTGCACTCCTGCTGCCTTCTGCAAGGCAAAATTAACGGGAAGGGGCAAATCCTGTGCTGTGGACCTACAGCTGGTGGAGAGGATGGAGTCCTTCACTTTACCTTCCCCTAGTGCCAGAACCCAGCACACACGGCCAGAAGTACAGAGGTCTCGTGGTAATAAATGGTTTTGTCACTTACACAGGCATTTTTCTTTGCTTGTTACACAGGCAGAAGAACTAAAGGACTGAGGATATGAAAGTAAAAATATTTGCCTGCTCTTAATACAGGAACATGTGCCAAAACAGCATAAGCTTTTTAACTGTGCTAAATTATAACTCCTCTAAAAGCATTGTGTAATCCACTAGAATCCAAAATCTACACGCTCATCCCAGAGGAGAAATGTACAGTTGTAAGACATCCCTTTAGGCTAAGGGAATAACAAATATTTGATAATTAAATACATTAACAGTATAGAAATGCTGACTGAGAACTTATCGGCTAAGCCTCAAAATGGAAAAACCAGCAAACAAAAGTGAGAGTCTCAAAAGCTTAGAAGAAAGAGCAAACATTGTTATGTTAATAACTATTGACAGGGGTGAAGAATTTTGTATTGAATAGAGATTTTCTAGCTTTTTAACCCAGCTTGTCAGAATTGACAATTATATTACTAGACAGGATTATCTTATGAAATGTCTGTGGTTGAGTTTGAACCTCACTCATTTGACTTTTCTCTTCTACATAACCATAATTTTGGTCTTTGTGATACCAAATTACAAGAAATAAATTACATTAAACTATCATATTTGCATAGTTATTTGTGGACATACATAAGCATTCCGCAATTTTTAAATTGGCTAAAAGCAGCCATAAAACGATGACATGCATTAAAGCATATTACTGAAAATTTCATTTAACACTTCAACCATAAAAAAATCCTTGAAGTCGATGCAGAAGAGCTATAGTGATCTAATGTGCCAACATTCTGAGTTTTCTCTTTTGATATCTTTAAATATTCTCCAGAGGTCAAAGCCTTTAGCACAAATCATGAGTACATTTGGTTTTACACTGATCTTCAGTAAAGCTGGTTATCTACAAGACAGTGCAGTCTAAAGCCTTATGAAGAGTTCAAATATTCCAGAGACCTCATTTATTGACTGGTTAAAGAGCAATAAAAAAATTGTAATGCTTGTTGCCTCTCTGAAATTTTGATGTACTTAGACTTGCAAAGGTTGATTTCCAAAGCTCTTCTGAATTTAATAGGCCCCTTTTCTGTCAGCTGTAGACTACTGCCTCAGCTGATTTTTGGCACGTTGTTCTGAAATGCTGGTAATTTGGCTGGGACAGAATACAATGAATGGTAGAATGGATGAATTACCAGAAAGGCAATTGCTCATAACAGATTAATGGGCATGCCTAATATTTTTGTACATTTAATGCCTCCCAATGCATATAAAGTGTCAGCAACCTATTTTGGCCACACATTTTTTTCTCTGAAATGGGAGTGGATTCAGCCATGCTGTTGAAACTTCTTTGTAAGAACACGAGATATTGACACACATACCCAAGCCTTTCCTCAGGAGTCTTGTTTCAGACAAAGAAAGGCAGAGGTGATACGATAGCAGAGAGCAAAATGTGCCACAAGATGTTTGCAATTGCCCATTTGGTCAGTAGCTCACACAGCTATCAGAGACCACCCCAAAACCTTTGAAACCTTTTGTATGTGTTGTTTCATACATCTGCCAAATAGCCTTTTTAAAGAACATCTCACAGAAGTCTGACAAGCAGCAGAATGATTTCAGGTATGTTCCAGTCAAGAGGTTGAAAACTGTATTTTTGAACTGTCAAAGAAAATAATTTACACATCTCATTTTCAACACAGTCAAATTCTCATCAATAACCCATTCTCAAAGCTGTCTTTTTGGCATTTCTTTCTTCTTGAAGAAAGCCTCCCTATACATTTTCATTATATCAGTGTTTTCTGCCCTTCCCCCCTAAATTCAGCCGAGTTACATGCTTAGAGAGAAGGGAGCTTTTGGTTGGATATGTTGTGCTTGATTAAGAAACCAGTCTTCTCTCAAAACTGCTACTCCTACCACCATTCAAATCTTAAAAATCCCCAAATTCCGTGGCACACAGAGAACAATCACTTCGGTGTGCTGACCACTCTGATGTCATGCCATTTACTAAACAGCCCATTCTGATCTAAATTGAAGAGAACACACAGTCTGCAAGGAGATTAAAAAATTTCTCAATAAGCAGAATTGTTTGATGGTGTTCAGTCAAAATCTTTATTCCAGCATTTCCATAACAATCTAAGTATTCCCACTGGTGCATTTCCTCTGGCAGCAGTCACTTTGAAATAAGGGTGTTGAAACTGGATACTTTTGTATAAAAAAAGATTGCTGTAAAGAGGCATTCTCATAAACAGGTGGGAGAAGAAATAGGACAGCACTTAGCAGTATAACTGGTATACAAGTAGTTGTGAAAGGCTAGGATCAGCTTGGAGGTATTAAAGCAATCTTAAAATTGAAGCTTCCAAGTCATATTATGTTTGTGCTCATCAGCTGGGAGTCATTTAGGGTGATCTTGGTGATACTAATCTTTTTGGAGATGTTTGATGAAAGAGGCAGCTAAGCAAATGTATTCATTTTGAATTTAAAATTGATGAGGGAGACAACCAAACACACCTGCTATGAAAGCATGTGGAACAAGCACTATGAGATGGGAAGTACAGTTAGGATTTAGGGCATCTCAGTATCTTCCCTGCTTGGAGAGAATAAGATGCTGGGTACATGAGCTCTCCCTTGAAATAGCCTTTAGAAAAACAGGCTGTATTCCCCCATGTTCTGAGCACTTGACTGATAATATTTATAAAAAGCTTTGAGATTTTAAACTACAGAGGAAATTTAAATGCAGCTGAGGGGCTAATTTTCTTTTAGGTTTCTTTGTGAAGATCCAGAAGTGCTGCAAAAGTTGCTGCTCATGCTGCTCATGAGTTGTTACTCACCAAGCTTCATGAAAATAATTGAGGATTAGGCCAGTTTTGAAGATGGGGAAAAGACAAAAGGTTATGCTTGGTTTGTATTTCACTAATATTGGTGTAAAATGAGTTTAACAGGATGTAAATGCCCTGCATGTAACCAGGATGGCTCTCTACTGATGTTGTTATGCAAGACAACATGCAGACAAAACCAAGAGCACAGTGGAAACAATGAAACATTCAGGCCTGGATTTCTGTCTTCTAATTTCAGAAAGAAAGATTCTCAAATTAGCTGGGCAAAACCAGATACAATTCATTATATAATTTATGCAAGCAAAAATTAGCATTTCCTTTGTATCTTAGGCTGGAAAATCTGGTTTTATCTACATGAAACCAACCTGCTATCCTCACAATTCTTGTCTTTTATTGTTAATTCTACCTGAGCCTGCTCATACTTTTTCTCCTGTTCTGTTACTATACAGAAAGGAGCTTGGCTTTTCTCAAAGAGAAGTCATTTCCTTTTGTACCCAGTTTGTGTTTAGACCCCAAATCCACAGCTGAAACATTTCCTGCTGGCCAAGTCGCTAGAAGTAAATAATGTATCCTAACCAAGTCTCTCATCACAAAAAATTAAACTAAAAGATATTGATGTAGGTGGAGGCTGGTATCAGTGTAAACTCTTTATTGGTACAACACACTGTCATTTTGCCTGAAGATGAATAATGCAGGTTTCTTACAGACTGAATATGCACATCTGGTGACCTGCTTGACCAGATAAACTGCACCATTGGCTACGACAATTCATTAGAACTACAGCTACAGATTTTTCTAGTCAGGGCTGAAGTAAAAAGCAGACTTTAGCTATCAGACATGCACAGCTGTAGGACAATATCATATCTGAAAACTGAAGGAGAAACAAATTCAGAACTAGGCAAGACCTGGAGATTTCAAAAGCATTGCCCATCATCTCTGCTGGAGCTCTTTCTTAGAGAAGGATTCTTAGCAAACTGAGCATAAACTGATGCAAATCATTCCACGAAACCACTTGCAAGACATGAGCCATCAGATGTGGCTGTAAAATCTGCACTTGCAATTAGGTTGAAGGGTTCTTTGATGGTAATTAAACTCTAATTCCAACGCAGGAAAGGCGAATTGTCATGTTCTCCACATGGTATTTAATTCTCAGATGCTGCTCCTTCACCTTTTTCCTCTGGAGGCAAGACTCTGGAGTACAAATTATCAAAAGAGAGCTATAATTTTGGATCTGACATAAAAAAATATGTGTGACTCATAGACACTATGCATCTGTTATCACAGCCCTAAATACATGATTATCTGGTAGACTGAACTTAGAGTTTCTAGAAGAGAAAGTTGCAGTTTCTCCTTAGAATTGCATTTTAGGTTTGGTAAATAATCACAGGCACACTTTTTCAGCTTATTACCACAATCAAAGTAAAGCATAAAGCACTTGGCAAGTGGCAGGTGTCTTTTAAAGAATGAAGATGATGTGGGGGTGAGAGCTAAGACCCAGGAATTTCTCAGTAGGATAGAAAATAGATCTAATCTTTCAGTAAAGAGCTGGTTATGATGCAAAGCCTGTAATACTGCCTTAAAAGTGAGATTCAGAAATTGAGGCAAATTTTCTAAGATAAGTAAGGGACTGGAGTGTTGACAGGGATGGCAGGATTCCACTTTTTAGAGTTTTTAAAGAATCAGTCTTGGAGCTGATGTTAGCTAATGTTTTTAATAATTACATCAACCAAAAGAAAATTATGTCAATTAAGTTTCCTGGTGACACAAAATTTAAAGAGGTTTTATGAGTTCATCAGATGTGCAAAACAGTGAGACTTTGAGGAAACAAGCAAAATACAAATTGCAGGCAAAATACAAATTTAAATTCACCAAGTACAATTTTATGGGCAATGACAAAAATTTGCAAAATTTTCTGAGCTGCAAACAATATAAAAAACCCGACAGTCAGAAATGAGCAAGGATATGTATTTGGCAGGTAACCTGTGGGAGTAAAATCAGTCTTTAATATTTTAGTAATTGTTATTGATATAATTTAATAAATTTATGCTCTGAAGCAGTAACAGAGTCTTATACACACTCAGTGATTAGTGTTTTGATCTAGTTTTGTAACAGGAGATGGTAACTTCAGCATTCATAGTCACAGTTCATACCTATTTTTGACTTCTTTTCTTTGGAAATAAGACAGATAATATCATCTGTCTTCCCTAGTGAACTGTGCATTATTGCTCATTTTTCTGTCCAAAAAGAAAGAAGAGTTGACATTTCAAAGATGATTATGCTCTTACTGTCATCACAAAAAAAAAAAAAAAAAAAAAAAAAGATGGCCAAAAAGAGAACAGAGTTTGTTAAAGACCTCACAGAGAAAATCTGCAAGGCAGAAAGACCTCATAAAATCTCCAGCTGTAGGAAAAGCTTTATACAGCACTTACTACCAAAAAATCTAAGTCTCCAGTCCTGGAGAAACATCCCTCATTTTGCAAAAGATATTGTCAATATGTTAAAACACAAGACCTACAAAAACAGTGTATCAGTCACGCAAAATTGCCACCAAGAGGTGAGTGCTGGTGCTTGTTCCTGATGAAATGGATGGACTTGTGAAGCATTTGGCTGCGTGAAACATTTAGGAAATTATGATTTGTTCCTCACTTGGAAGAGGGCATTTCAATGTTTTAGTGCCTTCCAGGGAAACAGTAACAGCAGACTGTGAAATGTGTGTCATATATTAACACGTTCACTGCTGTGCCTGAGCATATTCTGTGTGTTTATGTGCTTTGCATGCTGCTACCTCCTAAACACTGAAAGTTAGAGATCTGCCTGAGGCTCTTCTTTTCTTCCCACATGGCACTGGAAACAAACTATGGAAGGGAGGGTAGGAGAATGCTAAAATTTGCTGTTATCTAAATTCATATTTGCACTGCTGACTTCCAGTGTTTGTATATGGATCTCATAGCTGCTGTAAATTATATGATGCTGTGGGATTTCTTTTTTCATTATTTAAAAATTTAATTTTCAATAATTATTAAATTATTTTCAATCATTTTTAGTTTAAAATGGTACAAAGCTAAGAAAAAGGGTTTTGTAAAGTATATTCTGATATCTGAATAGAGAGGAACTAATTAAAGGAAGAGTTTAATGTATGTCTTGATTTTGTAAGTGAAAAGGATGGACAGGAAGGGTCGCTATCAGCTTTTACAGCCCAGAAAATACCTAAAGTAATAAGCCAAGTTAATACCTGAGTACCTTCTAAGCATCTAAACAGCCTTCAAAGTAGCAGAAGTGACTACCCAATTCAAAGACTGGGGTTATCAGACAGCTTTTTAGTAAAGCTAAACCCAGCCACACAAGGATGCAACCTCTGTTAACTCACTGATCTGAGTGTCAGAGTATCCACCTAACTTATATGGAATTTGTCTTGCTTACCCACTCCTCTATGAAGATGTCTTTAACACACAGTCCACTTAAAAATTCTTCAGAGGAGCTTAACATTTCTTTAGAGACAGGACTGGGACATAGGCAAGTGTCCCTGTTGGCTGCCTCCAGCAGCAATACAAATATCCCATAGGTGTTTGTCTGATCCCACTGTGCCACTGCACTCCTTACAAGAATCAGTTCCCACCAAAACCTTTTGGTAGCTAAAAAAACCAACCTAACTCCTTAATTCTGATGTGATAATCTCCCTGAAGGATTCATGGTTGGGGTTTTTTTGGTTCCTGTTGCTTCCTTGTTCAGCACAAATGCAATGAAGAGGCTGCCAAGCAGCCTTCATCACCCTGAGTCCCATCCCTCAGCCCCCTCGGTACCAGCCACGCTGGGATTAACGATTAGCCCACAACAAAGCAGCTGAACTTTAATTCTCTTGCTCATGGGAATAAAGCCCCAGAGTCCATGATTAAATCAACCTGTTTTTCAGACACTCTGGAGCTCTGAAGCACATTTTATAACCAGCTAAGGAAACTACACAAAGCTTTCATTTTCAGTTAAAGCCTCTGCAGTGTGGTGTTCCTTTTCCACGGGGGAGACTGAATTGCTTGCTATCCTGTCTTTACTTGCCATTGTCAATATTTCCTTCAGTTAAGAAACAACTGCTGCTCTAACAAAATGCACAAATCTGCTGAACATCCCATGTGTGACTCCAAGGCTAGGCATAATTAAACATTACCCTTTTCTATAACAAAAATTATTTATTTAAAAAATTATTCTGATGTTTTAAACACATTGAGAGATTTTTTCTTTATTTTGGATAGATGCATGCTCAGGCACATTCTTGCAAAATATTACATCACCAGATGTGTCTTTGTACTTTATAGGGGTCTGTACAAACTAATAAACCATAAAGACAAAGCTAAAACTTGAAATACATGGAGTTATTTGTCTGTGGTTTAAACATCTTCCACAGTGAATATTTTCCTGCTTAAGATGATCCAAAAGTTCATTAACCATGAAGACCACACCTGTACTTCCTTAAATGCTATTCTCTTAACTAGAGAATTTGAACACCTGCTCTCAGGTAGATTTGTAAAATGAAGCAGGCAGAAACTGCTACATTCAGTATAAAAAATAAGAGGATTTTTCCAGATGTTAAACTGCATCCTTGGTTCCTGTTCTTTGCATTAATATCTGTTTAAAAAATATGTTTTAAATATCTGTTTAAAATATCTGTTTAAAAATATCTGTTTTTCCTTACTGTTACATTTAGCTGTAAACTATTATGCTATACTGTAAATTTCTACTCTAAAAAAAAAATCTTTCTAGGAAATAAATAAAGTGCAACAAGAGAGTTCAAACAATTAATTGCCTTTATTAGCCTGTACATAATTCAGCCCTTTGTAGTTTGGGAATTTTTTGCTTACAGGGAACACACAAAGTATCTTTCTGTGTACCTGCTTCTGCATGGTCCTAAACTAATTGGGCAATGTCTTACAAATTGCATAATTGGCTGAACATTCCTAGCCTTCTGATTTTAATCAGGAACACATGGTGCATATCAATAGTCTACTTCATTACGCCTCAAGAAGATCCAGGCTACTGTCCATTTTCAATTAAATTGTATTTTAAAAGAACAGCAACTTGACCTTTTGGAATACCACATAATAGGTTTAAAAACTTAAGCAGCTTTGGGTTTTTTCCCCTGGAATAGCTGACTAACAAACAGAAATAAGCACCCCTCATTGCAGTATGTCACCAAGGATCAGCCTTCGACACAGCTTTGGATGCATTGGCTCTGTCTTGTGATGATAATACCACCTGAAAAAAAATCAATTGCAAAAGAGTACAGACCTGTGTGTCGCTACAGCCTTGGAGCTTCCTGTTAGCATTGTTTACTAGAAGAACATAGAAGCCACAAAAGAAAACGAGTGGGTGTGATCAAACAGCACAACGCTGAGAGGGCTCCAATCCCAAAAGGCTCACCCTTTTAACCAACAGCAGTATGCAAGAGAAAAATAATGAAAAAGCCTTTCTAAAGGTAATGAGCAGATCACTGCCAGAGCTGGGAACAAAACATGCATCTTTGAAGTGGTCAATTCTATTTATTTCTCCTTAATTCCAACTCTGAAATATCAATTATTTTAAGATTCTCATTACATCCCTGAAAACTGTAAAACAGCCAAGAAGATTTTACCATCAGCATAATTTTCCTCTAATTCGGATTACAGGGATTCTTTTTGTTTACCTGTGGTGACAGCAGTTGTCAGCCAGTATTGCTCTGTGCATGATCCAAAAGAACTGAATCAGTAGCAAGTCATTAGACAGCCAAAACAGCACTGGTCAGGAACTCTTGGCTACATGAGATTTCACACAGCTGAATAGAAGTCATGAGGTACTTTTACTGGGATATATCAGCAGCTCTGGAAAGCTCACAGAAAAAAAATCATGCCCCTCCAGCATGTGCTGGCCATGTTGCTGAAAACCTCTCTGGTCTCTGCAGTTGATGGGTTGAACAGCTGGCTCACTGAAGCTGTAAATATCTGTGATTCATGTGCCCCAATGTTTAGAAATAATACTTCTCTCCAGCTTGAATTGACTCTGGCCTTGTGTAAGTGAAAAGTGACAAAGCCCTACCATATCTCTAGAGCTCAGAAACAATCCCACACAGTGTGCTTGTTCATCACCTAATGAGATGAAAGCATAAAACAAAACCAAAAATAACAACAAAACTCTGAAAAATTATAAAAGTATTCACTAAGCACAATAGCCTAAACAAATGGTACCGAGTATCTCTGCAGCTGAGGTCAGAGGTGATTTAAGTTTATGTAATTGATTATTAGAGACTTTAAATGTCCTTGACCTATATCAATAGAACTATTCCCTCACCTAAAAGTATAAAGAGGCATCTACCACTCTCCAGCTAGGAATTCATCTGGCAGAGGTAAGAAAACTACCCTTATTTCAGGTATAAGTAATTTTTTCTTTATTGACAGGTTCTTCAGTGAAAGTCAATCCACTCTCTTTGGAAGTACACTTCCTTCAAACAGTCCCCCACATGTAGCCAAAAGACTTCTAAAGAAAAAAGGAACAAAATTAAACCTCTTAGAAGAGTGTATTGTGGACACTGTGGAATATTAATAGAGCATCCTCCTGGGCCCTGGATAATCAGAAGCCTATCTTCAAATATTCTAACATTCTATTTTGTTGCTGACAGAGGAACATTTGGACTCAGGGTAAAGTTAGCTTTTGTGAATTCTAATTCTCCTGTCCCACCTACCTTCAAAACAAAGACCTTTAAAAACCTGGTGTGGATACTTTTCCAAGTTTAAACCAAAAATATTTGTGGATAGTTCAGCTGGAGTGTCAAAGGCATCAGGGTCCAGGAGGGACAAGACAAATTATTCTTTGTCATTCTTCTCAAGTATTCTCTCATGAGCAAAAAGTCAGATGTATCCAGATGCCATAGCAGCCAACTGACACTAATGACATCCAGACTGAAGATGCAATTCATAAGCAAAGGTAATTAGGGATTTCAAAGACTTACTAGTTAATATAGTGAGTTTTTGTCACTGAAAGTCTTGAAACAAAATGTAGTGTCATTTTAAAAGCTGTGTTTCTTATCTCAATGAGAATCTATGCTGGAATTATGGAGTTCAGTACCCTGGTCTGGTTTGTACAGGAGGTCAAATGAGACAATCCTAATGGTTTCTTGTAGACTCAAAATCAGTGGATAAAGAAACAGCAAATATCTCCATGACTAGTCATAAAAATAGACTGATCATAATAAAAACAAAGGATCAAAAGAATGAAAAAGTTGGGTTTGCCTACTAACATTCAGAAGTATGACCAAAAAAAAGCACTTGAAGTAATAATCACTGTAAATTATTTAAAAAACAAAAGAAAATTATAAACAACAATAAAGCAAAAAACTTCTACCAACACTTGGCGATCTGCTTCAACCCCAGGAAGGGCATTGCCTTCTGTGGGTTTTATTGGTTTGTTTGATTTTTCCTTAAGGTCACAAAGCAAGATTGTCTTCTCTTCTGCGCAGGGCTATTGGACACCTTAATAGATTTCATTATACAAGGCATTTCTCTGACATTCAGCTGACATTTGACTGTTCATGACCTCTCCTGAAGTGACAGAAAATACGTCCAAATCTACCTAGAAATAAAATACATGTGTGGCAGAGAGCAGGAAAGAAATTTCAGGTGGAAGCAACACCAGAATTATTTTTGACACAACCATTTTCACATGTTTCAAGTGTTCAAAAACACTAAGACTGAAAAAAGCACTACTCCAACTCTTCTTCACTACTTAAGACAGTAAAGTCAATAATGGGATTTTCAGTGTAGTGGTTTGAGCAGAAAAAGTGACTATGGACTGAAGTGAGAAAGGGATTACAGTCAAAAGTGCACAACAGACTTGGGTGACTGGCTCCACTTGGTTTATCTTCATTGTACTTACAAATTAAGTGATAGGTAAAATGAAATAAAAGGAGGGCTGACCTCAGTGTCTAATTGCAAAATGTACATCCCCCTAGCAAAAAAAAACTTAGCTGGAAAAACTTCATCCCATTGTGGTTTGTATCATCATTGCTCACCCTTTGCCAAAGACATTGGCTGTCACTTACCTGAAGGAATTCCTCTCTTTTTCAGAGCACTTGCGGATACCAGCTCCCAGAATTACTCAGTAGTTTGGAAGATGCTAGCTGCCAGTTTGGGCCACAAGCCCTGCAAAGGACTTGCCATTTTCCTTGGGATCCTGGCCTCCTTGCCAAGTCAATCACCTTGAAACTGTCAGATTTGCTTCAGTTCACCTCAGACAATTTTAAAAATAAAAGCCTTAAAAATCATTCCTGCAAAACAAAACATTTTGTTCTTGATTATGATACTTAAACCACACTTTAAAACATAAAGCATAAAATAATTGGCATTTAAGATAAACCTGACATAAATATCTTTTCTTCCCTTAGACACATTCAGTTGACGTTCAGCCCCTTCTAAAGAAAAGCTACAGACAAGAGTTTCAGCATTCACAGATCCATCAGAAGCAATGTGCAAATGACAAACTGAAAAATATCACTTGGAAGAATTGTCTTTCAGAAGGGAACCTCTGAGACTTTATTCAGAAACAGAAGCTAAAAGGGCAGCAGCTCAGTAGCATTCATTCTCTGAAACATTTTCATTTCCAGATGACCTAAAAGGTTAGCTTGGAAGCTAGCAATCTATCCTTCATAAATATGCCTTTTTAACTTTTAATATTACTTTAATTTTTCTTGGAGACTATTCCTGTCATAGTAATACTGATGACAGAGCTGGCCCTTATGAAGCTCCCTGTTCTTCTCTATTAGTCTGGGGAGTACAGCTGTCTCCAAAATAAAGAGATACCCAGACTGCATAAACTACTTTCATATTCATGTTTAAGTACTTGAAGTATGTTAGGTGATGTATTAAGTACTCAAGTGTACTCACATGTCTGACTTTGCCAAACCCCATTCTCAAACTAAACTCTTATTCTTTGCAAACCAAGTATTCCCCTCCCTTTAAAACTTAAATTCACTGGTCTCAAAGCACTCCTGGCAGATTAATCTTCATGAAGAACACAGTGGAGCTTCCATTTTCCCTTATAAGACCAAACAGTGGCATCTCCTGTTCTTCTAAGAGCCACAAAATGCACACTCAATCATCTCCTTTGGGGAATTAAAACCCACAACACTTGCTTCTCTGGAAAATCTTCTAACTAATGAGATTTATCTGACCAGCTAAGAGCAAGGGCATGAATCAACAAAGAGCAAGGGCATAAATCAATAGCCTAATAAGTCAGGACTCCTGCTCCTGTGCCTGGATTCTAGTAAAGAAGAACATGGCCCCAGACTCTGGGGAAAAAACATAAAAAGTTTCTGAAGGAAAAATTAAAAATAAAATCCACCTTTCCCAGCTGAATAGTCCTGTCAGTATTAGTGAGTCATACTCCCGAAGATTCCCACCATTATGAGTTAAAATTCTTCTTACTTCAGTTTGAAGCAGCTGAGAGACAGGGGACAAAGAGCCCTCCACCAGCCATGGGGGCTGCCATAGTCACTGTTGTATTGCTTGTGCCACCTCCTGGCTCTGGCCTCCAGCTGAGATGGTGCAAGGGGGGACAGCACAAAGCAGTACCAATCTGAACCAGGGATGCAGAAGTAGTTCCTTAGATGTCATCACAGCTCTCAGATTCTGTGCTGCAATTTGTTCTTCTGGAAAGGAGGGTTGGGAGAACCAACTGCTCAACCTCTGCAAACAGCTAAAGGCACAAATCCACTTCCTGATCGATACAACTTTGATGATTGGTAACTATGATCAATCCCATTCCCCCTCAGGTACCTGCTGACAAACCAGACTTTTAGGGAATAAAGCTTGCCAAATTTATTATAGAACAGTATTGCCCTCCTGTGGCCAAAGACTATTCCAAAGAACCGAATCTTATGAGGGTTTCTCTGTATTTTTTTATTTATTTGTTTCTTTCTTTTCTTCTCATGCACAGCCTGCTACCCACCTTTCTGAAAGGAACTGACAGCTGGGAGACTCACCTGCAAGCCTCTCCAGAACCTAGATCCAAAGCTGCTTTGGGCATTTTTCAAGGCATAGAAGCTGAACAGAAAAATAAGCAGTAGCCATCATCTCAGTCCCTCTAGCTCCTTACATTTCTCCTGATAATGCTCTTCACATCAGAAATTATTATCTGCATTCATCTTCAGTGGTGACGTATGATAGTGACAGCATAACTTTCTGTGCACTGCCATTAATCAGTCCTCTTCTACCTTAGATTTACTGCCTGTTTAGTAATCCAAAAGTAGAATGTGCGCATTTTCAGACTAAGAGACAACCTATTCCTCCACTGGGAGCAAGCATGGACCTTCCAGACCTTCCCCAAACCCATGTAAGAAAACTGATTTTTTCTGATTTAAAAGTCTTTTGGCTTAGGTCCTTAGCAGGACCTGAGTGACTTAGCAAACACAGTGTAAGAGTTTGCAGACACACACAGCAATAACAGAGACTACAGCGGGGCTGACACACAGCTCCCCATGGCAACACCCAAGTTCACAGGCTACAGAATTAATGCACAAAGCAGAAGACTTCATCCCACCCTTGAATGCATAAAGTTCTCTCTGAAATCCCCATAACTTAGCCAACAAAAGTATCACTTAACCAAGAAAATTACAGCTTTT
Organism: Motacilla alba alba; assembly: GCF_015832195.1. Classification (NCBI taxonomy): domain Eukaryota; kingdom Metazoa; phylum Chordata; class Aves; order Passeriformes; family Motacillidae; genus Motacilla; species Motacilla alba. The sequence goes on along the minus strand of NC_052019.1, from coordinate 9,564,571 downwards.
TCTTGGACTAAATACTTGGAGATAAGAACCTCTTAAATATTGATCAGCCATACACCTGAGAAAACACTGTTGCAATAAAGGATTTACATAAACAGCAGGACAAATGCAGCTTAAAGCAGTCTAAATTCTTCACCATTATGTCAAAATGTTGTTGAAAACCAAGATACAGTTTCCGTGGCGAATAATTTCACTTTATGTATATCATGGAATGGGCTTCCAATCTATTTTACCTGCCAACAGTCAGTTAATATGACTCAGCTTTTCTGCCCAGCTGTCAAAGACTGAAGAAAAAAGGATAAGCAGCTCCATCTTCCTTTTCTAATTGTCAGCTATGCAGTACAAGAATGATTGACCTTTCCTTTTCACAATATGTGTGTCTTTAATCAAGTCTGATTTCAATTTATACATATGTTCCAGTATCTTCTGCACTGGATTTTTGTGTTGCTCCATTCAGGTTAAAGAAACCAGTCACAAATAATCCATATAGCCAGAGAAAGTTTGGAAATACATCTGTGCTCAAAATATGCAAAAATATTTTAAGTCGTTTCTGGAAAACAAACAGCCCAAAACAAGGGACAAATCCTGGGCCACAACAGACTTGCTTGGACATAGCCATAGTTTTTCAATGCACTGGAATGCAGCAAACAATGCCCACTCCAAGACACAATTTTGTTCTGGTTAAAATAAAAAAAGCCTTTGTGTTTCAGGTAAGTACTGACAGCAAATTTTACTTGCTGTCTAATTTATGAACATTTAATTTTAATGATCATCTAGGAGAAACAGCATCTGCTCAGCATTAGGGTCCAGAAGAGTCTGTGGAATGTGATGAAAAATCAGAACTTCATACCCAGCTGAGTACATAGAGACAGGGAGAGCAGGATAAAGAATAATTCTCAATCTCTTGGAAGGATCTGAAAAGGTTTTTTACCTATGCTACCTTTCCAAGAACAGTTTGTACAGACCAAGCAAAGAACTGCAGTCTGGAAGGAAGGAGAATATTTGAAAAGGTTTTATCCACAAGATGACAAGATGAGCAAGTGAACACAGCTCACTTGCTCATGAATTCTGTGTAATCAACGTTAAGTCACAGGCTTGCTAGCATTTTGGTTTAATTGGGCAGAGTAACCATGTCTTCTGGATGGAGGTACAAAAAACAACAGCATTTTTTCAGCTCAAGCTCCACGGCAGTCTTGCAGTGAGGACATGCACTGGCCACACCTTTCAGCAATGTGTCTTGTAGGACAGGGGAAGAAGGACATTAGATTTCTTCTGGGAACCCTGGAGACATCATCCATTTCCTTTTGTGTATCTTTTCCTAACCCTATGGCAATGAACAGCCACATTTGGATGTTGCTGCTCACTCTCAAGTGCAGTAAATTTTTCATTGTTCCTTTTAATTTTCCATCTTTTCTAATCAGTTTTTATTTTGGATGCCACCTAGGAAACACAAATGAAAAATTAGTAAGATATTTAGATTCCCATTTATTTTTATTTTGGGCTGCTGGATTCATCATCTGTAGTGCTCAATATTAGTTATGCCACATGTAACACTCTCCAGAATAATTCTTTTCATTTAACCACTTTTCCCTAGAAAACAATTTTCTTGACAATTACCCTGATTTCTTTTCTTATGGTAGCTCATCTTGCAGAAGCAAGAGAATCCAACTGAAAAAGTGAGGCTAAGAGGATGCCACCAGCTAGTGCAGGCTTTTTTGCCTCTCCTCTTGCTTTTTTACCCAGCTTATGGCAAAGAAAGTCAATTCATTGTCCCTCCCATAGCACATTTCTGTTCTATTTGCAAGCTCAGTACTCCTTGCTGTGTTGTGAAACCCTACCTGCTCTCCTTTGCAGCACATCTCTACCTGGATACTGTGTACTTCAGGCAAGGAAAAAGTCTCTTCTTTTGGCTCCTAAGTCTTTTTTTCAAGCTGTTGTACAGAGGAACTTAAAAATCTGTGAGAATTGCTCCCATTCCTGAAAATGGTATGACCTCATCTCCCTCTACAATTATTGTCCTTTTGGGTTCATTCCTCTTGAGCAGACGTTCAGCCACTGCTACTCAGGCTCTGTACATCTGAATGCCTCCTAGCCAATAAGGTTAACAAAATACCCTGAAATCAGTGTTTGGCTGTTGAAGTCCTTCTAACTCAACTGCAGTCTCTCCCTCCTTGAGGAATTCTCTGTGATGCCCACTAGGAAGCACTAATATCTCAGACATAGAAAGGGATGTAGATTTTTTTTCTAGCTCTGAAATCCTCCCTTTGTACCTTCTATAGGAAGAGTAATTATTTCAGCTGGACTGGAAGAACCCATCTGCCTATTTGCTTTATTTTTTACAGTTCCCATGACCCTTCTTCTGCCTAAATAGCTGAAAATTCAGGAACAGTAATGAGAATGAAACATAATGAGAATGAAAACTACTCCGTTTAACATTCTCAAGTGCTCATGCCAGAGCTTGTAATATTCTAAAATGCCAACTGCTGAAGGCTGCTCACCAAACATTAAATTCCCCATATAACAGTAACTTGAAAAATACTGCTGCTTCTCTTCATAAGTTCTGATAACAAACATGCCAGGAAATAGAGATGCTTCTGTGTGTCTCAACAGATATAAAAAAAGATACTGAGTTCCATCTGAATAATGCAAACTGCAACATACAACTCTTCCTTGCACATCTAGGAAAAGAGAGCCAGGAGTTTTGAAAGATGCAGGTGTTTGGTAAAGTTTGAAAGCTACATACACAACGGAAAAGGAACCGGAGTGTCGTGGTTTGAGAGGAAGTGAGTTTTTTGGGAGGTGGTGGTCAAAAAAAAAGAAGAAAAATAATTATGAATATAAACTTAGAAAGCTGTGATATCCATGCTAAAGGGAAAAAATGAAGAGAGCTCATGAAGGTAAGTAAACAAGGAATAGCATGACCTAAGGGAGATGGGAAGTGGAAGAAGAAGAAAGCAAAGCAGAGAAGCAAGAGGCAGAAATTACTCAAGGCAGCAGGACACAAAGGTACTTGCTGAAGACCTCCTCCTGTCACAGCTCACCGTGAAAATCAGCACTGCAGAAGCCATTGGCATTGCTGTCCTACATTTTTGAGGAGAAACAGGGATGAAGTGAAACTGCAACCATACTTGGAAGGAGCCCTTAACTAAATTTCAGACAAAAAAGACACAGTTGCTCTGGTAGAACTGATGTAAAGGAGCACATTTGTGTGTTTCTGTACTGCACTGTCGAATTCCAGAAAGGATGATTCAGGAAGAATGGAGTTACAATCAATTATCTGTAATAGGATGATGAGAGAAAAACACAGCACTTCAGTATATGGTTTTCAAGGAGATGGCACTTGGCATTCTTCAGAATACTTTTTGTTACTTCATTTTCTGTTCCACTAAAGAGCTCTTGCATTTTTATTTATTGAATTTGACACAAACATGAGTTCCACTGATGGGCTTCATCTCACAGAGGAGCAGCATTACTCAAGCAGGTGAGATCCCTGTTAGAATTCATTTGTTCATTTTACACTCATTGTTTATTTTATAGTAATAAGCTACAGCCCAAATTCCAAATAGAAGCTACCTATATATACTATTAAAAATGCAACTAGTCTCACAGAAGTGTCGTTCATGAATTATAAAATATTAGTACCAGAATTAAAAACCAAAGATGGTTTCTGGGATTCTCATTTCTTCGGAGACCACCTCTCATTACAAATCTTGAACATATTCAGAACCTAAACTCCATCTCATTGAAATAAAATTTCCTTTCAGGAAGGGAAACTAAATCTTGCAATTTCAATGGGGATCAATTGGGCAAGCTTTGGTCCATGTCCCTGCACTTGATGGCATCCCATGCCTTTTGATGGCTTTCACTTGGGCAAAGATTTTTTTTTTTAAGTATCCATGTCATGTCACTCATATCTTCCTCTCAAAGTTCTGTCTTCCTCCTTGATTTTTTTCCCTTCATTTTGCAAAATCTGTGAGCTTAGTTTGGGCATCTATTTGGCCCTTTGCACTGCACCTCATGTAATTCTGGTCCTTTTACTGTAGTCACTAAATTTCCCAATTTTCTGGGGTCTTGGGTTTTTTTCAGTTGCATTTCATTTGATCATATCTCCTTTCCAGTGTTTATAAGTCTTTCCTTTCTGTTTCACAAGATTTCGTTTCCCTTCCCGAAATTTGAAACAAGTCAAGATTCCACGTAAAAAATCCTTATTCCCTGCACACTTATGAAAAGGAAAAGAAAATAAAAAAGAGCCTTTACAAGTATGTGCTGAGAATTGGATAGAAAGGAAAGATGGATTCACCTCTTCTACTAAAAGTCATGTAGAGCTGCAGTCAGGAGGACTAAAACAAAGGAACAATAATTCCTGTGAGTTCTTCATTTCCTCTCAAAACAAGTCATGGTTCACTTTAATCAGCTGCAAAGATCTTTTCAGAAAGGGAAGAACTGATAAGCTGGTTTTGATATGCTTATCTTCAGCATCAGCCCTAAACAATTTAGCTGAGGAAGTAATTTCAGGAGGAAAACAGCAACAGTCAGCTGTTATAACTTCTGGAAATTAACTACTCTAGAGGGATGTTTTGTAATAATATAATATCAACACTTGCTTTTTTCTTCTATGAAAATTAAGTGCATGGAGGAAATGATCCACTTTATGAGAATACATATTTTAAAATAAATTCCAAACTGGTTAGTTCTCTTTGATATTCCACTAATTCTCATTAAAGACATAGGTAAGAAGGGAATGTAAAAACAAATGCTTCCCCAGTTCATCTCTTCAGCACGTTATGTAATTCATTTTCTTCAGTCTGACACTGTTTAACTTCCTGCTTGAATGCACAGAATTAAATCCAAGGAAAATAAAGAAGCTATTTCAGAAAAAGAAAACAGTTACATAGATTAACTTAATTTAAATGCACAGGAGAAAAAAATGTATCATTCACACTAAAACAGAATAGTTTTCCTAAATTCAGACTTGGAACAAAGCAGACATAAAATTTCTGATGCTGGAAAAGGACACATTCTCTGGGTTTGCTTGGACAGGAAAGTGAGAGTGACCCATGCAGAGAATCCTGGAGACAGGAGCTGTGATGCAGCCTGGTTTGTTTTTTTTTTTTTTGAGCTGAAAATGGAGTTTTCCCAGAGAAGGCAGGTTTACAGCAATGTCTCAGGTACAGCTGTCAGCCTCTGGGCCACTGAGGGATGAGTGTGTAAAGTGCTTTTAAGACAACTGTGACTTTCCATCCCAGTGAGCTATTGCAGCTGCCTTAAGGGAATATCAGAGGAATCCAGGTCCCTTTAGCCCTGCTAAAGTAGTCAAAATTGATGTCTAAAAGCTGATTCTGACCTTGGTCTGAGATTTACAGAACAGCACACAGTGAAAGAACAGGCTTAATCCCTTGACAAACAGGATTGTGTCTTCAATGAGAGAGCTCAGCTCAACCAGTCCAGATACGTATCTCCAACTATCTTGTCCTGGAAAACTTAAAGCACATCTGAATAAATTCTCCTTAATTTAATTCTCTTTAATTTAAGGTGAATTACATATCTCTCTAAAAAATCAATGTATAAGGTCCACAAAGATGCTTTCTCTCTTATTACTAAAAGAAATTAAAAGAAGAAATAGCTTCACTCCCTGTTTACAAAACCATACTGAGAGATGGATGCCAGGCACAGAGAATGTTTTCTGTGGCCAAATAAAGACGAGGCATCTCCAAAGCCATCTTGATTTGTAAAGCTCCTGTGCTATCAATTCCAACATTAACCCAGAAGAATTTGTCGAGAATGAACCTGTATCTGTATAGGGCCAAAAAGCCTTCAAAATATTAATATCTAATCCAAAATACAAGAAAACCCTACAGGTGCAAGTAGAGCCAGTAGGATTACACAGAGTGTTAAGGTACCTTTGTGGCTCTTCATGAGACCAGGCTGTAAGTCACTACTGAGTTCAGTTTGTTCAGCCTGGAGAAGAAAAGACTTTTGGGGGACCTTAGAGCAACTTCCAGTGCCTAGAGAGGCCCTGAAAGAGAGCTGGAGAGGGACTCTTAATCAAGGAGTAGTGATAGATAAAATTGCTACTTCCTCCTTTTTTTCCCTTTTGCCAGTCCTGCCCTGATTTTCTTTGGGGCTCTTGTTGTGGAGGTGCATGTACCAGCCTGGCTCTTGGCAGGTTTAGGTTCTGGCCAGTCCATGCCAGCAGCCGAATGGAATCTGAAAGTCACAACATGGTGGCTGGTGCTTCCCCTTATGTGGTTTCCTTGCCTTCACCAGCTCAGCAAATCTGGGTACCCCTGACAATATCCTTGTTATGATGCACTTATATTTCCCCATTATGATGCTCTTATTTTCTTACCATTTTCCCATCTGAGGCCTATCTGTGTGATCCCAGCATTGCTGAGTCCCCCCAGAAGCCAAGTATGCTCTCCTTTCCCAGAAGACAGCCCTGTTCCCATTGACAAGACCTCCAAGTCCACGTGGAGTCCATGTGGGTGCTGCCAGAGCAGCAGGTGGGATACTCCTGTGCACCCCTGCCCCACAAAAATGAAGTATCAGGTCCCCAAGAAGAAAGGTGCGTGCAGAACATCCCCCTGAGCACCTGCCAGAGCTGATTTTAGCTGGTGCCCCACTGTGCAAGCAGAGACCCCAGAACTGTGGAAGGTGCTCTGGCCTTTCCCTCATGCAGTTCCTGGTATTAACCCCACTGGCACCCCAGAACGGTTCTGGGGGTGACACTGGTGCTGTCCCCAGGCACTGCTCAGGCTGTGCCAGGGAGCTGACAGCAACATTATTGTGCCAGCAGGACAGGCTCAGTGTCCACAAGAAAGGATTGGTGAGTCTCCAGAGCTGACACTCTATGGCCCCCAGGCCTCTTTTCCCCTCCTGCAGTACCAGGCCAACAAGCTGAGCCAGACAGGGACCAATGAAGAGGGCTTCTACAACTGTTCCCCAACAGCCAGCAGGAGCTGACACAGTTGGCACAGAAGGTCAGGTTAGGGGTCTTCATGCTCACTGTCTGGCAGTGCAAAAGCCAGGGATGCTCTGGTAGCCAGCTGCAAACCACCTACCGGACCCTCATTTACCCAAAAAGGCTCATTTCTGCAGAAATTAGGTATTTTGAGAGGGTACATGGTGTTATCAGCGGTTCCTGTGGCTAGTGGTTCTCACTAGCCAGGCAGCCCACTAGCAGGGGTAAGGGGTAACCCGGCTCCCCGGGGGAGTGTGGCACTGACACCAGCTGCCTCTGTGCCATCCCCTCAGGGGCTGCACCTGCCAGATGGGGGGCACCTCAGACACACCACTACAGCAAAATTCTTGCTTGACAAAGGTGGGATATAATCAATTCCTAAAGACCCCAACAGTGCACACTCAGAAAGCAAGCTATGAAACTTGCTACTTCCTCATTCTTTTCCAGTGTCCAGCCTTGTTCTGGTTTTTCTCAGAACTCTGGCCAGTAAAGTTCATGTCCCAGCCTGGCTCTCAACCAACAGGTCATTGCAGCAGTAGCAGGGCTTGTGTTTGGGGGTTTGGGGTCCGGCCATTCCCACCAGAGACTCAAATGAAATCTGAAAGTTGCAGATCTGTCGTGAGCACTTCCCCTTTTGTGGTTTCCTTGTTGTCTCCAACTCAGCAAAACTGGGAAATCCTGGCATAATTTCCCTGTCATTATGCACTCATATTCTCTCCTTGAAACTCGGGGTGGATAGGAGGGAAGTAGCAGCAGGGACTGTGTCACATTCATATTTTCTGAAAAATCCTTTCACCCAGGACTTTTCTCCTGGGAAGCTGAAAAGCCTCAGAGAAAAAGGAAAACAAATTCTTATCTCATTTGCTTCTCCTGTGTGGTGCTCACATGTGGAATGAGTTTGGAGATTGTTTACCAATAGGTGGCGGTTTCATTGGGTTTCTGTGAATTGTTTTGACTTATTGGCCAATCAGGGTCAAACTGTGTCGGGGCTCTGGAAAGAGTCACGAGTTTTCTTTATTATCTTTTTAGCCTCCTGTAAGTATCCTTTCTGTATTCTTTAGTATAGTTTAGATTAGTATTCTTTAATATAATATAGTATCATAAAATAATAAGTTAGCCTTCTAAGAACATGGAGTCAGATTCGTCATTCCTTCCTGCCACAGGGCACCCAGCAAATACAATAGCGACTGAGCATTGTGAAGAGGAAAACCCTGCAGCCACCCCATCTCCAGCCCCGCTTGTGTTCCCTCAGCCCCTGCAGTACCATGAAGTTCACAGAAACAAATTGTAGGATCATTTATGTTGGAAAAGACCTGACAGATCATCAAGTCCAACTGTTAACCCAGCATTACAAAGTTTACCACCAAACTACGTCCCTAAGCACTACATCTACATGTCTTTTAAATGTCTTTAGGGTGGTGACTCCACCACTTCCTTGGGCAGCCTCTTCCAGTGCTTGACAACCCTTCCAAAAAAGAAAGTTTTCATGACTTACCCTGGTTCAATGTGAAGCCATTTTGTCTTGTCCTGTGACTTGTTATCTGGGAGAAGAGAACAAGCTCCACCTCACTACAGCCCTTTCAAAAAGTTACAGAGAGCAGTAAGGTCCCCCTCAGGGGGGCCTCCTACCATCAAAGAAACCTGTGGAAGAGGTTTTACAGCAACTTCTGTGAGCTAGAGAGAAGTTTGATAAGAAGATCCATGTTTACCCCTGAAAGAATTTCCTACTAAGGTCATTCACATAGAAACCAAGAAAGAAAAAAGAATAAATAAAGAAAACTGCAACTGTCTGTTCCAATAAGCACTTTGTTTGTCTTTCATGACCAATGAGTAAAGTGTAAACTTATGAGTTTTGTAAGAATGTATAAAAAGCATGCATGCTACAATAAAAACAGGCTTGAAGCCTTCTGAAAATTGAGTGTGTTGCTTTGTACTTGTGACCATCTCAACTATGACACAAACCCTGCTCCTCATAAGATTTGCTCTCTCTTAAAATAATCGCAGCCCAGTGGCTGGCACTTCCCTTTCTGCAGTTTCTTTGCCTCACATAATTTTCCTGGTATGATACATTAATTTTCTTCCTTGAAATCCTGTGCCCACCCAGTGGTGGGAATATAAAAGGAGATCAGCAGGAGCAGGAGGTAGTGTGCAGAGGAGAGCCCTACAAACACCGCAGCCCCAGCCTCACTCGTGGCTCTCAGCCTTCCCAGCACCATGAGGGTCCTTGCACCTGCCCTGGCTGCTATGCTCCTTGTGGCCATCTGCTCCCTGGCTGAGGCTGATCCCAGTGTCTCCAGGAGTGCTGCACTTTCCAAGAAGAACGGTAGGTTCTCATTCCCCAGGAGAGAGCCCCATGCCCACTGATTAGACCCTCACGTCTATGGAGAAGGCTGGGAGCTGATGGTCATCACCAGTGCAGAGATGGAGGTTTTCAGGGGGTGTTCCCAGAGGACACAGGACAGGTGATGGCAAATCCCCTGGGAGACACAGGCAGAGCCTGTGCTGCAGTGTGGGGTCTCACTGGGCCCATCTCTCTTCCTGCACAGGATTTGAAATCCCCGTCTGCTGCCTCTCCTACATTTCACGCCCCATTCGACGCAGCATGATCACCTCTGCCTACGTGACCAGCAATCTCTGCTCAGTGCCAGCCGTGGTGTAAGTACCCAACACTGCTGGGGTCCAGGGTGCACCTGCCGGGGCAGTGCCCCAAGGGTGTCCAAGGTTGTCCAGGAGGGGGAAGGGCATGGACAGGGACAACCAGGTGGACCTAGCAAAAGCACCCTGATGCCCTGGCTGAGTGCCTCAACACTGGTTTTCCCAACAGCCTGATCACCAGGAAAGGGAGGGAGATATGTGCAAACCCCAGTGCTGGCTGGGTGCAGAAATTCCTGGAGGACTTGGAGCTCCAGGTGCACTGACTCCTCCCTGCTGCTGCTCCAGGGCAGTGGGCTCAGCCTGCACCACAAGACTGCAATAAGAGTGCTTGAGCTGCATCCTTCTTCGAAAGGAAAATTTATTACAATTGCCATACACTCGTTTAACTAAATTTTGCTTGCATAAATGCTTGAATAAACTGTTTGGCTTTTCAAATCCTTTGGGTGTCTCTGAAGTCTCTGCTGGAGCCGCAACATGACAGAAGGGACACATGGGGATCCTCTTGCCCTCCCCACCCCTGGTTTCACTGCTACCCACTATGCAGAGTGGCCCCATGACAGCTCCCACAGTACTTCCCTCTCTCCAGCCTGGACTCAGCCCTGCATCCCAGCATGACCCAGACATACCTGTGGGGTGACACTGGCATCTCATCCATTTCTTGGGGCCCCCTCCTCACAGCACATGTGGAGCCCAGTAACAAACTCCCTGGGGCCAGGCAGCCCCGCTGGGCATCTGCAACCAGCTCTTTGACATACTTTCCCCAAAGACTAGAGGATCAGGACAGTCTGAGTACCTGACACCCCCACTCCTAGCCCCCTCCTACATTACAGCCCCCTGCAGTGCTGGAGCTGAGGTCCTGGTGCTCCTAGGTGCTGCTGTCTCCACATACACACTCGGTGTCACAGTGCTGCCAGAGGAGCAGGCAGGAGCAGGTAGCATTGTCCCCACCACACCACCTCTGTCCTCACGCCACTGCCCAGTGCTGGGGACATGAGTGGGACATCTCTGCAGGTGACACCAGCTCTACCCCGGGCCACACTCTGCCCTGCACCACTTCTGCTTGGGCTAGGACACACAGAACTATACCAAAAATTGGTCACTTGAGGTCACAGAGGTAAGGGCACTGGAGAATGACACCCAACAAGCCAACATAAGCAAACGAATGGCACTGCAGCCCTTCTCCATTTCTAAAAATTTTTAGTGTAGCTCAAAAATTCAGGCAAACAAATGCATAAAGCTGTGCACAAGTACACACAATACTAGAACAAGATTTGGAACCTGTTGGAGTTTACAGAGCATAGAAGTTGAATTTATTTGCAGAGAGCCTGAAAACTCAATCAGTATTTGAAACGACAAGATAGAACCACCTATTCCAAAATGACTCAGGAATACATACACACACTGTAATAATGACACTAAAAGAAGCTCTAAATCCTAAAATTGATGTGTAGAGCTGCACAAGATTTGGGCAAGGCTGATGGACTTCTTTCTGCATCATGAGTTTGCTACACTTCAAAGCTCGCTTCAACTGCTCTTCAATGCAATGCACAGTGCAATGCTTTTGGCCACTTCCGCATTCAGTCTTATAGCAACAGCTTCAAGGTTAATAATACTGAAAATCTCTGACAGAGGAAAAATGTGAAAGAGAAAACGCAAGACTTTTTTTATTACTTACAAGGCAAAAATTGCAGTCCAGTAAAAATCCTCCCTGGCGCATTGTTTTCACAAATCTCATCACAGTTTTGGCAATCTATTGGTTCTTATAAAAACACCAACCCTGGATTAAACATTGTCAATTTCACAGCATCATGGGGTTTTTTCTTTAATACAGCTTGACTTAATCCGTTCCCAAAACTGCCTGTTGACCACTGCACTCTGGCTGGCCCCTTGAGAAGGACACACTGAGGTTGGCACCCTCAGAGCGGCTCTTCTGCCCAAGAGCTGCCATGTGAGTACACACCACCGAGCCCAGAGCCATTCCCACCCATCACCGCTGGAGAACCCAGCCTAGGTGTCCCTGCATCCTTTGTCACATCCTTTTGTCACATCCTTTTGTCACAAGCCTCCTCCTGCCCACAGCACCGTCCATCCCTCTGCGCTGCCCAGGTATAGGTGTTCTTCTCTGCCACCACCAAGGGGGAATCAGTCCCTTCCATTCCTGCCTTCCATTCCTCGAGCTGCTCTTCTTTTTCTTTGAACTCTCGGACATTGTGTTGATATCTGAAAACTTTGTTTGATGAAAGTAGCGGCGTTCGAACGCACTGCGTCCCCTTGTTCTCGCACAGCTGGCATCAACACCGAGTACTGGGGGAGAAACTACTTAAAACGTGCCACATTCAGCATATTTTGTGAGGCAAGCACAGAGGAGAATGGCACGAAGAGAACCAGCTCAAACCGAACTCCTCTCACGCTCCCCAGACCCAAAACAGGCTCTGGATTTCGGCCTTGCCTCCGCTCTTCCCGCACCGACCTCCCGGCCCCAGCCGGGGGAGGGGCGCGGTCCCGCGCGGCATCTCGGGAGTTGTAGTTCTCCGCGCGGCGCGACATGGCGACTGTGCGGGCGCTGCCGGCCCTCGCCGCCGCGCTGCTCCTGGCTGCCGCCTGCCAGGCCAGCAAGTACTCCCGGGAGGCCAACGAGGGGCTGGCGGCCGCCGACGGCAAGCGGCGGGAGGCCGGGGAGTTCCGGGTGGTGAGGCTGAACCAGATCTGGGAGAAGGCGCAGCGGGTGAGTGGGGCGGCGCGGGACGATGGCGGTGCTCGGAGGGGGCTCCGAGGTCGGGCCCGGCCGCTTCAGGCGCTCATTCCCCGTCAGGGAGATGGGGAGGAGCGGGCAATGTGTGTGAGGGAGGCTGAGGGTGTCCGGCCCCGGCTCGGGGCTGCGGTGGCTTTTGTTCTGTTCTCGGGCACGGCTGTCCCCGACCGTCACCAGCGAGCGCTGCGCTCAGCCCCGCGCCGTGCCGCAGGCGGGCAGCAGCCTGAGGGGACGGATGTGTGTCTGGGCCCCGGGCGGTGTTCACCTGCCCGTGTTTAAAGCAGCAGCTAAACCGCGTGCCCGGGAAGCGGCAGAGAGGGAAGCCCCCGTGGTGCCGCGCAGGATCTGCGCTGGGCTCCAGAGCTCGCCGGTTGAAAGCTTTAGCCGCGTTGTTCAGGACTGTGATGCTCTCTTGTGTCTCAGGGCGGTGGCCTCGGTTCCTGCCCGGCACAGGGCAGAAGGTCACTGCAGGAGAAGAGGAAGCTTCCACCCTCGTGGTTGTGTCGCCTACATTCACATCAAGTGATGTAGACAAATGCAAGAGGACCAGCAAATGGGTTTCACCATTCGCAGACGAGAGCCTTAATTTTGACAGTGAATCAAAACAGTACTTGAGTTTCTCTCACAGTGGACTACAAAAAATGTTGAATTATAGTGAAAATACAGTCAAATTATTTTATTACAGTGGAAATATTTACTTAGAACTAAAAAGAGCAGCTGCAGTGGGAGGAGAAGAATGCACTGCAGATATCCCCTGAATATTGTGGACCATGGGAATTAGGGTGATGACTAGCAAAGGTTCAGTTCTTTTAGGCAATGAAATATAATTAACATTAATTTTGGATCTTCTGTATTCTGAATAGCCTGAGCTATTGAATTGAAGGTAGGGCATCCCTGGATTCAGCCAGACTAGAACCCTGCCATAGTGCTGCCTCCCAACATGCTAAAGGAAGGGATCAAAATTACTCCTTTCCTCTATGGGAGAAGGATAGAATGGGGCATAGGAAAGTGTGTATTAATGAAACACCAGCTGTTGAATTGACAGCTGAAAAAGAAACAACACTGAGACTAGAAATAATTTATAATGATAGTAATGTCAGTTACCTCTCACCTTTCCAATTACAGTCCTTTCTCATGTTTATACCTGGTTCTTCTGGAATTAAAACTTTAGGTGCTTTACATCATCTATGTTAAGATGCTAAAATATAAAATGGACTAACTCTGTCAGTAAGGAACTAAGGTTTAGTAAACTCTATATGTGTGAGCTGGATCTTAGAGGTGCAAAACCTACTTGAACTAAATTTGCCATCATCTGAATTTCACTTTTGGGTACAACTGTCACCCAGCATGTGTTTTACAAAGTGATTATTCAGTATGTCTGGGCAATATATGAAATAAGAGGAAAAACTATGCCTGTGTTTTACATTTGCTTTGAAATACTTCTATGTGTCAATGCAAAACTCTTCATTCCTGTATTGTGGTAGTGATAGAGAGACTACTGAAAGCAGGGAACTTCTTTGTAAAAGTCAGATTCTGCAATTTAGCATTGCAACACACAGTTGGAGGAGCAGTTCTTAAAAAAGCCCCAAAACATTACTTAGTGGGACCAAGGGCTGGCAAGCCAGACTTTCTTCTTGTTTCCCCGAGGGTGAGTGGGAGGGAGTGCTTGATCTTTCTCCAGAATCTCTTTTCATAAATAGTAAATTCGTAGTAAAGAGCTCTTTCCTCTTGGAGGCAAGAGTGTAGGTGAGGATGTTGCAGGTAATGATTGCATCCAGCCCAACAGCAAAGGATGTAATTGTGGTAATGTTCAACAGGTTTCCAGAACTCATTCCCAGAATTGCCAGGTACCTGTCTTGGATGTTAATGTCTAGGCAGCATGAGGAATAAGGAATGAGTTTAAGGATTTGTTGCTTAGTTATTTAATCATTAAACTTAGCTTTTCACCTCTGCTTCTAATTAGTTATTCAGCATGTGAGTGATGTTAGTGAAGTGATGAGGAGTCTTACCATTGACATTTTTTAACTGGTGTTCTCAGGGTCCAGCATGGATAACCTTAAAGGAAGTAGTTCTTGAACTGAATACTTTAAATTAACTTCTGTAATCATTCTGTATTACATTAATGGAACAGGCAAGGGGCTTCCAAAAGGTTTCAAAGGATTTATTATGCTTACAAGGACAGTTACTTTAGTTTCCTACTAAATTATAATAAGAATTAGAAAAATATCGGTCTAATTGGGAGAAATTTGAATAGAATCTTGTTTTCCCTTAAGGAATAGTGGGCTTAATGTAGTTCCTTAGTATTTATTAAGACTTTAACATGTTTGATTGATGATGTCTCCAAACTTTATGTTCAGAAGTTCTGATATTCTTTTCTATAACTACTAGTAAACAGAAAGCTGTACATGTTTATGGGATTGCACTAACTGCAGAGGGGCTCTAACATAAACTGCACTGTGTAATCTTTTATACAGTAGTGTGTTTCTGATGACAAGGTCACATATGAAAGATTTCATTTTACTATATTTGTAGTACTTAGGAGCTAAATTATTTCTTATCTAATTAAGCATGTCTGTTTCTTCCTGTATTTCCTCAGCCCACCTACATATGGTGTCCACACTACCTGAATGCTGACTAATATTAGAGTAACTAAATCACTACCAAGATGCTTGGCCATTCCCTTCACAATTTGTAGCAAACTTTTCATTCAGTCTTGAAGCTTCAGGGCACAATTCTTGCTGAGGAAAATGATACTTGGTGCCACTGCAGCAGTGACACTTGGGCTGTCCAGGTCATCCTGCACCAGAAAAGTAAATAAGTACATGATTAAGGTTTTCTTTTACTCAGCACATACTAAGAACCATAAATAAAGTGGTTCCTTCTAAATGCTTTGTTTCTGTGAAGCAGTTCCCCAAAAGTAGCTGCTAAAGGACACAACGGGGACACTCCTTTGCTTCAGTATTAGAGGGAGAAGAAGTTTTATTGTGTTCTATAAGTGTTATATTTACCTGTGATTCTAGATTTTAGTAATTTCAGTAAGCCAAGTGCAAAATGCAGAGAAAAAATAGTTTAAAAATCAGAGTAATTGTATGCAGTGTCATAAGATTAATTACTAGGACAGCCTATGATGGAAGCATAAACAATAATGTGGATAGTTTCCTGAATTCTTGTCAATAGGAAGTGCATTAGCTTAAAGTAATTACCCTTTTCCTAGTTACTTTAAAATAACCTACTGACACACAAAGGAACGCATGAATCTTTTTACCATCACTCAGATGTTTAAAAACAATACTGAGTTCTGAGTCTGTGTTTATTTAACATACTCCTTCCTCACTGAAAATAATAATTTTTATAATCTGTAAGCTGGTTTTAATGATTAAAAAAACCCTCCAATAGATAACCTTGTGCTAGGACTGACGAGCCCAGGTGGTTTCCAGCTGGATCTGAGCTCCCAGGAGCTGGGCACACAGTACTTGGAGGGGTTTTATCTCCTCTCATCTCTGGGCTTCTCCTCACCTCACCTTCTGTTTGTTGACATGCACATAGACAGAGACAAAAGTAGTTCTGAAGTATTAAAGTGGTTTGTTACATTTATTTGTTTTAAACTGAATAACTAAGGTGACTAAAACCTGGAAGTTCAGGATCAACTCCCAGCACTGCTGCTTAGCCAATCGCATATTAGTCATTGTTCCTGTTTTCTTTGTAGCTCACCAAATTTCAAGCTGACCTAGCATTCATTTAAACTGGTTTTTTTTTCTATCTTCAGCCTCAGTGTTTTACCTTTTTTTTTTTTTCCTAGTATGTTAGACAGGAATACCTCAAGGTTTTGTATGTTTTAATGCACATAAACCATGTTAAGAAATTATCTGAGAATTCTTTTTTCATTTTGATCATAGTAAAAATTG
This sequence comes from Motacilla alba alba, assembly GCF_015832195.1. Classification (NCBI taxonomy): domain Eukaryota; kingdom Metazoa; phylum Chordata; class Aves; order Passeriformes; family Motacillidae; genus Motacilla; species Motacilla alba. The sequence continues at coordinate 9,548,301 of NC_052019.1, read as the reverse complement.
CTGATGAAGTGGCTCTTTGACCTGCAAGGCCATCCTCAGTGACCTGGTGGATTGAAAAATTGTACTAACCAATAAAGGTTTTCAACTCACTATAACTGTATGGTTGGAAGATGGTCCACAAGGAAGCACGTGTGGTGGCAATGGCATGTTGTTTGAGAAGAATTGCTGTGCCATACTGGTTGTTATGTTTCTGTACTGGTTCCTGAAGCAAAAGGGGACTCCACATAACTAAATACAAACCTTTCTGTGTTCTTGTTAGCTCCATCTCTCTGCTGTGAAACTGGCAGAGTTGCATAGTGATCTAAAAATACAAGAAAAGGATGAGCTGAGCTGGAAGAAACTGAAGGCTGAAGGGCTGGATGAAGATGGAGAGAAGGAAGCCAAGCTCAGACGCAACTTAAATGGTAAGGGCTGTCTTGGAAAGGAGGAGTTTAAACTTTGCATCACACACACACATGGTTAGACACTTGTGTTTAAACTATTGAATAACAGGCTGTCTTTCTGGACACTGAGCACACAGGTTCTTTGGAGGTCAGTAGGGAGCTGCAGGAGCCTAACAGAGTCCTTTGCTCCCAATAATTTCAGAAGAGGTCTTTGAACTGTGTATTGAACTGTTAGCTTTTCCTCCATGAGCTGCAAATTCCAGCTCTGCAAGTCACTGATGTAGCCCCTCTCTCACCTTCCATACATCCATGGTTGGTTCTCATGTTTCTGTATCTTCTATTCCCTTGCAGTTATTATGACTAAATATGGAATGAATGGAAAGAAGGACTCTCAACTAGTTGATACCAACTATATTAAAGATGGCACAGAAAGTGACACACTAGATGATCCAAGACTGGAAAAACTGTGGAGCAAGGTGAGTAAGATTTCCAGGAACTGGACTGTAGGAAATCAGTATTTCTTCACTGAACTCTTGGCTGTATCTTCTGAGAGCACTCAGACTTGGAAATTAATGGCTTTACTACTCTTTTGTTAAGTACTGACCAAGCTGCCTTGCTCTGTAGCTCACATCTTCGTGCCCTGAGGGAAGCCCACCTGCATCCAGACCATCCAGCTGTGGCAGGTTGTCTCTGGCAAATAAAACTCCCACATTAATCTGAAGGGTGGAGCCTGGGTCCCCTGAGGTTTGACAGAGTATTTCCTCACATTTCCCTGAACTCATGGCTTCCCTTGTGTGGCTGTCATACTGTGGTAGTATTTCTACGGTGTTTTTCCCAATTTTCTTATTGTTGTTTGTGGATGTTTTTAAAAAGATGTATTTAAAATAGAGCCATTTTGTAGACTGTCTAAAGTGAAGTGTATTGTCAGGAAGGCTTTTAAATAAGGGCTTTCTCAACCTAGTATTCAGCTGAAAATTTCCAGGATTTGCATTCATGCATAAAAAGTGGAATATGTGGAACTGTCAAATTTGGCAGTTAAAACTGGCAAAGTCATAATCTTCAGAAATTAAATAATTCAAATTTTAAGAAGCAATAGTCAGGTAAATCTAACGAATTCTCCCATGAGTCTAGTGCAGTGATAGTAAAGCAGAAAAAAAGATTTTCTGGATTTTAAAATGTTACTGTAACTAGATACAGCTTTGGCAAGGAACATGTCCTGTGCTTTGGGGAACAGTAAAGTGCAATAGGAGAAATATTCCCTAAGCAAAAAAATGGGGTCTGAGTAGGTTTCAAAAGCATTCACTTTTGATCAGGCATTACAGCAAGTATCCCACCAGATTTGTGGGTAGTGCCCCAGCTGTGTGAGCAGTGCTTCTTTAATAGTTAGAGAGCCAGTGCACAGCAGTGATAAAATCTTCACATGCCAGTAGAGTAAGATGCAGTAAAGACTGTGTTTAATATCAGGCTGCATCCCTCATGCAGATGGTTCCCGTACAGTTGTGTGTGGAGCTCCATGGCCCTTATTTCTGTATGAAATTGTTTCCCATGGAATAGAAATGCCAGATGCTTTTCACTGGGTAGTCCACAGCAAGTCCAGCTTTATAAGTCTGAAGCAAACTTCTTTTGACATGATTAAAGGCATCTTATCCATCAACATCTAAATCCTGACCACATACAGATATTAAGAGAATTAAAACAAGAGATCTAAAGAAAAGCTGCACTTAATAATTTTCTAAATGTGGTGAGAAGTGGGAAGAGGTTTTGGCAGTTGAGGGCACTTAAAGCACTTGGCCTGGAAAGCATAATGAGCTCATGTTTCTTTCAGGCCAAGACCTCTGGGAAGTTCTCTGATGAGGAGCTGGATAAGCTTTGGCGAGAATTTAAGCATCACAAAGAAAAGATTCGTGAATACAATATTCTGCTGGAGACTGTGAGCAGAACAGAAGGTGCCTGAACATTTCTCTGGTGTTTCAAAATCAGTACATCTCTTTTCTCTGCCCATTGTTTCCATCACTTCCAAATTTCTTTGAAACTCCTCACATTTCTGTCAGAGCCACTTGCAGATGCTCCCTGGGTTTAGTTTTGCATTAGCTGCCAAAATTCTTGCCAGCTAATGAAACTGTTTCCATTTCAGTTTTCTGCCTGCATTTCATTCAGGGAAAATACCATCAGATTAGCAATGATGGCCGTTGTAGTTTACAGGAAATTATGCAGCAAGCATAAATCCACTGCTGCAAAACACAATTCTAAAGTCTGCAGAAAATGCATGTTTTATCTCACCAGCTTTATTTGCACTCAACTTAAATCCTAAGACTTAGCATTTTTTATTCACCTCAGATTTGGAGTATTTCTGGAGTTTTTGAGCTATCAAGATTTGGCCCACAATCAATAATACTTACTGTTCTTCAACAGATATCCACAAGAATGTTATCAATCCATCTGAGGAGAATGTGGTGAAAGAGGAAATCTTGCACAACAAACACAGAGAACTCAAGGAAAAGTTGAGGAGCATCAATCAGGGGTTTGAACGTTTGCGTAAAGTCAGTCACCAGGGATATGACACAACCAGTGGTATGATACAGCAGGGTTTGGGCTTCTTTGGGGTTCATTTCATTTTTAAAAATTAAAATCAGTGGGCCAGGGCATAGTCACAGTATCACAGTGTGTTGTGTGCCACAGAGGGCTGAAGAGACAGAGCCAGCCAGTCCTGTTTAGAACCAAGCACTGGAAACCTAATGAAAGGATACAGTCAGTGTGTTAAGAGGATAGTTCTGTCTTCCATGCCCCCATGAGAAGGGATATTTCCCCAAGAGGGCAAGTAAATGAGACAGCATGCAGGACAAGCAATGCCTTTATCCAGTTCCTTGGGTTTGGATTTTTTTGCTTTTAAAAACCTACTTGTTTTATCTAGTACTAGTATCTAGTTTTATCCAGTACTTGGATAACTTCTCCCTTTTCATCTAAATAGATCTATTAGAAATGCAGTGCTTAATGCCTGTGTTCTTAATTTAATAACTATTTTGTATGTGAGAAAACATCTCTTCATCTTTCATAGAAGTTGGACATTAAAAGCATTGTGTCCAGATTTTTATTTCGTTATATGTGTTTGCTTAGAATTTGAAGAACCAAGAGTGATTGATTTGTGGGACATGGCCAAATCAGCTAATTTCACTGAGAAAGAACTTGAATCTTTTCGGGTAAGTAGAATTCCAGTGACTTCTCTTGCAGAAAGATATTTTGCCACATAAAGAAACACTTACTCTTACTTTGATTGCAGCCACTTCTGTATTACCCTCCAGACACCATAAAGAAGTCATGCTGCCTTTTTAATACTTCAAATACATAGACATGTGTGTAACTAATCATATGCTGATTCTGTTATAATCAGCAGAATGAAAATTCTGAATCCTCTCAAAACAACTGTTGCATATTTTGAATCTTTGAAAGATCAGGTCCTGCTTCTTTGTCTCCAAGGCACCAGATTTACCCCTCTTACCCAATGTGTTAATTATGTCCTTGGGAAGCACTGTAATCTGTATTCCCAGCAATTTCCCTCTCATGCCCATCTCCTGTACTGTTAACTTCCCATGTTGGAGCTGTGTTGAGCTGACACAAAACTATTGTGATAAAGACTGCTTTTCAAGGAAATAATAAGGAATTTAATTCCTGTGCAGTTCATACCACTTTTATTCAATTCAAGTTGTATAAAGAAAAGATTTATTTTTTATTATCTGACTCTGGCTGGTTATCAGATTTTAAAAAGAAGCTTTTTAAAAAATTTGTCTTTCTCCCCTCAGTCTACTATTCTTATGCCTAAATTTTTGCTTGGTGTTCACTGCTCTCATCTTGTAGCACCTCACAGCTACCCACAGTCTCCTTTTGAGGACTCTGCAGTGGGTCGTTTTCAGCACTGCTTTCAAAATCAGCAGTCTGGTGGTGATGGTAATGGATTGTCCAGAGATTTTTAAGAAGCAGGGAACTGAAAAAGCTTTCTGTGCCTGGCTTAGTAAAGTATCATTAGGAGCGTCTTGGCAAGAGAAAGGAAGGCTTGGAAAGCAACTCCTCTGAAGCTGTGTGTATTTGTTATCTTAGGAGGAGCTGAAACATTTTGAAGCAAAAATTGAAAAGCACCATCATTACCAGAAACAATTAGAGATTTCACACCAGAAACTGAAGCATGTAGAGGAAACTGGAGACAAGGATCATCTGAACAGAAACAAAGAGAAATACGCCATGCTGCAAGAAAAGACAAAAGAACTAGGATATAAGGTCTGTATAAATCCAGTGTTACATACATGTTGAAAGTTTAACTCAGTAGCAGAGGGGAAGTAGAGTATCCAGTGCTGATTTTTCATGTAAGCTGAATGACTTCCAGAAGGGGAGTTCAAGACACATCTGTTCTCCATGTTTAGTACGGCATACACATAATTGTTTTTTATAGACCTAGTTCTAAAAGGCCTGAAATCTTCCTGCTCTCTGCTCTTTCTGTTGTTACAAATACTCGTAGCAAAATCTGAATATATTACTATATTGATAATTTATTGTCTTCCTGAAATTTGTTTTGTGTGTTTTGTTTTCCTGATAGGTAAAGAAGCACTTGCAAGACTTATCCAGCAGAATCTCTCAAGGACTTCAACACAATGAACTATAAAAATTTGTTCTGCTTCGTGGGATCAGTCTGTTAACACAAAGCAGTTAATGTGTTTTTTTGAACAGGGCTTACCAAGGAGTTCTCCTGAAATAGTAAGGATTGAACAGATGTGTCCTGTAAGAATTTTTTTTTGTCTACTTAATTACAAATTTTGTATTTGCACTGTAAAATTAAATGATTAAATATTTAGGTTGCACATCTTGGATCATAGAAATCTTACTTCTGAATCAAGTAGCAGCCTTCGAAATAATTAGTTTTGTCAAAAGGAAAAACATATGCAAACTCTCAAAGGATTCCTTCTAGTAAAAAAATACTAATGTTATAGTCAGGTAAGGTATTCTGATCAATGAAAGCAAGCACTGAGGTACAGGAAGGTTAAACAGAGGCCAGAAAAGTCTTTATTTCAATCCTTAGCCTATTACATTTCCTACTTAAGGTTACAAAAATATTTTTTACTGATTTTGAGCAGTGGCTCAAAGCTGTACTGCTGCACTGTATATGAATCTTTCATGTGGGAGGGGGAGGAAGAGTAACGAGGGAACAAGTACTGAGGTCAATTTGCACAGTGTAGTCATTGACTAACGTGTGTGTACAATTATCTTGTTCATGGTTGCTTTGGTTTTGCTACACTTGGTCATTAAAAAAATCAAAACAAATACTGGTGGGGTTTTTTTTCACCTTCTCTTTCATATAGTGAGAAGTAACCAGACTTGTTTTTTGAGCATGTTGCTAATTCCCGTAATGTTCATTCACACATCAGTTTTTAAGAGAGGAGGGGTAGTTTTGCACCAGAAGGATGTGTTTCTATGTTGTGAATAGGCAGAAAGATTACTAAAGCAGCTTATCTCTGAGTGTGTATTTCAGTTCAACTCCAGTAAAGATTATTATCACTTCTCATTTGAAGACCAGATTTTTCTGGTCAGAACTTTGGCAGACATCAGGCACCTGGGTTGAAATTGTCTATAATAACAATGCTGACCCTCTATTTCAAATGAAAGTTTCAAATGAAACTGTTCCAGGAATGAGGCCAAGGCCAAGGTCCAGTGTGGGTGGATCATTACAGCTGCTTGGTTGAGGAGATCTGTCCCTTACAGATGGCAGTGCTGAGGTGTGCTGGATCAGGTGGCTGTCCTCAAGCCTTGCTCTCCTTGCCTGTTCCATGAGAAATACTGAAAAGACCCATTCAGTCAGAATAGGCCACTCATCCTTTGTCACCATGGTTTAAAACATAACATAATTCTTCATTTAAAAACTGTATCTTCATGTGCAAGTGATCTGAACCAAAACTGTGGTAGCAGTCTTAATTTGAGATTTTCTTTGACGCTAGGATATTTTTCTTTTTTTTACATTTTTAATTTAATTTAAGCTAAGAGTTATTTATATTGCAGAGAATCGTTGTCCATCACAATAAGAAGCCACCGCTTATATTAGCAGTCTCCTTAGAGACAGCTCTGTTCCTGTAGTTTATGGTATACCTTTGGTTGGCAAACTAAAAAAAGTAAATCCAAAAATAGCTACAAGCCATTTATGAGAAAACTGCTTTGTTTTTTTTTTCAAATGCTACACACTTATTTCTTCCCCAGACTGTGGCTTTAAGGGTTGTTCAGCTTCTGCATCAGAGCACAGTTGTATTATCTCACACGTTTGTCTGCATCAATTCCCTGTGAATGCAGAACAGCAATGTAATCTGTATTATGTTAGAAAGCAAAGACTTCAGTTTGCCCTTCAGTTTCCCCTTTGGCAGGGTGAGAACTGGATCTGTGAGCCACAGGCCAGTTTGGTAGCTGTGGCCTGGCTGTGGGGGGTCCCACAGCACTGGTCCTGGGTGGAGACTTTGGACACATGCAGTAAGTGCACATGCAGAGGAGAGGAGCTACACAAAGCACCGAGACACTGCTGCTGCGCAGTCCTGGCAGGGTGGTAGGGAATGGAGCAGCTTTCACAGAGCACGTTCAGATCCTGCTGCTGAGGGAGATGTGCTGCCCATGGTAAGTAGCATATCTCACGCAGCTGCGTGCTCCACACAGGAGGGCACAGCACAAAGCTGGGTTTCATCTTCAGTGTCCACCTGAAGTAGAATATGCTTATCCAAGAATTTCTGAGGAAGTCTGGAACAGCAGAAGGAGCTGGATTCATGGAATGAATAACCAGGGCCTGATCAGTTACTGAACAAGTGCAGAGGCGCTGCAGCAGAGGCTTTAAAGAGGCGATGGCAGAAGCAGGCAGTGGCTGTGCTGTGTCTTTACCTACCACAGCATGACAGTAATTGGGCTCAAAGGCCAGGTGGGCTCAAGCAGAGAGAATGGAGAATGCTTGGCAAGTGCTGCAAAGTACAAGAGGCTGACAAAATACTTGTCACAGTAATGTAAAACTGGGAACAGCTCACAGCTCACCAGAGGCAGAGGCTGGAGAGTGGGGTCAGCAGAGTCACCTCACTTCAGTTACAGAGCTGTTAATGAGTCATCAGGCTCAAAGATGGGGCACACAAACCTAGAGTTGAACAAAATAAAAAGGCTGTTGCTGCCCCTGCACCCAGCTTCCCCTTGGAATAGTCTGTGGCTGAGTTAGAGTACAACAGCATAAGGGAAAGCATGAGCAATAGTCTGTTCCTGTCTAGGCTCCTCAGGGCTTTCCCTGCTTTTTAAGATTTGGGACAGGCTAGGGAGGTGTAAAGTCCACTCTAGTTCCTATGGTCTGCACCTCACACACATCAATGCATCTACAATTCAGTTCATTGTCGCAGTTTTAATGCTCCAGAGACTTCCTATGGCCAAAATAACAAGAGAGGGTGGTATTTGAGGTATTGATTAAAAAATAACTTGAGTCACCACTCCTGTGTTTCTCTGAATAGCAACAAAAATTCAGAGCCAAGATAAAAGGTATAAATGAGATATACCTGCAGTCCTGTACCCTGTTAGAGGTGAATAATGGAGTTCATAGGTTGCATGGAAGAGGCATCTGAAAAGGAAAGAATAACATTTTATACAGTGGTTGATTAATAGGTGTTCTAGCTGATCCTTCTGTAATTTTTCAAATTAACAAGTTTTTAAACCGCTCTAAGAAACAATTTGAAATGCAAAAGCAGAAGAAAAAAAAAAGAAGAACTGCATTTCTTAGGAAAAAAAAATCAGACCATTTAATATTCTATGGTCAGTCAAATCCTGCCCTGAAAAGAACTTTAATTTAAGAAAACATGTCAGTGACTTCATGTAGGACAGATTTTATTTGTTAAAAAGGGGGGTGGAAAGGTGAGGGAAATAAATACATAAGGCATTAAATGCAACAAAAATAACCAAGCCTTTCTTAAAAAAAGTACATCCTACACGTTGGTACAGCAGCTAAGATGGCATCATTCTACCAAGACAAATAAGGAACAGCACTGTAGCAGATTTATTGCTGCAATAATTTCCCCTCTCCCCTCCCATGGGATCCTAATGAATGATAGATCTGGCAATAGCAGGAATATTTAAATTCACCAAGTAGAGATAATTTACATTTTGTCAGGTGAAGTGGCATCTGCCTTTTTGGATCCTGTTTCTGCAGGTGGGGATCCCTGTGCTCAGGAGCTGGTGGGAGTAGGGTCCTTGCCTGGGCTCTCCTGCCTGCTGTGTGTCCAGCTGTCCCTGTAGGGTTCCCTCAAGCCAGGCTTAATGCAGCTTAAGGCAAAAAGCAAGAGACAGAGAAACCACCTTAGCTTCCAGAACGTGCTGCCTCAACAGCTGCTCTTGGCTGAGCATTTACCAGTGAGTAGTACACAGGAAGTTCTAAAATATATCTTATTTTTTCGTTCCATAGCATTTAATGAGAATAGAAGAAATAAAGTAATTTAAGTCAATAAATAGAATAGATTGTTGCTTTCAATACAAACAGACTTACCTTTGTAACTGAGATCTGGGTGCTGCATTTTCTGGATGCATTATGTTCTTTAGCAAAGTGCTGCTAAATCCCAGAACCAACATTTCCAAATAGATTATACAATTAACGTGTATTTCAGTCTATTCACCTAGTGCCTATTGGGAAGCAGGATATTCATCTACAAAAAAAAGACTGCATGGATTTCTTTTACTAGTATCTACAGGCATGAAATGGAAGCATTCATAAAATCTGTCCAGTAGAGCCAAAATAAATTCATAAGCTTTCTTCCACAGTAAATATTTCAAGTTGAACCATATTTGGTACAGCAACAATTGCAACCCAGGTGCTTTTACCAATGGCCTTTAAAGCACTTCCATATCCAAATGTTCAAATGGTATATTATCCCACCCCTCAACAAAAGAGCACTCTCCTAAATCAGAAACAGTACACAGATATTATTGCTTAATATATGAACTTTGATCCTTCACTGATGCAATAATTTATCACAAAAGCTGTCCGTTTTAATAAAACCATCTCCAAGTTTGCCTCTCAATAACTGGTCTACTGTAATTTAAAACTGCCAGTTTCTATAGGCAAAGTGAGTGTTGAATCACTTTGAAATAAGCCTCCTACTAAAATAAAATGCTGTTTAATGTTCTACAGTTGTAATTTTCCAAGCACTTTAAAGAGAGAAGGGAGCGACACTATTTTAAGAATAAACACACAGAGAACTGGAAACTCACATATGAAAACCAATAATTTACAATACCTGGCATTGGGTCCTTTAGTACAACTTCAAAATTCAAATTTCAGTTTCTGATTCAAGAAGATATTTGAACCAAAACCATTAACTCAATGGTCCTTCAGTGGGGAAAGAGTCCATTTTCCAGCCATTTCAGATCCAAGTTCTGGGTCTCACGCCTGGGGTAGATGTCTTAAACAATGTTTGCATTAGCCTCAGTTTGCTGGTGTCACTAAAGCCTTGCCACCAGTCAGGCCTTGCACAAATTGACCCTCATTCTTTGCTGAACTGCAAAACAAAGTTTCAATTCATTATTAGTAATTCAGGATGAGAACACAATTTTCCAGAGATGTTCTTAAGAATTGTTTTTCTTCTCATTTTAATGCCATATCTGGTACAAACAGCTGTACTAGAACTTTTGAAAGACTAAAACAGCCAATGTAACCAAAAAGGACAGTCAGAATTCCAGATCAAAGTGCTGCCAAGGTATGTGTCTGGGATTACAGATGGAACAGGAGTGACCCTATTTAGCCACAAGCATACCATGAAAAAAACATGAATTTTCATCAGCTTCTTCCAACCCAGGAACAGAGTAACTCACCCTGTTCAGCTTTGACCACTTACAGCAGAGACAGAGCAGGGTGCAGTTAGTTTGGCATCTTCACAAGGGCAGTGTTGCTGCTTGGCACCAGGTTTCTGTTATCCAGTTCTTCTGTCTCTTCCTGCAGTGCTCAGGGCAAGCTCCATGCTGATGGACAGAGGGACAGGGCTCCCATCACAGGCCATGCTGCAGATGTGGCCAGCTGCAGGCTGTAACTTGCACCTTGACAATCCCCAGACAGAGCAACAGCAATGAGAGGCTCTAAGCTTGCTAAATGTTTCCACTGTATTTGCTGTCTGCAGAGCTTCAAAGCAGCACAGCCAGGGCTATCGCTGCCGTCGCTGCAGGAGAGGCATTCCCACAGCTGTCACTTCTGGTCACTTCTGGTCATTTATGGTCACTACTATCATGGTTTTGTAATCCAAGATCAGGTCCTGGGCTTTCAGCAGACCTGATCCATCTCTACAAACACCCCAGCCACTGTAAATTATGCTGGTGCTGCTGAACACAGAATTAGGGGCACCTCCTTTCAGGTTACAGTGCTCTCTGTTTCTTGGCTCTTTACACACACATATCTTGTGGTCCTGCCCTCCTGCCAGTGCTGCCAAAGGACAGCTGCTGCTTTCTGGTTCTCTGCTGACACCTACCTCCTTCATCAAATTCTCAGGCACATACTTTCCTGTGCTTCCCAATTTGTGTCCAGTGCTGCTGGCTGTTGGGAGTAAAAGGACAGAGCGTTACAGCAGCCAAAGGCAGGCCATGGGGTACATCCTCCAAATGTGCCAGAGACACGGGGGAAGATGAATCTGAGTGATTCATTACATAACAAAACTCCAGTATCCAAAGAGCAGGTTCCTTTCTGAACATCTAATCAGCTCTATTTTCTGTATATGGACTATCCATAAATTGCCAGCTCAGCCCACAGATGAGTAAAATTTAACTTATACAATAGCAGATGCTAGGGCTTTTTTTATTTATTTATTTTTCTTTTTAAGGATTTCACAACCATATAATGTAGAGAAAAATTAGTCATGCTAAATCTGCTTTCTGATCCCACCCCCCTTACTGCATATTCCTCAAATAAGCTGACACGTATTATTTCAGTAAAATGATGATGTTACATACGCCTCTGTGTACACAGTGGGATAATAAATTTGAATTATTTCTAGATGCCCTGATGCAGGCAAGCATTTGAAAGTATATAAGTTTTAAAGTTCACTCACCCTCAAGTTTTTTACTAACTTCAAAGTTCACATGTCACTTTCCTAAACCTGCTCGCTGTCTTACAAAACTATTCCTTGTATCAGAATCCAGGTCCAGATTACATGTACTTTCCTGTCACTTATATTCCAGCCTTTCAGAGAAAATTGATAGCTGATTTATCAATAACCAACTGATACCACTCAGAGTGAGGCTACTCTGAAGCCTGGGATGGGATGGGATAGGATGGGATGGGAATAGAATAGAATAGAATAGAATAATTTTAATTGGGAGTGAGCAGTATCAACTAACTAATCCCCCTGCCTGACCAATTCAGGGCTGACCAAAAGTTAAAGCATGTTATTTAGGGTATTTTCCAAATGCCTCTTAAGCACTGCCAGGCCTGGGACAAGAATCACCTCTCTGGGAAGCCTATTCCATTGTTCGACCAACCTCTTGGTAAAGAAATGCTTCCCAAAGTCCAGTCTGAACCTTCGGTGGTGCAGTTTTGAACCATTCCCGCACATCCTAACTCTGGATATCAGCAGGAAGAGCTCAGCACCTTCTTCTCTGCTTCCTCTAAGGAAGCTGCAGAGAGCAATGAGATCACACCTCAGCCTCTTTTGCTCCAAACACAAACCCAGAGCCCTCAGCCTCCCCTCAGAGCACTCCCAGCCCTTTCACCAGCTTTGTTGTTCTCGGGACACATTCAGGGACCTGGCCTTGCTTCTTAAATTGCGAGGCCAAGCACTGCAGACATCACTCAAGATAAGGCTGTACCAAAGCTGAACACACATTCACCTCTTTTGCCCAGCTGTTTGTGCTGTGTTTGGTGCAGACCTGCTCCTTACAAAAATTCCTTTTAATTAATTTTAACTCTACCTGCCTTACTCTGCTTTGCTTGTTCTAATTTCTGTATGAGATTAAATTAACATTTCCTTTCAAGTTAGATTGTAGAACATGGCTTGTATGACTGGTCAAATGAGAGCTGAGGATCTTCCCAAAGAAAAAGTGACATAAAAATGTAACAGCAATGTCATCTTAAAAAAAACCCTATAATTTTAACAGTAACTCATAAAATACTGCATCTTCTTCCTGTGGTTATTGTACCAAGCATGTGTCTTATTCCAGACAAATCAGAAGAGAAACTTACCACGGGCTGCATGTTTCAGCATCTCACAAAAAAATGTAAACACTCATAATTCAAATTCAAATATAATTTTCCAAGCTACACTAATTAAAACTGGTTTGTTTACAGCAGAGAGGGAAAATGAGGATTTTTTCCAAGCCATTTGCTGAAAACAACTCTCAGGGCAGATTTTCACAAACATTTACATGCCTAAAGACACCTACTGGCATTTTCCACAACTAGGTGCCGGAGTGCAATTAAACCCCAGACAATTATTTGCGTTGTTGGGAAATTAATCCCTCCAAACTCCAGCCCTCCATCCTGCAGCCTGTTACCCTGGAGAAAATTCCATCACCCAAATATTTTCATGTAAAACTGCTTCATAGCAGCTCATGAACCATGCCATTAGCCCCACTGAAGCAGCAGTTACATTTGGCAGTAGGTCTAGCAGGAAGAAAGAGGTACACACACAGCACGCCAATGCTTGTGCTCAAACACTGCACTTGATGACAGCTTTTTCTTATCACCAAGAGCACTTCTGCCACATTATAGTCCTTCAAGAACACTTTTCAGAAGTACCAGCCACATCACATTGTCTTGTTCTTCTGGTAATTAATACTTTGTGCTCCTGGTAAAAAAACAGGAGGCAATCTGACTCTGATAAAATGTTAAATTAAAAATGAGCAAATTCTTCTTTTTATCATCAGAAGTTACAACTTGCATTTATTTCCAAAAGCATGGAGGAATTTTTTTTTTTCCTTCTTTTTTGTTTTTTTGGTTTTTTTTTTTGCAAAGAGCTCTGTATCTGGACTCATCCCATAGAAATCACAAACTGTATTTTAGATCACTCAGGCACATGTTTTTATGCAAGGTATATGAACAAGCACAAGCCTGCTAAGAGAACTATGGTTTGATTTCCATTGCCCTGGTTCACTAGTGGAAGTTGAAGGCACACGATTTCATTTATTTAGGAAAAAAGGTTTCCATTTCTGTGAGCTCCTGTTGTTCCAAAGGGAAAGCTCTAGTTCCTTCAACAGAAATGTCAAGCCTGTAACTTGACAGGGACGTACAACCTGCAGGTACTACTGAAACAAAAACCAACCAGTTTTTAACAGATGCAACAGTATGGCTTGGCCTCCTGCTTCAGCTCCTAATGTAACTTAGTGCATGAGAATATAAAGTGAATTTAAAAACTAAGTGAAAGTCATCTTCTGTTTGTCCTATTCTAGTGAAGTAAAAATAATTTAAAATAAACAGAAATTACTATGATATACACAAACACATGTGCACAGAAAACCATGTGCATGCACAGATTCACAGCCCTGCTCAACCTGAAAAAAATTTTTTTTTTAAAATTGTGCTTCCTCTGTGAGGCCAGCAGCAATCTAAAGACCTTTACTATTGTGTCAGGTCCTTACCTATGCTACAAGTCCCAGATTTAATGCAAGTAACATTCAGAAAGGAAGCCTTTGTAGAGACCTTGGCTAATATATTTTCCTGATAAACAGATTTTTGCAATAGAAATATTGTAGTTTCATTATATATTGTCATGGAAAACGCTGCATTTCAATGCATCAGTCAAGCTCATCCTAAATATGAAATAGTCCCATAACAAGAGATTTAACCTTCCAAAAGCTGAAATCCAGTGGAGGATCCTTGACTGAAGAAGTCAGATAAACATGGCCCCAAGAAGCCCAGGCCATTCCAGTTGTACTGAAATTTAAAAAGCAGATCACCACTGTACACTTGTCAAAGAAAAATATTTTAAATTTAGAATCTCATAAGAAAGATCTCTTTTCCCTTCAGAAATATGCTAGGTGGATCAACAGAAAAAATACATCTGAACACAGGACAGATAAGAATGGCAATTGTCAACTCTCAAACACTGGGGTTCTTTTATTTGAGAGATTTCTGGTATTTTACATTACTATTGAGGCTACATTCAAATAAATTTGTAGGTTAAATTCTGCCTCATAAACAAAACCCCACCTCTCATTTTAAGTCACTTAGTAAAACCCTCCCTGGCACAAAACTTCCACCCACCAAAATAATTATAATCATATCTAGAAAACAGAATTTGGCTGTAATATTGGATCTTAAGAGGACACAAACAAAAAATCATAATACCCAAGATGTCACTCCTGACAACTTCTGGTATGTCACTCCTGACAACTTCTGGTAGCCAAAGCTGATATGTTATCAGAAAAAAATTTTCTTTCCTTCCATAGTACATTTCTTTGTTAGTCTAGCATCACTGCCATACATCCCATATACCATTTTATTTAAATAACATTTTATATAAGGACAAATAAAAATATTTACATAGACAACATGGGAAATTAAGTTTTTAATCATAAAATCTCACTGTACAAAAGCAAGATATGGCAAACTCATGGGTAAACCTATTTTACAAGACAACATCCTGTTGTGCCTCAAGGCTGTAGCATCTCTGGAGATATCATCCTCTTACACAGAGCTGGTTTTATGCTACTTAGGGACAGCAGAGAATTATTTAATAAAGTTTTAGATTTAAGGTGGATGCTGGTTTTACATTAGGAATAGTTTTGTGACATTAAAGACTCAATTTTGAAAAGCGAATCTTTCTTTTGAATACTTTGGTTTTAAAATATGCTGTGGGAGAAAACTGAGACCTGATTTTCAAAATGATACAGATGTTCAGCTCCAGGAAAATTGCTAAGAATTACAGGTACCCAGCAACGACAAAATCAAACTTATGGTTTGACCTAGGCTTTTTAAGAACAGAAACACCCAAATGCCCCTTCACATTACTGTGGTTTGTAGTCATAATTAAATAACTTGTTTGTGTGCTCTTGTCTGTTTGCAGACACATGTGCATCCCTGACACTCCAGCTTTTACATCTGGGCAACTTTAGCCAAAGCTGCAGGACTTGGTGAGGTATAAAACTGAATTATCCATAGGTATATTTGAGCATGTCCATAAATAAGCACATAAATTGAACAAAACTGTACCTGCAAAAAGAGCAGGCACTGAACTTTCTTGCTTTTGTAAGAGTCCATTAATATATTAATAGAGGTTTTACATATTTTATACACTCAGATATATACATATATTTTATCAGTAATGTGCTTACATACAGACATATGCAAACATATGTGTACACTTACCACACACACACTCACATTCCCTTATCTACACACATTCAAGTTCTTCATTTTCAAAGAAAATGCCACCTTTTAATAAACACTGAAATTGGTTCCAGGTTCTCCATGATTTTAGAATTAGAGAAAGGTAACTTACATCTGTCATTGCATATGACAAAAAATCTGGACTTTACAACCAAATTAAAATAAAAGGAAAGACCAAACACACCCCTCCTGCTACCAGCTCTCCAATTAGGAATCAAGATATCGGAATGGATCTGGTACAACTGCAAGAAGCAACGGCAGCGATTTGTGAGAGTGCATTTTTACAATAAATGTGAATCTTTTGGAAGATGAATTCGTATGGATTTGTGGTGAGCACAAAGTTCTTTCCTAGACAGGTCACTGCTGAGCTCCTTTCTTCTTCTGCTCCAGCTCCTGCAGGCGCTCCTCGCGGCACTGCGCGTGCTGCGTGCCCACCTTGTGCGCCGTCTCGGTGGCTGCAATGTCAATCTGGGCATACCGGGACGATCCACTCCCTGGAACACCACATCAATCCTTTAATAGGCTACACCCCTCACACATCCCTGAGTAAAAAAGCTGTTGTGACACTTCCTCCACAAATTTCCTGAATTGTCTTTGTCCAGTCTCAGAAAAAGCTGTGCAATGGAATAAGGTAATAACCACCACTAAAACAAAACACCTCGAGAGCTCTGTTATCTACATATTCTAGTGGTCTGGCTTTCCTCAAATAAGCAAATGAATCACTTGCATTTCTGCCCCAGGTGTGAATCTCCACCCCTATTACTCCCCAACAATGACAAAATTGAACTTGGCTCTCCCACTTCTAGGAGGCTTCCTCAGCAGGCTACCAATCAGGAAATCAACACCTGCTTTTTGAACAGAAAACTCTTGTGGCAGCTGGCACTGTTCTTTGTCTGGATTAGGCACCCTGGGAATGTTCACCAGAGCAACCACCTTCAGCCTCACACAGAATGACACTACAGCTCTTTTTTCTTGGCAATAGTGGAGACAAGTCAAGTAAAATACTTAAGTATTAAGAGTTAAGCAGTAAAATACTTCTGTAAATCTAGAGGCTGGGAAAATTTTAATATGAAAAAATAAAGTATTTATGGTCATTACAGGCACCTTTAAAGTTACACAATTTGAGATTGGGAGGGTATTTGACATTTAGGAAAATTTATAGTATTTAACTCTTCATTTTCAATGCTTTGGTTCATTGTCTTTAAAATTAAGAGAAAATATTGCTTTTACATTTCAAAACAATGTTGTAGAGAGAACTACATTAAGGTCTGGGAGAATCTTAAAGTACATAATGAAAAACATAAAAACATTTAAAAAGCAAAAAGCATGGGAAAAGTGCTAGCATTTCAAAGTTAATAAAATTGCTGAAATTAGAAGTATAAAAATTAAAATCTTTATAGCTGAGAAGTATAGATGGAAAACCTATTAATATCAAATGCAAGGAACTAAATGCCAGATTCTGATGAGAGGCTTGGTGTAGCAAGGACTGCATCTCTAAATGACAACACATGGCAGATGTATTGCATGTTTATGTGCTAATTGCCCAAATTAAGCATTAGAAGTAAAATATCCAATACAGACAAAATAATTTTTAAAAAATTAAAAATGAAATTATTTGCATTTTCTCTGTAGCATTTTCACATGCCCACATGGAGAGCAGATAGAACACTGTGTTCTGTTCTGAATCATTTGGTGCATGGCTCCAGAGCCAGTGTCTTCAGGAGCAAGCCCTGCACACCCACAGCCCTGTTTCTGAGCCAAGAAAGAAAAATGAGGTAAGTGTAGTCCTAATATGCAATGAAAATCTTGGGAACACAAGCAAATTACTGTCTTTCAAACTCCAGAGTTTGAAATGTTCACTTTAGAAGGAGTGCACATCCAATCACCTGTCAAAGGGATGCAACATCTTATAGAACTTCATTACTCAAAAATTTTTTCCAAGAAGAGATGCCAATTAAAAAAACTGCCTCAGAAACACAACAGGGTTCAACTCCTCTGTTAGCAGAAGCCTGTGGGTAGATCAGATGGAATCATTAAAGTTGGAAACAACCTCCAAATTATTGAGTCCAAGCTTCAACAGAGCACCACCATCAACTAAGCCACAGCACTGAGCGCCACACCAAGTCGTTTCTTGAACAGTTCCAGGAATGATGACTCCATCACTTCCCTGGGAAGCCTGTTCCAATGCCTGACTATCCTGTCAGTGAAAAAAATCTTCCTGATGTCCAACCTGAATCTCCCTTTGGGCAGCTTGAGGCCGCGTCCTCTCCTGTCACTGTTTCCTGGGAGAAGAGGGCAACCCCCACTTGACTACAGCCTCCTTTCAGGTACTTGTAGGAGGATCAAGGTCCCCCCTGAGCCTCCTTTTCTCTAGGATGAACACCCCCAGCTCCCTCATCTGCTCCCGGTATGAAATCAGGGCTCCACATACCCCATACATTCTGCATATTCTTTGCTGTTTAGAAGTACCACAGACTTCCTTACCTCTTATGCTTGTGCTCGATTCTTGAAGCTCCAGTTCCATATAGTGAAGCTGTTTTTTGGAAGTAGGGCTGACAGGAATATTAACATAGGTGGCTGTCTCACTGTGGGGTCGATCTGGTGTAGGGACATCAGCTGAATATCCTACAGCCCCTTCTGAAATAAATAACAAGTCACAACAGGCACTGTTTGCAATGACCAATGTTCATACAGACCCACAGAAAGAGAACACAGAGCAGCAATAATTCTGCTTGCCAAACAGGACATTCCTCAGTGGTAGATGGGACATGAGAAAACTACAAATTCTACTTTAAATATCCTGAGGTCAAGTCAGGATCTATGCAGAAGGCCACAGACCACAGACAGACCACAGACCCCACAGGGGTCTTGCTGTGTTGTGGTAGAAGGCAAACACTCTGCAGATATTTCTAACAGCAGCAATACCTTAGCAGAGCTTTATGTGAAATAATTTGTTCTAGGAAGATGTGAACTACTACATCATCTGCAAGACAGAAAGAAAAATCAGTAGAAGTTCTTAAAGCCTGTCCTGAAAACAGGGACTGAAGAACTGTTTCAAGCAAAGGGACAGCAATCTTGAGGAGACAATGTCGACAGCTTCCCTGTGCAGAATTGAAAAAGATAGGAATGATGCCAAGTGAGGACAGCAAAGTATTAAAGGACTTTCATTGCAGGAAAGAAATAGTGGGAAAACCCTTCTAAATAGTAAAGACCACAAGAGCTTGAGAGGAAATCCCACAGAGTTTTCTAGAACTTTCTAAAAAAGACACAGACCAAGACCTACTAGGAAACAGTTCACATAAAACAATTTTGACTTAAAAACAATTTTTTGTCTACTAGCTTAATTCTCAATACCTCATCTAGCCCTGCTTTCAATTATTTTAATCTTGTCTGCCTGTTCAGTCCAGCTGGAGTCCTTAGCCTTAAAGACTTTCTATTCTTAAGTCAGTTTGAGACAGAGGAGTGCAGAGGGAAAACAGTATCACTTTGAGTTTCTCCTTTTTCATGAAGTTCTCCTCTTAAGCCCTTCCTTGTCCCCACTAAGAGCTCATATCAAATCTTTTTTTGTCCAAACTGCTGCTTTTCCTTTTTGCCCATTTAGACCCTATTGAGATGTGAACAGAGAGGCAGTAGGATATCAAGGCCTTTTAGAGCAGAGGGAAAAATGGTTTCTTATATCCAGACAACAGCAGCAGTGAATAACCATTGAGGGAAACTTTTTCATCTTCTTGGTAGTATTATGAGTAGCAGAAATAGCTTATACAATGTTAGGCAACAGTATGGGTATGTTCTAGTATAATGGAATCTCCCCAAGCTTCAGCTGTTTAAATCAAAGGAGTCTAATGTACTGTCCAAAAACTGGAAAGACTGGAAATCTGGCCGATTTTCTCACAGATTTTCATTAAAAAACATAGGAAAATCCAAAAAGAATACAAATATTTCTCTGTCAGTCAGACTTCAAGTTGTTGTTGCAAAGCAAGATGTTAAGAACAAAATGACAAAATCAATGCAGAACTGAATGCAGAAGGAATTTTTATATTTTCATCAAACACATTCTAAGAAATTATTTTCAATTATTGTGTCCAAAGTGTTGCAAAGGAATTTGGCCTGATTGAGCAAGAAAGGACTCAGAAGAATCATAGAATTAAAAACCTGCATCACAAAAGGTTAGAAGTTGCAAGCAAGTGACAATCCTAAATACAGAGTGACGAATAGTCCTGAAGGAAAAGATAATTTTTGAAGTCTTTCTGTATGCTGTTAAAGTGACCTAACAGAAGTGTTAAGTGGAGCATCCTCAAAGTTAGCTACCATGAAAACTAGCAAGATCCCCTAGATGACTAAACAGTTAACAGGTTTAAGGAAGCTGAACATTATACCTGATGCAAACAAGCCAAGAGATTTTCCTGAGAACTAAAATACTGCACATGGAGAATTGGTAGGGCTTTGTAAAAGAAAACCAAAAGAAACACACAGGGGGAAAAAAAAAAACCAAAACAAAACCTGGCCATGGTCATATATTCTTCTCAAAGGAAGAAGGAGAAGAAAAAAAAAAACAACAAAACAAAACAAATTAAAAAAGACACACAAAAAAAACCAAAAAAAGCCAAACAAAAAAAAAACAAAAACAGTTGGGCAAACTGGAATGGAAGGAAAGGAAAAGCCTTCTGTTGTTCAGTCAGTGCTGTCTCAATAGAAACTGGGCTTTCTTTGTAAACATAGAAATACTTGGTTTCCATTTTTCTTTAAAAAACCCAACCAAACAAAAAAATCCTTCTTAGGCACTGAAAACTGGCTTTTATTTGTTTGAAGAGGAGAGTTTATTTAAGAAGCACAGTCAAATGTTCCAACTAATGAAACATGGTGCACAGAGTGAGCCGTGGACAGTGCTGGCAGCAGTCCCTTCTGGGTGGACAGACAGGAGGTGCTTCCAAGAGGGGTCAGAGAGCCAATACTTGAGAACATTGTGAAAGGAGGATTTGAGAGAAGAACAGACCACAGTGCATGCTTAAACACTCTGAAAGAATTGCTAGAATATCATGATTGCTTGAAGAGAAAGGGGGAAACTGTAGAAATCAAAAAAGATAGTCAAGCAAGTAACAGGAGAAGAGTAAAAGTAAAAATTTAGTGGCCCTCACCTGAGGGGAAAAGAAAGGACAAGACTATAACTCGGGAGGGAAGAAGAAATATTTGAAACTGATGTTGCTGTCTTTCTTTCAGCAAGTGTTAGTTATTCATATTTCCTCCCCAATATAGGCACTGTTCTCAGAAATTAACAATAAATTTCACAGAAAGAAAAGCAGCACTATAACTACATCCCAAAGATAAGTGTGTGTGTGTGTGTGTGTGTGTGTGTGTGAGCATGCATGTGAAGCTGACATGTTCAAAGGGCAACACTTCAAAAATTACACTTAGAAGAGATCTCAACAATAAAAAAAAAGGGAAAAAAAAGGAACATGAAAAAGAAACAAGAGGTGTTAGTGACCTCTGACACAAAAATCTGTACTCACCAAGTTCCTCAGAACTAGTTGGAGTTCCAGGTTCTGAAGGAAGTGTTAGCATCTCATACCCACCTTTAGGACCTAGAATACAGGAACACTGTTAATGGCTTTGGATTTAGGAATTTGTGCAATATAATCAAAGCCTATGTTTTTCTGGTTTTGACTTGTAACCTGTTAAACTAAATCACACAGAATAACCTCAGAAAGCATCAACAGTGGCTAGTGCTGACTTTCCTGCGATGGTGATGTTGGCATTTCCTTATGAGCCTAACACCAAGGAAATAAAACTGAGGACACTTTTACAACTATTCACACTGAGGGCCACTGAAGTCAACAGCAGTGCATTTTGCTGTACAGCAGTGTGGGAGCAGAGCTGTCTTGCATGCATGAATCAGGGAGCAATGCGTGGGTGATCTTGGGAGCATCTGGAAGACTCTTGTTAAAATTCCACCTCCAGCATGATGGATAATTTCTTGATTTCTGAAAAACCATCAAAAATGCTTAAGCTAGCCCTTCCAAAGACAACTTTGCTTTCCAAGTGCAAATCACCATCTTTACAAAGAAGCCAGGCTGCACGACATCATTGGTCTTTCCTGAGCATGAAGCTGAAAAGAGATGTCCTCGTTTCTTCACAATCTCAGACTCCACCCCAGTTAAAACCAGGCAAGCAAAAATGCTATGTCCATAGAATGAACATATTGCAATTAATTTTGAATGACAAACACACATAATCTATCTGCTGGCAGTGTTTTTATCCTCCATTATCATAAAGAAGTATATTTAAATGTGGTGGGTGTTTTTTCCCACATTATCATTGTTAGGGTACAGGACTTCTCATGACCTGAGGTGAATTTTTTTGGTGGGTGCCCTTTGTTAACGTGATGGCAGCATTTCACTGCTGTGAATAAGATTACTGCTTATAATCTGTCAGTTATCTCATCTGTCACTGCCTCTTCTAAACTTATCCCATCTGTCAATGCCTTTCTGACAAAAACTCCTCAAAGCAAAAAACCCAAAGAAATACGTAAGCCTTACAATAGGGAATCAAATCATGCATTACCTTTTATATTTTCTGAAGTTTAAAATAATTAAGGTTTAAATTAGTTTTAATTTACATGCACACACACCTCATAGTTACTTTTACTTACCAGCTTGGAGACTGTGCCCTCTATGCACTTTTAAGGACCCAGACGCTGCCATGACAGAAGCACCACCTATTTTTGAAGACAGAGATTCACATTAAATCTATATACCTGTTTCATTTTTAGTAGATGTTCTGAAACATCTAGGAAAAAAAAAAAAAAAAACCAAACCCAAAACGCAATTACAAGTCATTGTTCTTCATTTAGCCAATTTTTAAAAATTTTTGCTAAATTCTTTCTCCTAAGTTTGTGGCATTAAATCTAATTTTGTTGTTTTCTTTCTTTAGAGAGAAAGGATGCCCTCTATAAAACCTAAGGATGCTGTCCCTCCCTGTTTGTGGTGAGTACTCTCTTCCTCAGTGAAGCTTCCTCAGTAAAGCTGTCTTGAGCTAACAAGTAAAATGGCAACAAGAACTGAGTTGGGAGATGCCTTTGCCACCCATAACGCAGCTTTAGCAACAACAAAGTTTAAAGTGTTCATTAAAATCTGGTCAGAGTGGGTCCAAAACCTATCTAAGTGAATGAGAAAACTGCCCCACTTGAGCAGTCCATGTTTAGATATGGATACAGCAGGCCAGAGGCAAGGGAACACAAGGGATCTGGTCCATGGGGATTGAATCCAAGGGAACACAAGGGATCTGGTCCATGGGGATTGAATCCAAGGGAACACAAGGGATCTGGTCCATGGGGATTGAATCCAGGCGCTTGTGAAACACCCTCCCAGTGTTCCAGCCATGGACACCCCAGATGGCACAGCCAGCCTCCCTTCCCCAGCCTGAGTCTGTCTGGCCAGCAGGAAGCTGCATGGGGGAAATCTGAGGAAACAAGAGCCATCAACTCAGAAACCTGCAGGGTGGTACCCCTGCAGCGTGGCTTGGCTGCACACACAATTCCTTCTCTAAGCAGCAGGCTCAGCAGCATCATCCCCACGGCTGGCTGCGGGGTTACCTCACCCCATCCACCCTGCATCTCTGCTCTCTGCTGCTGTCACTGTGGCCACCTCAGCAGCGCTGAGTGGCATTTGCTCCCTGGCACGAATAATTGTGAGGGAACTGCTTGTGCAGTAGATGGAGCTGAACAGGGTCGGGTGGGAGGCTGTGGGTGTGAGTAACCCTGCCACTGCTGCCAGGGCGGCTCTGCCATGTGCCGCAGCCTGCTGGGGCTCACATTTAAAATTAACACTTCTCTAAGCTGATGAATAGGCTCTGAGCAGGTGAGACACTGCTCTGCAAATTGTTTTTAAAATAGCGTCCAAAAATTACCACAGCTCTTATGCAACATGAAGAAATACTGTAAGATAAATATTCTGAAGTATCTAAGAAAGCTGCATGGCCTGGGAATGTAAAGAAACTGGCAATTTCTTTTTTTTTTCCCCTCCTGTATAAAGTATACATACAATTTTAATTCTAACTCTAAGGGTTTCCAAGCTTGTAAAATTAACCCTAGTTTTATAAAATAAATTTAAAAAGCCACTCATTATTTCACTTAATGAGGATAATGGATTAAAACAATAGTAAAAACCATTTCAAAAGGGCACAACTGAACTAAAGCCTTTAGTTTGCTGTCTTTATGTACATGAAAGCATATATAGGGTAATCCAAGGCTACAAAATTAAATTTTAAAGTATGCCATATTGAAAATCTGATTTTGTATTTTAACAAATGAGGTCAGATTATAGAACTCTGGTGAGAATTTAACAACTAAAAATGTTATGTGGAATTTTGTTTTTACCGGGACTGCTGATAAAAATAAATGCAAAAATAGGACATTAGCCCCAGGCTAGCTGATTTACTTATATTTTCACTGTAACTTGTCTTCCTTTTTCTCATATCAGTGCATTCTCTCTCTGCATTGAAAACATTAGAATATGTTTTATGAAGCCAAAAGCCTCCCCTCACTTTGAAGAAAGATTAAAGCCTTATGCTAATTTCAGCATAATCACAAAACTAGTGTGGGGTTGGGTTTTTTATTCCCTCAAACACTTATTGCAACTCAGCAGAAATTATTCCAGAGGCATGGTAGATTCTTAAGCAACATTTTTAGGATCTGCGAAGAACACCCAGGACAGGAAAGGAGATTTAAAACAATAAGTTATTCCAATCCATTTATGGTCAAGTTTGAATTTTCCCATTCAGGGCTTATTTAAAAGAACCATGTTAATGTTTCAGGATTTGACCTGTTGCATTTTCCTCATTTTCAAATCTGGCAACTAACAAATATTTACATAGTCAAATCTCTCAGGGAATTTTTTTGAAGCTTTGAACTTCATCGTATAAACACATGTCAACAGAGATCAACCTAGATATTTTCTTCCTTCTTCTTTTCAGCTACTGAATAAACTGGCTTGTTTCTTATTCATGAATTCCAGGCTAACACTTGCAGGAATGGAAAAAGCAAGTTAGCAAGATAAATTTCTGAGCAAAAAAAAAGTATCCAGCAGGAGACAGAAGCTCCCTTCCATTATTCTTCTCATTTTACAAGAGATTGTTAAGAAATTTTTTTATTCAGTTTCCCCTGCCATCTAGGTCTGTGTGGCTGACTCGCTCAAGTCTTTGTCAGAACTGAGTGTCTCATCAAGAGAGTTATTTCTTTTCTACTTTCCTCAGTTTATAAGAGGAAGAAGGTATTCAAAATGTGACAAAATGAAAATAAGTTGCAGGATATTTTGAATTCCAACATTTGACTAGACTCAAAAGTAGCTCAGTGAAGACATTCCTCAAAAATGAGGGTAGTTTACAGCACATGTGCTACAAGAAAGAGCCATGAAAAAAATAACAAGGGAAGATGGAATATAAACTATAAAATGAGCCCAGACAGTTTACATTTTCAAACCTTCTGACTATCATTGCATGGCCAGTGAGGAGACACACACAGCCCTGTACTGCCTTTACCAAGAGATCACCTCTCACTGCCCAGCCTCTTCAAGGGGTAGGTCACAAACTCTTCAGGTCTGGGCTATTAAATTTCCTGACAAGGAGTCAGAACAGAAGAAAACACCACATTCTGGGATAAAACCTTGCTTCTTGTTGAATTAAAACTAGCTTTATTATGAAGAACTTTGACCCACTCACCCAAGCAACATTCCCATCTCCTCCTCTGAAAACAGATACCTTGCCTAAAAGAGCATCCAAAGGCTAAAGCAACTGATTGGCAGGAGGAGCCCTGCAAGAGCACGGGAGGCTGTTTCATGTAAATGTAACAGGAGACTTCCTGCTCCTGTATACTTGCCTTACAAGACCTCCTGTTCATTCTCTTCAACTTTCAAAGTAATTTCATATATTTTCTGCTATAAAAATGGCATTATCTGCAAGACATAAAAACTGAAGGGAATACTTTAAAATGCTTGCTTGCTCTACAGATTTCTCCATATTCAGAAATGCCTCCTGTCTCTCTTACAGACAACTTTAAAAGTGGCCAAATCCCTCAAAATTAGAAATGCACTCAAGCACTCTGTTCAAATATTGCTCCTCAAAGATGTCTATTTAGTCTGTGCAAAAAATAACAGAGGATCTAACTATCTCTAGCAATTATTCATCTTCCCATGCTGTGGGCCATTCCAGCCCAGCCACCTCTCCTTAAAAATGCAAAAGCGTTAAGCTAGAATTATTACCATTTTCCTGTGCCAGGAAATTCAGTGTCTGGGGTTTTTTTGAAAAATACACCTTCAAAGATGCTTTACATACATTTAATTCAAAAATCTTCATAGATGTGAAGCTCAAGATCTACACTAGCCAGGGATGAAGGTCAGACACAAAACCAAAACTATTTTTTAAAATTTGAAATAATCACTATATGTGCAAATAAGGTCCTCACCTTTGTGTTCTGTAAGACTTCCCCAGGCTTCAGTGTCAGAGAAGGGGTGGGGAAGCAAATCACAAATAAATAAAGGACAGGACTAGAGGGTCACTGTGGTACAGACTCACCACTTCTGTCAGCCCCAGTAGAGAGAACAGGATCTGCTGGATCTGCTCAGCCCAGAGGACAAAGCAGCAGCATTGGGATCATTCACTGACATGGTTTCCCCACAGTTTTCTCTCCCCCATGGGAAAAGGCCACTCTTAATTCAGACCATCACCAAGGCAAACATTTCATTTGTAAATGCAATATGTATTTTATTAAGCTTACTTTTTCTGAGCTCCTGTATTTCTTCCTCTGCAGAATTATTTGAGTGGACTTGTAGAATAAAGCAGGGCCAAGAAAGAGCATGCCACATTATGGCAGGGGAATGAATTATTAGAAGGATGTTTGTCTATTACAGTGTTTAGCCCTATAAGGTATGACATGACATATCTATGGTGGACACTGTTCAACACACAGTCCTTCACTGGCTCAATAAAAATATCAGAGTGCACTTGGTCTTCCTACATCTGAAGAGTTGACAGCACAAATCCTGAAAAAAGTGAGAACTGTAAATTGTTTTCAACATAAACAATTATAACCACCACAGTATGGCCCAGATTCTTCTTTCTCATTGTTCTGAGTTAATTCCTTAAAAGCTGACTCCTAAGCTTGGAATAAAAGCATCATGCTGCATAGGTATGCAATAAAAATATTTTAAAATGCACAAAAAATGACCTAGTTTTCCATCGGAACAGCTAAGCTGTCAGACAGCTGACTTTGTTTTCAGCACCTGTTATATACTTAATTTTATTCTTCTTGTCTGCCTGCCTTGAGTCCCTGTGTACCTAAAAAAAATTTAACAGAGATACAGTGTTCATAATCAGCATTTAGGTGATATTTTAGCTGAATTCCAATCCACAGCATTGTTTTATGTTTATCCCTTAATCCATCCCCTCAGAACATTTCCCATCAAGCATTGTGTAGGTTTGGTATTGCAAGCAAAGAGGCTGTCAGAGAGCAAGAGTGAGTGCTGCAATGACAGTGAATTTGCTCCCATGGAATAAGGGGGAAAATGGAAAGGAAGAGAGATAATTTACAAGTCAAAAAGCTAAACTGAAAGTGCACTGCTTCCCCTGGGAGCATATTTGTTACTGGCCCATTCAACTACTGGCTTTTGCAAAGCCAGAGCCCCTGGCACAGAGGCACAGGGAGAGCAGACCTCCCTCTAGAGAAATTTAATTTGAGTGTTGAAATACTCTGGGTTGGGCCAGGCTCATGGGAATGCCCAGGCAAGCAGCTCCCCCGTGGGAATTGGGAAAGGATGAAAGTTTCTGAAAAATGGTGCACAGAGCTGGCATGAAATGCCTTCTCCAGGGACTGCAGTGTCCCGAAGCACTTCTGCAAGCTATTCCAGCTCCCAGCCTCCCTTCTCTAAATAGGAGTCTTGGGATTCAGTCTGCTCAGCTCATTTGGAAGGGGTTGGCAGCTAAGGACAGATATAGTGGCATTTCCCTAAGGACAAAAATAGTGACATTTCCCCTCCACACTAAACAGCCTCATGGTTTAAACATCATTCATAAAAGAAGATTGCTGTGACAGACTTCTACTCAACTGAGAAAATACAAATATTTTGAAGGAAGTCATTTGCCCCTGTGAGTAAGACCTAGAAGTTCCTTATCTAAGGTGTTGCAATGGAATAGAAAGGAGAACAAGATTAAAAGAAGATGCCAAAATTACAATGAGAAACAGCACAACTGCTCGGAAATAAATTGTAAATGTAAGAATAGCAGAGGACTTTGGATGATTCAAGGTGGATTAAAGATTCTCACAGCAGAACTAAACAAACATCTGTCAGACATACACAGAAGAACATCCAAACCTCAGGGCAGAGACTCTCACTAGACAACTGCTTCAGTCCTTTTTTTTCTACAGTGCTTTGGTTTATAGTACCAGAAAGGTAGTGAAGATAATGACAAGCTCTTCAGCTCACCATTCTGTGAAGGAATGTGCAGCCTATTGTTTCACCTCCCAACACTGAATGTGGATCTTATTCATAATCCCTTAACTCAAAGCACATAAGCAGTTCCTGAGAAAAAGCCCTACATACTTATCTCTGAAATTGCAACCACCAGATCAAGCTGCAGGATTTCTTAAGCAGTCAAGAGAGTCTCTGCACAGGTCCCATGAGAACTGCTCACACAAAATGTTCCAAACTGAGATGTCTCCAGAATCCAGCAGTCTCAGGAAATCTGAATCATATTTTTGAACCTCTATCCTGTCATGGTACTTTGAGGTCCATCATAACTATAAATGTAGTCTATTATACTTAAGAGCACTCATTCACACATCATACAACTCCAAAGAATCCCTTACCTTTATCTGTAGTACAAAGCTATGATAACAATGGGAACATTTTCCTCCTACAAACTCAAGTAATCTAATTCAGTCTCTCTTTCTAATCAATATTTACAAAGTTATTTATAACAAAGGCAACCAAATTATTTAAACCTGAATTAAATGATTCACCCCAACTTGTTTTTTTCCATCTAATGCAACTTAGAATTGTTGCCATATTTAGAACACTTTTTGCCATTAGAATGAAACACAATTCTCTAAAGTTGCTGAGTCTGTTGCTCAGCATATCTAACTAAAAGGAGAAAGAGAACACCCACATTCCCTACCAATAAACTGAAAAATACACAAACAATTGATTTGTGACTGTTTAATTCCATGCCTTGCTACAGGACCAAGACATTCAAGAGCAAAAATATTGCATAGAAGATGTGGGCACCTGTAGCTCAGGAAGGAATGGGTTTGCATTCTACAGTGTATTTAAATGGAAATATGATAAAAAAGAAATGTATTTGTGAGTAAGCAAACTGCTACACTAGAAAATGTTATATCTGGGTATTGGGTCATTGGACCATGGTATCTCACCATGGCACAATACAGGTTTTGAAAGTAGCTACCTCAAATTAGTGTGCCTCTATTTTATTTTCAACAATGGGTAATATTCTCTCATAATAGAGAACCACAGACAAGTTCTAATGCAGTTCCTTTAGTGCAAGAGAACAGTGTGAATGACTGCTCAGCACCCTGTGACCTTCAGTTCATACCTTAGATTAAATATTCAAATGCTACAGAACTATTTTGAATGCTTTGCAATGCTGAGTTTAATTACACCTAAAATTTCATGCCTATGAAAGAGAAAAAAATTAATACAAAAGAAAATAGTAACAATAATTATTATTATTTAAAAATGTCAATTTAAACTAAATATCTAAGGATAATAAAAATGCAATGAGACAAAGAAAAATAGCAAATATTTTTGTATTCTGAAAAATAGTTTTAGCATTGAAGAATAAAATTGTACTGGTATATTAGAACATCTGAGAGGTGAAACCCCACAAAGAAAATTTCACTCACTGGCTTTAGATGCTGCATTAGTCTTAAACATTTATATTTTTCCTGCAAGAGTTATTTTCATAAACTATATTTTTTCCAGTGAACCAGACAACAAAATGCACCTGCTCAAACTTCTTCAGTCTTGTATCTTCTCTTTCTGTTGATATAAAAATCTGTCCTGTATTTCTGCAGTTCCAATTTGCTTCATGGTAGGTTTTATCAAAACAGCTAATTCCCTCATATGCATGAATAGTCTGAGATTAAGATTTTTGTCAGATATCTTTTGCATCCAAAATTAACTTGATGCTGAAATTAATACAGAAATAACATTCTGCCCACCACATGCAGCAGAAGCTTCCCTGTATTTACACACCCTTGAACCATAAGTGTTCTGGTTTCCTTGATTTGAGTGCAGGACTAGAAACTTGAGCACCAGAGGGAAAGATAAAATTAATGATCCAATTTGGGCTTCTACTTGCACCTCTATAAATCAAGAGTAATTCCAGTGACTTGAGTGGAATAACTAGCAACACGATCTGCTAAATGCTTCTGGATTTTCTCCTGCTGAGACAGACAAAGAAAGGAGTTACTTTTAACCTTCTCCAGAGACACCTCCTGATCCTGAGTATCTTACTGGATTTGTTCACACAAAAAGCCATCATTCACACTGCTTTATGTATTGGCCAAGGTTTTTTAAAGTAGTAAAGAAACCCAAGCACAAAGAGCTGCTCCATGTCTATTGGAGGTGGGAATCCTATGAAATTTAATGGACCTGATGAATTATCAGGTAAACTATTTAAGGAATGGAAAGACATTTAAGACAGTAACCAAATTCTTTGCACAGACATCTCCAAGGTCTAAGATGGAGAGAAACCACAAAACCCAAAATGCTTCTGAAATGTTTTCTTTGAAGTAAAATGATAATTCAGAGGTGCCAGACCAGTTTGGCTGCATTAGACAGGGAACTCAGGTGACCAACACATTCTCCTGATAGAGAGGTTTACAATGCAAGGATGGCCAGTGGCTCTGCATTAATGATCCTTCCAGGCCAGACACTCAGTGTCCTCTCATTAGTGATTCTGTTGGTCAATCAATAGTTTCACTGACATGAGAGAAGCATCTCCCAGTTGGTTGTGGTAAAGATTCATTCCTGTGATTTTGTGTTATTTAGGAAACTGGCTATACACACTAAACATATAAATCACATTTGCCTTTGGTGCTAATATAGCCTAAAAAGAAAAAATTCTTGGTGTTCTTTGAAGATGTACGTAGAAAAGGTACTAAACAGCTTTTTTAAGACTCTAACAACTTTGAACTTCTTCAGATTAACAAAAGAAACGAGAAAACAAATATATTAATCTTTTCAACCAAGGTTTATACAGACTACAACGTGTTTCAATACTGTAAGTCATGAATTGCAGCAGAAAAACCAACCACAAACAGGTAAACAGGACACCTCTCAATATAGTATTTAGTTCTGCTTCCATAAATCTTTTGTTTCTCCTATCACAATTTGAGACTAAAATATAAAGTTAAATAAAGTAAATAACTAAATGGCTCTCACCTGATATAGCTGGTAAGACTCCAGACTGTAATACTGCTGTTCCCTAAAGAAAACAGAAAATTTCACAATGAAAAATCTGTACAAGAAGTAGAAATTTGACAAAATATAGAAGGTGTATAAAGTAGAAGGAAGGGGAGGAAATCAGAAATGTGGCCAAGATTTCATTTGTGAAAGTGAAAAACATCCCACAGCATTTCAGAAAATATTAGATTATACTTGACAAAGATGCAAAAATGCCAACAGAAGTTTGATATGTGAAATTACAACAGATGTGGGACACAGGTAAAGTATCATTGAAATGATAGGAAAGACAACAAATAGCTATGAGAATCAGCTTTGTTTAGATAAAGAAATGACCCTGAGATAATAAAAAAGTAAAAGTAGTGTTTTGTTATTAAGTGATTTTTTTAATTTTTTAAGATTGTCTTCATTTATCTTTTCAGTACATCATATTCTGCTATTTCTGCAGCTCTGAGGCCTCCTGCTACAATCCTCTGTAAGGCAGAGACTTCACTAACAGTATAACAGCACAGGCACCTCAGCACAAAGGATAGAGAGATGTAAAAGCTACCTTCTATAATTCTGCAAAACACAGCAAAACAGGCTTTTGCCTGCAGGAGAACCTTTTAAAATTATTATGGCACCATGTACAAATGTAAGTGCATGGTTTTCAAATGCACAGCAGAACGCAGATCTCAACCCACCCTGTGATTACATCAAAGGAGAAAAGGGGTAAATGACCTCACTCAAATCATATGCTTTTGTCACACCTGCCATGATACCCAGACAGAAACGAACGTGATTACCTAAGGCCTGCATGCCTCTTAGTATTACTCATAAATAGAAGTTAAATATCCTCATATAAACATGTCATCTTTTGTCTGTGGCCCAGGAGCTGGGTGCTGGGGTCTGTGATGCCTGGCTGCTGGCTACAGCCACCCCAGCAGTACAGCACCCTCAGTAAGCAGATATCACCATGCCTGTATCACACACCAGGAGCTGCATGGCCAGGGCTATTTTAGCTCTGGTGCTGATCTGGCTGCTGTCAGATGACATTCATTTTTTTATGCTCTGCTTCCAAATATCTTGGGCAGAGTTCAATGACTGATGTTAGGAGAACCCAGTGGTTTGATATGCTGGGTCATTATTCATAGATTAGCTCGGTCGCCCTAAAGAGCTAAATAGAACTTAGCCTGACATTTCTTTCCGTGTGGACAAATAACCACCATGGCACATAATCCTTTTCATAATCAAAATGGGATTTTCTTTTCCCTCTTCTGTGTATATTTGGAATATCTTTGCCTTCCTCTCACATGTTGGTTTTTTTCTTTTAAAGTTTCAATTTATTATATTCAAACTTTTACTCACTTTAAATGTCATCAAATATGTGATTGATCACACCAGTTCTCATTAAAAAAAAAATTAAAAATTCAGCAGATAAAAATACTGTCCCATAGGAAGAGGAGCAAGCCTACCCATCTCTACACAACTTTTCAGTGATTACATGCCTAATCCTGCTCTGGTGCTGCTTATGGGAGTTTTAGTCTTTGGGTCCAAGATCAGCCCAAAAAATCCAGATCATCTAATATAACCTCCACAGCATGGAGCAAAGATACTGTACTGCACAGTTTCCTGGCTATAGAAGAAGTTTTGCCAGATTCATAGTGACAAAAAGCACCAGAACAGCTTTGCAAGCTCACCTCTGTGGCATAAAAAGGAGCCAGAACCTTTCCAGTTAGACGAATAAAAACCAAACAAAACAAACAAAACAAAACAAACAAAAAAATTGTCTTAAAACTAATTCTTCCCGTTATTGGCTATGATGGATAGCTGATCAATATTAACCCAGCATTTTCACAGAGCCAAAATATTTTTGTTTCCTATTTTGCCTCCTGAAAAGGAGTAACCTACACTTCCAAGAAAAAGCTCTTTAGGTTTGAATGCTGAGCAGGGCTCCATCATCATCACTGGCAAGAGGAATGAAATGCCAGTCACCCGATAACAGTGCCAACATTTCAGACACACCTCATCAGCCACAGCTTATGTAATTCCCTCTGTGTATCTTTAGAAATAAAGCTTTTCTTTCAGCTCATCTAAGTTTGGCAGCTTTTTATAGCTCCATTATTCTGCGCCTACTGAGAGTTAGAGTTCTCAGCACAGGAAAGATGAACCTCTTGGAGCAGGTCCAGAGCACGGACAGAAAATGATGGGAGGGCTGGAGCACCTCTCCTTTGAGGAAAGGCTGAGAGCGTTGGGGTTATCCAGCATAGAAAAGAAAAGGCTCCAGGGAGACCATGGAGCAGCCCCTCAGTACTTACATTATAAGAAAGATGGGAACAGACTTTTTAGCAGACTGTGTTGTGATAGGAAAAAGGGTGATGGTTTTAAAAGAAGATTGATTTAGACTGGGTGGTGAAACAATTGCACAGGTCACCCAGAGACATTGTGGGTGTCCCATCCCTAAAAACATTCAAGATGAAGCTGTATGGGGCTCTGAGGAACCTGACCTAATTGAAAGTGTCCCTGCTCACTGCAGAGGGGTTAAACTAGGTGACCTTTAAAGGTCTCTTGCAGCACAAAATAGTCTGTGCTTTTTAGGTCTCTTTTGCTTTAGTGTAACCACATGTATGAAGTTTTACCCCAATCTGACTCTTCAGACTGGAAGAATAAAGGCTCAACATAAATGAGAGGCTCCCAGATTCTTCTTGTTATGAAACAGGACTTTGTGCTTGACAGTAATAGAAGCAAGTGTTTGCTTTGTGAGATTTTTATTCTGCACATTCCAAAAATGCACTCATAAACAAAGGCTTGATTGCAACTTTGGTCAAATGCTTCATTTTTGCAGAGGAGATGATCTAGATTGTTTTTTCTCCTCTCCCTCCCTTTATGTTAAAGCTATTATGTAGTAACAAGTCTACACAAAATATCCAGTTTTTCAAGAGGAAACCATGAAAATCATGACTCAAATCCCTGAGTCCTTGAAAACCAGGAACTGTGAGCAGCCTTCTCCAACAATGAACAAACACTCTCCTGCCTGCTGTGTGTAGCTGGTGGCACATCATCACAACCCTCTGACTGCTTCACACAGTTTGTGTGCAGAGGGAGGCAGCAGATTACAGTCACATAATATAGTTTATTACAATAAACCTGAACCATCAGAAACTTCACAGAGGAGCAAAGGTTTCCATGAGACATCCTGAATGAAGATTTTGAAATCACTGCCACGAAGACAACTTTAAAGTGCTTTTAGAGAATGGAAGAGAAAAAGTATGTGCAAAGCTGTGCAAAGCTCAGATATTTCAGCAAAAAGGAACCAGTCCCTAATGAAACTGACAGTACTTTTCTTGTAAGGATTAAAGACTGTGATTTATTCTATTATTCTAAATCACAGTAAAGTTTAAAACTTGAATGCTTAGACTGCCACAAGAAAAACAAAGTTCCCAGGAAAGGTCAATAAATACAGGCACATGGAGCAACCTTTAAAGGTCATCTGCCTTGATGGGCTGTTTCACCCAGCAATTGATCAGGTTTAGAACAAAAGATACAAAATTTTTAAACTCTGTGATCCTTCCTAACAACTCCGAATAAAACCAACTCCTGCCCATGGCATGTTTCTTTGGTGCAGGGCTCCAATTTCAGCCACAAACTCCTGATTACTCAGCTTCATCTGTTGCAAGCCCATGGCCAACTACAGAAAGATTGCTGAAGTCAGTTGAGAAACATCTCCACTTGCTCAGCCAAGCCCAAACATCAGCTACTTTATGAGGCAAGAAACTGGGAATTTCAGTGCCACTGGCAAGCCGTGGGCTGTGCCACATTAAAATATACCCCTTAAAATACACCCCTATATAAAATATACCCCTGTTAAAATATACCCCTGCATATTTCATATATAAAATATATGTATTATATTTAATTTTAATTTTAATTTTATTTATTTTTATTATTTATATATATATAGATATATAGATATATAGATATATATATGAGCTCTGCTCCTCTACACTGTTTAAAAAACAAGAGGTGAGAAACAACCAAAAGTATAGTTTAATTCAAGTCCAGATTTGTGTCGCTATCTTCTCATGTTTTTTACAGAGGCCTCTGCAGTTGTGATTTTTATATGCTTCTGTTGAGAGGCATCTCCTGCTCCTTGCTCTGGGCTTCCCAGCTGCCTGCAGCCTGTAGTCACTTGTCACACAACCCAGACCACAACCATTCACATCAGAACGTGATCATTACCTCTAAAAATGACACAACTTGCCCGTGGCATTCTCTGAAGCTCTCCACTCATGGGAGAGAAAGAGAAGCTGGGCTGAGTTCCCTACCACAAAAGCCAGTAGCTGGATCCATCTGCCAGGCAGCAGAAATTCACATGGTCGAGTCTCAGTTGCAACACTGAAGGGTCAAATTTCAAGCTCAGCTACTGATAATATATGAGCCCACAGGGGAACTGACACAGCGACAAGGCACATGGTTTGCTCTTGTCTTTTGCTTTTCAAAACCAGACCTAGAATTACTGCGCACTGGACAGTCCCACTAGGAGTGTGCTGAACAACTGCACTGTAATGCAATTACATGGTCACATACCAGTTTTTCCATGGGACATCTGTTTCCTTCAGTGCATGAGAGAGACCCATGTGGGGCTACAATCAAGATGGCATGAGCAACAGTAAATCTGTCAATTCCTCAACACTGAGGAGCTTAACTTTTCAACCTAAACCACATCCTTTTAACATCACACACATATCTCATTATGCACAGAAGCATTCAGACAGAATTCTAGAGGAAGCAGCTATGTAATACCATCCAAGGCATATAAAATACCTGGTATAAACACATCAGTGATGTTTGTGTCTGTCTCCAGGCATTGCTACAAGCCAAGCTTGCATACTTGCTAGACAAAAATATAAGTCAGGAGAATGTACAGCTGGCCCAAAGCAGTAACACTCACTCCAGGCTGATAGCAAAGTCTGAAGGCACAAAACACTAAACCCTCCTAAACTGTCCTAACAGCAATACCAGCTATCTTGTGATTACAGAGACATGCCCAAAACGACAAGTTATAACACATAAATAAAAAAAGACACTCTGCCACCTCTGTCAAACTGAGGGTTTGGGTTTGTCTTACCATTTCTTACTAATTTCATAAGGTTTGAGTTTCTCATGGTTTCTCAAGATTGGTATGATGGCTCCAGATCAAAAAAATTATTTAATACTTCTGTGAATTTGAGGCTCTCTCCTCTTTAACTACAGGTAAAATTCAGAATCACTGGTTTCCATACAGGTAGAAGCACTTCATTATTTCATAGAGATTTGTAGGGATAAATATAGTGACAATCTGCAGAGAGAGAGGCTGCAGTAGCAAGCCCTCTAGGGAGAGCTGTATAAGAAACTCAGATGGAAAGATGAACACTAATGATTATGAATATTGCTGAAGGGATGAGCTCATCTAAGATTCTGAAGAGACCTCACAGGACAAAGACAATGAAGTATAGTCAGAGAACCCTTCACCCCTGGTTCATGATACAGGAGGACTTTTCACAGCAGGAGCCAGGACTAGGCTGAAGAATTCCACCAGCCAGAGAAAATGGCTACACCAGACATAGCAAATTGCCTCTGAAACCAGTTTTAATCCAATGTACTTGATAAACACAGGCAGAATGTTGGAGGAGTTAGGAGACTGGAACTAAAAACAATTATTCATGAAAAATGAAAACACACGGGATATATTCCTCAAACCTAACTGTGGGGTCACAGCGCCTTCTGATTTCAGAGCACAGAACCCCAAACAAATACACCTGTGAATTGATGCAATGCATTAACCTCAGCCTTCACTGCCCCATCTTTCACCAGGTACCTCATGACAACCATTCTACCATTCAGGGCATGAATGACTCCTTACACAATTGCCATTAAAATAAACCACACTCAGCTCAGAAGTGATAAATGCTTTCTCTCCAACTGTGAGATCTAAGAACAAAGGCAAATACCCCAATATAATCTGAAGTTCAGTGTGTCATATATTCTTAGGGCCAAAATAAAGACAACCAATTCTTCCAGGTAATTAGAATCATCTACATCGTTCCCCCCCAACTCCTCAAGTGAGCTGTCCTGATTTACAGCAGCAGATGATGTTCTGCAGTTTTATGAAAAAGAACAATTTTTAATTTAAGCATTAAGACACACAGCAGATTTTCCAATTCAAAACAGTGTTGTCAGCTTTTTAGAGATGTTTTCATAGAAACATTACATTCCCTTTTCCCTTTCCCAGAGCATTGCTCAGCTCAGCTCTCCTAAGGCACAGACAGAAACTCCTGCTGCAATGCAAGTGCACAAGAGACCAAACACACTTTTCCAGACTGTTCAATGTCCAGCAGGGCACCCACAGCCCTGCTTTAGCCAGTCCCATTTCCACAGGTGAGCACAAGTGCTCTTCCTCAGCTTGCAGGTGAATCACAGCAAACACTGTATCTTTAGCCATGCAAAGAGAGAGGCTGCATTTCTCTTTCAAAAGTTGCAAAGACTTTATGAAGAGATGCTTGTGAAAAATAAAAATCAACTTTAATAGGTTATACATTTTTATTCTTATAGAAAGACAGTAAAATGACAGGCATTTGTGCCTGCAGCTGTATTTCACCATGAATTAATATTTTAAATTTAATTCAGTGGTAACTGGAGGGAAAAAAACTTTTCTATTTATGTTATAATAATACGTTTTTTAGACAGATTGGCATTTCGAAAGTCCTGTCAAGTGCAATGGAAACAAAGTAATGTACACAAAGTCAGAGGCTTCAATTCCATGTATTCTGGTTTATGTTTCATATATCCCGAATTCCAACAGGGGGTAGCATTACACTTCTGCAAGAACATTTGTTTTTTAGAATACACTGAGTTTCCCCACATTTGATAGTCTGAGCTTCCTTGTGTAACAGATCTTTAATTTCCACTCATTCTGCGCCCAAGGAAACCACACAAGGCAGAGACTCCAGCAAAACTCCCCTAACACTGAAAGGGAGGCTCAGAGGGGCCCAAGCAGGTATGGAAAGCAGCAGATCTGACTCTGTGCAAATAATCTCTGTGTGCCTCTCACCTCATTCTTCTTGCTCAGCACATAATACAAACAGGAGAGGCAAGGTGCTCACAGATGGGATGCAACACCTCACATGATCTACTCCCTTTGCATTTTCAAGCTCACAAGACTGACTGTGCCCCCACTGAGCATCTCAGCTCTGCAGAAACACCTGTGAACACCTGGCCAATGGCAAGTACTGCTGCACATTTTCTCAGAACAGCACAGTCCAATGGTAACCACAGAGCTCTGAGTCAGAGCATTAACCCGTTTCAAGACAGTCAAAATCAGTTCAAAAGTACTATGGAGCAGGAGGCTTGGAGAAGCTGAAAATAAACAAGGACCATCATTTACATGTGGACCTATGGACACACGTGCTCACAAAGGGATTCAGGTGACCTTGCTCTTGTGATTAGCAAAGCAGCAATTGATGGGAAATTTACACACAAAAGGGCATGAAGTATAGCTTTAGCCAAGTTTTCTGCTTGCAACAAGATTTAAAATCCAAGTCAGTTATTAATGAAGAAAAGGGATCCCTTTTTGTAAATAAAGAGTTCAACTACAACTCTACAGCTGCAGTGACAGTAAACAGAGAAGGACTCAAATGAAAACATTTCAAAAGTTGGCAAAGTGAAATCTCAGATCTCAGAGACAAATTAAACCTGCCCCTGTGGGCTCTTAGAGATGAAGAAAGTTTATGTTAAACTTTAATTACCACATAGAAACATTCACCTGGGGAAAGCCCTAAGAAAAGTCTTTTTCTTCCTCTATTTCCCCAAAGACTGTTGTTCCATAGTGTGAGCTTATCTTCTGCTGGCACTAAAAATACACTTGTGCCTGTCTTGTAGCTGATGGAGCTATGCCAATTTACATTAGACTAGTTACTTGATTCCTTCCTTCCAGCCCATTCCACAGAAAGACACAGAGAAAAGAATCCTTGTTATAACCTGTGCATCCTGTTCCACAAAGAGAGAACTAGAGTGGGCTTAATTATGGGCCTGTGAAGAACAGAAATGAAAGCCTTGCAATATGATCTTCACATTCATTTTCCTCCTTTTTCAAACTCACATTTAGAGCTATAGTTAGTCAACTTCTTCCAGAAAAAAATATTACCAAGATAATCAGTGATCATCAGTACAAAGAAATGGATGGAAGTAGAAGGACAAATAAGGGAGGAAAAGCCCAAAATAGTAAAATTAAGACAAGTGTTTTTCTTTATCCCCACCCCATCACTGAAATTATGGTTTGTCAAAAGTAATGAAACTATAATTAAACTGCACAGCTTCAAAGGATACAGATACTTAACTATCCATGGGGGCTGCTCCCAGGCTTCTTCTGTATCAGAGAGCAGTGCAGTAAATTATTAGGCACAATTATATCTGTAGTTTTTGCCAAAGCCTCCTATAGTAGTTATCTCTATAGCACGTGTGTTCTGCTTGACTTTGTGTCTCCAGGAATGAGATGAATCAGCAAACTTCATCTGGAAATGTTTTCCTTGTGCTACAGGGGATTCAAGTATACAGTTACTAGCCCTGATATAGCCCACTTAGCACTTCTCTGTCCTTCCAATAAACCAGATCTGGAAAAGGTTTATATTTCCTTAATATTTTCCAGGCTCAAATTTCTAGTACATCCAAAATTGCTTCCAATCAGCATTGAATTAGCAGAGGATTCCACAGAATCCAGACTACTGCAGAGGATGTGGCTAGGGGAGAGGGAACACAGCCAGAGTTCATGTCCCACTGATTCCCAGCTGTTGAAAAAGTCATTTTAGTTGATTGACAGCTGGCTGCTGCATTTTATCCTGCAAATAACCCTTTATCCTCATGTGACAAGACTTAGGAGCACAAAGTCAACTTTGGAGCCCCTTTCCCACCTACTCCAAGGAGGACATACAAGCAGAGCTTGAATGCAGTAAAGGCATTTTACTGCAGCCTAGAAGCCCTATATATGACTGGTATTCACTCACAGATCCTGGCTTTCATTTATCATATTAATCACATTTATTTTGACCTGAACATCCTCATCCCACCCGAGGAAGTTCAGTCTAACTTTGACACACATACACAAATTTTGCATTGTTATATTGATGCATCAAATTTCCCTGGAGCTGAACCAGAGGGGACAGAAAAAAAACCAGGAGCTCCACATAACATTTTTCCCTGCTCTTCTGTCCTACACTCACAGGCTGAATTATTGGCTGAAGTAAGATAGTTTTTCAAGGCACAAAATGTTGTTACACTAGCAGGGATGGCCAGAATGCAAGGAAGCACTTCCCTCTGCAGTGTCCTTTAGGAGTGGAACAGAAAAGTTTGTGTGCAACTGGTAAAAAGAGCTGTTTTCACGCGTTAAAAAAGATTTACTCACTTGGTCAGGTGAAGTAACTGAGGTTTCACTGTGTTCACCTTGGTTCTTACCCAGCGTTCCTACATTTCAAAGCTAAGTTTAGCCAGAACCATGGGAACTCAATTGGGTTAACTGACTCACTTCCAGAAGTTCCCTGCAGTCATCTGCTCTCACATCTCCTACTGGGGAAGAGCTCAGTTTTACCTAATCCCTCTTTGGGCAAAATGGCTTTTGATCTAATAGAAAAACTGGGGGGGAAAAGTCATTGCATTCAAAAACTTTGCAAAATCAGATTTTATGCAAGATGCTTCTCCATAAGGATTTTAGAAAAGAATACACTGAGAAAACATAATACCAGTATAGTTTTTTCCTCCCTCTGTTGTTGCAACTTGGCTTGAAGTTCAGGCATATCCTCAAGCATATTCTTGATAGCACCTTTCTGAAAGCTAAAAAATCGCTCAGCCCTCAGGCTAATCCCTTTCTTAGAAAGAACTGATCTTCAACTGCCATGTCCCCAGCCTCAGATTTTCTGAATCAATTGAGTGTAAGGCTCCAACATTCATAACTTTTTTTCTGGTAACTGCAGTTCTTGAAAGACACCATTCTTCAAGCTCAATTTCACATAAATCTCTTGAAATAACTTACACAGTGCCGCTGCTTTGTGGTCTTTCATTAAATAGAAAACGGCTTTCAACTATTTGTTGAAGTTATAAAAATTATTGATAGACTAGCCACTAATTTAAAACAAAAATTGTGGAGCAGCTGCTTCATCCTGGCAGGTTGATTTTCTTCCTTTAGCAAATCTCATTAATGACTTCCTTTTCTGTCCACAGTTCTCTTAAAAGGCAAACAAACTTTCTTTCTCTCTAACTGCCATGTGGACAACATTGCATTTAATATAATCTTTAGCACTTGGACAGAATTTTCAAGATCCAAATTCCTGTAGAAACACCATCCCATCAGAAAACACCATCCCAACAGCCCTGGGAAAGAAATACAGATATCACAGATAAAGTGAGGTAAGCTGGTCACATGAAAACCCTAACACAAAATCCCTCATGAGTCCAAATCACAAGCTGCTTACCTCTCTTTATAAAATGAGACAGTGCCCAAAACACCACTCTGCCATCACAAACTCCTGCCAGCAGCCAGTCTGCTACAGACAAGCAGCTCTATAGCATGGTGGGAAGGTTTGCCTAATGCACTCACCACGAACCCAGGCAGAGCAAGAACACCAGATTGCAATATGGATTCTTACTGTATTCCCTGAGGTCCAGAGCAGTCAATTCCACTCTTCTACTTTGGGACAGGGTTTGAAATCTGCCTGTTTTAAATATCAAAGGTTCATCTTATTTATTTTAACCCACATGCAGCCCCAATCTCTAATAAAGTGAACATTTTAGCTGCACTGATTTCAGTGGCCTTGCTTCTAGGAGTGTCAAAGGATAGGAGCTGAAGTCTGCACAAGACTTCTGCTCAACTCAGAGGGACATTTTGGTCAGAACTGTACAATTGCATGAGAGGTAAATTTGACAGTCCTATCTTCCTTATGGGTTTCTAAAGAATTCCCTCTCCTTTCTCCTCTAGACAGGTTCCCTGGCATTTCAGCAGAAGCATTCAGAACTCTGCATAATAAAGCAATACATAGAATCTCAAGGAACTTTATAAACAGTCCATCCTGAAAACTAATAGGCATTTTTGTACCAGAATAGCTTACACACATTTACTACCTTCTTTGCCTATGGGAAGCATTCCTTCAGTTCTGAACATATAAATATATTTCAGTGATTCATTCCTCAAATTGGTTTCAGTATAATGAAACCATGGAGCAGGTTCAATGAAGTAGGTAATAAACCATTTTCTATTCAGCAGATTTGATGCCACATATTTTCATGCTAACAAATCCAAAAATTGCATTACCCATAGGAAGATGTTGTTACCATATTATTACATTTCACAAACATAATAGCTGGAAAAAATACTTGTTCTTTATAACTAAAGTAGTGTAACTTGGAATAGGGTCGAATATTACAAACAGTAAGGATTTGCCTACACCACAACACAACCAACCCCTTCAGATATAATCTCATTAAAAGTAATTACAACTCACTGTAATTCAGCTGACGTGTTATCAGCCAGACTGAAAGTATTTCCATGGATATCCTGAAGTACTAAGTATATTGGAAATCTTGAATTACCAAAATTCCACTCCCATGTCTTGTCCTGAGTTGTAGACAAGCTTGTTTAATGTTGTTGGAACAAATTTCACCCTTCTAATTTGCATACTTCCAGTTTTAAGTGGCTCTGTCAAAAAAGGTTGGTAGGAAAGGTCACACCCCTAACTGAGCATCTATTTTCAGTCCTCTCATCTACTCACAGGGAGCTGCTGTCAGCCCTCCAGACATCCCATCTAAGTGATTGCTATCCTACTGACACTCGCCAATTCCTTCTGAGCCATGCAATTACTTTGATATCACTGACTGTTAATCAAAACAAAATATTTCCTGCATAGTCTTTTTAATGCACAACCTTAAAAACAGAATGTTGGCAGACATTACAAAGATTGTTCAGAAATGCAAGTCAAGAAATTTAGATTTTTTGAAAGTAACTTTGTTCATGATCTTCCAGAAGGAGATAAACCATATGGGAATCAAACCTGGGAATCTTAATCCAGGGCTGCTACTGGAGTTATTCACTTCCCTGAGTTCAGCTCCATGTAATCTATGCTTTTCCTCTTTTCCTCTCTCTGCAGGTGAATTTTACTTTCTCCTTTTTAGAAAATGAAGATAGAAAGTAGAATTCCTACACTTTGTAGTAGGATTCTGTTGAATTTTTCCAGATATAAACGGATTTCTTTTTTCTTTTTTTTTTTTTTTGGGGGGGGGGGGGGGGGGGGGGGCACAGATAGAAAAATTTCTCTTTCTATCCATTTTAAAAATGGAAAGAAATATCTCTTTCTTCCATGTTCTCATTTTGGCCACATTCCAAGCAATCTGAAGAGTCTCCTTAACAGCTGGATCAAAACCAGAAACCCCACAAACCCTACATTCCAAAGGGATTTTTTTTTCCAGCTTTTATTGTCATATGTCTTCCTTCAAAGCACTTCTTTCTCTCTTCAGAAAAGCTACTGCTCCCAACAGAGGAAAAAGTAGCCATTTATATTAGTAATAATAAAAACTATTATCCAGCTTGATTTTATTTAGGGGAGGAAGCCAATTTTCGCCTTTGTTCATTGTGATGGGGATAGAAGGTCAATAATGTGGTTTTTCAAGATCTCCAAGGCTCTCTGACAGAAAAGCAATCCAGCAACACTTGGTTTTGGTACAGAAGAATGAATTCTGCTGAGTTACATTGTCTGCATTGCCTCATGTAAGGAAAGATGCTCTCTTCTCTTGACATTGTTATCATTTCACTCACCAGTGCTCCTGTGGCAGGCACTCCTTTTCCCATTACAGACCACAGGCTGGCTGTTCCCCTTAGTGCCAGACCCCAAGATGTGCCAATTCTTATTATTCCAAATTTAGATTAAAATTCTTTGCACAAAAGTTCTGAGGATTCTTTCATGATAGATGAAAGGGTTGGCAGG
This sequence comes from Motacilla alba alba, assembly GCF_015832195.1. Taxonomy (NCBI): domain Eukaryota; kingdom Metazoa; phylum Chordata; class Aves; order Passeriformes; family Motacillidae; genus Motacilla; species Motacilla alba. The sequence continues at coordinate 9,504,122 of NC_052019.1, read as the reverse complement.
TCTCATGTGTTCCTGTGACACCTCAAATCCAAATTCTTTCCCCTTGACCTCCTCCATGCACACCTTTGGAAGAGCTGGGTCACTTATGTGAGCTCTTACCAGCAACAGCAATGGAAAAGGAAGCTGGGTCTCTCCTTGATTGCTTGGGAGTGAAGCCTGAAAGCTGCCAAGAAGCATTAAATACTGGACAAGTTAACAGGGGAACTGGGAAGAAAAAAAATTCTTCCTTTCCTGCAAGCTGACATTAAGCAATATCTCTACACAGTGCATAAGCACACATGGATGGGAGATGAGATCAAGAGGATGGAGATCATCTCTACAACAGACTTAGGCTCCTGGTCAAAACTACAAACTACAAAAAGGAAAACAAAACTAATGTAGCTTTAAGCCTGTTAAACACTAAATCCACCTGGTTTATGCCCCCTTTTTCTGTCAATTCCAGCTTCAATTGGAGAACACAGTTTTGCTCATCTTTGATCTGCACAGCACTGGGTGTTTTTGTCCAGCTCCAGAAATGACTGCATTTCATTGTCAAGAGCAGGAATAATCAGGGTTTTTTTCTATTTCAGAAAGATGCTGGGGGCAAATTGGTGGGCTATAAGATGCTTTTGAATCTCTGAAAAGTCTGAAGAATAATACCACTTTATTGTAAAAATTTAAAGAGCCTTCAAAGCCTTTTACAATAGCAGTAATGTAAGTAAAATGCCAGATGGCCAAATCATTGTCCAGTGCAGGCACCTCATTTAGTGGGGACACATGCTGGGAGATGCACATCACTGCTGGTTCATGTATCACAGACAGGACTCACACAAAAACAACTGGAATTAAATCTTGAAAGAAAAGAGCACAAAGGCAAGTTTTCTAATTCGTGCAAAAAGTCAGCAAGGCTCAGATACAGAAACCTCACAAACACATCATTCAGGTCAATAATGACAACTGACTTCCAGGTTCCTCTGAGGTGCAAACTGTTCCTGTTATAGTTCTGACAGAGTGTTGCCCAACTGCCCAGAGCTCTGAGATTAGAGCAGAAATACAAGCCACAACAATGCTGTAGAAGATGACAAATGCATCCTTCTCAGTTGAGAATTTAGACAGCTTGTAGCTTTTTTAAAGGTGGGAGGAAGCATAAAATGTTACAGCACCACACATCAATACTGTAAAAAAAGAGATGCAAAAGATGTGCAATTACAAATAATCATGTTCCTACACTGTCAGAGAAAGCATGGAAATAAACACAGTACAAGATAAACACATAAGGTTTTCAGTCTCCTGAGGAAAGAGGTAATGACTCCCAACAGAAAAAAAAGTAGCTAAATTAAGGTTGTAGATAACAGTACATTGTGATTTCTTTAGTATCTGTTTTAGTACTACATTAGAAAAGTACTTGATTAAAAGCCAAAAAAAATTAAAACATTCTCAGTTACACAGATATGGCCATGTAGTCATGCGGCTGCCATTTCTCAGATTTCACTAAGAAAGTTAACACCTTACAGGCCTTCTCTTTCAGCACTTCCAAATGCAGCACCTACAATGACAGGAGAAGCACCAGCTAACTCTAGGGTTAAGGGTTTGTACAGGATTTGGAAGATTATGGCTATATTCCCAACGCAGTGACAGGCTGCTTATGACCCTGGTGAAATTAGTACCAGGCAAGTCAGTGTAGGATGCTCTAGAGTTCAAGCCCCTTCTCTGCCTGAAGTCACATCAGCTGTGCTTCTCCCCAGGTTTAGTCTCTCTCCCTGGTCTACAATGCACAAGGGACACACAGATATTCACAGTTTCTCTAGAACACAGAGACTCTGCGCTCACCCAAGGCTACAGGTGATTAACCAGCCCTGAAAGGGGAACATGGGGCTGCACCATCATCACAGCAGTAAAAAGTCTGCTCAAGGATGACAGTAAGGCATGCACCTGCCATCCCCTGGAGATGTAATGTAAAACAAAGCAGTTTCTACAGGAGAGACTAAAAGAGTTAAATATCCGACCACCTAGCTAAACCAACTCCTCACTTAAACTGAGATCCACGAGCTCCCAAGGCAGGTGCCAGTCCTCCCTGGATTGTGCAGGGAAGGGTTCTCAGCCCCTCAGTGCTGTGGATCCTGCTGCCTGACAAAACCCCTTTTATCCATCAAGACCACCACATTTCTGTATTTCCACTTACTACAGATATGCTGGGAGATTCAAAGTTTGAGGCACAGAGTGACTGTGGTAGCAGGAATTATACAAGTACCTCACACAGAGTTTGGGTGGATTAGCTCCTCATTTGGGACCATATTATCCCCCAAGGAGGCCTTGGTATTTTAAAATCATCAACTTAAGTCAGTGGCTGAATACCAAGAGAGATTGACGACAACAGCTACATACAAACTGACAACTTCTTTTCCCCTCTATCATGGCAAGTTAACTACCAAAGCAGTACTCATGACTGTATTTCTACATAAATAAGAACTCCCACTGACATAAATATGAGTTTAGCATGAGCTAGACATACATAAAAGTAATTCCTACTAATAGGCACATTTGGAGCTGTCAACAGTTATTAAAGTATAACACTAAGTAGCATGAAGAGACAGCCATAAACACACCATATTAATTCAGCTTGCAAGAAGAAGGTCAGGGGACAAAAAGCAAAGCAAAACGAAACCCAGAACTTGTCAGATGGAAAAGGACAAAACCAGTTGGAAAATAATTTTATTTTTCAGACTTCTAAGAAAATTTACAAACAATGGTGGTAAAAAAAAAAAAAACAAAAACAAAAACCCTATAAAAAAATTGACAATTCTCAAACTATAGCATCAAAGGAAGTTACAGAGCAACAAGCATACAATGGAATTCTATTCATCAAATTAGTATTAGTTAAGTAGTTAAAAACATAATAAGTAAAGTCTAATAATAAATCTCTACAGCTTACTCAGAAATTGTAACAATCAATTCTGAGCTTGAATTATACTTACAATAGACAATTAATTCACCTCTGCAATCATCTACAGCACTGAAATTAACTAGGTCAAATTACATAGCAAAAGCACACCTTGGAAATCTGTAAAGGACATCTTGAGCACAGCACAATTACGTACAACAGAAAGCAAATCACCCTGCATGCTTGCTTCTTAGTCCTCAATGTCTAATATGAAATACAATATACAAGTAATAGAAGCAATATTTAGTAATTCTTTTCATGCTAGTTCTATTTTTCATGCAGAGTGACAGAAAGGCTTCCTTGCCCTGTTTTCTGTTTGAGCCTTGGCACTTTCCCAGGTCTGCTCTCCCTGTTTTCATCATCATCCTTGTCACTAGAGGAGCAGGTGGTTTTTAACAAGTCAATCCCATCAGGACCCCCACCATGCCCCCCACATATAGCCATCTTCACCCTGCAGCCTCTCTCCAACTCTTCACATGCTGAACTCCAACGTGCACACGCGACATGCCCAAACCTAACCTCCATTTGCCTTTTGTGCCACAGGGCACAAAACAAACAAGTGCTTATAGCCTTAATTACTGCTGCACACTTTCCTCCACTCGGGTCACTTTAAAGACTAGGCATTTAAAAGCCATTAACACAATTTAATTAACAGCTTAACTCAAAATTGCGGAGGAACTCTAAACGCAGGCACATTCAAGCTTTTGGAACACGAATTTGAATAAGCATGAAAACCTGGTGTTTTCATCAACCCATAAATCAACTCTTCCTGGCCCTAACTTAAATATAATCTTTCAAAGTACAAGGAGTAATAATTATTTTTAAGTTACAGCCTATGGATTTGTGCTTTCACTGAACTCATCAGGAGAAATGCCAAAGACAGCGTCCATTAAATACTGCTAAAATAACTCATTCATGACAGTTCAAGAGAGTGCATCAAAGGGATATTTTTTCTTTCAAAAGTAAAAACAAACCCGTGAATCATTCCATTTAATGAGACTTCTTTCGTGACTGCTTATAAATGGGTTCTTAAAAAAAAAGCAGATATGCATATCTCATGATAAAACAGAAGTTAGGAAGAAGGTTGCACCAGTGTTTACCACTAAATTTGTTTAGGTATAGACAATATCTGAAATTCTTGCCAACTTATTAGGGCAGCTAGAAACACCATTAAACCTAACAGCACTTAGTAATAAAAGATGGGGGTCATTAATAAAAGTAATAAAAGATAGTAATAAAAGATTTATGTCATTGAGGTCAACAGGCAGTTGTAGTGACATAATTTAGCTTTTAATGGTTTTGAAGATATCCAATGGAACACTCGCTTTCAGCTTCCCATCTTCCACATATAGCCAGGATATGATCTGACAAATTCACATCTAAACCATCAATTTGGATCACCCAGAAACATTCAGACCAAATGAGCTAATTGTACCTGAAATACTTCTTTTCTCCCTGCCTATAACAAAGACACTTTTAAGCTTTCTTACCCCAAAACAGAGCCCTTCCAGAAATCAGTCTTGGTCATTTTTCCCAAATTCTCCCTGACTACAGGGAGCAGCTACAGGAAGCAAACAGCAGATGTTGGCTGTGCACCCCTCTGCCTGCAGCCACGCTTCCAGAATTGGGATAGAGGCCTTGTGAGGGCTTGAGGTGCTGGTGGCTGGCAGGGATGGCCTTGGAAGATCACTGATCCTACTGACCACAGCTTTAGAAAACTTGTCCCACAAGTGCCTCCCTACCAGCCAAGTGCCATGTGCACATGGCACAGTAACATCCAAGGTGCTGTGATGGGGCTGCGCAAGTGGCCCAGGCAGAAAGAGCTTTCCAGTTTGCAAACATGTGAAGGCACTCAGTGATGCAAATGCATGAAACACCTCATGAGAAGAAAACAATCCCTCAAATTTATATCCTTTTAATTTTTCTTTCACCACCTACTAGGCATGCAAGCCCTTTCCATAGCAGTGGTTTATGTAATCTCATATTTAATTAAATGCACATACTTCAACGGCAGTGTTTAATTCTTCATGCAGAAGTCTCTCTTGCTGAATCCTTGCTTCACACATTCCCTAAATTAAGCACTCCCTTTAACCTTCCCAGCCTTTCAACAGCTCACTAATACAAGCAGCTTTACCTTCTTCAAGTTTATCAAACACATTCACACAAAAAAAAAATCTTCTCTAGCATGGATAAAAAAAGATACATTTTCATACAATGTATAATTAATGTATAAAGCTTACTGCCATAAAAAGACAAGAACATATCAGGTCCAAAAAAATTTATAAGAATATCAAAGTCTTAGATACTGGCAAACATGTTTGGAAAGGTATGTGAACCACCACAGTTTAGGTATCAAGTCTTTACATGACTGGTGATAAAAAATAATTTTTTCTGCAAATAAACTGTCCTGTTTGTAGACTGCTAGTGAAATTTTGTGTACCTGCTCTAAAGTACCTGTCATTGGCCAGTCACAGAACCAGACTGCCATGCTGACTTGACTATCTTGCATTTCCCCAGTGAGAAACGGGTCTAACCTGGCTTCTTGTGCAAGGCGTGTTCAAACTACAGTGACAAAGAAAAGGAAAACATCAATGAAATAAAAGTATGCACTCAAATCTCCTTAAGAGCAGCACATACTATTTGACCTCCCTTCTTTCTTCGTAAATACTCACAGCAAGACAGGTCAGTGTCTTTCATGCTTGCTTGCCATTATATGGCAAATCCAGTGCCTGAAAAACTTTCCTCTTTCACTTACACGTACCCAAAGCCAAAATTGGCCAATTTAAAATAAATGGTTGTGGTCTATATTGTTCAGTGTTTCCTTGACTAGGCACAGATTTTGAGGAAACCATGTGCTAAGCCTCTCCATTTCAGCATAAACAACAGAAAAAGTTATTACCTGTTCAGAGTATAAAGGAAACAATATTACTTATGACCTACAACTTAGGTAACTTTAAATTAATCATGCTCTATTAACTAAGGTTCATTAGCATCTGCTCAGTGTTAAGTATTTACCTTTAGTCCACCACAGATTGGACAAGATGAAAAAAGAGCTCTTGTCATCCCAAGGTGGGGGCTACATGTGTCACAGGGGTCAGCTGAGGCCCCACCAGGTGGTGACAGCTCACTACTTTTGGAGTCTGACACCTGTCCTTGTGGTTTTGTGTCTGACCACCTTGAAACAAAATCCACATATGTCTCATCACTTGAGTCCTTGCTGCTTTCTGTGAGTAAGGATGAAGGCCTCCCTCTGTGCTGGCTGTGCTCAGCTCCCCTTCGTGTTTCCAAGTGTGGTAGTAGCAGTCTTGGGTCACTGGCACCTTGAGCTGGCAGGGCCTGGTCCTTGGGTAGCGTGGAATCTGCACTCTTCAGATGCACTTCTTTAGAAGCTGCCTGTAACACACTCCTGGGTACATCATAAACGTGTCTGAGAGAGCTGGGAACCTGATACTCTGATCCCACACCTCTCTGGGACTCACTGTGAGGGCAAGTACATAGACTCTGATCTGAAGGAAAGTTCAATGGCAAGCTTAGCAATGATCCAAACTCATCACCGTGGCAAATGTCTAAGCTCCCAGCATAGGAAGAGAAGCTCCCAGAGTAGGAAGAGTGACTACCAGTAGCTATTCCACTGTCAGAAGAGCTCTGACGACCTATTTCCTGCAGCTGTCTGGATCGCAGGGGCTTCGGAGGGGGTTTAGTGGTGCCACGTGCCCCTTCTGGAAGGGTCTTCTCTTCTCCCAGATGAATGCCCTTTGCAGCTGCCAGCCCATGGCTCTCCTGAGAGGTGCTGGCTGAAGATTGCTCAGGCCACACTGTCAGCCTGCTCCCAACGCTGACATCCGAGTGGCTGGTATCCGAAGACGAGCTTGAAATGCTCCTATCATCTCCTAGAAAAGAAGGAAACGCATCAACCTACGTTTAAAACATAATCAACAGACTCAAGCATGGCAAGTATGTACAAACAGGAAGGGCCCAGAGATTCCATCTGCTTTTTGTAAGTGGAACTGCCGTCAGAAAGCCAGAATTCCTGCAATAACTCACAGCCCCACAGGAAAAATAAAATGCAATGGTATGTTACCTTGCCATAACCCTGCCACACTGTGGAACATAATGCATTCGAGGCAAAATTTTTAAAGTTTATGCACCAAGCTCTCCCCTTTTCAAACACATTTTACTTTCATACAGTTAATTGGGTTGCTGTACCAAAATACAGTCATACATCACTGTACAAATAAAAATAAGAATAATACTGTTATAAAAATGTTTACATATCTGTATACAGAAACATCTTCTGTGATTCATTTATGTGTATATTGAAAGATAGTTTTCTTCAATGATAGTTGCAAGAAAGGCATTTTAACAAGTAATTACTGCCATCAAAGACAGAATATGAGCAAAAAAAACTAAACATTGGCATGAAAGAGCAGAAGGACAAAACACAAACATCACAAACAAACAAATAGCACAAAGGCAGAAACTGTAGATGAAGTTGGGCTGTGATTTCTGACCAGAAGGACTGGATAAAATAAACAGGCATGCTTATCTATCAAGTCTCATTTTTTCTTCTATCCATTCAGTTAAGTCTAGTAGTTATGTGCTAATTAAGAAAAACCTCAGGAAGTCTCACTGGAATTCAGTCACATTACCCAGCAGTGTCTAGGCCAAAGCAGCCATGGACATGTATATAAGCACATAATTAAGCTCCTGAGGATCTTCACGGGGACAATTTTTAGGCTTGTAGGCTTTAGGGTCAAGAGCAAAGCAAACATTTGGATGATCTAACTTTGGCAGTTCAGGGCACAGGCCCTTTTACAAATGCAGTGCTAGACACCAATACTGCTTTGATACACTAACTCCAGAAAAGTCATGTACAGATAGCACAGGAAAGCACAGGAGTCCTATGTGTTACTGCAAAAATCTGCTGTAAGCCTGATGTGTGAACCATTCAAGGGAGTCCATCTCACAGGCTGCACTGACTAAGGTACCTAAGCAAATATCAGATTTGATGCAGACAGTTCTTTTTAAGTTTTACAAGCAAAAATTCAGTATGACTCAGCATCCTAAATGGTCTTCCTGGGTTAATAGTGTTTGATTCAAAACTCAGTCTGCTGAATTGAAAACCTCCAATCAACATCAAAGGACTTCAGACAATGCTGTTAGAGAACTGCCTCACAAGACACATAAATCAAATGCCTTGACCATTTCTCTAGTATTTTTCTTGTAAGCTCCACATCCTATAACACAGGCCATAAAACTTTTGAAACCTGGGCAGGAAGGAACATAACATAGTATTTTTATTTAATTGAAGATATTTCTTACCTCCGCTGCCTTGGCGACTTGTATGGGACAGCAAGCTCAAACGCTTTTCTAATTGCAAAGCTTCATGAGCCAACCTTTCTTCTGAATAGGCTGGGTTTGTACTTGGATCTTTAAAAAGAAACAGAAAATAAATAAATAAATAAATAAAGGAGGTCATGGGGAAAATAAATAAAAAATAAGGAAAGAGAAAAAGACATTCTTATGCTTGAAATGCTGATTGGAAAAATGTATGGGACTGACTTCAAGCACATCCTGCACATGTGCTACACAGTAACTTAAAAAAGATTTTCAGAGATTATACCCAATGTCTTTAGTAGTTACCACCAGGGACAGAACACTGAAGAGCACAGCACTAAAGTCAATAGCTACAGAAATAATTAGCATTCAGCAGGTCTAGAGAACTTGAAATCTAATTTGAACCACATAAAATCTGTCTGAATTCACTGGATTCACTGGGAATTTTAACATTCAGAAAGACCAAATTTTTTATCCTAGAAATTTACAAATCTACATCATAAAGGCAGAATCAGAGTGATTAAACTGAAATCTTCCAATCCAGACCATCTAAAGACTTTGCTTTCAAGTTGGATGTTCAGACCGTCATTAGGTTCAGACATCAGAGATAAAATAAGCAACCTGGTGGCTGTCTGTCTTCATGTTTAAGACAAGACAAGTTAAGATAATATAAACCACTTCTAAAATGTACTGTTATGGATTTTCCCCATACATTTTAGTGAGCTTGCCATTCCAGCTGAGATTATTTCACTGAAGGCAGCCCATTGTATTCCAAAAAAAAAGCAGAAAGACCAAAAGTTAAGCAGAATGTGGAAGTCTCATCAGTAAAACAGGCCAGTTTCCTCTAAATCATTTAATTTCCAGAAGGCATAACAATAAAACCAGATGTTGGAAGTAATCATAACCATTATCCCAAGAGAAACCTTACGGATTCCTTCAAATAGCACTGATGAGTGTGTCGTGTTCAGCAGTTGCAGAGGATAAGGTCTGCTAACTTGCTCATCATCAGAAACTTCAGTAATTCATATTAACACACAGGGAAAGTAATTAATGATAGCAAAAACAGATTAGCTTCCTCACAACTGCTGTTCTTGTATATCTGATCAACTGGGCGGCAGAAGCACACCACAGAAGCACTGAATCATTTAATGAGAGGAAAAGAGGATGAAAAAGGCTATACATTGTTGTGATTGAGTTAGTAAGACAAAAACCAGTTGGAAAGATGAAAGAGAAGTTTCATTTTCACCCCAGGTCTTTTAGTTTTAAAAGACTTGGTTTTGATATTGTCAACACAGCAGTCAAAGCAAGCTCATAATCAAGGGAAGGAGCACTGCCAGCTCAGCTGAAGCTCCATGGGAGCTCCCTACCTGAACAGCTGCCCCAAGAAACAAACTGCCACATCTCTCCTCCCTAACCATATTCACTTTCTGACCTGTCCTAGGTAGGAACAGAAATTACAATGCTGAACTTTCTAACTTTTCTTTCCTATGTCAAGGACGTTTCCATCTGTGGCAGTGTGCAATCTGGGTAAGATGAGCAGAAAAACCAAGGTATACACAATCCCTCTATAACAACACACATTGGAACCCAAGGGTGATCTAACAGGGACAAGGCAACAATGCCCATGGCAAACAGGGTCTGTGACCTCTGTGTGTCCCAGCTCAGACAGAAAATAGAACTGTTTGACGTGGATTATTTTGTTAGGTGTCCATTCTTATTTACACTGCAAGACAGTTCATATTAGGCATTGACTACCTCAAACCTGTGTGACTGCTTACTCAAATGAAACCCCCAGTGCTTCCATATGGACCTCTGCCAAAGAAAAACAACATTTGGCCACCAGCACCTATGGTGCAACCCAGACAGGTCCGTGCAAAGATCTGCTCAGTAGCATACAGCATTACAAGCTGCTGCCTATTTTTTAATGTCCTCTGCTCCAGTTACATTGCTGTATCTACTTAAATGTCTTATGTCCAAAAAGGTCCAAGAAAGATGTTCTACAAGCACTTTGAGTATAAAGTTGTCATACCAGATCAGCAAATTGGTCAAACAAAGATGCAAAGAGACACTAATCCTTCCCACACCAAAGAACTGTCAGTAGGAAAGGTCCTTTCACTTTCCTCAGAATATGACTACTTGACAAATACAGATGTTCAGAACATAACTAGGGCACCTACACAACAACTAGTTTTTGAAGTAAATTATGTCCCTCTTACAGACAGCAAAAGACATAATTAAAATAAATAAAAAACCAATGAACAATAAAAAAAGAACAACTGGTCAAACAACTGATCTTGTAAAATTGGCTTATAATAAAATACAAGATGAGGTAGGAGGACAGTTGAAGTCAGAAAATTTGCATTTCACAATTGCTTCCTGAAGCCAAATTCCCTATCAGCTGCACAGCTACAGAACACACCAGGTTTCACCCAACAACATGAAACCTCTAGGCATACTGTGTCCAACAGAACTGGAAATTTTTTCATTAAACTTCCCCTTAAAGATTGCCTATGGATAAAGCATTTGTATAAAATTGTGTTCATAGTTATGTGCTGCTTTCATCACCTAGTTTTGTGGAAGATTAAGCAGAAGAACCTTCCTCAGCAAGCTCTAGGAAATACCAAGAGAAATAGCTTCAAAACCTGACAAACATCTAGTCTAAGTTTTAGGTAATTACCTATCAGTCTTAACCAAGTCTTTGTTTCATCTCTTATCTTCTCTGCTAATAAGCCAGACTTCTATGGAAAACATACACAATATCATTTCCCAGAAGTAACAGATTCTTGTACCAGTATTTTTGAATACAGATGACCAAGCTCTAATCAGGATATTTTCCTACAGGATCTGACTATGGACTGAAGTCACTGGCAGGCACTTTTAGGGACCTGTCCTCACTGGAGTGCACAACCCTGTGACCTCCTATGAGTGTTGTTGTGACAACCCTTTTTCTAATATGTTTTTTAGGCCATAATACTAAAAAGTTGGATTTGTTGGCATCCTCCTCTACCTTTTGCATGCCCAGTACACAACCTCTAAATAACTGGGTGGCAATTTACCACATTACTAACTCAGGAGGACAGAAGCAGCATGACCGGTACTGAGACAGCTGTCCAAGGAAGTTCCGACAGCTTCTGCCCACACAACATCCGAGAGCAGCTCCAAGAACAATTAGTATCTTCCTTTCCCAAACTGTTAACAAATGGATCCTGTCCTGTGATTCATTCAGGTCCTGCAATTAATAAATTGTTTTTATCATTTTCCAATCAAACATGGATCCCTTGCTATGAAGCAAATCATCTTCCATGTGAGGCAGTCATCGAAATCTTCTTAAACACTGCTTTGGGGCAAAGGGGAAGGATTACATCAAATTTAGCTGGACTAAAAATGCCTCTGCTGGAGATTTTATTTTTACATTACGTTGGTGGGTATTCATTAAAGCCACATCAGCTGCTCATCGTGGGAGATTTAGTATATTTTGGTAACATATGAATAAAGTGTCATAGTAATTCAAAGCTCCAGGATGGTTCAATAAGCACCTGTCAGGAAAAAAATGTATTGTATCCAGTCAGTCAGCAGCTACCTAATTGATTATATGCACCTTTAAAATGCAACATTGGCTAATTACTTTGTTAAACAAAATTAAATAAACTGGGCTGAAAATCTCTCTTTTCTTCCTTCCTGTGTAACTGTAGGCACATTTGTAAATCAGGCCTCGACCCTCTCCTTCTTGCTAACATCTCGACACCTTGTAAGATGTCTGGAGGAACGGAAAGATGTCCTAAAAGTTTGAGGAGGATCCACTTGGTAAAAATACTGCAGAAGGCAGCCACAGAGCTGTCTTGCAATGGCCAAAGGTGTATCAAGCTTCAACAAAAAGAAAGAGCATCAGATGGATCCTCAGCAAGAAGCAACTGTACACTCTCCAGTCAGTGACAAAGCAGCCTGAAAAAGCTTCCAGAATTAAAAGAGAGCATCCAGACTAATAAGATTACACCTGCAGTCTTTCCAGGAGGACTAGACTGACACATAATCACATATAGAGAGTACTGGTCTGCCCACTGATCAAAGATATCCTGATGGGCTCTTGGGCCTTTGCTGTGCTCAGGTTTGGCATTCAACGTGAATCACTGCTAGTGAAAAAAAGGAATTCAACACACACCTGATAAACAAACATCTCTCAAATAATAAGCATGCAATTCAGTATAGATTACAAGCCATGCAATCAGAGACTCATTACTAAGTCCATATCTAGACTTCTGTCAAGACAGAATGTAAATTCTCTGGACAGTTGTCTAAATATCTCTTCAAGGAAAAAAAAAAAATCATGCTAGTAGCCAGTTAGAGCGGTTCTCTTCCAACTAATAGCTGGGGAAAACAAGCCATCCACAGCCATCACTCATTTGAGTCCTTTATTTAAAACATTACACTTCCTAAAAATATCTACAGATACCTATACGACCTTCACATTCCCATCTTCTATGTCTTTGGGGGGTTTTATGAGACCTGATCACACAGCTTTTAACAAATCAAAACCTCCATCTGCTAACGGAGATATCAATAGGACTATTGTGGTACAATTTTGAAAAACTAACAGACTCCCAAAATAAGTACAACAAGTAATAAATCATAAAACATCTAATTTTCTTTTCATTTTCTAATTTATTTTGGGTGTACAAATAATAGATTTATTTTTTTTTATTGTGAGAATAGTAATCTAATTCATTTCCAAAACATCACAGAATAATTCAGACTAGAGAACTCAGGAGTTCTCTAGTCTGACTGGCTGATCAAAGCTGGTCTGCTGAGAGGTTAGACCAGATTGAGATACCTTGTATGGGTAAGTCAAGTTTATGAGTTCCACTGCACTGGATTTTCCAGTGCATATTTTATAGATGACACCATGACAGCAGTCATATATTCATGATATAGATGATAAGAACATCATGCTTTTAAGGAAATAAGTTATCGTTTTTAAAACAACAATCCTGAAAAGAAGATGTGAATATTGTCCTCGAGCAAACGCCCCTTGCACACCCAGTTTATAAATTCCATTTGGATACTGGCTATTTTACATTTGTTTAAGAATCACTATGGCAAGTAAGAAAACTGGTCATTTTTCAGTCCTCTTCAAACCTCTACCATGTCCTATTAATTTCATGCTAAGACATAAATATTTCAGCACCCCTTTTTACCATATTGTTCAGCTGCTTGTACGTGAAGCCACTGGCTTCATTCATTCATCTTTCCTACAAGATGATTTCCTACAAGACTACATTGATTGCATAACATCTACAGATTATATTTGTGCTGTGGGAGTTGGAGTCCAACACTGCCACTGTGACTGTTTTTACCATATTACATTCTTTCTCTGTACATCTGCCCTTTGTGCATTTTCCTTGCTTGAAAATACCACAGTGCTTCAAGCATATCTCATGTTTAAGTTGGAAAGGCACAGGCAAAGGCAAGATGCCAAATTCAAGTAGCAAACTGTGAAGAGAAGGTTTCCCTAAAAGCTTTTAAAGTGCACAGAAGCAGAATATTGCATACATAAAGTACAGTCGAAGCTGTGTAGCATTCTGCAATGCAGTAAATATGAATTACACAGACAAAAGGTTTCTTGGTAGAATCTCCAATTTGGAAGTTTTGATCTAGTTGCCTGAAGTGTACAGATAATTAATTTGTTTACAAGCTGATGCTTTCAAAGGTTGAGTGAATTTCAATACCTGACACATGGTGTGTAGCTGGTAGACTCGACCTTTTCAAGCAATACAGTACATTCTGTGTAACAACATACTTGATAAGGAAAATTAGTTTATGGATGAATCACCAGAACTGTACATCTGTGTGTGCCTTAAACAGATCTCTGCAAGTTTCTGCATGCGATAATAAATAAAGAACATTAATTTATTTTTTTTTCCCAAGGAACATGTTCATGGGGTGAAACAACAAACTGGAAGAGAAAAGGGCAAAATACACAGGAATGAAAGTTAGAGGGCTCAAGGTAGCTTGGATAAATAAAGGCAGAGTCTGCAAGTACATGAGCACAACTCTTGACAAAACACTTCTCCTGTCCAGGGAAATGAGATGAAACCAAGTGGATGAGATTTGAATGGTAAGTACATTAAGCACAGAAAAGAAATGGAAAGACCTCAGGAAAAAGATCTTCTCTAACAGAAAACACCAAATACTCCCCAGGACACTCCACATCCACTTCAGGCACCTCAGTGAGGTCAGAGCTCCTGAAGGAGGGAAGAGATTGCAGTATGTGGCACAACAACCTACAAACATCAGAAGAGATAACTATCATGTGAAAGCACATTTACTCCTACATGCTTCTGAAAAATGAATATTCAAAGATTGTGCTAAAATTAAAATTTAAAATAATAATTTTTCAAAAAGACAGCAGAATATTTCTTTGTAGGCTTAATTTTTTGAGATAGAAATTTTTGTTTGACAAGACTTAGGGGTTATATATATATATTTATATACACACATCATTTTAGACATGCAGAAAAATGTGTTCAATAGCAAAGCTTTAAGCATAAACACTGATTTTGTGTTTCTTTTGTTGGGTTTTTTTTGTTTACTTCTTTTTTTTAAACACTCCAGTTAATTGAATGCAAACATATATCATCACACAATGACTTTTGTCTACTATTCTGCTTGATTATTTAACTTTCTCCTGCCTTACAACCATGAAAAAGACAAACTTAACTAAGCCTTGTGTTTCCTGCATTTACTAATTTTTAACTAATAACTATTTTACATCATTTATTTTCACAAGCTTCACATTATCTAATGATTTAATAAGCTAAAGATCTGATCTTGTCCATCACATTTCCTTCCTGCAATTATCTTAACCTTATAAGAGCAATAAAACCCTGTTGAACACTTATTAACTGCCTAACACTAATACAAACTCCAAGTATTCCACAAAACCCAGCTCGACCTTCACCATTCTTGCAACCTATTCCTACTAGATGCCACCACCAAATCACAGACAATTTTCTGCAATCTCATTTCTACACTTTTGTCCTGTTTGACAGAGTCATTCTGACTCAATACTGTACCTCATCTGCTGAAATCAAAAGGAAATAGGCTTTATTATGATGCCATCCAAACTCCTCTTTGACCATTGCAATACATGCAGCACTTACCACGAAACAGGAAAAGGAATTTAATCCTCAGATATCAGGAAAAAAAGCTCTAGTTGAAAAACTTAAATGTGATGTGGAGGTTTGACAAGGTTTTCTAAGGCTGACAAGACTTAGAACTTAGTTTCAGATAAACTCAAAATGCTCCAGAAGTTAGTTTTCCATTAAACTATCAAAAACTATCAAAATAGCAATGCAGACATGGATCCAAGTTAAACGTGTAAGTTTAAAACTAAAATTTAGGGTTCCTTTCAATTCAATTTGCCATCTTTTAGTGCTGTTAAATAAGAGAGGGCTGGAGTTAGCAATATAACCAGAAACATGAATGAACCAGAGCAGCAGGGGGAAACTGGGTACATCCAGCTTACAAATCTGTAGGGTGACATTTCAGAATGAAAACCACTTTGCACTCTGCACACCCTCAGTGTCTGCAAGCTGCTCTCACACCAGCAGCAGTGGGTGTGAGACATGACAAGTTCCTACTTCACTGGGTTACTCTGTACTTCCTGTATTAACCTGGGAGCACTGGACGCAGACCAAAGGGACCTTTGGTCGGGGAGATGCCGCGGACGATGCAGTCAAACAGAAAGCTGATCTGTTCCCCTTCAGCACAAGAGAGGAAAAAAACACCAGCCCCTGCAAGAAAGCACAACATAAATATGTATGATTTTCACCTGGAAACACTAGAAATATATTTAGCTGAAGCTATTTACAATATAGCAATCAAAAGAGTTTTAAGTGTGAGCCATGAAGAGAAGTCAACAAGATATTCTCCTGGGAAAAGAAATGGAAAATTCAGGTCAGCACACACACACACTCACCACAAACATACACATAAATTCAATAGCTGTCTAACAATTTATGCTAATGTTATGATATTGAGGCAGTTAAAGTAGTGTCCTAGAATCATAGAATGGCTTGGGTTGAAAGGGACCTTAAGGATCATCTAGTTTCAATCCCATCTGAATGTCAAAACAGACACCTTACTCTCAACAGCTGTCCAGGTCTTTTGTTCTTATTTACCCCTAAAATTTTGTAGGTCAAACACAACTATGCAGGAAGCGTCAGGGACAATTAAAGTGTCTTCAAAAGAATGAACCAAGTTAATTCTATTTTTAACCTGTTTTAAGCAAGAGAAGCTTTTTATATACTAACAAATTAAAATTTGGTTATATGGCTGGATTATAGTATAATTTTCCTAGACTAAGTCCTATGTGTCTATTATTAACAGACGTAATACAACTCCACAGGTTGTCATCAGATCTTTACCCTTTGCTCTATTCTGATATTTGCTTTCCATTCATTAAGAATAGCCCCAAGCAAAATTAGAATGAGATTCACTAAATAAACAAACAAGTTATGAGCTCCATGACATATGGCTGCATGAACAACACAAAAGACCAGGAGGGCTCCACTGAGCATTTTATAAATTGTCAGTCCAAATGTAAATCCCATCAGGGAAAAAAAAATTATTACCTTAAAACATCAGACAAAAGATCACCCCAGTAACCAGCAATTTTAGGGAAATAAAACTTCAATACCAGACAAAAAAGGAAATTAAGTTAGTATATGGACCTTGAAGAAGTGCTTCCACTTCACCAGAGTCAAGCATACTAGAAAACTCCAACATAAAATCTTAGACCTGCAGCAGGGTTTTGCACATTACTTTCCTTGTGACTCAGGCCCTAATCTGGACACATGTTTGACTTCTGCATGTCTCTAGCCAATTCTGAGTTGAACCTGCATTTTTTTCAATTTTACTCAAAGAAGCAGAACTGATCTTGACTAGAATGGCTTCATCCCCATCACTTTCCAAACATATGCCCTGTCATATCCAACAGGATACTCACATTTCACTTAAGAAATTGACAGCTTGACAAAGGGCTGGGGGATTCAAACAAAAAGGATAATGGAGAGGACCACAAACCACAACACCTACTTGAGTAAATTAGGTATAACCTAACCAGCAAGCTGTAAACTAATCTCTCTAGGAAAAACATATTCTGGTCCACACTCTTTTGTTATTCTCAATTTATGTCACATCTAGGTCTCTCTCAGTTTTTCTTAAATCTAGAATCAAGACAACATTGTTAGAGGCATCTTCATAACTTGATTTGTCACTCCACCACATTTGCATCTCTTCAGATCTTTCCTATCAAGAATTCTTCAGCCAAAGAAACATGAACACACCCTGGCTTCATGATGAGAGGCCATCTAGGAGACTGCAACACTAATCACACAGCCTGACAGATATGAAGGTTTCTGTTGGTGACTCACTTGCAGTCTTGCCCCATCTCTCCCCTTCCCAGGAGATGCCAAAGTCAGACTACATTGTATTAGGATAAAAAAATCCTGAGTGCAATGAATTCAGGAATTATCTGAAATTCAGCTTTTTCCAAAGAAAAAAGCTGACTCCTCCACCCTGAACAGAGTACAGAGAGTCTACAGTCACAGGACCTTTGCATTCCATGTAGCAAAAGCAAGCAGGATATAGACACAACATAGCAGAGGACATTCAGGTCTCAAGCACAGTGATATACTATGTGGCTTGATAATTCAGCAGAATCCTACACCTCCCTGTTGCCACTCAGGGAAAAAAAAAAAGATTTTTCAAATATTTCTGTACATAAGGAGTACATCTGGACCTCTTTGTTCTTTTATCACCTTTGTCAAGAGTGGCTTAAACACCTAAGAGGCTCTAGAAGCCTTTGACTTTAATGGAAACAAAGACAGTAAATGTGTGTGTGTGAGCTGGCTGCTTAACTCAAAGGATTTTTTCTGCAAATAACTATCAGTCATCTGGAAATCCCAAAACCAAATGTGATGACCTTTATATAACCAGTGCAAAGAGTGTATGTCCACGTGCATGTAGATACAAATCCAACAGAAAAATACAATAATCTCTTTGTAGATTCTATTATTCATATGAGCACCTTAATTGCTGACTGACTCTCACAGGAAACATTTTCCTTCTAGTTTTGGTAGGTAGAACTAGATTGCAAGGGAAGGAAGAAGTCTGAGGGTTCTTGCAAAAAACATCAAGGGAGATGAATGAGTGGGTAGGGCTTAACTAAAGCATACATAAAAGCAAGCGATTGCATTTTTTTTCCTACTTTCTTGAGAAAACTGAGAAATTCACTACTGGAAATCACATATCTCAGTCATGTGTTGGAACTGGTTTGGTGCACAGGCATTTAGAAGCCAAGGAATGTGTGGTATGCACAGTGTAATACCATGCAGCTGTTCACCAGACTGAAGGGCTCACTCAGCTCTCTCCATGGGCTATGAGACGTGGTGAAAAGCAGCCTCCAACCACTTGCACCAGACTGAAACACTCAGCCAGTCCTCTGTGCAGTCAGCAGTAAAGCATTGTACAGACCCTCAAACATACAGGACAAGTTGCCAATTCCATAAAACTTCCAAGTACTACTTAATTTTGCCAATGTTGATTTTAACTCATCATATTAAAAAGCAAACCCATGGGCAAACACACTTTGAAAATGGACAATTGCCAAAAATTACTTCAATCTCTGTAGTGTGTGTGAAAGTAGGGAGGAAGAGCCAGTTCTTTCCCATTAATTGCTTCTACTAACAGACAGTACTAGAGCTTGAAGCCTTTTAGCTGCAGGACAGGTAGGAACCACAGCAGCTCATTCCATGGCAATCAGCATGTACATCCCAACCCTGGCCTTGAGCAGCCCCCTTCAGAGGGGACCTCACACTGCTCTTCTCCGTGGGGAAAGTGACAGAGTATTCCGATTATTGAAAGATACAGGCATGACAACTTAAAATAGATAAATAGAGATAATGTTGGCTGTCTGCAGTAGGCCTAAGTAGGAGACAGCACAGAATATCTGCATATAAACAGAAGTTTCAATCTATACAACCCAGGATTTTTCAAAAAATTCCAGATCTTGCCCCAGTTTAACCACCCCTACTACTTCTCAACTTCAAATAAATGCAGAAGGGGAAACAAGAAAGGAAAGAAGGAAGGAAGTACCAAATCTTATCAAAGCACCAAAAGGATCACAGAAATATTCCTGCTTGTCCTGCAATTAACATTTGTTCTTTCAAAGGGCACTATGGATCTCACAAGTTCCTTTCTTCAAGGAGATGCTGTCAGAAAATATGAGGCAGTTTTAAACCAGGCTCTGGCAGCTAATCCTGAAGCACTTGAACATTGGAGAGCCTGAATTCTCATGGTGTTAATGTGCCCTTTTACTACCCTACTTGAATTTTTTCACACTGACCTCCAAGTGAAGATTCTCCTGGCAACTGATGCATGCTAATTGAGCTGAGAACTTGGGAAAGTGAGAGGCTCCTTTCTTCCAGCCTGTTCCTCCATGTAAACCTCTCAACTGACTGCTAGGCCAAGACACCAGCTTTTTTTGCAAATGGTGTGTGACTAAGCTTCAGCTTTAGAGAACAAAAATTTGGCCCAGGAAATAATTTATCTACAGCTTTCAGAAAAAGAAAAAAAAATTAACTTCCAGCAGTACAATTGTGATGTTAAGAGCAAGAGGAGTTCAGAAGGTAAATGTTCTTCTTCCTATTTTTAAATAAACTTGTGTGAACCATCTTGAAAATGCATCTAGACTCAATATTTGAAATCTCAGCATTATCTCAGATGGTTTCCCTCTTCCTGGATTGAGTACCAAAGCCTTTGGAGTTGAATTAAACCTTGATTTGTACTAGGCAACAGAACATAATGAAGTGTTTTATCTTTATAAAAACTTTTGTGAGGAAGCGTGAAACAGAAAGCTAAAACAAATTCGTATGCTTTTAGACCTCAGTTCTACCACAGATACACTCACAAAAGCTCTGCTTCAGTTTGAGGCTTCATGTCTTTTGTTATGGAGAGGCAATCACATCACAAGATTACTGGTTCCTTTTAATTAGGTATTTATTACAGTGATATTTAAACCTTAAATTCACTAATCCTCTGCACTCAGAGCTCTACAAGATGAATGTGAGCAAAGATATGGTTTAACCTGTAGGAAAGTAACATTCATAATAGAGTCTGCATAATATAATATTACACTTACGTGACAAGGTAATGGAGAGTGCTTTTGTTTAGGAATTAAAACAATTCTTCTGCAATAACATACCATTTTTTTTCCTGAACACTACTTGTTTGCCTCAAGAATTCCAGAAGAATGAGATAAAAGATATCTGAAGAAAGATGGTCTTTCTCTTTACCAGCACACTTCTGTCAAGAATAACCAGAGTTATATTTTTCTTTAGGTTCTATTTTCAAAAAGCCTTTTCTTATGGTGGCAATATTAAATCAAGTGTTTAGACTAAACACGTATTTAAATGTTGTTATGCCTGCGGATATGTTTGACTGCTTAGTTAAGGGCAACAACTCCTTTAACAAGATCAGCTTGAACTTGTAAAGAGTTTCCAACTGTGGCAGGCTATTTTGTACCAAACTGACTATGCTGTTCTCTCTGAATGCACACATGCAGGGGAAAGACAAACACCCTTTCATGGCAACTGAAAGATCTCAGCTATCAACACACACACTTCTTCAGAATGATCTACAAGGTAGTGGGACCTTTTCCAATGCACTTTTCTAATTCTGTTCACTTGTAACCTTAACAAAAAATAATGACTTCATATTTTTTTAAAAGCATGGACACAGGAGAGCTACCGATGAGCCCCTGTTTCTCACCAGAAACTAGTGTAAGTTTAAGGGAGGAAAAAAAAGAAAAACCACCATGGATAATGCAGGTTCCATCACCTCCAGTTCCTCATTTCACAGAATCATTAAGGCTGGAAAAGATCCTGTCATAAGCAAGTCCAACTTTTCACTGGACACCACCACGTCAGCTAAGTGCCATGTCCAGTCATTTCTTAAACACCTTCAGGGATGCTGATTTCATCACCTCTCTGGGCATCTCATTTCAATGCTTGACAACCCTTCCTGTGTAGAAATTCACAGCCTGAGGCCACTTCCTCTCATCATGACCCTTACGCCTGGGAGAAGAGACCAATCCCCACTGGGCCACACCCTCCATCAGGTCAGAAAGAGGTCAAGAACTTGGGTTTCCACTCCGTAGAAGTAGAGCAACCAGAATTTACATGCAGAACAACAATATGCAAGTCCCAGGAAGAATATTTTTGGATTTGGATCAACTCTGAAATCTTCTAATTTTTCAGTTTGTTTATTGAAAAAACTGTGCAAGTCAAACAACTTCACATCCAAACTGGCAATCTGCATATCCATCTGTGCTCACAGGCCATCAATTCAGCATGGCTTCAAACACTGCTTAAGAAACCAAAACCTTATTAGTAAAAACCTAACTATATGTTATTTTACCTGTGCATTTATTAACTATCCTTTTCAGATCTTGCATACATTTTATCTCATGTGAGAATTTGAGAAGTCCTAAATTGGCCATGGGAACAAGAGATTTATCTCCATATAAAGGTGTATCTTAGCTACTATGCTATGGAAATTAGCCTCAGCTTGCTTGCTTTCATTTTGACCCCAAAAATCACATGGCTCCACCCCATAGTTACAAAGCTGCTAACAGGGAAGGGACCAGAGAGTTGCTCTAACTTCAAGGAGTAAAAAGTCCTCTATGGGATTTAGAAATTAGCATTTACAAAATGAGAACATTGATGCTGCCTGAAACCTCAAAGTTCCATATCACTTTCCCCTCAGCAAACAAAATAATCAAACATAATTTAATAATCTGAACATTAATCCATTTTACCTTATCTCTTGCATGACACAAGCCATATAATTTCATTACCTTATTTTTGCTCTGTATTCAATAGCAGCTTTTGACTAAACATCTTCTGGAGAGCCACAGGGCAATTTTTAGCCAGGACTGCACATGGTCACATTTCCCCTGAACACCAGGGTTGAAGCCTGCAGAATCTACTCAGAACAGACCCTCTGATAAGAGGCTGCCTGTTTGACAAAGTGGCACAGCTGGTTCTGCAGTCTCCACTTGGAATGAGAGTGCATTTACATTTCTGCAAAAGGCATCAAGCAACATTCAGAGGACAGGTTCCATTTGTACTTACAGAAGCCGCACCTGGTGCCCCCTTCAAAGATGAATCCGTTCGGGACAGCCCCGTAGCGCCGCAGATCCGAGAGCTTCCACTGCCCCATGACACTGGGAGGAAGGTCCTTCACAAGGACAAGGATGTCATTGCAGAAATGCAGGGTAGCAGGCCCACTCTCTAGTTTTGTGCCAGGGGCTACAAAGACTTGAAATCTATGAACTATCAAATAAGGGAAAAAAAAAATTACTCCAGAATATACAAATGTTATGTAAGTCATTCTGTTCAGCTGTGGTACTTGGACCAAACCCTGCCCACACCATGAGACTCCGGCATAAAGATCTGCGTGGAGCACAGACAGCCACCTGTAAGTAGCTGTAAGGCCATCACTCTCTCTTATGCCAATTTAGGATTGGAAAAAATTCACCATATCTTGGCCTAATGTGATAAATTATTAAAGCTGCAATGCTACATGTATTTATCCTAAATCCTGCAGGCTAATCTCTATCTCAGATTAGTCAATCATCCAGCCCAGACGTCACGTACCTCTTTCATCCTTGCATCATTACATGGGTTGCTCTCTGTCTCCTCCTCTAACCTGTGTCTCTGATTTCCCACACGCACACACAAAAATAAAACGGTGCTCAAGGAGCCCAAAGGCCAAGGCTCACAGAACTAAACAAACCTCTCTATCACTGACTCATCTGCAACCTTTAATAAACCGCTTCACTTCCTCCCTAGCAGTAAAATGAGGAAAATTACATTTTTCCACCTTTGTGATTCTTTCATGAGTTGGTGATGGTAGATGCCAAGACATTTTAAATTACTAGAAAACTAAGTGATTTATAAGTAGCAAACACTTTTAGATGTCAGTTAATTTTTTCATATTTCACATCCTGAATTTTAAAAGAGTGGAGAAAGAAAGAGAAATAGCTATTCACTCAAGTTTACAAAATCCAGGTTCAAATCACAATCCCAGTATCATCTAATTGCAGCATCCTTACCTAAAGTAGTTGTTCTAGGCTGGTCTCCCATTTTCTCTTCCAGGGCTATTGCATTCTGAATAATAAGTTATTAGGATCACTTCAAGGGCTCAAATCTCAGTGTTTCAAAGGGAGCAATTTAAGTGAGCAAGCATATAATTCTCAAACAATTGTTTTGACCCCCACTACTGCTCTAGTTTCTTTCATATTGTGATTAGACACAAAAAAAAAAAAACCCAACCAACAAACAAAATAAAAACAAAAAACCCACAACCAATTTTTTTAAAAAACAAACAACATCTGTCTTGGTAGAGAGAAGCATCAAGACTCTTATATTTCCAGGAGGAGGTTTTTGGTGGTTTATCAAGAAGCAACATAGATTTAGTTTTTGGTTATGCATCAAAGATCACACAAACAGCTCCCTGCCTGTAAAATCTATTGGGTAACTTCCAGGTACTCTCAGTTCTTGCATCAACTCTTCCCTGTTTCTTGCCCAGGCCTCTTCAAGCATCACAAATTTCATCTGGGTCTGAGTCTTGCTTCTCATCTAACTGCTTGCTGTATTCTTAGTCACGATCAGAGCTGTAAGCCAACTCCTCATCTATGACATGCATTTGCTAAGTTCCCTGAGGCTCCAGCAGAATTAGCCACAAAGTCATTCGAGTGAAATGTGCAAGGAGACAGAGATAGATCTAACTAACCACAGCTCTGCTTACAGCTCTGCCAGCAGCCCTGCTAGGGAGCAAATCAATAGTCACACCATGTCCCCTTTTGGGCACGCAGTTGTTACGCAACCTGCTTAAACATCAGCTATCAAAAAGACAGCAAAACCACCGTGATCAATAATGCTCAGAAAGCAATCTTTAATGCCATTTGTACTGCTCTGCCCAGTTAACTCTGCCCAGTATTTTGCTGGCAATTAAACCATGGGAGAAGCAGCATGAGGATTCTTTCTGCCTCATAACTGAGGAATGAAGCCCACTCTTCACACAATCCGTTGCAAGTTACAACAGCTGCTGAAAACAAAGAGCTCCAGCCCAAGTTCTAGACCGCTGTCAAAATACAGCATACCCAACTCTGAACAAAGTAAAGGAAAAGCATATTTGAAAATAAAGCTTTTTCCATACACTGCTTTCTTGGTAAATTGTAAATTTTTTTCAAAATTCTCCCCAGCCTTTGACTTCTCTTACACTATAAAAAAAAAAAAAAGTGTGAAGACACAGAGCTGAGTATAACCCTGAACAAAAGGTACTACTTAAATCCATCATCACTTTCTTCAGCCCATCTTTTCTTTTTCACACCTATGCACTGACCTGCAGTACACTAACTTCTCAAAATGAGTTGTAAGCCCAAGCACATTCCAGCAATCACATTCACCTCAGCTGCTAAAAACTGAGAGAAAACACTGGGAACTCCAGTGTGAACGCCTCCATTCTGTGGTCCTCATTCAAGAACAGTGTCAGCTCCTTTCACTTTTTTTCTTTTGCTTCCCAGACTCTGAGGTCATCTCCTCTCCCTAGCCTATTTTTATCATCCAGCCACCTTATTTTCAAGGCACACAAAGGCACCCTTACTACACTTTAAGAAAAAACACCAGTCACCATCCTCTCTTCATCTACATCTTCTCTCTTTTCTATTTCTGTCTATTCAAACTAGACTCACCTTGACTTCATTCTCCTAATTGAACATGCACTGAATGACGAAATTCTGAAAAAAATTCAATTCTTTGGTTTATTCTCCTGCCCCTAAGATTTTTTTGCAATTAACTTTATACAAATTATTGCCAGTTCAACCAATTACACTTCTTTTCTTACTTCCGCATTTCTTCACTTCCACACATACAAATCTCTCCCACTTCACCTTTACTCCATGGCTGCACATGTCATGATCCAGTAGGCTCTACTCCTACCTCATTCACAGCTTTCCTTGGAAAAAACTCTTTGCTGCTTTTGCATGTCCTCCAATCCCAACCATAACCTTCACACCCAGATTCAGATTACTCCAGCACTATATCAAGTGCACGATCATAAAACACAGACCTACTCTGTTTTATTCAAGTACTCCTTCAGCTTTTAGGACAAGTCTATGCTATATATAGATCCCAAACCTAGTTTAAAAAACAACCAACCAAACAAAAAACAAAAAAAAAAAAAACCCCAAAGAACAAGCAAACAAACAAAAAAACCCCACCAAACCAGCACTGAAAGACGATAGAGCTGTATCATCAAAGTGCACCAACCACTCCAGCTACTCATACTTGTATTGTTCAGCAACCCCTCTAACCTTTCCTGTTATGCAAGGCTTCATATTTGATAGCCCTGAGAGGTACATCCACACATCTCACTTCTCATAATCCTACATATTTTTACTGTAAAATTTCCAGGGCATCTTTCCACACATGTACTGCAAAGGAACGAGCCCACAAACCCAACAGATGGCAGAGCATATGTAACAAATGATAAAGATTGCTAATGTGTGTCTCCCACACACCTACCCTCCTTCCCTAGTTATGACTAAACAAACATAAGACAGATACTATGGATTACCAACATTATCACTCTTTGTTCACCACAGTTCATTTTAGAGCTGCTAACCAAGAAAATAAAATAGGAGGAAAGAGAAAGGTGAAGTTAGCTGGAAAGAATGTGTCTGATGACATTCCTTAGTGCAAAAAAGTCTCTTTCTGAAATGGCACACTAGCAGCAATGAGAATTATCAATGCAACACCCAGTAGGCAGCTCAGCAAACTGGGCATGAACTGGCAAAATTCTACTCAGGACTTTGCATCTCTTAATTCAGGCTCCCCCTGAGTCCTTTTGCCTGAATCTCTGAGTCAGTTGTAGGACCAGAAGTAGAAATTTGACCACTTTGTTTTAAAGCTACATACCATCAGTGTCAAAATCAAAACCCCAAGTTAAGTGCTGTCACAGTTATCTGTCAGTACTGGATGGTACTGTAGTCAAAACCTATTGGAAGGGATACCTGCTTTAAAATCTAAGGGGGAGAACAATTTGTCCACTCTCAAACAAGTGACATTCTTGTCCTGAACTGTAGTTTTATTTGCATTTTAGCTTCACTTTTCTTTGGTTTTTTATCCCGTGGGGGGAAAAAAACAAAACGGTGTGAGAAGACAAAGGTTACCTTCCCCCAGACTGTAGCGTATTCGCACATCCCACGCATACATCGTTTCCTTGTTCTCAAATCCCAGCATCACAACTTGGGACAGACAGATGATGGCGAGCGTGTGATTCAGGCCCTCGTAGGAGAGCCCAGGATCCAAGCCACAGATGTCTTCTAAGGTCATGCTGATCCTCTCCTTATGCCCTTTCGCTCGTTCAGATTTATCCTTGTACACCAGCATGAGCAAACAGTCTAAAAGGAGCAAAACTGTCAGAGATGATGATGCAGAGCACAGACCATAACAAATTTCTCAGCACTCTGCTGCAATACAAAGGAGCTTTAGACAACTGCAGGATCAGCTCAACCAAGTCAATGTAAAACTCTGATTTCTTTTCCCAGCCCACCTCCAGGTAGTTTATAGACCTTGTTTTCAGGAAGCAAACACTGAAGATGTTTTAAAGATTAATCTGCAGGCTAAAAAATAGGGAGGTCAGTAATAAATCTTCTCCATTTTATTCAAAGTCCAGTGGCATTTCAGATCCTCTCCTGAGTCCAGTGGGGACTGACTCATTAATTCAGAGCATTAGGAGCTATGCTAGGATAGCTGTTCACATTACAGACTCTAAAGACCAAGAGGCTATTGTTGACTGTATTTTCATTAGAACATACTGAACCACAAATGAAATTCTTACAGTAGCTCACAGATTACCCAACCACTAAACAGCAAGCAGACTGCACTGCCAGATTGCTCCTGCCGGCTCAGGTTTCCTGGTTAAATGCTACGCAGCAGCCATTGCTAAAAATCATTATGTGCCACACCTTCTTTTATTTATTTATTTTTCAGTGTTTGCTTGTGTCACCAGTTGTTATTAACCCCTTCCCACAGGTGTTTATTACACAGTAACCATGCAATGGCAGAAACTCGTCCAAGAGCCATGGCCTCATGGGGAAAGTAAGCATTTCACCTCTCCCACCTTTTGCATTTATGACAAAAGCAGCCCTCCTTCCCCCACATTCATTTCCTATCACACAGCACTCAGATGTAGATTAAATTAATGGTCAGTATCAAAGCTGCAGCATCCACAGCTTAAGCTGAGCCACAAACCACAAAAGACAAAGACCCCCATGCACCATTTTACAAATACTGGGGGTGGTGCTCCCGGCCCTGCTGAGGTGCCCTGCAGCTCTCAGCTGGGCAAGGGACTGGCAAAATCTCCATCCACAGAGATGAAAAATGACTGAAAGACTGGACTGTCTACTAACTAATGCAGAGCTTTGCATGGATTCCCAATTGTCTTTGTGCACCTGTTAGCAAAAACAGCTGCAACCACGGTATTTAAACATTCTGCAAGACAGTTGTGTGTCTGAAGAACGGCTATGGTTTACATACCAAGAAAAGCAAATAACCAGGGGCTTTTTTAGTAAACCTGGCTAGATTAGCTAGAATAAAAATAGTATTCTTGAGGAATAAACTACATTATCAGTCAGGCTCCACTATCTACAGCCTCCAAAGCTAGCTTACTCACAATAGAAACTCAGGCCCATGTTCAAAAATCTGTGTGCTAGCTCTAGGACCAATAGATGCCCTTTCACACAGGGAAGTTTCACAGATTTAGATGAGATGAAGGTACTTAAAACACTAAAATATTACTGTAACAACTCAGGTAACAAAGAATTACTAAGAAGCCTTCAGTCTTTCTAGCAAGAGCCAGGAAAGGGTGACAAAATCCATTCTGCAGCAGTGCAGATTCATGTTTTCCAAGTGCGGGCAACATTTAGCCCTGGAAAGATACACTTTTGGGCTCAAATGTTTTCCCTCTTGGGAACAGATGGGGAAACCTGAAGCCGACTTTTCCCTCTGCAGCAGTAAAACATCAGCTCTGTGTAACATTTTCAATTTCCCCCTCAGAAGCATGGAAACGATCTTTTTTTTTTTTTTCCTTTCTTCCTTAATTCAAAATGTCATTTTATTTTTAAATTGAAGTGATATTTTCTGTCAAAACACTGATCAAAAATAACTACCGAGCTTACAGTGTCAGGGGTTTTTTTTGGTGGGTTTTTTTTTTTTTGTTTTGGTTTGGGTTTTTTGGAGGGGTTTTTTTGGTTTTGGTTTGTTTATATATATATATATATATATATATATATAACAATCACCCTCAAGAAAGAAGTTCACCCCCAGAAAATGTAAAAAAAAAGAAAAAAAAGTGCATTTTGAACCGGCACCAAATCCAATGCCTGTGCTTCAGAAAGTCACTTTTGCGGCTGTTTTCAGGGAGCGCAGGGGCTCGCCCCCAGGCCGGACGCGGCTCCCGGGCAGCGCAGCTCCGGGACGGCCCCGCCGAGGGCTCTGCGGGCACTCGCCCCGGGGAGCCGGGCAAGCCCCGAGCCCCGTCCCCACCGCCGGCCCCTCTTACCTGCCACCGGGGAGGGCTTGCGCAGCACCAGCCACCTGCTCTTCCACTGCAACGAGAGGCAAAGGGACAGGGTTAGCCGGGGCCGCGCAGGGGAGAGCGGGCTCTCTCCCCTCAGGGCAAGGGGCGGCGGTCGGGGACCCCCGCGGGCCGAAGGGGCGCCGGGAGCGGGGAACCTTTTTTCCGTCTCTCAACTTGACGTGACCCTCCACCACCACGGAATCCGTCATCTTCAGTCATGATTCCGGACAGCTGCGCCGGCTCGCTGCGCCCGCCCCGCGCTCCGGCCGCCCGAGGGGTCACTTCCAAAATAGCTTTATTAGGGCCCCGCGCGGGCGGGCGGGCGGCCAGCGCGGCCCGGCCCGGCCCCCGACCTGCGCCTGGGGAAAGGGGTCTGCGGACCGTCCCAGTGATTCTTGATTCACTTGTTTTACTTCTGTCTCGCGGGGGGATCTTGGATTTTTGTTTTTAATTGTTATTATTATTTTCCCCAGGGTTTCAGAGCGCGAGGCGCGGCCCAGGGCACCCGGAGCGCCGCGGATCCGCTCCGGGCGCGACCCCCGCCCCAATCCGGCTCCGGAGTTTGCCGCTGCCCGCCGGGGCTGCCCCGCGCCCGGCCGGCCGCAAAGCCCGCACCGGATCCGCTTCGTGGAGCGGGGCCCCTCCTCTGGCCGGCCAAAACGCCCCCTTCCCGCACCTTCCTTACAATGCCCAATTTTCACTTTTCAAAAGTATAATTACAGCTCTCCTTGGCTCGCAGAAGACGCTGCCAACTACCCCAGATAAAAATACTCTTCTCGCTTTTTTTTTCCTCTTTGCAATGCAACTGTCACGAGATAACAACCCGCTTACACCCAACCAGAAACAGCTACAATTAATAGAATAAGATGTGTTAATGATGTCCTCAGATTTATTTCCACGAGCAATGGAATAATTAGAGTCCATTATTCCAAAAATACTCCTGCTGTATCTTATTTGATGGTAATTAGTTCTTCAGCTTTTTTAAACAGCACTACAGCGCATTTTTCTTTCAGTAGCATAATAGAAGGGGGTTTTTTAGATGTTTGCATTTATTTCTTCCTTTTAAAACGGTCAGTTTGCATGGAATAACACACAATTTAATAAAACCATCTTTTAAATATGTTTCATGATGAATTAGGGAAGTGTTTGTTCAACTGGCTTTGCATTCTAATTCAATTTCAATATAGAGTTAGGAAAAATATCAGATAAAATTTCACTAGTACATTTGAGTTTGGTTTTCATTTTAACCAAAGCAATAATCACTTAAAGGGGGTGAAAAATATGGAGAATTAGTTTCTATTAAGTAATGCTCAACAGAAAGGCAGGAGGCAGATGCTGGAGTGCCCCATAGGAATGTGACTGGTGTAAGAGGTCAGGACATCTCTCAACCTGAACATCTCCTTGCCACCCCTACTCTGTGCTTGTAATACTGTGCTGTTCACCTCACAGCTGAGGCTCAAATGATGTTCATTTAGTTCCACCAAGCCAATGCAGTCACAGTGGATAAACAGGTTCCTTTGAATGCATTAAAATTAATTTGTGGCTTTCAAAGTATTTAAATTAGTATCAGCTGGAGATCTGTCATTCAGACCTTTGAGGGTAGAAACAGACCGTTCAATATATTTTTAAAAGTGTGTTATTTGCACTGGTGTTGCTGTGCACTGATACAAGCAGCATAGATTTTGAAAACAGGATAGCTAAAAAAGCTCTACACAAATTGTCAGAAACACCAGTCTAACACCTTTCCTATCAAACAGCCACTTTCTTTACTGCAAGAGAAGACCAAGAGAATTTATACAACACGAAACTGCAAGATCAAAACTGCACAATGTGGATAGATACTAATTTCAAAGTGAAACTGAAGTCACAGAATGGATACAGACATTCAGGACGGCTTCATCTTTGAGTGGAAAGCTGTTCCTGATGAATCCCTTCCAAAGAAGAGCAAATAGTTCCTTCTTGCTGATGCAGGACTTGTCTCAGCAGCAGGTACAGTTGTTCCTGTCACATGGTCACATTCATTTTAGAGCATTAAGCAAGCCAGACTCCTACTGCAAATGGCCAGGGAGGCAGAGCCACACAACAAGAGTCTTCAGCTTGCTTTGAAATCAAGATCCCAGAGGTGGACATTAGTATTTCAAGCGAGCGTTTAGCGCCTCAGAAAAACAAACGAAAGGCTTTAATCCTGAACCTCACAGTATCAATAGCTGAAAAACATACCCAGGTGCTTACATCTGCCTACTGGAAATGTGTGTGACACTTGCATTAAACTGGGAGCACCACCAGCTGAAACTGACCCTTACGGAGAGATTCCCAGATGCCTTCCAGCACAAAGTATTATTTCATCTTTCTACCACCTCTCTACCTCTAGAGCAGCCTACAGAGGGATTCAAAGATCTTACTGTAACTTTATACATAACAGACTAAGTTCAAGAAACAGAGGGTAAATGTTTTTATTAAACAGTTTACATCATTTATCTAGATTAGCATAGTTGTATATTTGTACTTACACAGATGCAGGTTTTAGTTATTTTTCCTTAAAAAATCTCTTTTAACTGAGATAACATTCACCACTACTAAGAAACCCGTGAGGACACTGCAAACAAAAAACATACCTGAATATCTAGGCACCGCTTTAAAATTCTATTACTTTAAAAAACAACTTTGCTTGAAAAACTTAAGAGAGTTCATAAATGTTCACTGCCAGGGGAAAAATACATTTCACATCAACACCTAAATGTACACATCTAACATGGCTAAAGGTTCCCTGTAATAGAAAAAAAAAAAAAAAAAAAAGAATTTTCCATTTTTTGTCAGACTTTTTCTGTTGAATCATTTTCTGCCTGTTTTTGCTAATATAGCTGAGTCCACTGCCTCTAAACAGCTGTAGATTGTAATAATTGCTTTGGTTGGTCCCATAACAATTCAATTGACCATGACAGTAAAGCCTATGGTTTATGATATCACCAAATCCTTAAGGAAAATGTCAAGCTGCACACCAGCCATCCAGTTGAAAAATCTGTTACAAGACACCTCCTTTCTGAATTGTCTAAATAGTTGAACAACTTGTTAGTACAAAACCTAAGACATCTTCAAAACACTGTCAAATTAAAGAAACGTTTAGGGATTTATCAGCGAGGCGAAGTGTTTCCATTGCTATCCTCAGGGCAAGGAGCAGATCACTGTCTGCAGAAGGTCCTGGCTGTATCAACCTAAATCAGCTGCTCAAGTTTACAACATTTTTCAGCAAAAGACTTTGAGCTCTCAGG
Organism: Motacilla alba alba; assembly: GCF_015832195.1. Lineage (NCBI taxonomy): Eukaryota > Metazoa > Chordata > Aves > Passeriformes > Motacillidae > Motacilla > Motacilla alba. Next base: position 9,471,890 of record NC_052019.1, on the reverse strand, counting down.
AGGTGTTGCATTAACCTTGCTGGAAAATTGCACACCAGATTCAGCAGAGCTCTGAGGCACCTTCCTGATTTTACGTCAGTGGAACACAGAAATATGTTTATATAAAAATATGCTTACGTGTTTGGTTGAAACAAAACTTAAACCCTCTGGTTTCTTTCCCCAGACTTGTTGTTGCAGTTAGCTGAGGAGCAGCTTTACCTATGTTGTTCTCTTGCTGTCTCTTGCCCTGAGCTTCAAGAGATCATTTCTCAGGGAGAAGGAATTTCATTTTTGATTCTCCTGTTTATTTTTTCATTTCAACTGAGAATACAAAGACAATAGTGTTGCAGGTTGGTTTGGAGGATGACAGCTCCACCAGAAACTGCAAAACACATCAAATCCCTTTTTAGGTAATCCACCAAGCAGACAGAGAGTCGCAGATTTTTGTGCACTGTCTCAATATGTTTGAGATTTTTTTATTAAGACAAATAAAGACAGTCGTGTGTGTTGAGCAATCCACAGCCCTCGAATGCTAGATCAAGGCTGCTGACATCAGATGGAGCAGGCCTGATTTTGGTGGTCTGGCTTGGAACTGCTAAGAATTACCATGAGAGTTTTCATACTAGTTTATAATAAAATATATATGCCACTTTAAAAAAACCAAAAGACTCCTGAACCCTGCTTCAAATGTTAGTGTATTTAACTATTCAACTAGTTTTTCGGGGGCCTATTTTCTCATTAATCCACTTTACATAGTTTGTCACTCTTGTGTATACTCCAGGTTTGTTGACTCTGCCGCAGCCATCTCCCCAGCTGATAATTCCATAGAGGTAAGAGATGTCATTTTCCTCACAAGCCAGAGGTCCACCAGAATCTCCCTGCATCAGAAGTAAGCAAAGGTTATCTAATTTGATAGAAAGGAGTCAGAAGATCAGTTAGGAAAAATCCTAAAATAGGAATTTTTGCACATGAGATTTAAAATAAAAAACAAACAAACAAAAAAGGCAATACTGAAATTTCCTTATAGAAAGCATTTTTAGTCACATTCAAATATAATGGTGGATTTTTAAAATTACACATTAATAAAAGTATCAAAATATCATATTATGTTTAAAAATATGACATTTTTAGATTCTGACCCCTGCTGAAAAGCATGGTTGATGTAAATAATTTTCAGTGGAATTGAACAAGCCTTTGGGGCTTGGCACTGTGTTGTAATATCAGCCCTGCATGGGGTGGCTACATGGGTGCATCTGAAGAGTTTCTCGATGCAGTTTATTGCAACTTTCAGAGAACATGGGAGTTTTCAAAGAGAGGTTTTGCATGTGTTTGAATTTGCTACTGACTATTTATCTTGTCATTAAACTATGAACCAAAAAAGCAGCCCAAACTACACTACAGCAAGGGTTAATTTTGAACATTTCTACTTATATTAAACCTTGAAAACATTTAGGACAGGAGCTTTTATTATTTTTATTGTTACTCTTAGACTGATTTTCTAGAGAAATTAAAAATGTGACTTAGTAAACGGTACTGGTGAAAGCAGCCATCACTCTAGTTATTTGAGACCAAGGAGAAATATTTTTCCTATCTCAAAAGAAAAATTCCTTGAGAGCAAAATACATAGGAAAATTGTGTTGCCTTTATACTGAAGATTTCTATGATAAGAGAAGGACATCAGATGAAGTCTTGCTTGATTGCATATTTTTCACAATTAGTCTAAATGATTGCAGTTTTGGCATCAGTGCACTAATTAAATGACAAAAGTTTCCAAGAAAATCTTTTTAAAATAATCAAGGGAAACACATTGTCTATTTGAAGTTTCTTGCTCTTGGAATATTTTTTATACATAACAGATGGTTTACAGGTTAATATCCTAAGTGTACATTAAGAAAACCCAGAGGTCAGCTGCATCTGTTTTTACATTAAGGTCTTCATTATTTCTCCTCAGACCCCACTAAAGTCTGACAAGAGGGAAAAATTAATTATTGATTCACTAATAATGATTTCATGTCACAAGCACTACTCTTCAGCAACATCTGTTGATTCAAAAGATGAATCTGTTTTTCAGACTTTACAATTCTCTCCAGACCACTTTGTGCAACTCCTTTCTCCTTCCCTCCACTTTCTTTTCTCCTTCTCATTCCCGATTTCTGTTTTTCCAGGGCAGGGAGAGAGAATCAGCTGTAATGCTGTCTCTTGTGTTTGCACTTCCTGGGAGAGGCAAGGGGAGCTGGGCAGGCAGGGTCGTTTCCACCTCTCTGGCTTGTGTGAACCCTTGCAGCCTCAGTCTCAGCCCTAGCCTTGAGCCACTGCTGGCTGCTGCCTTTTAACTCTTGCCACCTTTCTTTGGATATGTTTGTGACCTCTATGGGGCTTCCAGCACACAGTATACATGACATTCTTTCCTGCACTTACAATGCCAGCTATTAGCTATGTACTGCCTTTTCACGAATTTATGTTAATAGAGCAAAACCCTCCTCCTTCAAAATGAGCTGTAGATGAAATCTGAAGTTTTATATAAGGAATAATCTGATCCTTCATTTTAAGAAGTCTCATCTATCACCACAACAATTCTGCATCCTTATTCAGAGCCGAGGTGTGACATTACTGAGAGCAGCAAGAGCATGAGGTCATTCCATGAAAGACTGAGGTTACATAACACAGTTTCCTACTGACTGACATTCTACACCGTTCAGTCACATCCACTATAGAAACCTCAGCTCCTTCCTCCAAGCCTCACCACTGCTCCTCACCTCCTACCCAGGTGTCCTTATTTTCCCTCAGTCAAGAGGCAGCAGCTCTGGGATCTGTCCCTACTCAGGTTCATGCTGGTTTTCCTGCTGGCACATCCCTGCCAGCCGGGCAGAAATCTATTGCCACCACCTGCAGGCTCAGCCAGGACTAGAGCAACACACCCTCCAGTGCACAGCCACTGCCTTGTGTGAAAGTAGGAGGAATGTAATACCCTGGAGCCCTTCTGTAGAGCTTCATTGACATTGAACATGAAAAAAATGAAGATGGAAGCAGTCACATAAGGTTCTTTTCTTTAGGAACATTTCTTTTCTTTAGGAACGTTATAAAATCCAAAGTAAGAATTGTAACACTGCAACATTTCTGACCAACATACATTTCTATCTCCTGCCTAGAGATGACCCAGCATTACCTGACAAGCATCAGATTTGCTATCAAAGTAGCCAGCACAGAACATATTTTCTGTGAGTTCTGTTCCATAAATTTCAGGACTTCTGCACTTCTCCTCTGGAATAAGTGGAACCAGTGTTTCTTGCAGGACATCTGAATAACCAGATATATCTTTAAAAAATTGCCAGAAAGGAAAGTCACTTTTCTAGAATTATAGAGCATAACAGGAAAACACAAGGCACAATACAACACATTTAGCACATAATAAACACATTTAACACCTCTTAGTTGTATTCATGTTATGAACACCTTTAAAATAAAATAATTTTTATAGTGATCACTTTCTGATCCTCCAGTCAGACTCCATAACTGTATTGCAATGTCCAGCCATTAATCCATTTTGGCTTCTGTCATTTTCTAGATACTCAGCAACAGTACCCCAGCACTCCTGACCTCATCTCTTTCCAAATGTGATAAAAAATTATCCATTTTTCAAAGACTCCATTACTTCTTTTTGTCTTTAGACTACACATTTAGACTGGGATATTTGCTCATAGTATATCTGTCACCAAAATGTGGCAGCCAGCTCCTCAATCCTTCTCATCTACCTACATAGGTCTTTGCTATCTCAACATTGAAGCAGCACGGTCCAGCCCCATAATCCTGAAATTCCTCCTCTGAAAGGATGGGGTGATTTTTTCCACCTTTCTCTTGCTGGGTCTAAGCACTTCTTAGCCCCAAGTCTACCTGGCCTTCTCCTATCAATGTTTTCAAAGTTTCTTGATGGTGAAGTTCAAAATCTCTGTCTGGAGAAATCAGAGGAAGGATTCACTTTACTAAAATTCCAGGTGTTGGCACTCCAATGAGCTACTTTTCCCCTCCCAGTCCAGTGAGATCTAGCTAGCTCATAGCTCATTCCATCCTGAAATTGGTGCAAGCATTTGGTCACAGGAACCACACTCCAAATTCCAAGGCCTATAAAGGAAGTTCAGGATTTTCTGATGTATTTCAGATGTAAATGTTGTAAATTCCAAAGGCAGGTAAAAAGATTCCCTCCAGAAGTCCTTTGCAAAACATTTTACCAAACTCTCAGTTGTATAACGTATACCTGAGCATTGTGTTTTTATTATCATCATTTTTTTCTACAAAAACCAGCTCTCATTTTACTCACTCTCATGCTTGTGGCCCCATCCAGAAATCTGACATTTCAACTGGTCAGGGAAAACAGTGTTACTTTCTGGCAGGCAGATGGGCTGAACAAACTGGGACTTGACAGCACAACGTTGGCCGTTCTTCTTCAGCTTAATCAAAGCTGCAGAACAGAAAATGCAGGAGGAAGAAAGTGACTGTTCCTTTCTTTAATGGGATTGGCAGTAATGGGTCTCAGATACAAATTTAATTATCCCCTAAGCCTCTCTTAATTAAGATATTTCAATCAAAGACAGACAGACTCATCTCAACAGCACCTGATTTCACAGCAAATTGAAGGCTGAAACATTCAGCTACTCCCCTTGTGGGAATATTTATTTTATGCTATGCTCACTGAGCAGATTTTCCTTCACTGCCTCTGTAGAGAAGGGGGAAGATAGAAAATAAATGTGTCTCCTCCCACCTTATAGTTAAATAACAGTGACATATCCCCAACTTTCAGCTGAAATAAGGGGGATGTGCATACTCACTGCTTCTGAAAGCCTGGCCACTGGCCTAATTCCAATTCCATTTAAAAAATTAATCACTCCAAGAGCTGGTGTAGTTTGTGTCCTGTTATCACTGAGTTCAGCGAAATTCAAGATCTTTAAAATTAAGGAATAAAACCTTAGGACATTTCAAAACCAAGCTTCTTGAAGCTACAAAATATTTCATAACCTACACAATCTTTACTAACCAGTCATGGGGTCAAAAACAGTATAAATACATAGCTGTGCAGCATCATGAGATTGACACTGAAAGATTTCAAAAATTGATTCCCCTGTAGAAAATCTCTTTCATTTGGCTGTAAAGCAGCAAAGGGGGCTTTGTGCTCGGTGGAACAAGGGAAGCATGTTGGTTTGGCCACACCACTCAAAGAGCTGAGGTAATATGGACACACCTATTAAACCTTCTCATCAGGCCTTTAGGAAGCTCAAAGTTCTGTGAGCACAGCTGTGTGGAAAGCAAGTGACCTCACTGGTCTTATTTCTCTACCAGCTACAGTTTTTTGCCTTAGTGGAACATAGAAGCAGTAACTCAGCCTGAGAAACCCACACAAACCTTGCTCCCACACTTCCTCACCTTGCTCCTCTTCCCCACTAACTCTGCCTGCTTCTGAATCCCTCAAATTTCCTAGCAAACACTCATATGATAGTTGTTTCCTTCAGAAAAGTATCTTCAGCAGGACAAAACTCTTCTGCATCAATAGAAATCACTGACTGGACAGAACACACACCTGCATCTTCCCCCCACAACACAGTTTCTGCTTTCTCATATATTTTTGCAATTGGGCTTGTCTTAGGCACTCCATGTTCAGCTCTCCCTAGATTTGGACATAGCACACTGGTGAGGCATGCCTACCTAATTTCAGAGTAATTTAAAAAGCTATGAGATCCCAAAGCATCATAGGTGGTTTTCACCAGGAGATTTCAGAGCAGAGTAATGTCTCAAATCCAGTTTGTCTCCTTGTACACTGTGACAGAGCTCCCACCAACACAGAACTTGAATGCTTTTTGCTATAGAGTAGAAAATACCATCTGTGAGCCAAAAAAAAAGCCAGTACATGCCTGACCTAAAATATTCCCAATGTTAGGCTATTAAATAGTCTCACAGACAAAGTGCTCACACAGCTTGATATCCTGGGGTGACATGACAACTTTCACAAGAGCAGATCAGAAAATAAGTAAGTTGCTGCTCCATTGTCATTCTGACTAATATTATAAGGTCAATCAGAAGGGCATTTAACTTCTGACTGATAAGACAGCTGATTTTTAAATCTATCTCAGTGTAAAAAATGATTCTTAGTACCACAGGTTTTCAGAGCTGATGGGGTTATTACATTCATCTAGTCAGATCCTTTATACAATACAGACAATAGAATTTTACCAAGTAAATACTGCATCAAGCCTACAGCTTCTGGTTCAGTTGAAAAAATGCCTAATCTCACAAAGACTTGAAGTGATGATGAATCTGCCACACATCTAGGTAAATTGCTCCAAAGGCCAATTATCATAATTATTTAAAATTTGCAATTTATTTTTCATCTGAATTTGTCTAGCCTTCAGATGCTGTTATAACTCTAGTAGAACTATGAGCCCCCTGCATTCAAAAGCCTCTCCTAGTGTCTATGATTTTTCCACTATAAAGGCAGTTTCTAACAGACCATCTAAACTTGAAACTAGGTTGAGTAAATGGAAAATAAAACTGTCTGAAGAAAAATACTCACCAATATCATGTTCAGTAGGATTGAACACAGAATACTGAGGATGCAAGATGTATTTCTCTATTTCAAATGTCTGTGTTACATCAGTTGTTTTATTAAATATTTGTTGACCCAGAACTACTCGAATGGTGGATTTTAGTGGACTGTAATGCAAAAGAGAGACAAGCAGTTCTGTGGTTAGCAGGACAAATGCAGCTGATTTTCCAGTGGCTGGGTATCCTATGGACCATTATAACCTCAGCTTCCCACCATGTCCATTGCTTACCCTCTCATAATGCCTTTACCTGTTTCCCAGGCTTCCTGCCTACAGAAGGTAAGAAGAAAGATATTACAGGGAGACCCAGGCTCTGTGGGTCCTTATTAGCCTAATTAAAGGCTGCTGCTTCTTGAAAGAAGGAAAAGGCCAGCACAGGCACTGCTGCCCAGCTGCTGCTTGGCTAACAAGCATCTTTGGGGGATGTAAACATCTCTTCTAGAAACTCAACTGAGTCAACTTAAACTTGACTTTGCCAATGTTTACAAAAACTGCTCAGAAAGAAAGGAGGGATCAAAAGATGAGTCAGTGGTGGGTATCTAGTTTCTCCAGGAAAACAGTCTCCTGAAAAAATTTACAGGCATGGGCCAAGATTTAAAGGCGCTGGCACATTGACAATTCAGAAGCATCTGGGAAGTTTCCACCGAAAAGATATCACCAGTTCTGAGATTTGCTTATCTATGTTAAATCTGTTGTCCAGAATCAACGGCAACCTGGTGAAGTCCCAAAAGCACATGGATTTAATGGGAAACTTCACAGCCAGAGGAGAACACAGTATTTGCAATTCACACCATCTTTTCCAACTATCAGTTTTTCACTCTAGGACCACAGTTCGCTGATATCCAGTGTCCTAGGAAAGACAACTAATGAGTACAGCAACTGGGAAGTACGGGACCTTTGGGAATAATCAGGAAGTGTTTAGGAAAGGCAATGTATTCTCTAGCTTTGAAAGCAACAGAATTCTCATTTCACTCTTGTTCTAAAACCAATTCAATCTGCATAAGTCTACAATGAGTTAGTTAGCAAGTCTCTTCAACATTGGAGCACTCCTGTGTTTTGTTACCCAGTGCAGGAGGAGAAAATATCTGGTGTCACACATCATGCACAAGTCATAGACTGATTTGCATCATTGCAGTTTCCCTGGTTGCATTTCTGTGCCCAACAGGTACAAAAGCACCACAGAACCTCCCCCAGTACTGAGTGCACAGCAATGACCAGCAGCCATGGACTCAGAGAAAAGAGATTCTGGGCAATTGCAATACAGAGAGACAGCAGCAACCCAACAAGATCTGTGCTTAAAGTTAACAAAGGAAAGGGCAAAGTGTATTCTGTATTACGGACATACAAGAAGACAATAAAATGTTCTTCAATCAATATGTAAGGCCATGATTTTCTCAGTATTTCTGCAGTAGTAAATCAACCTCCTTGAAAATCAAATTTTGGGCCTGTTAAACAGTGGAAGTTCACTTTCTGGAACAGTATTTAGAATAATTTTAGAAGCACTGAATGGTTCTACTAGAATTTACAGATGGTTCATTCAGGAAAAGAAATAAAACAGGAAGGGTTACAGAAAAGAAAAAAGAAATAATTGAGCTGCACAGGTATCTATTGTCGCCTAGTGGAAAACAGTTGGAATTGTGACTACCAGAGGTACTAAATAAACAGAAGAGCACAAATTACAATGCAGAAATTATGGAAAATCTGTACGTACCAAAGGACCAGCTGGAAGTGGGTGGAAATGTCCTGAACAGCTGCCAAAGTTAGTAGCTATTTCACAACATTTGAAAAACAAATGTATTGTGAGCTCCAAATGCTTCAGTACAGCATTCATAGTGGTATTATTAGCTCTACAAGCTATCAGTGTCTATATTCTGGCAAAAGGTTTTCTGTTTCTCTTGGCTTCTTTACTATGCAAAGGAACAATGGGTATCAAATGATGTAATATTTTTCCCTTCAACGTGATCAAACTGAAATCAGGGTAAGTGTTGAATATTTGTCGAAAATTAAGTATTTAGAATAAAGTAAGAGCATCCTATAATCAATATTTTCTCCATGTCCCATGGGAGAAAACAAAAAAAACTCTCGACAAAGTCAGCTTCAGAAGTTTGACAGTTTAGCTCTTCCATGTGGCTTTTTTGTAAAGCTCAGCCCACTCTATTTGTGTCAACCAACGGTAATTTATCGTCTCTGATAAATCATTGCTTGGCTGTCTCAGCCTTTCTGAACAAAACACAGCAGTGAGCATAGTCATCTCTGTTATATCTCAAAACAGGCATAAACATTCAGAAAGGTAACCAAGAAGAAGAGAAATACTTCTGTTCCCCTGCAGGTTCTTGCACTTGCAATGCCCCATTCTATGTGCTGCTTCACCCTACCTTATTCCTTTTGTCAGGGTGTTTAGATTCTTTGAGACTCCTTAAGGAGCAAGATAAGGGCTTATGAGATTATAGTAGTCCAAGAGATTTTTTAGGTCATGAAAAGTGTTCAAATTGCCAGAAATTCCTTTTGACACATTGGTCTTTAATAATCTCGTGTTCTTTCTTGTCTCAGTTCAAGTTTGTTGTGAGGACCCACAGTCACACTAAGGGGTGAGTTTACCTGTTAGCAAAGCAGTGTGCTGCTGACACAACCCAGCAGGTCTGAATGAGGCTTCCACCACAGAAACTCTCTCCAATATATATAGCTGCTGTCCAGGGGTGAGATCCAGGCAGGGATGAAGATCCTCCAACAATCCTAGGTCTCACAAAACTTCTTTTTTTATGTCTTCTTCCACATGGTCTTTTGGTGCTTGCAGAACTATCTACTTTGTCTGGAACTGGTGGTCTCCTTTCCCTGCTTGCTGAGATAAAAAGGGATATGGCTTCAGACTACCAGAATCTTTATATTTGGAATTAAACACCATGTCTCATACATCTTCAGGATGTAGACCTCTCATTGCTCACAGAGGCCCATTCCCTTTTCTGGGCCTGTAATTCCCAGGGTGATTAAAATTTTACCAAAACATCAGTAATTTCTGGCACCTTGCAGAAATGTTCTAGCAGAAAATTTGGGGATATTGAGATGTTTGTGACCAAAACAGTAGTATGACACTGCTGCTAGTTCAGGACAAGAATCACAGATTGTATCACAACTCCAAAAATGCAAAAGAAGCCTGTTGTTTACTGGAAACAGTAAAATATTCAAAATTACACAGTGAAACCTTGTTGTAGTATCAATAAATCTTCATTCATTCATAACATGGATTTGAAGAAAGCCTTTACATACCACAAGCTGGAATGTCACAATACTCCCAAGACAAACTGTTGTCCTTCATGATGTAACACCAGGGCTTATCATCATCATCTGGATTTCTGGTTAATTCAGGGGAAGAGGGAATACAAGCATTAACCACAGTGTTCTTCCAAGCTTCCCAAAGGTTTTCTGCTTTTTCCTCTTGCACCATGCAGGGCACTGACAGGGCTCTCAGAGCCACCTGACAAAGTACTCACCTACAGGGGTGAGCAGCCTTTCAATATAACCCTTCATCTTAAAACTAACCAAGACTAAGGTTTGCTAGGACCTGAAATACTGACATGACTGAACACCTATAAAACCTGCCTGCCAGTATTTGGATGCATGAGCACGTTCAAAGCATTTAACTACAGCCCACACTGAAGTGCTTTCACAGGTATCAGCTCAGCTATTTTCAGAACTAAATCCCATGACAGAGGTTCCTGTTTTAGGTGATTTTTTAGGCAAGGAGATTCCAACACAGGTAGAATCATAGAAAATCCATAACAAGAATAGCTAGCAAAAATGAATTTGCAAATCTCAGGTTCACATTCCCTGGAGAATCTGAGGAAATGAAAGACTATTTCAAGAAAATATTGTGTTCCTCAAAAAGGTTGGGAAAAAAGAGGAGTAATGGAAACCGTTTTGTCCTTTATTACCTTGGTGTTAAACAGATTTTGGTTTCATTCCATTAGGGTTTCTCTGTGGTACAGCCTGTCTTTATCAGTGCATTATAAGTAACCAGAAATCTGCCCAGTTTACACCTCCAAGAATATAGGGAGACTTTATTAGACCAAGAAGAATAGACAAGGTAGTTCAGAGCTCCAGATAGGCAGTAATTCTAATTTCAGTTAGATTTATCACAAGCACTATCTTCGATTATTTTTTTCTTTTCTAATCTGACTGCTCTTCAGAAAAAGATAAGAGCACTTTCAAATTCTCAGAACTGAAGAAGCAACACAGGTTGAGTCATCTTCCGCCAACAATGTTTCTAAATTAGACTATTTGAAGAAGAAGATATCTGCAGGATTATATAGTACAGCAGAGATATCCCCAGAAATTGTAACAAGCTGACAAAAAAATGAAAAGCTTTTTTCTCGGCTCTACAGAACATGAACACATCAGCTCCTACACCATTTTGTTCTCTGCATTTCAAATCTGAAAGTGAATGTTGGGCATAAATGATGTAAATCAAAGGGCTCAAGTTTCATCAAAGCACAAAATATGTGCCAGATAAATTGCCATACTGTGCTGGGACAGCATAAATCAAATACGGAAGTGATGCATGAGGAGCAAGCCCAGGAAATCAAGGTGGGAGGGTTTAAAGGATGGGGTGGGAATTGTAGGGCTGCTTTCAGCATGCATGCATGCTTTTTTATCACCAAACAAATTAGGAAGTGTAGTACATTCTGATTTTCCTGAACTACTGGTCTAAGTTCCATTAAAAAAAAAAAATCAACAAAAGCAACAAAAACACACACACACAAATAAGCAATCAAGCCAACAAACAAAATCTTCAATCAAACAAACAAACAAAAGGCATTAACCAGTAATTCATGGAGAATCATCTACAGTTTGGCAGGTTTAGCATTTGCTCATCTTCAGGATGAGAAATATTCTCTCTAAATAAAAACATTTCCTTTATTTGTGGATATCCATTGAGCTCATGGATACCTCAGAAACAGGAGGAACATAAGGTGACTGAGGAGAAGGCACAAATCTACATAGCACAAGCTATTTTCATTATAGCTTAACAGAAAACTGCAGCAGAAATGTAGTTTATCACTATGTGGTGCAATCAAAATTGAAACACTGGAAAATCTTCTTTGGCAATAGTTTTCCTTTGTAAGAAATTCAAAAAAATAAATTTGACATCCCATTTCAACCTTATTTAAATATAGTGTTTTGATTTTTCATTTTCAGATAACTTTTCTCTTTTGAAAATATTTCTTTATGGTATGTCTTTCACAAGCAAAGAATAAAAAGTTAAATTTAGCCATTTCAATTTAACTAGTGCATTGATTTTTCCTTTTGGAGAAGCATTAATGAACAATGTCAAAAGTTTTGTATTATGGTCTCATTTGGAAAAAAACTCATTACCCAGGGGAAAAGAAAAGTACCTAGAATTTCCAACATTATTTTGTGTCTGAGCTTCTCTCAGCAGAGCCAGGTATTGATTGAGCCTATCTACCAGACCTTGTCTTCTGTACAATCACTCTTGTCAGGCTGACTGATTACTGAAGTCAGTCTAGCTTTCCTCAGACAGGGTAACCCCTGCTTTGAGATCCCTGGCCCTTCTCATTTCCACAACACGTCCTTCTCTTGATGTACAAATGCAGGACAAACAAGAACTTTCCTCACCTGCAGTAAGGGAAGGGCCCCAGGCCAAGGTGCACTGCTTTCCCAATGCTGTCGACATGAAGCTCTTGGTAAAGCAGGTCTGAATTCCAAGGCAAGCAGCTGTGTCCAGAAATGGTTGTCTTGGCTGTCCCTCTGTAATCTGTGCCATTGCCGACGTAGCACCGTTGGCTCGGGACTGGCAGAGGAAGAGACTGGTCAGGAATCAATGCTAATTGCATGTTAAATACTGACTTCACAGCTGAGGTTTGAAATGAGAGCCCAACTCTGTAGTGCCTTTCACCGTGCACAGGGCCTGAATGCACCAAACAAGATTTTTTTTAAATAAAGAAAAAAGGAACCCAAGAAGTTAAAACCTCTGCTTAAAATTTGTAGTAAGTTACCCTCATTTTACACAGGAGCAAGTAACTAATCAAGAGACAGAATAGCAGAAAATTAGACCTAAAATTTGTACTGTGTATGGAAGATTTCAGACAGCAATCTGCAGCAAAGTCAGCAATATGGCTGGGATTCCTCTGGTCTAATTTTAGACACAACTGAGCTCATCTCTGGAGGCTCCCTTTTTAGTTAATTAGGAGAAACAGAGATTTCTAGTGCCAAACCAATGCAGCCTGGTTGAGGTAAGTTTTTTAAGATGAGGTAGACCCCATAGACTCCTGTCTACATTGACTGAATCTCCATTGAAAATATAAGGTGCTTAAGGCAACCAGCTCAGAGACATAGTACTGAAAATAATCCTACTCTGCAAGTGCTTCAAGGGCCTGATTTTTGAAAATACTTGTTTTAATGGCCTCAGATGTACCTATATATATATACATATACAAATATATACACACTATACTCATATATATTGCAAATATGTAGCTTCATGTTGCAGATACATCAGTTTTGCAAAATTCTAACTAGTAAGTTGATTTTTCTTATTCAAAACCCTTGTCTTTGTCACCTGCATAAGGGCTATTTCTTCAGCTAGGTCTGACACATACATATTCTATGACCTGTGTACTCAGCTGCCAAGATCTATCAACAGCACATACCAGTATTATGGCTGAAAAACATATGGGGATGCATTTGTATACAAATAGCTACACTGAGCAGAAAGCCTACACCTCAAAACACAGCTAAGAGTATCCCAAAGGAAACACAAAACCATCTAATGCACAAAAAGGATTAATTGTGACCGAGCCTCAGAGGGTTTCTTGTCCCAGCCATGTCAACGTGACATGTCCTTGACATGTCACAAGACTGGTGGAATCTTCTTCTAAACTTATAGGCATACTTAAAGATATAACATCATTGACCAACTGTTGAAAAACATCCTCTGAGGATGATCCATCACACCACACAGTGCAGACAGCTATTGCCAAAGACCTGTTTATTTTGACAGAATAAGGTGACACATGAACCAGGGCTCATAACCAGGACTGAAATAATGAACCACAGTGCTGAACTGCTGCTGTTAATTACCCTGCCAAGTCATCAGTGTAGTGACAGACCTCAAAACCACAAGCAAGCATATGGCATAAATTTGGGAGATGAAGGTCAAGAAGTTAGGTGGAAGAACATTAGTTAGTATACAAACACTTAGCTAAATCCACTTTCTAGGTTGGCCTGGCAGACACTTCTGACATGCTGAGATCACATTTTCTCCCACCCACAACCTGAATCAAATTCCCTTTATTCAATGGCTATAAAAATAACATTAAATCAAACTCATATTTTAAAAGCCATAATCTAGGACCTCACAGAAAATAACTTGTCTATCATTTGTACTGTTAGCAAGAGTAACCATGTCTTGGCAAACCTGCCATTTAATTTTCGAGCAAGTTGCAAGCTACACTGCTTTGTTTTCCTGAAGCAGTGTCATGAAAATACCACAATCATACTGGATGCTAAGTTTTTTTCATTTATGCAGGGAAGTGCCAGGTGCTGTGTTTACTTGTACTGTATTTATTGCATTCAGAAACAATTTAGAGTGACTACTTTTATGAGAACGAAACAAGGGATTGCTTTTCAGTACAGACCCAGGGCCATATTCTGCAATACCTGTGGTTTGGATGTCTTGCAGATGGTGTTTACAATTTGTGCTTATCCTTGTCAGGCTTAAAATCCAGCATATCTCTGTTTCATCAGGTCTGCCAGTCATTGCTAAAGCTGCCAGCATATTTTAACTGGAAGAATTTGGCCTCTTTCTATATCATCCCTCACATTCTCCTTCTGTAGCTAAGAAGTTTAGATTACATCTTGCACTTGTTGAGGGGAACAGTAATATCTCTCAAGAAGTTTTTTGTTTCTTTTTTATTTTATGAGGAGTATTTTGGAAACAGGCATAACTTGAGTTAATTTGCTATCCGGTGGAAAGGCTTCTGAGGTGAAAAATTAACATTCATTAGTAGCTTTCCATTGGTCTGTGCTCCACTCCAAAAACCTTTACCTGACTGGTTGGCAGCTGCACCATGGTATCCACTAAGGCCATGAGAAAGATCTGCAATGCTTTATATATTTTATACCCCTATGATTCAGGAAAAACAGTTTAAAAAAATATCTCTGCAAGTATTGCAGTCATATAGACCTTTTGCCTCTAATTCTCTTTTTTTTTTGAACTTTTACAGCACTGAAAAACTCTCTTTTCCCCTCTTTGTCAGAAATAGTGTGTAGGTGGTCTGCTTTCAGCAATTCTTAATGGATTGCTCTGACTGGGAACTGTTCAGTCCCAAATCCACATAGCTTCCACAATATCTCACAACTCTGAAACGTATTTATTTTCTTATGTGGAAGAAATTAATGGAGGATGGAATATGTGTTTTCTTGTTCATTCACTTTCCTGTACTACCACAAATCACTGCTAAGAATAGAAATGGTCTAAATTTTCAGGTTATGAAAGTTTTGATGCAAATGCAGATTCAATTTACTCTTCTGTCCTATGCCACTATCACCCCTACTAGCTTCTTTTCAGAAAAAAAAATTAAAATAAAAATTATAAATAATTTCTTGTTGTGTTTTATTTTTTCAATCCAAGGTATTTCAATAGCTCATGTGAAACATTACACATGTGTTAAGATTTTGTATTTTATAAGCAAGTCACAGCAAATCTCTGCCTTTTCCAATAAAACCGTTTTGGGTCTTAAAATTAACAGCAACCTGAAATAGCAGTTATCCAACCAGTTCTAATTGCTAACTTTCTGAAAGCATTTCACAAGACTTTTTGTCTCCAGATCTTGTTTCAAGGCCTGTAGTTACATACCTGAACATTTTTAGGATTTTCTTTTAAAACTCTCTGCAGAAAACAATGAATCTTTCATATTTTCTTTTCCCCAAAACACCTCACCATCAATTTTCCTGATGTTTTTGAGCTTGGAATTTTTTTTTTTTTCCAGATACACATAATTCATTCTATTTATAAAAATATGGTTTTCTACCAATGGTTCTGATTCTGGGACAGGATGGTTTAAAGTAACCCTTTCATTGAGCAATGCTTTGATTTATCCCTGACCAACATGTAATGCTTATATGAAAAAGGATTATTTTGGATTATTTTTTTGAATTGCTCTATATAAGCTGATGGCAGGAGCAGAGAGGGGAGAAGAAGAAAAGGACATATCCAACCTAAACCTCCCTGACTCAGCTTGATTCTGTTTCCTCGAGATGAACAGCAATGAACAATGATGTTTTATGCCTCTGCATTAATTTGTTGCTTCCATGGCCTCAGCATTACAGGATGTGTTGCTCTTCAAGCCATCCTTTACTGGGTATAAGCCAAATTTCCTTTCTGCATGAGTTCAGACTCATGGGCTGCCTGCAGAAGGGTTTGTCTTTTCTTCATTCAGCCAGAAATTCCCTGATTTCCCTCCCTGGGTAGCTGTGAGATGCCCTCAGAGATGGAAGGTGTGAAAGCCTTTGATTTCAGGGAGCTGCACTTCCCCTGCTGCACAGGCAGACCATGACTACTCCAGGCTGGCAGTAAATGTGTGAGAGAAAGGAGTTTCTGCTGCTCGTGGAGATTGCTCTTACAGGTATCTCATTCCATCAAATTATGCACTGAAACAGAGCACACACAGACACACACACCCTGCCGGGTGTTCTGAGAGCAATAAGGCAAATATTTCTGTGCTAAATGAAATAAGCACCATGAAGAGAGCTTTAAAAGACATCCATGTGAGCCTAGTACTGCTTCCAAAGGAAGATCTGACTTATCTTCCAGTGTGTCCCTATGCCACTGAAAATATCTGTAAATATCTAGGGAGCAGACTCCACTGAAGAAACCAGTTGCCATTTTTTTCACTCATTAATGATGAGAATCTGAAGTCTGATGAGGCAGAGGATTGCATGGCAGCAGCACTAGGACTTGACTGTTCCTGGCTTGAAGCAAATTGCTTCACCTTTTCCTGCCTGTCTGTGAATGTGAGCAGTAAGAGCACCCATTGTGGCTTTCAGCATTTAGAAATTAATATATAATCGATATAATTAATATATACCACAAGTGAAATATAAAGGGACCTATGTATCTATATTTCAATATAATTCAATCATACTGTTATAATATTTACCTATATTTCAGTATTTCTGTTTGGAGTCATGAACAGCAGATTGCACATATATGTAAAATAACTGATTCAAATAATTGTTCCACTTTCTAGTGGCAGTGAAAGCTCTGGACTGACAGCACCTAACACTGGAATGAATGCCCGCTGAAACTGCAGCCTGATTATGACACAACCAATCTGTCTGAGCTAAAAGCCAGGCAGAAAGGTGGGAAAATTGGCATCTTTTTGTAATCAATAAATCTAGCAGAAAATTTACATATAAAACAAGAATGGATTTAAGATTGTGGGGGGGGAAAAAAGTGATTTACGTGCACAAAAACTCTTGAAGTTGCAGCCTGACATGAGGATGGCACACTGCATTTACTGAAACTAGACTTATTTTTTAATATGTTTCTTCTTTAAAGTGTCTTTGTACCTTCATACTTGCCAGTGCTTAGATCATCTGAGGTAAAATTGAAGAGATTTATACCTGGTATAAAAGCTAATGTACAGAGCTACCTTCTGAATAAGTTGAATTCTTTAATATAAAAGTTTAAATCCAGAAATCTATAAACTCTGCCAGTACTTTCTTATAGCTTAGAAAAGTAATATCCTAGATAAGAGGAAAAAGTGGCTCTTTTTCCATTTCATTTTTCTATTTATTATCTTCAATTCTAGTACAATAGTTATGATTTACAGAGTCATAAATGCAATCCAATAGGTAGGTATATAAAGCTAATAGGAGCAATATATTTAGGAAAAAGGCTGTCAAGAGCTAGAAGAAAGAAATTCTGGCAACAACAAGCCAATATCAGTGCTATATTACTTTGAGAGTTACACAGACTGCCATACAGGATTTTGAAGAATATCTGATTGCCTAATTCATTGTGAAAGCTTTCATTCTTTTGAATATACCTGTAGGTCCTGATGTGCTTAGAGAATGAGCCAAAATTACCCTCTGGGCAGGAAAAGGAACAGACTGTGTAGCAGTGAATGATGGTCAGCAGAGGATCAGCTGCTCTCTCTGTAGAGAGATTTTAATAAGAGGTGGGGGTCTCTTGAGCCCCCAAAGCATCCAGAGTGGGCTGAGAAAGCAGGAGATGGGAAAAACCAACAATGCAGTAATCTAAGGATGAGCTGCATCACATCTTCCACATCTTCCTTTCTACCACCTTCCTGACAATTACACAGGACAACAGATTGCATGGATTAAGAGACATCAGTCCCCTTGGACTTCAAGAGAAGATGTGCCCTCTGTAACACAATGAACAGGAACCACTGTCGCGTCTCAAATAAATCAAAAATAGGATTAAAAACACCCTAATGGCTTTCAATTAACCAACACCCAGTAACACTGCTGCCAAGTCAGGCACTCTCACAAGACTAAGGACTGAGCAGCTGCTTCATATTAGAGGCTGCTAATATTAATCATATTAGTTTATACTAGGATTACAACAAAGACTTGTCATCTGAAAAGGCAACACTGTAGGAATACAGAGCAAAGCACAGAAAGCTTAATGCCCACCAGCATTTGGAAAATGCACATCTATGTGAAGATAAAGAAGTCCTCTGTGGATCTTGAACCCACTCCTATCTCTAACCAGAGAAACTTTTTTCCTCTTCTTTGGTATCTGCCTTATCTTCCAATCCTTACAGAGGTAGTCCTTGCTGTATGCCATGCTGCCAGCACAGCTCATTAGCTCTCCTCTCTAGCCCCCATTTGCCAAGGTGTCAAACATAAATTACTAATTCATAATCTCCGTGCAAACAGTACTTCCTTCTTCATTTTTATTTTGCTCTATATTAGCCAAAAGCTTTATTATGGTCCTAAAATTATAAAGAAGGCTGGAAGAGAAGAAAAGCCTGTCTATCACATCTGCCTCCACTATAAATGACATGGAATGGTTGTTTTGCAAAGCCACAGCTGTCTCTGGTGTCCTGTTCACTCATCCCCTAGAGTGGCACTGTCTCAGTGCAATGAATCACAGGTGGGGATTTAGTAGACAATGCCATGCTCACCCATCTCTTCATCTTCCAATGCCTCCTACTATTGATCATTGCAAGCAACAGTCTACTGGGCATGGTTTTTATCCATGTAGCACTTATCCAAATCCAGCATTGTAGAATTTTCTTTTAATAATTCAAATTCTGATAAAAATCCAACCCACCATTACTATTTCTGCAGTGGTGTTCTAGGCTTTCTCTTCATTGTCCTTGCATTATTAACCCATGCCTTCCCCTCATTCAAATTCCATGGTGGCCTCTAAAACTTGTCCTGTGCAAATAACATAATCACCTCTCCAAGCCATATTAATACATAATGTTGCTTTTTTTATCTGCTGTTCCATCTATTTTTCCACAACTGTGGAGAAATGACTTTATTCTTTTTCAGCCTATTTTCACTACTGAGCCCAGTGCTTCACAAGTGCAAGCAACAAGCATCCTCTCAGCCCCACTTGGAAACCCTTTGCAAGTCTTACTTACAGACCTACTTGTCCAAGTTCAGTGGGGGACTGACTGACCAGTTAAATGACCATTTACCATTGTCAGCCAAGTGAACTTTTTATTATACTTCACCCTGTTTCCCCCTGCATTTCTAGAAAGTAAAAAATTAAACACTAATCCAAAAGCATTCTAGTACAGGGTAAATATAAACCAGAAAGTTAAATTTCATTATCTTATGTCTTCTTCAGAAAATAAAAAATATTTAAAACTTTCCTTCCAACCTCCAGAGCTGAATTTCCTTTACTAAAGTAGCTTTTTTAGTAGAAAACTGCCAACACACTATTTCAGTAAATGAACCACTAAAAAGGTGGGTTTGCTGTAATTTTTTGCTAATTCTATTACCTCAAACTCCTCCAGTTTAACCCCTAAAGATGTGGCCAAGAAGGTTTTTTTTTTTCTGTATGTCATTATGTATTCAGCTATTCTATCATCTTCCTTTTCTGAAAATTCTCAGCCTACTTCTGACATGCACCACATTTCCTTACATAACCAGAAGCCTTCCACAATTAGCATTCCGACTCATGCTTTCTTTAAAGA
This sequence comes from Motacilla alba alba, assembly GCF_015832195.1. Taxonomy (NCBI): domain Eukaryota; kingdom Metazoa; phylum Chordata; class Aves; order Passeriformes; family Motacillidae; genus Motacilla; species Motacilla alba. Next base: position 9,452,128 of record NC_052019.1, on the reverse strand, counting down.
CATGGCACCCCTCTAATTCCATTATCCACAGCTAATGAGGAAAATACCCCCAACACTACAAAGCAAAGTTTTCAAAAATACCTTCACCAACTTCATCATGACCAAAATGTTATCAAAACCATTATGGCTACCTAAGCCTTAATCCAAAGAAAACTGAAAATGTTTAATACTCTGTGCAGTACTCTTAGTGCACTCAAACCTAGTGCAACCCACAGCCACAGTGAGCAAATGCTTCAGGGAAAGACTTGGTGACTAAGTAACAGAATAAATATACCCCACTAACATATCAGGATATAAATAAAGCATAAATAATAATACATCAAGAATAAATTTAAAATACAAGTAAGTACCCCAAATTTACTAACAACTGACATCCAACCAACAGTAACAAAGCTGTGGTAAGAGAAAGGAAGTGCTTTTACATGGAAATCTGGCAAAATAGATACTCATTTCCATTCACATTCCATTCAACTAAAACAAAAACTGTGAATGCAATGGTGGGGTTTCAACCACAGAAACCTAAGGGCACTAACCCCCTGAAAAAAAAAAATTCTACATCTCCTTTCTTTACCCTTTAACTTCTCCATAAATGCATGTTATAATGAATTATCTGTCCTCTGGCCAGATAACTCCTCCTCTGCCTTTAGCTGTTTATCCAGCATCTCCACCGTGGCTCCTATCTGTTCAAAGAAACATAAAATGTCAAAGTAATTTTACAATTACATATTTATAACTGTTTGTCATCAATTATCACCTCCAGTGAAGCTAAATATTTACAAAGTTAATTATCTACCAAATAAATTCGCTCTCCATTCCCAATGCCAACCTGGGCTAGAGATAAAATATTCCACTCACATCTTTCTCAGGTTTCACTTCTTGCTCACATTTACCACTGCTAAAGTGGTTGGATTTAGGCCCTTTTGATAAATTTCTCTGTTCAGTGAGACAACCATTGCTACTCGTGATTGGACATTGATTCTGAATCTTCACCTAGAGCCTGGATTCAGAGCTGCCCCAGCAAGAGCTGTTTGCAAAGAGAATGCAGTTACTCTTTAAGCACAAAATCCTTATTTCTGAAAATAGGTTAATATTTAAGGGCAATTATTATGAATTGAACTTAATTAAACATGGGTCCTTGAACAATTTTAAACAGCACCTCTTTGGGGAGAGATTTGTTGGTGATGCATCTAATTTCCTTCAAAATTAAACTTCACTGAAATCCTGGGCATATAAACTGTCTCAGAACAGTTTTTTAAATGGCAGTTCTTTCTTTAGTACTGCAAATATCTTCTTTAAGAAGAAAATAATGTATTACCACAAAGAATGGAAATCTATATTAAAAACTGTCTTTTGTATATCAATCTCCTTTGTTATGAATATCTCCTCTGATACTTTTATCATCTCCCTTTTTTTCTTTAAGTCAGCTCATAATTTTCCAGTAGCTATATGGTCATTTATGATAATGGCCTAGAAATATACATACACATACATATATATACACACAATACATATACGATGATTGTTTGCAAGAGAATTTTAACATCAAAGATGAATTTTGAGTACTGACAGGGACACTGTAGTCCAAAAAGTAATGGACAGATAAATAGGTATCTTTAGAATCACAAAAGTTATGATTATTCTGTTACTCACTGTTCATAGGGGAAGAATAAAATTACCAGGCAGGAGGTTTTTTGCTAACAATAGAAAATACTTCTTTTCATCGCATCTATTTATATTCTGGGACTTCTTGACATGGAATGCTGTGAAAGGGAAAAGCATAAAGAGTACTAAAGAATTTAGACAAATTCATGGAAAACAGATAAAGGTCTGACAGATGTGATGGTCCAAGCATCTGCCAAGTAAATCCTCAAAGCAAGAGAAGTGTTTTCAGTACTTTTCTCCTCAGTCTACTGTACCAATGCTTGAGTCACAGCAGTACTTAGGCTTGTGATCTGATGGATGAAGGATGGTACTTCATTTATTAACATTTGTTGAGGATAATGTTAAGATAAATTTGCTGGTTTTTCATTAGACACATATGAGGGCTGGTTATTGTGTAAGTCAAGGGCAGAGGATACCTCAAACACATTACAGCTCAATAACAGTCTGGTAGACTTTCTGTTTATTAAATTGATTGATTTCTCCTTAAAAAAAATCTAAGAAGACATTTTTGCATCACACCCTGGCTTTAAGGTTGCCTCTTTAACTGATAATTCAGAATAAAGTACACTTTGGAGAGGAAATACTGTAGCAGTTTCTCTGAATCAAGCATTATAGCCACCAGCTATTCCAACTAAAGGGTAACCTCACAAGTACATCCTGTTAGACAAGGGAAACTGTATAAGACAGTAAAAAGGAAACAAAGAAGAAAATCCATTTCTGTTCACTGCATCAAATTCAAGGGTCAAAGAAAAAATTAATCCAACAAATATTTAAAAATCATTTCTGAGTGCTCAGAGAACACAAGACTGTAGCACTTTCACCAGAATGCCACTGCCCTACTGTGGGATAGTACCCGGTCTATAGACCTGAAGACTCATTTATTTGCATTAATTTAGAATGACTGCATCTTGACAAAAAGTTTTTTTCTTTTTTAAGACTTTTTGCAAGGTCCTGACACACAAACACAATCCTTCAGTTCCCATTCTGTGTAGGGGTGTTAGGCAGCTGAACACAGATGGATTGTAAGCACCCAAAGCCACTCGTTTAGCAAACCAAATGTTTGCTTTATTATTTTCAAGTAATCAAAGAGCACCTGCTTATTTCTTGTTCTAAGCTACTCAGAAACAGGTATGACTGCTGTAACTCTGCCTTCCTGATATTTATGATCCAGGCCCTGCTGGGTGGATGTCTCTGTGCACCATTGCTGCTTGAGGCAGGGGAAGCTGATAATAAAACAGGAATTGGAAAAGCAGTTTAATGTGAAAATGAGCAGAGTGCAGCCCTGTCCCAGGCTCCAGGTCACACGTGTGCTGTGCAGGTCCTCACCCAGATCCCTGCAGCAGCATTCCCAAAGCTTGGAACAATCTCCCCAGGGTAACCAAAGGACAGAACAACTGAGCTAAAATAGTGTTCCTTATGAAGGACTTAAAAGAGTCACAATCCCATTTCTCATGATTCATCAGGTACCTGGAGAGTGAATGCTCAGGACCAGCTCATACACTGTCCAATTTACACACTCACTCCTGCTATTTGCCATTCCAGCTCTACTGCTGGTCTCCCAAAGGGATTTTTTTTCCCCCAGCTAGAATAGTTTGCTACACCATTAGTTAACTATCAGAGTATCAAAAAGAATGCCAGATATAAATTGCAGTGTTCATTTAACAGGTTTGTTTACCCCCCCACCCACTTGGATTAGGAAAGTGCCCACCAGAGCTACTGAGAGTCATATATCCTCAGTTTTGATGAGCCATGGGATTTATGCACTCAGAAAGACACAGCCAGTGAATTGATGGGGTCACAGGATGGTGTGACTGAAGGTCTCTGTTAAAATTTATGCCTAAAATGCACATTTATTTGAAAAATAGCCATTGGCATAACTTGCAGATATAGCATGCAAGCAGATTTAACCCCTGCAGGGATAAATGTTAAGTCTTCTGGAGGAAAGTTGTATCAAAACTATGTAGCATCTAAAATGCAAAACAGGACTTACACATAAATATCAAAAAGTAGATTTCTGTACCCCGACCCACCAGAGAAAGGAAGGGGTTTTGTATAACCTGTACTGGGCTAAATGTGCTTAAAGTGTATAGTAACCCAAAGGGTGAGCATTTTCTCTGTCTCACAGTCATTTATTGCTACCAAAGAATGGCTGCTAGATTTTGTCAGATGTAAATCCCTGCTTTACGAGGGGATGTGTGGATCTGTAGGGAGGCAGTAGCTCTAGAGTACAACTCTGTGACTGATTCTGCAAAATGGAAGCGTGCACTTATTTTATAGGCATGTGTAATTGGATTAAAATTTCTGTTTGATTTTCTATAAAGTAAAGGGCACGAAAAAAATATTTTTAGAAGCAGAGTCTCAGTGGTGAAGTGTGTGTTATGTTTTACACTGGAGAAATACATTAAACCCTTGTTCTGTGTGACTCTTCAGTTGGTACAAGAAATGTCCTCAAATGCAGAATACAACAGAGCCAAACCCACCAGCCTTTCACCCAGATGAAAACTCTTATTTCTGTCTGCCTCTAGGTTGTTATACTTACCAATGTTGCAATACTTTCCTGCATAATTTTCTTTGCAATCACATACTATTTTCCCAGTGGAGACAACCATCTTGCACTCTCCACCATTCATGCAAGGATCATGAACACAACCTACAAGAAAACACAACCAATGATCAAACCAAAGGTACAAATTATTCAAGAGAAACAGTCCATTTTAACTTACTCTAGTGCATATCCTCTGTGCATATGCCTTTGGGGGAAGTTTTTCTTCTTTGTTTATGTCAGACCTACACTTGTGATAAATTAAAGAAAAGGCAACTCGACTGATTTCTGCCCACCCAGGTCTGTCTATTGTTTTCACTGCTATTGGATAATGTCAGCTATTGAAAAATATTATCAAAGAACAATAGGTAAAATGGGGGTGGTGATTATTATTCCTAGTGGAGATGGTATTAACATTTCTTTCTCTATGGAGGGTTCTGCCAATTCCAGACTTGCCACTGAGCTCTATTAGAATTTATAATAACATATCTAGTAGGGAGCTCAGTTAAATATTTAAGATCTGTGATTGGGAAGTATTAACTCCTATCAAATTTCCCAACTCTCACATGGACTCTCAATATCCTAGAAAGCCAATGACTCTCCGTACTTTAGTTTCCAATTACATAAGGTGGGAATGAAAGCACCTACATATTTCAAAGGGCTTTTATGAAACTTATTTGTACTGTGACTTACTTGTGAATCTGGGCAGGGTGAAAGTTAGCCAGACTGAGTAATAGAACAGCCATACCAGTGCACATTTTTAGGTGGGGCACGTGGTTTGCTTCCCAACACCTCTCCTCCAAATAAAAGGTTCTGTGCTGGCTTCTTCAGATGGGTGACAACCCAAAGTGCATATACTGTGCTGGCTGGCCAGTGTGTTGGGCTCCTGGCAGCCCCTTAAAAAAGGAAGCTTCATAATGTAAGCATCACTCCTGCCAGGAATGGGCCAAAAATCGTGAGGACTCTGGAGCCAATGCAGGCCTTATGGGATCTTGGAGGCAGGTAAAATTTACATGCTGGTAATTCAAGAGTGGGATGAACTTGGGAAGAAACACAGAGGCAAAACAGCAATATGAACTGATTGTTGGTGTGCAGGGTGTGCTTCTCAGGCAGGTTATAGTTTTGGAGAGAAAATGTTACCACTTCTACTATATAATCTGTTGTATAGTCTTACATGCTGCAGATCAGAGTTTCATCCCTCTCTAAGAAAACACTGAGGTGTGTCTCTAAAATTCCTTATAATGCATATAGTTGCTTCCTCAAATAAGGATGGATACACTGAAGGAATTTCCTATGTCAGTATAACCGCTCACTCTTGGAAAGGAAAGCTAAAATATTGTCTTTTAGAGAGGGTACATGAGCTGCAAGGGCAGCATTAGGGTGTGTAACACCACTTAGGCTTTGATACCCTCACTGTCCTTTATCCCCACCCCATGCAGACCTACAGCTGTGGTACAAAACAGTGCCTTACTTTTGTGTTCCACACGCCCACACTCCATCTGGCCGTGCACACACGTGCACTGCTCCACTGCTCCTTGGTGCACTCTTGACCAGCTCGCACCCACATCAAAGAATTCGTGGAGGCTGTTGTCAAAACATTTCTCTGAAATGAAGTTTTACAAACAACACAAGCTTTCAGATGTTATTTCGTGCAAGAAATGGCACCACAATCTCTATTATCATTGCTCATCCCTTTTTTCCTGTTGAGCAGATCCATGTTTGTTGGCACAGCCTCTATAGAGTGGAGGCACTGAGCCAGTAGAGCAGCAGCTCCAGGAACCTCAGGACAGAGATGGCTTTCTCCTAAAGCCCCGTGAGCAGGACAGCATCACTGCACCCAGCATGTGCATGTACATAAGGAACAAGGCATCACCTGAAATTGAGCTGATTTTTCACATCTCTGTGCATTGCCTACCACATATTAGTAATTTCCAAACATGTAAGGGATATTTAAGTCTTAAAAATGGCAAAGAAAGGGGAAGAGGCTTTTTGTGTTTCCCATGCTCAGAGCATACTTGGATTCATAATTGCACAGTCAAGCTATTTTCAGTTGTCCTGTCAGGAATGGATTGTCTGTCATAATCATTTGGAAATCCACCTACACAAACATTCATGCTGCAGTGGTCTCTCCCGTCACAACAGCACTACCTTTTCATTAAGCAAACATTAATGAGCTCTACTTGCTATTCATATTTCATGTTGTAACACTTGTGGTAGAAGATACTTACTCAGCTGACAGTCCTCGCCTGTGAATTCCTCAGGACAGGTACAGTAGTACATCCTGTGGCTGTGAGTGAGAGAACAGGTCCCTCCATTTTGGCAGGGGTTGTCTGCACAGTGATCTGGAGAGGCCACTAAGAAGTTGTTGTTAGTATGTGTGGTATAAGTCATGCTTTGTCCTTTTTTCTCCATGAACCATTTTGGTTCAACACTCTGTGGGTTTAATACCATCTACTAACATAAAAATAAGCTTATCCAACCAATTGACAGTGCATTTGTTTCCAGCTGTAAAACAGCTGGAAACATATTTATCCAGCTTTTAAAAACCGTGTGGTAGATCTGAACTGAACCTTCACCCCCCAAGACTAAGTTGTCTGAAGGGGGTGGCACACCTGGAGTCCCCAGACTGGCGCTGTGGTGAGGAAGGAGACGGGACAGGTGCCCACAAGATGGAGCTGTGCCTTTACACTGGGGAGGGAGGAAGGCTGCAGCGCTGCCCGGCCTCTGCCCTGCAGCCTCGCATTGCGACATCCACCGCCGGGATCGCGCATCCCCTTCAAACTGCACAAAGGACAGCCCTCGACAGAAGAATTTGCTATGGGGTTTTGGATTATGTCTAAAACTAATGGACAGCTGGAAGCAAGGGAAAAATTATAAAGCAAACCACAAAGCGCATTGTCCTGGGGTGACATTACGATGCTTGTATCCCAATTCACACATCCAAGTAAATCACACCTGGGGAATTTTCTGAATGATAGGAAAATGTGGTGGGAGAGGAAGCAGGTGCCAGGACAACTCGTGCAATAGAAGCTTTACTTGGCAATGTAAAAGTAGTAAGAGTCTTGCTGGTCAGGCAGTGTTTCTGATTTCAGGCAGTGCCAAGGGATGTATCTCCCCTGAAGTTAACCAACAGCATGTTTACACCTGCTCCAGAGCTGGCCCAACAGCTTGTCTGCATTCAAATCTTCCTTTTTAGTGCAAGTCAAACTCTGCTACACCATCTCCAGGGTTACTCAATCCAGGTGCTCCTTCAGCTAGACAGTGTGTCCTGAGCATGAGGTGCAACACGTAGAGGCACAGGCACACACGAACAGGGCTGAGGTGAAGCACAAAGGCTGCATCCTGAAGTTTGCTACAGCAGGGTAAATCTGAGGTTCCCCTGCAGGGATCAAAATATTTACTTCAGAAGAGAGTGATGTCATTCCTATCAGATAGCAGGTCTGGGTGTATTCACTGGTAGTTTCAATCCAGGATAACATCAAGGGAAAGCAAGTGAAGTCAGTGACATTCCTACTCTTCCTGCTGTTGATAGTTATGAAACTTCTAGTGCCGTAATATTTCCTCAAAGGAAAATCCTGCATTTCCTATTCCCACTACATCCAAACCATGGCCTGATCTCCAAGCCATCTTCTGCTGCAACAAATGCTCAAGAAATTTTTTGCACCCTTGTTAAATCTGCAAAAAGCACTTCCACTCTTTCATTTCTTTCTCAATCTGTCCCTCACTACATCCCACTCACCACTCCAGTCTGACCTTCCAGGCATGTTCTGTGTTTCACATCTTTCCTGGAGTCCAGGAACAACTTCTGTTCATAAGCAGATGGACACATCTCAGTTCCCAGTGGGGAATCCTGCCCACAATTAACTATGCTTTAACTGGGGAGGGCCAACTCCATGCTTTCTCAGCACTGTCTAAAGCATCCTCATGGATAAAACACTCCATCTTGACTGCAGCTTCACCTCTCCAAGTCTCTGCTGATTGAGCAGTAGGCTTGTCTCACCTTTCTGCCCATGTTTCCCAACAAAAACTTTCTGTTTCTGCCACCCTCCTTCTTCAGAGCTCCTCCTGGGATGGTGCCTCTTCCTTTTGCCTGCACAGCCCAAACCACCAAACTATTTCTTTTCATATCAGTCCAGAGGGATCTTAAAAATTCTGTCTGGCAATTTTCTCCCCCATGTTTGGGTCTCCTTGGGGTCTTGGCCACTTGTCTAAGATTTCCAGACATTCAGAGAAGTAGTCCTACCAGACTGCCCAAAATCTGGAAGTCCCACCTGTAGGGGCATTTCACATTGATGGGTATCTGTACATATCTGTGAGCTATGCATGCACAGCCCAGCTGGCCCACATGTGTGCAGTACTGACAGCTCCCTCCAGCAGAAACTTCCTACCCAGGCTTCACTTCATCCTAGAGCTAAAGGGGCTTGGTTAAACTTCCCCTTGAATTTGGCAGATGTATTTTTCTGGATCAAAGCTTCCAGTGCTTGCTTAACATTGATTTGTAAGTACCTCCAAAGTTTTGAAATTGACTTGTCACATACATGTGGTGTTCTTGGCCTGGAGAGAGTTTGTGCTTCAACCTTTGCTCTAAAGAAGCTCCTTCTCCATGCCAATGGATACACTGCTCACCAACCTCTTATAGCCAAAGGATACTCTCTCCCTGAAATTCAATTTTTTCTTGTTTTTCAAGAAAAAACCACCCAAAGATTTAATACTTTAGTGGATTTTTTTTAAAAAGTATTATTTTACACATTTTAAAGATCAGCATTGTTCAGTTTGACTGCTTATTTCTTCCACAGCAGGCAAACTTTCCTTCTTTTGCTTCAAATTCCCTTCATCCATTATGTTGCTTTTTCTTTCAACCTCATCATAGACCTGTTCACTTTAAGTTATGGTTAATGATCTCTTAAACATTTCTCAAATCCAAAATTTTTGCTTGCTGCTTAAAAAAAACCCAAAAAAACTAAGTAGACTTATATTTATAAATAAAATAACAGCCAAGAACCTTTTATTTACTTTTTCAAATTCTAAATGCTTCCAGAAATAAAGGGGTTATCTTTTATTTTACAACAGCCAGCAGTGATCTATACCAGCTACCCCATCCTTTTTTCTCTTTCCTTTCCTTTCTCACACATATAAGTTTTTGTTTGTTTGTTTTTGGGTTTTGTTTTTGTTTTTGTTTTAAGCTCTGGGAAGCCACTGATGAATAACTAAGGTGCAGCCCTCAAAACCTGACTCTTGTAAGCATGAACTGCCCATAAAGTCTATGTTCATGTCTGGCACACTTGCATTACAAAGTTGTATACATTGCTGCTTGTTTTGAGGCTAGGTCACTGGCCTCTGATCTACTGTTAATCTGCTTTAAAGCCAGGCTGGAAAATAATTTAAAGTAGTTACATTTAAAAAGGTGATGCTCTGCACTGCTTAATTCTAGACTGTCAGCGTGATTCAGCTAATTTGGCTTTTCAAGTGCTCTGGTAGATTGCAATCAGCTTGGCAATAAGACTCCTGACACTGAGGAGAACTCCCTGGAAGGGGGTTGGTGGAAAAAGCCCTTCATTTGAAAGTGGGAAGTGAGGCTGTTGGTCATATCCTGCAAACTAAATGCGTCTCATTTGAAAGTAGTGAGATGGCAAAAAGAGGAACACGAACAGAATTAGACACAGATCCAAAAAAAGCCTCAGGGGCATCAAGTTTGACCAGTTCAACACCTGATTTTTCAAGCTGGTCTGCGGCTGTATGAAATGAGAATTTATATATATATGTATGTATATATATATACATATATGTATATATGCACATATATACTCACACACATGGATATAGTCTTTACAAAATGGGATTCCCCAGCATCCAGCTCATGGAGCCAGGGATACAGAGATAAGCAAAGGCCAGTCACTGAGGGACTGCTGAGGACTGGGATGCATATTTCCAGGTGAACTTTCACCCAGTGTGTCAATTAAAATGGCTTTTATATGTAAAGGTGACTTTGCCACAGACCTTGACTTCCCCTTTTAGACAGACTTTCACAATGAGGTAATTGTAGCACTGGATGTGGTGACCACATGAAGCCACAGAGCTGTTCAGCCAAGTAATCCTTTCATTACCCCTCAGGACTCCTGCAATGAACATGTCTGGTCTCTTGTCTTCTCTGAAACAGCCCAAAGCTCAAGGAAGTCTGGGTTTGAGAACTGCTCTTTCCCATGAGATCTCAAGAAAGGAAAGCTGGAAGCGATGGAAGTGATGGCTGTGTGTTGTACAGGGTGTCAAATGTTTCTGTGCCTTCTAAAAAAATTAACCGGTCAAACAGACAGAAAATGCAGCTGTGTAAATTAAGGGAAAGCTAAAAGGCACATCCAAGCCGCGAGGGAGAAGAAGATGATCACCTTTGTGTTTGGCTCCAGCAGGAGTTTAGATTTCCATGCTGGCATTACCATAATTTCTCTTGGCTTCGAGTTAGTCAGCAGCGAGTGAATTAAAGACTGTGTGACATTCACAGTCTAATGCTGTGGCTGTGCAGCGTCACAGAGAGATTGTGGAAACAGCTGATGTGAAGGCTTGCTTCAAAATAAATACACAAATGGAAGTTGCACTGAAAGCAGTGCCCCTCCTTCCTGCAGGTGGCAAAGTAGGAGCCAGGTACCTGGAGCAACTCAGCCATGGTCTGCCTCACCTGAGTGGTCTCTGGGTGACAAATCACAGAGTCCCCACCTCCTGTCCCGGTCAAAGTTATGTGTTGTCGAACACCTGGAAAGAATCAAAGGTGCAGCTTAGTGCATCTTTAAACAACCTGGATGTCTGCACTGAAACTACAGACCCTTCACACTCTGGTGACCTGGAAATTCATGCTTGTTTTTTGTTTTTTTTTTTTTAATTAGCATCATTTTCATTCAAATTCTCTTAAGACCAGAGGAAAAAATATGCTTTCTTTTGTTAAAGTTGCTCTGTTCCACTTGTCTCACGTTAAAAACATATTAAAAGTAAGATGTAAATGCAGGACCCAGGATTTTCAATGAATCCTGGGGGAAAACCCAACATTCTTCCTATTTCTGGGATTAGAAAATGAAAGACAGAAATAAAAAACAAAACCAAAGCAAACAAATAATGTCTTCTGTACTTGTTACAAAACAAGCAAAACAGGCCTAGCCCATTTTTGATGCCTGACAGTTGCTGTAATAATCTGTGGAGGCAGGAGACTGTCCACAAAGGGACTTTTCCCTGACTTTCAGTGACAAGCATATTTCACACTTTTCAGACTCAGTTCCTTTAAAGCATTCTTTTTTGGAACTTGCAAGATGAAATGAGGAAATAACTGACACGGTGGTGATTTCCAAAGGCTCAGATAAAAACCTCTCCTTTTTTGAGAGCTGGGGACTGAGTCCTGCACACCCTCACTGGTGGTCTGTTATCTCAGTCTGCTATCTCAGGCTCAGAGCACTCCAAGGAGCACGAAGCTGCTATTCCTCTTTTGCAGGAGTAGATTTGGAGGCTTCCCTGAGGACACACAGGGAGCACGTGACTGAACTGAGACTGCACCTTGGAGGTCCATGTCCTGTCCCAGTCCACCAAAACATCCTCCCTAGCCAGTTATAATGCAGAATAATAGATATCAGCTACATGACATTAGAAGACACTGGAGTTTATTTAATGTGCCTGATGGTCTATTTCCATTATGCATGGTTCTATTATTCCTTGAGCAGTTGTGTGATCAAATTTTTCACCCCAGGATGCCACACAAGTTAGATTGAAATTTTATTGTAGCACATGTCTACATTTTAACAGCCCTATTTTCCTTCTTAATTAGATGCTATGTGGTATTTAAAACACATAATTCCTATGGCCAGGTATATTTTGGTGACCTCAATTATATGAGGTGCACTGAAAGAGGTGCTTGGAAGTTTGGTGCAGATTAAGGTGGCACATACTTAAAGAGGCTGTTCTCTCACAGGAATTAAGGCTGATGCAACTGCTGGGAGCTGATGGAAATTCCTCAAAGATCCTTCTGTGGGAAGTGGATTGTGCTTTCTTTAAAGGGTGGTCAAGTATGCACAAGAATGAAGATGAGAAATTAGTGAAATGTGTCCTCAGCACTGCTTGTGTCACTGTTCAGCAGCAGCCAAGTTCTAAGCAAAGAGGAATCTCAAAATTTTTCGTCGTACAAGATCTTTTGTTGTCAGAGATCCTGACAGAGGCTTCTTCTACCAGCTCTCCACAAACCACTGGTCCTCCCACTTGGTGCTCTCCACAGCCAGTCCTTCCCTATTGCCTTGCAGTGACTACAGTGGGATTGGTCCTCCCTTGAGATGTGAAGCTGCCTCCTCGATGCCAAGCTTCTTGCACAGTGACATAATCCTTTTATATTTTCCACCACAGATCTCTCTGTGAGAATCTCAGCCCATCCTCAAAGCTATTTCACTTGTCTCTCCACTTTTGTTTTAAAAATGTTTTGTCTGATTGGAGGCTTACCAAAAATGAAATGGTGACATTTCAGTCTTCTGGAATGTTACCTCCAGCAGCCAAACCAACCCAGTGGCCTAATTATATCTTTATATAATTTATCTTTATGCCACTTGCAAATGCACTCACACTTAAAATTTATGGGATAGCAAATATCTTTACATCAGCTTGTCTTATAGAATTGCTAATATGAAAGTGCAAACATAAGGACAGAGATACTAAATTAATTATATCAGAAAAGTCCACTACAAGAGATTGATTTAAATAACATTTTAAGTCCATAGATGGTAAACAGCATGGGAATGGACAAACAAAAGATGAGGCCTAACTGGCAGGCAGGATCAATGGAAAGTAGGCTGTTTTTCCCACTGGGAGCCTAGGGAGCCCTAACAATAGGATGCTTTGGAGAGCAAGCAAAGCCCCAGGCGCGAGGCAGACAGGTGTAAGGAAAGAGCTTTGCCATCACACCTGGTGTTGTCACTATGTTTGAGACTTGGAGGTTGCCTGAGACTTTTTTAGGTGTTGTCCTGAGCATGAGACATGCCTTGACAGACTTTGCCTGACAACAGCAGACCAACCATTACCAGCTCCAGGAAAATTCAGAACCTGATGCTTGACATCTCCCAGCTCAGCCTACACGTACTTCTCCTTTCCAGGACTGTCATAAACTCCCCATCCTATAATCCATCTGGCCAAAAAGCTGTCCTCTGCACTGTTTTCAGTCTGTGGCCAACATATCAAAAGTTCTTGTTTCCAAGGAAGATGATAAGATCATGTCCTTCCTACACAGACCTAAGCTCACCCTTGCACAGGGGCCCTGCCCATCCAGAACTCAAGCCCAGGATAAGGCTTCTGCAGAGCATGAGTCAACACCTTCCCATTTATAGCCAAAATCTCAGGCATGGTCTGCTCCTGCCATTCCCCTAGAGCAGAATCTGAGGAACCCATCCCCTCTGGGACACTGGGACAGGGTGCTGGCAGCTCCCCTGCAGCCACAGCTTGGCCCAGCTCAGACCACCCTCCCCTTTTGCTCTCACCAGTGCTCTCTGCACCCCCATTCTGTCTGTCTCTACACTGCTTTGTCTTTCTGGAGGATCCAATGAAACTCAGAAGCAATTTCAGCTATTTTTTTTTCTCCTCTGCACAAAAGGAAAATTTACACTATATCTTTAGCAAGATATCATGTAAGACTTAGTAATAGGCCACAAATGGAAATTTATCTGTGCAAACAGATTATAATTAAGTGGAAAAGCAGTACAGAATGCTGTTAAAGGAAGTCTGTTATTTAAATAGTGCAATTATTTTTGTCTTCTTTCCTGTATTTTCAATAAATATTTATAAAGATACAACTTGTTTGTTGCTGTCAAAGTAGGGAGAGCTTTCTGTGGTCAGGAGCAGATTTATATTGAAACACAGTATCTGGGTCATAGGTAGTATGAGAAAACATAAATCTAAAGCAAATTTGAGTGGGGTTTAGCCTGCAATGAAAAGTCCTGCCTGTAGTACTGACCCAAAGTATGACTTGAGGATTGAGGACATGAATTTAACATGTAAGTGCTCTCCTGGTCGGGTTTCCTGGAATTCATCCCTGAAGAAGCAGTTTGGACCCAGCCTGCAGTTTGCCTCCCATCGCCCCTTACAGCAGCTTGCAGGAGGCAGGAGCAGGAAGGGCACAAGCCCTGCCCTCACCTGGAGCCTACCAGGTCCCCTGGGATCAGCTATTCAATGTAAGTCCAGCCTGGGTTAGTGCCAAGTCACACAAGAAGAGCACAGAGCAGGTTTCCCAACTGCTATTCAGGGCTCTTTTCCTGGCATCTCTGTGCCTGAAGTCACACATTAAGTTGCTTTTAGCTTATGAGTGATGAGCAAACACTGGTCAGAAGGTCACCCATAGGGTGAAATGATCTGTCAAATCCAAATAGCTCCAGCTGTCCTCCTCCTTGTCTCCCTGATTGTAAATGGCTTTTAAAAAGTTGGAAGCATAAGAGCAAGTTGTTCAAGGTCAGCTCCAAAGTGTGCTCTAGCCTTGGACCCCATCCATTGACAGGTTTTTCCATTTCTGTGCCCTAACTGGCTAAAAACAAATACACAGTGTCAGGTATTAACAGGATCCCTCTTAAGCATGGCATGAAATTAAGTGGGTACTAAGGTCAAACTCTTTGTGGCTAAAGTTCATCAAAGACAGGATTCAAACTGGTAAATTATTCCAGTTCTTTAGTTAAGATAGTCTCCAATTCTTGTTTCCTGGAGGCTTTTATTAGCTGGGTTGTATCAGTGGATATTGTGAAAATTCTGAAGTGGTTTCCTAGCCTGAAGCTCGGTGTCTATTTGTGCAAGCAGGTTTGTGTTGTTTACATTACACCAGCACTTACACTTGAAACAGATGTGTCATCAGAAAGACTCCAACAGATCATGAAAAAATTAGACAGTCCAGTATAAAAAATGAGAGTTCTGCCCTGCCTGGGCAAGTAAACTAAACTCTAAAATATTTTGTCTGCCCTGAAAACAGGCAAATGTTTGCCTTTCACATGGCTCATCTGGGCATAATTTTCACATTACTGGTACCCACATATTCTCTGCTTTGTTGCCTTTGATTTCAATTAATATATGCCCATCGTATGAGTTTGTCTGCAAAGTTTATCTTTTTTATTCAGTGCTTTAATTCAGTAGGGTTCCCACCTGACTGCTCCAACCCCAAAAATGGATAAAATACTTCTAACAGCTTCTGCAAAAGTAAAAGAATAACCTTTGCCCAAAAGAAGGCAAAATAGCCTTAAACACACTAGTAGAATAAATCATTAACCAACAAACAGGAGTAATACCTCACTTCTTAGTACTGCACTGTCCAAAGGGGTTCTGGTGCCAGACATGGGGGTGGGGAGAAAACAGCTTTCCTCAAAGATCAGATGGTCTCTGCTGCAGTACAAGTACAGTCTGCACAAATCAAACAGTCCCTTAACCAAGTGTCCTCTCTTGCAGGTGTCTGTGTCTCTCCTTTCTCCCTCAGCAGAGGGTCTCTTCCAGGGTCATTCTACCAGTCCTGCTTTTTCCGTACAAGCTCTTGTCACTCGTGTAAATTGCAGTTCCAATAGGCAGGGCAGCAAGGAAACATTTCTGCAGTTCCTGAGCCTCCTGTGGCTGTAGAAAACCCAGTGCCAGGGCTCCCTTTCCCCTGAGCACGTCCTGACCCGAGGGCCACGGCCATCAGCAGCAGAACTGCACCTCGGGCACAACATCCAGCCCATGTTAATTACTCCAAAAGCAAGATTAAAGCACTAAAAGGATGACATTTCATTTAAATGCTGTTTTCATTTATGAGCAATGTTAACTCACCATTTCTTTCTGGAAAATAAATTTGATAAACACGTGTGATAAAACCTTCCGCCAAACCGGAAAGGAAATTTGCATAAATGTCCATCCTCTGTAAACACTGAAATACAAATATAAAAAAACTCATAATGCAGCTGAAAACCAACCCACAAATTATATTATATACTATTATATGAAATTATGAAGATAGATATCTGCAAGTTTTTCAGCTGTACTCTGGACTCTGTGTCTCTGCAATGTCTAGTGCATAGGAAGAAGCTTAAAATCTTACATAATGACTGAATCAACAAAGATTAATGGACTCCGCAGTGGAACAAAGATCTCAAATCATTTCAGTTCAAAATATACTGCCATTTCTGGTACAGCAAATGCCAATTATATTCATTAATTGCAATTATAATTTCTAATTATGTAGCATTGTAATTGCGTATTAAAATAATCTCTGAAGCTGTATCCTTTCAGGCTCTATATCACATTGTAATATCTGTTTAAAATAATTAAGGAACCAGACAGTACAAACTGAAATAGAAAGTCAGGAGGAAGAAAGTTTTAAAGGTTGGGGTAGAGAGAGAATTTTGATCATAACACCTTCCCTTTGGGATGAGCAGATCCCTTACAAGTAGGGAGCAACTGGGACCGGTGTCTAAAAAGGGCAAGTTTTATATTTGCCACATCAGTGATGGCAATCTAAGGAAGGCTGGTGAGAGTTTTAGGAAGGCTAGTGGGAGTCTATCAGGAAAAAATCCTTCAGGATGAGTCTTGATAATGAGAGAGGCTGAAGAGAAAAAAGACAATGAAAAACTGTCAGAGCTTATTTAACCATTAAACTAAAAGCAATCTGTTTTGAAATCCCAAAGTCTGAATGGGAAACCAACCACTGCCGTAAGAGAGAAATGGTGCATTCAACCAAACTGGCAGCACAGCACGTTTCCAGTTCTCAGAGACAATGAGTGACTGCTCCTTGTCCTGAGCTTAACCCTCCCATGATGGCTGGGGCTCCTGCACACTCTTGCAATATCTGTTAACTCCCATGAGCCCAGACATCTCAAAGAGCTGCTGAGGTCAGTTATTGGCATTACAGAAAAAATAACGTATCCCTGTGGTCCAACCCCTTCTTAATCAGTTGGAATTATGGTCACTCCAGCTGCCCTACCTGCCTCCCTCTCTGTCAACATGAAATAGCCACTGCCATCCCCTCTGCCATCCCCTTGTCAACCCCAGTTTTCATTCTCTGAACTAAATAAGCAAATGTTGCAAATAGCAGCTTTCTCAGGCTGGTACCTCCCAGTACAAGCAGGCAGGAGAGTTGTGAAAATGCATCCCCATTCAGAAGATATATTGCATCCCAAAGGCCACTGAAGACTGTTAGAACCTATAAAGCCCAATGGCCCAATGCATGTAATCTTCAACAACAAAAGCACAGGACAAAAAAAGCTTTAAAAATGGAAACTGCAACACTCTCCCACAGCCAGGATGTCTGATCATTGGGGTGCCCCTAGAACAAATGCAAACCAGAAAGCTGCACGCAACTCAAACCCTTCTCCCTCAGAGAGATCAAGGGCCAGGGTAGAAACTGAACCTGTACATACAGAGTTAATGTGCTTGAAAGTTACAGGGCAGCTGCAGCTCTGATTAAAGGTTGTTGCACACCTTCAGCCACACCACCTTGTGAAATAGTATAAAGCCATGCCAGCTCAGACAACTAAAATCACATCAGCACCTTCCCATTAATCTGCACCTGAAGGAAAATTACCTGAGATTCCTGAGCTAATGTCAAATTCCCCTTTAAACAGAAATTAATATTGGCATAACCATTCTATAATCCTTATTCATGTTGAAACAATGACAGGCTTCCTACCAGCTTGCACAGCACGGATACAGACAGGCAGACCATTCTTACTGTCATGATTGGATTTGACTTGGTACCTTGTGGGCGAGTGAACCCATGCCTTGAGCCTCTTCCTGCCCCAGATTTGTAGTGCTACAAAGAGAAAAAGAGAATGTGGATTGGAGACACAAATTCACTCTGGGAACCATACTACTGGTAAAAACCTACTTTCCAGGGTGCCCTGAACTTGTGTTTCTCCCAGTGCTACTGAGAAAATCTTATTATTTGCTTTTGATTTTTGGTGGGGCACAGGTGAAAGAAGGTAGATATATGTTGACTCTTGACAGGGCCAGCTAAACCAGGAAAACCCAGCACAACACAACAAAGGCCGAAGCCCTGCTCCATTTTATCTTTCTATTGCCAAGGGACACATCTCCTATTTCTCTCAGCAGGAAGAATACAGGCATTCTGGGGCCGGTTCACAGTTGCAAATAATATCCCAACATTTGCCTTTTCCTGCTATTTAACTGTATCTCCCCAGGGCATTAGTTACAAAAGCAGCTTCTAACTGTATTTGGGTTTGCCAATCAGCAAGCAAAGAATACTGGCTGAGCTGATTTTAAGCCACAGGAAATAATAAAAAGAGAAATGCACATAAAAGTGCTGCTGCCACCAAAGGTGCTGGCAATTCAACAATAGCAAAGAAATAACATCACAAAAGCAGTCAAAGAAACACACATCATGAGCATAGAACTGGACAGGGGACATAAAAGTGAGAGTTAAGAAAAAGCTGTTGCTAAAGATATATAGAGAAGGCTTGAGCAGTTCTAAGGAAAGAACAGTTTTTGCAATCTACACAGATTCTGCCACCACCAAGCAAGAGCTCCAGCCAGGGATGATCTTTACCTTGAACATGAGCCTTCCTCTCTGCTCTCCCAGCTAATATCTGAGGACATACTTTTGTAATTCGCTGAGATAGTTAGGATTATAGCACCCTCTGAGTATATCTGAGCTAGTTTTAACCCAGCTAGAGAAATAAGGCTGATCTTAAGGCCACAATGCTGACCAAAAGGCAGCAGTGAGCTAACTGCCCTGCTAGTCCATGGCAGATGCCAGGCTGTGGTGGGGTTTAAGCAAACTAGCAAATTCAGAGCATCACAGCCTGCTCAGCAGTGCTTCATGTGCTTGGCAGACATAGCCCCAAAAAAGACACAAGATACATGATGCAAAACCACCACGAGGGGTTTGGCATGGAAACAAGTCTGAAAAGAAGAAGATAGCCCCCTAAGCTGGCCTGTTCAGTTACCAGACTGTCTGCAGTAGTGTCTGGCAGTGGAGCACTCTCCCTCCATGCTACGAGTTACTCCATGCTACTCCATGCTGCGGGTACCTGCTGGTGTCAACACATTTCTGAGATATATTTTTAAAGGATTTCAATTTTTGTGGTCCTTCCTCCCCTCCCATTTCTCCTCCATCCACAGCAAGGCATGGATGTAAGCAAATGCTTCAAACAGAGAAAGGTGTAGCACCAGCTGTGCCACAGTCCCCCACCTTGGTGAGCAGTGCTGTCAGCCTTCATCTGGCTAATCCCTTTTGTGTTCCCTTTGAATCTCCCCTTCTCTGGGTCACTCATCCAGCCCCAAGGCAACCTGTCCTGCCAGGTATCCCACAGCTGATCCATCCCTCAGAAAGAGAAGAATCACTTACCATCCTTGCACAGCCACTGCTCAAGCTCAGAGCCAAGACAACAGTGAGAGGAGCACAGACTTTCATCCTTGCTCTCCTCTCATGAAGGTTTTGCCTGGCAGAGGAAAACTTCCAGATCTGGGCTGAAGCAGGAGGGTGAATCAGGAACAAGCTTTCACAAGGGGCTGTGATTTACTTGACTTTAAGTTATTTTAGTTTTCTAAGTAAGCAGAGTTGTTATCTTTGTTAATCATTAATGTCTCTGTGAGTAGAAGGGAATGCCCCATGGGGAGAGACTCTCCCTAAACCACCAGGAGTGAAGAGTTTACAAAGTGCCTGACCCTTGGAGATGGTCCCTGGTGTAATCAGCAAGCACTGAAGGGCAACTCCAGAGAAGCTGATCCAATGTTGCTTATAACTAGAGCTGATTTATCATCTAGACATTTTGCTTCTTTCTCTTCAGGAGCTAATTAAAAGCATGGTATAGCAACAGCAAGGAGCTCCAAGCAAGCCCACTCAGGAGATGGCATCATATTGCAAAATATGGACCAGACCAATGCCAATATCAAGGATTACTCATTAACAGATGGTTACCTGCCCAGCTGTGCCTTGTAACAGCAGCCATCCAGCCACAGACTGGGAAAGTTAAAAAGAAAGAAAATACATATAACTCTGAGAAGACATTTTGTGTACCAAAAAGTTCCCTTCTGCCACCACCTGAGCAAAGCCATCCCTGTCTTGTAAGTGCCTGTCTGAGATAGCTGCACTGCAGAATCATTTCTCCTGCAGATGCAGAGGGGATTGCTAAAACTGAGATTTCACCAGAGCGGTCTATTTCAGCCCCACCTTGCCCCACAACCAAAATCCACAGGTTTGGCTGGTACAACAGTGCCTGTGCTCGAGGCTTTTGCCATGTCCTGTCAGTCAGGGACCACACCTCCTCACACCCAAAATCCCCAGAGCCACAACAACAGAAAGAATACCATAGTCCTTGCTTAAGTTGTGTGCTGCCCTTTGAAGTTCCACCAGCACAGCTGTGGAAGGGATATGATTCTTTTTAATTTTTTTGACCCAACAAAGCCATGGCAGTAGGCCCCAGTGGTGAAGCAGAGCTGTCCCTGCACAATTTTGACATGATGGTTTATCGTGGTGCAAGGAATTGACACACTGCTCTGCCTTTCATCACAGTAATAACTCCTGTTAGATCAACTAGGCCTAGATAGGTTTATGGACTAAACTTTGGTACTGTGAGCAAGCCTTGGAACAGCAGGAAGCAGGTAAAGTTGGAATTTCCTTCCCTAAATCCAGCAAACAGGCAGAAGAAAAATCTTTGCCTCTGTGCATTGCTTGTTGCCAAAGACTTGAAGTAAATAAAGCATCAGAATAGACTTGTGGAATAGATCTGTCTTGTTTTCACTCATTTCAAACCTGGAAATAGGATGTACAGACAGTCTGATCTGCCTAAGAACACCTAGCAAAGCTGAAACATAGCTTCCCTCTTCCTCTCCTCATTCTTCAGTCTGGCCAACAGGTTTCAAATCAATAAAGCCTATTCAAGGCTTGTAGACATCTGTTTACCATCCAGGTTACTGAAATTTTGCACAGAAAGGCGGGGGGGGGAAAGCCATTACCTGCCATTGCACTCAAGAGTTCAAGAGTTCCCAAAAGTTTTGTAAAAAAGGGAGGAGCAGGGGAGTGAAGAGAGAAGGAAGATACTTCTTTAAGGCTGTGGAAATACCCTCTTCCACCCATTTCCAGAATAAAAATCATCCACTTCCAGGACCAGAAACCAGTGTTCCTGTGGTGACCAATGTGTGTTGTAGGGAAGCATTTTTCCATATCTAAAAGTAACAGAGGAGAAAAAGCAAGAATGCAATCTATTGTAGATCCCCACCAAGAGCTCCAGTGTGTCCTTCTGGGAAGTCACAACTCCAAGCTTTTAGCTTAAACTGATTCCTTAACATGACAAAAGGAATAAACACCATCAGGATCCACTCCAGCTGATAGAATGGTGCTGGCACAAAGTAAAAGAAAAAGTCATCAAAGCCAGGAGGTGCAACAGCTGGCAGAGAAGCCCCACCATAAAATAGGAATTATCCCTGAGTAAGGTCTGAGCAGTGATTCCAGGGTTCAGATGGATCTGAATCACTAAAATCCCCAAGTGCTCCAAGTACTGCCTTTGTTCGGCACAGAGGTGTCTGAACAGGTCCTGCAGCCACAGCAAAAAGGCAGCATTTGAGGTGTGGTTTTTTGGTAAATTATGTTGAATGATCAGTGAATCTTTCAGCTATTTATAAACAAAAGAAACTCTGTCTGCCTCTTTCAAGCATTTTGTAGAATTGTTAAAATGTTTGGGTTTTTTTTTTAGAAACGTTTTATCTTATTGGCAGGAAACTAGTCAGAAAACTAGACTCAGTTTTGATACTGAATTCTTATAAACTTCACAGGGCTTTGGGCATTTGGGAGTTCATAGGTGCAAAGAGTATCTTCTGTGCCAAAAGCGTCATCCCATGGGTCAGGCTGATGAGCCTGCAGAGCTGCTCTCCACCACCTTCTCCAGCCTTTTCATCTGTGACTCACGACTTCCAGCCTAGTGATGGAAACTTCGTGTACAGGGAAGTAAGAATCAGGTGTCTATGGAGCTCATAACTTAACAACAAACGAGAAAAATAACAAAGCTATAAAAAAAATCCATCTGGAATTCAAGATAAATTCCCTGACATTAAGTTTTAGACTTCATCTAGTCCCCATTTCAAATGAGGCTCTGTAAAATACTAGATGGATAAAATATATGTGTGTATACATATACATAAATACAAAAAAAGAGAGAGAAAATCTGTACAAATGAGCTAGAGGAAAACCTGGCTTTGGAGTGATAGAATATTTGGCAGCTGTAAGGCCTGGAGCATTGCAACTCATCCCACCAGTGAAATTCCAGCTGGAGTCTGGCTCTTGTTTTCAAAGAAAATTCCATTTTCCTTTTAAGAAAGGCACATTCTGATTCTTAATTTTGCTGTACATAATTTTGAACATTTCCTGCAGAAAACTGAACCCAAATGTATTTGAAGCCATATTCTGCTACTACTAAGGACAATGAAAGTTTCAAAATAAGACTAGGAATTATTTTTCATGTAATCCTTCTGTATCAAAGGCTGAAAGCCATTCATTTCAGCAGTCATTTTCCTCTTTATACTGACAGCATGGGAAAAAGAAAAGGCAAATAAACACACAATAAATGAGGAGAAAGAGACAGAAGTCTTGCTGTGGCTGTATAACAGATACTGATAATGCTGCCTCATACGTTTGCCTTTTCCTCATTTCCCACACTTCAATGTTTTTTATTACTTGAAATTTAAAAATAATAAAAGCTCAGACTGAGCCTAGCCTTTGAACTACTTAATAATAATGAAACAATATTAACAACTACCCTAAATCATTAAAAATCTGCAAAACATAAATTAACTGAGTCAGCCATCAATATGAAATAATAAAATTGCAGAGGGTTTTTTTAATCAATTAGTTGACTAGACATAAGTGGAAAAGACAAGCCTAGACACACACACACACCCATTTGCATTTATTCCTCTGTACCAGCTACCAAGGTAGTGAGAGGGCTGTCTGGTTCCTGCACGTTCATCTGGTCTCCATTTTTGCATTATTTTCTGACCATTGTAAGTTCTGAGAAAACTTCCACTCAGCTACCGCAAAATGAAAAAAATCTACAAACTTTTCTAATGACTGATTCCCCCTCTATTTTTTGCAAATTTCTAAGCTTTTTCATAGAGAAAAGTAACCCAAACTAATGGGGTAGTGTTGACCCCCGAGATGATCTGGTTTCATGGCTTTAGATGACATTATTGCTACCAAGCCCAGAGCCAGCTTCCCAGATAAGGAGACTGCTGGCACAAGGAGCTAGGGCAGGATCCAAAGCCTCTGCAAGTGTGCTCTGTCCAAGACCTTTGCACAACCTGATGAGTGCATGTGAGCAGGAAATAATTAGAACTATTTCTGGCATTAAAAATACAATTTTGATTTATCTTTCAGGAATGTGTAGGATGCAAGCAATCACATGTGGCAGTTCTGATCCTGGTGTACTAACAAGGGACTCAGTGCAAACATGAGGCTGATGTACAAACCTAACCAATTCCCTTCTTTTTTCCTCTGGGGGACTTTTTATCCTCTGCACACTATAGACCTTGTTGTCCCTGTCAGATGGGATTTCCTTCATCTCTGATGCTTGATATCATTCCCATCATCCTGGGAGCCATTGCCAAAAGTCATAATAATTGAGTTTGAGTCTCTGATCATTAGTGAATATTCAAATCACCAGAACTGAGGTCAACACTCATGGGCTAAAAGCAGAGTAACTTTTTTTTAATAAATAAGGCAACACAGCAGCACTGTGAGTGCATGAGGAACCCTTCCTCTTTTGTCCTTCAAACTCCTCAGCTGTCTCAACACAGCAGGGCACAGGTCACACCTGTCTCAGCAAATGGTGCAAATCTTGTCACTCACACCCAAAACCAGCATCTTCACCACTGGGTGAAAAGTGAGCCCCCAACTTTTTCTTATGTCTTCTGGAGTGGTGCCTTGAGAAAAGCCATCATGTTTCTTTTGCTAGAGCAAAGACAGAAAGCTGAAATCATTTTGCTTGTTTGCTTATTTCAGCAAGAAAAAAGAAAAGTTTTGGCTCAAATCAAACCAGACAGTTGAGTTATTTATATGGCCTTAAACAGTGTAAAATCCAGCTACATTGTGACCATGAACATCTCTGTGTGTCATCTCTCTTGTTTCCCTGGGAGCTTCAGAAACCCAAGGGGAAAAAATGACATGGTTTTGGCTCTCAGGAAGAACTGGAGTCCCAGTCTGTCCTCTCCTGCACCAGAATTTGTGTCCCCAAACTGGGGATAATCTCTGCCAAACAAACTCTTTTACAAAGTCCCCTCCCCACTCCTCGAGGCAGCAGGGCTGTGAAAAGCACAGCTGCCAGAGTGCTGGCTGCTGAGCAGCTGGGATCCAGCAAGCATGGATTGGGTGCTGCAGCACTTAGCAGATAATCCTGGGACTGAAATATGTGCCTTCAGCCAAATGTTTACTCCTCCTCACCCCTCTCACCTCCCACGCTCCCCCAGAATCTCTAGCAGCTCTCCTGGCTTCCCTCACCCACAAGCTCACAGCTCTGGGGTTTTCTGCACTGATTTCCTTTCTCTTCTCTCCAGGGACTGAAGCAGTTCTCAGATCTATCATGTTATTTCTTTCATCTCACTCACTGCTCATTCTCCTCCCCTCTGACACGTTGGCTGTGGATGTCCCATCCTGGCCCGTGACCTTTGCCAGCAGCCTCCAACACCTCGGAGAGCTCAGCAGCAGAGGGAATGCCATCCCCCTGTGCACAGGATGGTCTCAGCGTGTCACTGGGTATTCCTCTGCCTTCTGCGGGGCTTGGGACCTCCTTTGGCAGCTCTGCAGGCCTTCCCCTTTCCATCACATCTCCACATGGACATGGATCTGTTCCTGGATGTTCTCCAGCTGGCCTTGGCATGTTTCTGTTTGAACCCCACACCCTGGTGTGACACTGCTGCCCTCTTATCTCACTGCTGCCCCTCAGCCATGGCCTCTCTGATCCTGCTCTGCACTAGCACCTGCTCTTACCACACTGCTGGACCTGCACTCAGAGCTGTGCCACCCCTCAGCTAGAAGGACCAGACCTCGAGTCCCTCTCCAGCCAGATGGGGCTGTACTCACCTCCTCCCCAGTCCAGTGCTGCACAGCCTGTCCCCATTGCCTGCATCCCACAGGAGCAGGCACAGGACCCTCCACAGCCCAGCACCCTGGGCCATTTTTGTGAACTTCTCTGTGAAATCTCAGTTTTGGCCACATACAGCCACTGCAGTTGCATCTCTATATTGCAGGTCCATCTTTTTAATGCCTTTACCTGCAGCTGTGCTTATGGATGTTTTTTTGATGCATCTAAAAAAACTTTAGTTCTGCTATGAAAAAACAAACCCTATCAATAGAGCAAGGGAAGAGCTGGGCTTCAGCTGCAGAAACAAAACCAAGCTGTGCTTTTACACTCCTAATCACACAATTCTATGAGTGTTTTAAAGCTCTGCTACGATCCACAACATGCAGAGCCTTAATTTATTCATCCCAGACCCAGATCTAAACAAGCTTTTAGAAGTCCATTTTAGGTCAACACTTAATTCTGTTACACCAAATGTCATAATTTATCTAAAATACCATGCCTGCAGCCAGTCTAGGGTACGTTTGCATCAAGAGACTCTTCCTCCTACTGTGTGAATAAGAGTGGAAAGCAGGTAACTGTATTTTTCAAGGACTTTGGTACAAACCTTTGCTGATAACCCTGGCTGAAACAGTAGGCCCATATACAGAGGCGTGTGGGGCTTTTTTTAGCTGTGTACTCACTGCAAAGTGACAAGAAGAGGTGTGGAGGCACCCACCTTCCACCGATGCCAACACATTTAGGTAACTTGAGCACAGGCTGATTTGCAATTGTTAGGCTCGTACATTTTTAGCTGTGCTCAAATCCCTGCAATTCCACCCACTTTCTTCATTAGCATATTAGACGCCCCCATGGCATGCTTTAAAATGGTCTATAAGTCAGGCATGTGTGAGGGATGTGGCTCCACTTGTGCAGCTGAAGGCAGCTGAAGTGTTCCCTTTTGAAGGGGAAAGAGCACTAACAAGGAAGGGACAACCTCATGGGAAGGATGCCAGCCCCACAGCCTGCCTTGACTTTGGGGTGATCTCCTATGGTAGGATGGAGAGCAGAGTTCACAAATAATGCTCCAATTATTCTGATTGCAGGCCTAATAGCATCCTAGATGGAAACCTGTACACATATATATGCATATATAGATATATCTACATTTTCTGTACGCTTTTGATGTGTGTATGTGTGTATATATATAAATGTATATAGCTATATATATATATGTATATATATCTGTCTGTTTGTGTGTGTATAAACCAGATGTTTTTTCTGCTCTGCAAGTAGCTCCTGTGCCAAGGGCTGAAGAGCCAGCTGACACCAGCTGATCAGCCTTTTGCCCACGGGGAAGCCAGAGAAAGAGGTGCCTCTGCTAAACTTGTGCCCTGGGCAGGGAGTGCTCCCATCCCTCAGGGTCACTGAGGCAGTGCCCAGGGCCAGCAGGGCTGCTTGGACACTGCATTTTCCAATATCATTGTAAGGATACTCATCCTAGATTTGTTGATCTAGCACAGTGTTTGCCGTGGCTTTCCCTGGGGTTTTTGCATCCCAAATCTAGGGGTAAATCTGTAAGGGACTCTTCAAGCCTCTCTCTTCAGTCTCCCTGATGCCAAGGTCTTGTTCCTATGCAGGAAGAGGACCCTTGGATCCCAGTCCCATGCCCTGGGGTACATTTGGAAGAGCTGGTGATGTATCAGGGAGGCACAGAGATTAGGCTGCCTCCTGGGAGGAGGGACACAGTGTTCCTTAGCAGGGCTGCCCTCTCACTGCATACAAAAACCCCACTCCTGATGCCTCTGTTACCTCCCTCTGCTCTTGCCACTCCATGGTCTCATCCTGCTGGGGACTGATGCACACTTTTTCACCAAATCAATAGGGATTCTGTCCCTGGCAAAACTCCAGGGCCATTTTTCCTGTGCTCCTACAGATAAGGCAGGCAGAGATGCGCCAGGAAGAAGAGCAGCCCTCTCCCCACTGCACAAATCCTGACTTCAGAAGTGACTGTGTACAACTCACAGCCTCGAGAACAGGCTTAGGCTAAAGATTTCACAACGTGGTCAATATCCCTGCTGTATTTCCTTCTCTCTCTTTTTTCCCCCCTCATTTTCCTGTACTTCCAGTGCCACTCCTTGTAATTGCTGCAGAAATGTAATTGCTGCTCTGGGTAATTGCTGCTGAAACAATCTGAGCTGTCATTGACTTACATTGTTCACAGATCAGGAGGAACTGGCAGATGAGAGTCACCCCACCTAGCTTCAGGGGCCTCCTGCATATGCATTTACATCTGAGGTGGGTATCAAGGCTCACAGATTAGGCAGTGGAGACCTTGGAAATATAGAAGTGTTAAAATTAAGGTATGAGTCACCTGTGCAAAAGCATGTTTCAGCTCAAGGATGAAACAAATCATTCTTTATATACATGGAAGGCATTAAACAAACAATTCTTTAAATCCACAGTCAGTATTAATTACATCCCTAACAAATACACAAAGTAACACCTGTGTTTAGGATACAAAGGCAGCTTTGGAGTAGACACCTAAAGTTAGCCAAAATCCCAACTGGGCTCTCCTAAAAGAGAAATCATGTCTTTCATATCAGCTCTGCTAAGTGTACTTTGAACTAAACTGGACTTTCTTTTGCAAACAGGAGGCCAAATCCTGTTGACTACAGAGTGTCAAGCGAGCAAAATTTCCTCTCATGACATCACAGAGTGGGTGTTTTAATGGTACAAGCTGATGTCATTGCAGTGAATGGCAGCAGAATCTCATACATCTGCATCAGTCCTTTCTCACGACAGCATAAAACAAACAGGCAGGATGCAGTGGGAGAAGCAGCTTTTTCCAGGAGATTGAGGCTATGCAAGACCAGCAGAGTCTCACCACCCAGAGGAGATGAACATCTGCCTCCCTTCACAATCTCACCAGGCAATGAAATTGCAGCATGTGTTGCTCTGGATTTTCTTAGACACAAACTTCAATCAACACTCCAGTGAGCAAGGTCAAGATCAGAGATATGCTCCCACCACCACCTTGGATTATCTCCTGCTTGCAAACCAGTTTCAGCTAACTGCTCTGCATACAGAGGGCTGATCTCAGCCAGGCATTGCTTCATCCTGCACACAGCACTGGCTCTGGAAATTTTTTAATCATGGAAGAGGTTGAGGTTATGTAGCTGTTGCTGGTGAGGGAGTTCATGCTCTTGGTATGCTGGTAAATAATGGCAAATAGCTGCTGAAGAGGGTGCATGACAAAAACTATAAATGAGGAAGAATAATAATTAAAGTAATGGTAATTAAATTTCTCCTCATCACATGGTTTCATCTTTCCAGAAAATACTCAAATCATTAAGAAAGACCCCAGTTACCTCTGTCAGGAATGGGGACAAGCATTAATTTCATTTTTGTGCCCTGGCCTAAGAATGTGCCATTCCAAGAAGGGTTAGCTTTATTCAGATGAACTTCTAGCTGGCCTTTCGTTTGTTTATCAGCCTGCTCTGGAACTGAGGTGTGAATCTGCACAATGACTGCTTTCAAGACTATTTTGAGATTGTGAGCAAATCTTTTCAAGCAAAGAATGCAAATGAGGAACAGGTTGGTGCTCCCTGGCAAGGCAGACACAAGGTATTTAAGAATACACTTCCCAAATTTGGACTCCAGGACCTTCTCCAGGGAGGCGGGTGAATGCCCTTACAGCACCCACCCTGACACTTGCTACAGGCTCTGGGCACCCATGGAAATGCTCCAGTGGCATTGGAGCTCTGTGGACCTGCAGGGGTGGGGTTCACTTTTACCACTGGAAACCGGGATGAGATTATCACAGACAGCAACACAGGGTTAGCATGGATCTGGAAGAGAGGTTTCATCCCACTCCCATCAGTCATTATTTTCCACTATTGGTACTTAAATTTCTGTATTCCTCTTGCTTCAGGACACATTGTTGCAAGCACAGAGAGGGATGTGGATGAGAAGAGAACCACTGAAGGATTGAAGCACCATTGTGTCATGGATACAGCTTAGTTTACACAGGCATTGAACTCCTGTAACCAACCTTCCTTCCTTCCTTCCTTCCTTCCGCCACTTCCTTCCTTCCTTCCTTCCTTCCTTCCGACACTTCCTTCCTTCCTTCCTTCCTTCCTTCCGACACTTCCTTCCGACACTTCCTTCCGACACTTCCTTCCTTCCTTCCTTCCTTCCTTCCTTCCTTCCTTCCTTCCTTCCTTCCTTCCTTCCTTCCTTCCTTCCTTCCTTCCTTCCTTCCTTCCCTCCCTCCTTCACTCCTTCCTTCCTTCCCTCCTTCCTTCCTTCTGCCACTTCCGCCACATCCTTCCATCCATCCATCCTTCCATCCATCCATCCATCCATCCATCCATCCATCCATCCATCCATCCATCTCTGGCAGACAGAGCATCTGTGTATTTTAGCAGTGCTAGAAGCAAGGGCAGAGCAGTTCTGATGCACTGGCCCCCTCGAACCACCACACAAAGCCAGACAACACCAAGGCTATGCAGACATGAAGCCAGAGGAGGATTACACTGTACCTGGAAAACATTTGGCTATTCAGGCTTGCAATCTCTTTGTGTTGCTAGAATAGAGCAAAAGGAAATAATTAAAGGCTAAAAACATACCCTGCTATTATTAAATTCCACAGGATAAGCTATTTTTAAGGTATATAAATATTTGGCAAGAATTCCTAATGATCCTCTTTTAAAGGAATTTCTTTATGTAGGCTAGGGTTAAGAAGATATCTTTGCAGAATCTAATAAAATGCATGTGAGTTTTATGTTGTCTAATACTTCCATTCAAACTGAAATGGCAGCAGGTCTCAGAATAACTGAAAAAATATTTTTCGTATCTTTTCCCTACACTGAAATTAAATATCCATTAAACATTATCAGCTCTAGTGGTATAAATTATTTACTTACTACATACACAATTACCATTTTAATGAGTTTGACACACTTAAGATTCTATAAACATTATTGTGCAGTACAGGATTTCTTAATACTTTGGGGAGATAAGGGAAGAGGAAGAAAACCAATGGCATTTTCATACTAGAAACTGATCATATAGATATTTAAAGACAAAACCACAAATAAAACAAGGATAAAAATAAAATTCTGTACAGCAGCATTTTAGACTGTACAACAGTTTTATCAATTGGGACCAAAAATATAAACAATTTTCTTCTCTTTCACACAAACAGTTCAGAAAGTTTGTTCATGTGCAACATCTTGGAGTTGCTAATATTTTGAGTAATGCAGGCAAGATTTGCAGACATGGTCATCCAGCACTTCTCAACAATTTTTTTTTTTCAGAAAAAATCAAGAGTAACCTGGCTAAAAGTGACAGTTTGCCCACAGAAAGGAAGTATTTTGGTAAGATCAATGAAATCTTTTCCTATATTTTAACTGGCATTGAATTAGGGGTCACAAATCTCACAGTTCTTCATCACTCCACAATGCTAAACTTGGGATGCTACTCCAAGAGCACAGAGAGAAGCACTTGGATGTGCCACTTGCTTTGCTGCAGGGTAAACACCCACACTACCCACAGAGCAACTCTGTTGTCACACAGGTTTGCTACAATCCCACAAAGCTTGGAAATCTGCCTGTTCATGCAGAAAATAGGGTCATTTCTAAACACAAGTCACCGAGCCGTGGTTGGGAGCTGGGAGGTGCCTCAGACCTGTTTTGGCTTCTCCTCCCAACCCTGGATAAGGACCTGCTGCTAACTGAGCCTTTGGAAACTTTTCAAAATCTTTGAGAAATTGTGAAAAGATGCCTCCAGGTGTTTGCATCACACTACCACACACACTGTCTCCCAGCTACCATGTACCTCAGGAGAGACCATTTTAAATGACAGTATTTGCAGCATGTGCTGTTGAATCTGTGTTGGAGAGGGCTGGGGTGAGCCCTGCTGCTGAGAGACAGCTACTGGCAAGGATTTCAGTTTTGTGGTGAAAATCGAGCTACTTCCAAAAAATAAAAATATGCTCATAAGTCCTGGTTATCTCTGCTACAATGAGACAAGGAGGCTGCCAGCTGAGCCACATCTTCTAGAAGTTTTCTGTAAAGAACATTAAATTCCAGCATTAGAACAGAAGCAGGAATAATGCAGTTCAGGCTACAGCAAAGGCACAAGGAAACCAAAACTTGCAGGCAGAGAACTAATGCCAGAAGGACACAGCATCTTTGAAGGACATTAAATAGTCCCCAGAAGATTTCCAGGGGCATGAGAAAGGACAATACAGCCAGGTATTGGCTCCTTCCCACGGAGCAGTAAAGCTCTTGCAAAGTGTCTGTGCAAAGCCTGTTTATGTGTCTTCATAACCCCTTAGTTCTTTGTCACACAGTCCCCCAGAGCTAAACTGTGCCGTGATTTGTTTTGCATGTGTGTTATATCACAAACTTGTTGACAAGGCACAAAACTACAGTAATCCTGTGGGGGAAGTCTCTTTGCAAGTTTGCCTACATTTATATTTTCCATTCTTCACAAAGCCTTTAAAATTAAACCACAACAAAACCGTGACTTGTGGAACCAATGAGGCTGAAACAACTACAATTGAAAATCAGATACCATGACAACAAGTGAAATATAAGACAACTGCTACATTAAATAAGATTTGGAATGCTGCAGGATTTTCTCAGAGTTGGGATTGGAGTTCTTTTATATTGCTGGTTGCTACAGTTTCAGGTTTGAGTACTGACACAGGTCAGTAGACCTCCCTCTTCCACCTTAAAAGATGGGAAGACCGTTTTTTTTTATCATCTTGGGATTAGAAAGAGAAAAGAGTAACTCTGCACGATTGGAGTTTCCACACAGAAAAAACAGGGAAACTAGAAGAGAAATAAAGCCAGCTAGAATTCAATTATCTTCAGGAACAAGCTGGCAAGATAAAGGATCAAGTTATCAAGCAAGGCTTCAATTAGGCTGATTTTTTTACTGTAAGTAGATTTGATTAGTAGTGTAAATCACAGTATGAGGAGGCAACTTCAAATCATATTATAATGCTGAAGTCACACAGCAATAAAAACTAGACCACATCCCTAGTAAAATATTGGAAACCATCAGCCAGAGACAGGCTGCCCACATTCCTTTTTATTAACTCCTGATTCCAGCTGGCTTAGCCTTTATATTCTGCCAGATATTGAAAGGAAAGCTAATATTATTAATGACTTCTAGGTCTAAGGAATTAATTTCTATTAGTTCTAGCTAAGAAGTCATTCTTTTAAACAATCTGCTATTGACTGGCATGACAGTGTAGCATGGGGAGAAACAGCTTTTCCCATGTCCCTTTGTTTACAGGATTTCCAGGCATTATGCCAAGGCTTTTCTCTATGTTAAAGAAAACTCCATTCTTCCACATCCTTCATTTTCCTGCACACAACTTGACTCCCATGCTGTCAAATCCCCTTTGAATCCTTGGTACAATAAAATCCATTTTGTTGCACTCAGAATTTATGAACTTCCATTTGCTTGTTTTTCTGAGCACAGCAGCTCAGGGATAGAAAACAGGAGAGGGTGGAGAAACAGCTCTTTGATTTACACCTGGCTTCTCTTAGTTTCATCTGATGGCCCCTAATCCTTGCATTAGAAAGGAGTGTGAAAGTCAACCCCACTCTCCATGGCACTCAAAGTTTTTTTGCTGTTCTTGCATCTCCCCTCAGCTGCCTCTTTTTCCAGATGAAGAATTCTGCATTGCTCACTCCCAGTCAGTTGAGTGCCCTTGCACAATTTAAGATAAGCAACCTTGTTTCATCTAATATATTGCTCAGAGATTAATAAAGACTGTAATGATTGCATTTGCATTTCAAGTTTTTATCTGTCAGATCCTAGGATTTTATTTTCCAAGACACAAATGCAGTGCAAAGCATATCCCAGGTCAAAAAGCCCTCTCTTGAGTTTGACTGCTATAATTTTAGTTTGGATTAGAACAAAGCTATTAATTTTCCAGAAGACAGCAAAAAATTATGGCCATTTATCCATTTATCTGTGCAATGAAATATCTGCTTAAGGGCAACTATTAGCAAAATACCATTAAAAAATCTCTTTAAAAATACATAAATATTGAAGTATTTTCACATCACTGGGCTATGTTCTACCTGCTGTATTTCCTAAATCTCTAGTATTGTTACACCACCACGATTTTATCATGCCTCTAAAATTGGTTTAAACCTTGAAAGTTTTAAAAAGTGCAGCTATTTTTACAGCATATACCTTCATTTGGGCCCACACGGAGTTGGGTCTAATGTCAACAAGGATTTTTCCTCAATATCTAAGGCAAAATCACTTGCCAGTAGAAAAAAAAGTAGAGTATTAAAACAAATGGGTATTGTATCCCTTAATCTTACTGGAGTATTTGATGTAACCCTTAAACATTAAACTTTAGGAATCTTAATTTATTATTACAAAATCATACATACCTTCTTTCTCACCTTACACATTTGAAGAATCTGAGTGACAGCATCCACTACTCTCAACTATTCAGAAAATTGATTATTCTTGCTATGCTTTTGGAGCAGAGAAAGAGGAATTAATCAATATTTACCTTGATGCTTTAAACCTACTGCCTGGGTGGATCTGCAGTCCAGGAGATATGCAGCATGGCTGTTTAATTCTCACAATCATTTCAAACCAGTGAACCCCCAGAAGTCTCTCCATATCTACTCAATATGATAAGCAGATTTCCAACATTCTCAATTCTTTGTGCACTCTTTTGCATGTCCAGGCTTATAATCTCTCCCGAAGAAATGGCAATGGAGGAAAAAGAGCAGGTGGCAAAACCAACACGTTCAGCAGTCTTGAATATCTTTTCCTTCTCAGAATTCCACCTAAGACTAGAAAATTAACTGAAACTAAAATGACCAACAAGAATGAGAGGCACTGAACCCTTATTGAAAGAGCAATAACCAAATTGCCTTTCCCCAAAGTTAAAAGGCACTGAGAGCAGTGGTGAGGAGGGACCCAATGGCCATCACACCACTGAGTAATTAGATAAATATCTCTGGTGTGGAAACATCACCAGTGTTGGCTACGAAAGCAGCTGCTATTCCCAGCCCAGGAAATTCACAATTTTGGGTTTTTTGGTTCTTGTTGGGTGGGGTGGGTTTTTTTCGCTTTTTGTTGGTTTGTTGTTGTTGTTGTTGTTGTTGTTTGCTTCTTGCTGCTTGTATAACAATGGTATTACTGCATATATCCAGGCAATGCATTAGACAAGACTGAATTCCACTTGGACCTCTTCCCAAATGTTATGAGACAGACAGGAAGATATTAAGAAAATATCCTAATCTTTTTTACAACAGTAACTGATTTTACTTACACTTAAAAAATCTGCTAAAACACAGAGAGTACCATTAGAAGATTAAACTGAAATTATCTTAAATAAAACATTTGGATTGGGGAATTTAAAGTAAGTTTGTCTTGAATAAAAACAAGAAGGGTAGGGGTCGAAATCATGATTTTAATTGCACTGTTCAATGGAATCATCCCAGGGAAAACAATACAGAAATGGAAAAAAGCAAAACCAAATAGCTCAATAATTTCATTCGAATACTATTTTTTCATTCTAGGACTTCCAACTCCTATCAGAAATGATGGTCTCTAGCCAGCTCTTTGAAGGCAAGTGGATATTGAAAACCACTTACATCTTGCAGAAACATGTCTCTAATACATATCTCCATTGCTGCTGACGCCAATCAAAATACCAGAAAATTTAATTAAAAGCAGAGATTTAAACAAAAGTAGCTTTATACTGATTCTCAGTGGCTTTATTCTTCTCACTCTTGACAGCTATCAGAGATGGAAGGTCTGACGTCCTGTAAACTCCAGTCCTCATCCTCCCTTGGCAAGATCTCAGTTCAGAGATGTAACCTTCAAAGCTGAGGTTCCCTTCAGAATCGTCACAGGAGCGTGTCCCAGAGTCCTCCATCTTGACCCCATCCACGTCGATTATCCTGTTCACAGGCAGCTCCATTCCAGGGCTCCCTCTCACACCAGGAGGATTAAAGCTTCTGCTGGCCTTTGCTTTGTGACAGGTCTGCTCATAGGAGTTTCCTGAAGTCCCTTGTGGATCATTTTTCTTTCTGTTTGCACCTAACAGAAGAATTAAAAACAAACAAACACAAAACAAGAGAATTATGTATCTTCTGGTTTTAGCAGTTTTCAATATTGCAACCTTCTCTGAGGCCCCAAAGGTATTCAGCTAGGATATTCATCCACCAAAGAGAGTTACTGTGTAGGTAACTAAACACTGGATCTCAAAGATAAATGTGAAATACTAATATGCATCTGTCTTAATGTAGCATTTTTTAGAGTTTTTAAAAAGATTCCCTTAAAAATAACTAATTAGTACAATTTTGTGCACCTCTAGAACAAAAAAATTCTCACAGCACCAAAACCAAAGGTGGAGGAGAATATAGACCTTCCACTGGGGCAGAATGGGAGATTTTCTTTCAGTTGAACTGGTCTTCAACACCCTGCTGAGATAGTATTTTTACTTGGCTAGGGCTTAATTCTCTAGCAGACTAGTAAGGGATTATTTGAAGTTGCAGTTCACTGTCCTGAACTGCAGCAGACCAATTATGGGCCACAGTTTACAGGACAAGAATAAAAGAAACAACTTTGCAGAATCACAGGACAGTTCAGGCTGGAAGGAGCCCAGTGAGGCATCTGGACCCACCTTCCTGCTGAAACAGGGTCATCCCAGAGCACGTGGCTCAGGATTGTGTCCAGATGGTTCTGGAATATTTCCAGTGAGGGAGACCCCACACTCCCTCTGTGCAATCTGTTCCTGTGCTCAGAACAATAAAGAAGTTCTTCCTCATATTTAGGTGGAACTTCCTGTGCATCAGTTTCTGCCCATTTCTCGTGTTCTATAGCTCAGCACCACTGAGCAGAGAGCCTGACTCCATCCTCTGTCACCCTGCAGATATTTATAAGCATTGCTGAGGTCTCCTCTCAGTTGTTTCTTCTCAAGGCTGAACAGGCTCAACTCCCTGATTCTTTCCTCCCAAGAGAGATTCTCCAGACCCTGGACCAACTTAGTAGTTGGTCCTGCTGGACCTGCTCTAGGAGTTCCTTGTCCTGAGGAGCCCAGAACTGGACACAGTGCTCCAGATGTGTCCCACCAGGGCTGAGCAGAGGTGCAGGGTCACCTCCCCTGACCTGCTGGCACTGCTCCCCCTAACTCACCCCAGGACTCCATTGGCCTTCTTAGCCACAAGGACACACTGCTGGCCCATGGACAGCTTGTGTCCACCAGCACCCCCAGGCCCTTCTCTGCAGAGCTGCCCTCCAGCAGGTCAGCCCCCAGCCTGGGCTGCTCCATGGGGCTGTTCCTCCCCAGGTGCAGGACCCTGCATCTGCCCTTGCTGAATTTCAGAAGGTTCCTCTCTGCCCATCTCTCCAGCCTACTGAGCTCCTCCTGAAGGGCTGCACAACCCTCTGAGGTCTGAGGGCTTTAAACACTCAAGAAACACCTGAGTTACATCTAAAATCACAGCTGCCAGGATTCAGGCCTGTTCTCCAGACTACACACGCAAATCATCACTATCCCAAGACAGCTGCAGTTCAAACCCTTGAGCTCCCAAAAGCCAGTTTTGTGTTAGGTGTGAGCCTAACACAAAATACTTCAGGTATGTCCCTAAAGTACAAGGAGCTTCTCAAAGCAAACGTACAGAAGCTGGTTTGCCTGTGTCAACAGCAGCAAGAAGGGAAGGATGAAGGAGTTGATTTCAGGATTCACACCACAATTAGCAACATAGTTTCTGCAACTGAGGTTCCTCCCATAATGGTATAAAGAGGGGCAACATTTTCAGAGACAGAGAACTGCTTTCATTAGATCAAACTGAGAGCCAAGAAAAAAAAAGAGAAACTTTCAAGGCAAAAAAACCCAGGCCTGAATAGGGACTTCCATTTCATATTTAACTTCCTTTTTCCATATATCTTCTTATCCATCTTTTAAAAGATACCATCTTATGTGACATTCTTTACCCAAAGCATTCTCAAATTTTGTGCCCCAGTACATGCAAGTGCCTGACCAGCATGTTTAGCCACACAAATCCCATGAGACTGGTGTGGTTAAATCCCATAGCTGTCTTTCAAATATTTAATTTGTGTTTATTCCATGAAGTGATTGGTACAGTTTTATGCAAGGAAAAGAAATTTCCATGTATAATCACCGTAATCAAGAACTTTTTGATATGGAGAATGGAGGAAATGCAAATGAAAAAACAAAAAAGCACTTTCACACACTTTCAATCAAATCACTCCAGGGTCTTCTTGAGGCTTAAAGCTTTCTATTTAAGAAAAATAAGTTAAAATCCTAAGTAGTGCTTAGTGTTTTAGCTACAGTGAAGCCCCACATGAATATGTGGGCATTTCACATCAGTAATGCTTGCTGTTTTTTCAGAGGAATTAGATCAAACTCCAAACAAATCAGCTGAGCAGAGAGAGGCAGAAAGCTCCCAGCCCTGTTAGCCCAGCATGACTTCACCCTACTAAATTGCAGCTAACATTTAATGGGACTATATTATGCTTTGTGTTTAAATCTCCCTACTGAAAACTGAACATTGCCTTAATTTTAACTGCTGCTTGCATGGCTGTGCTGCAAAATGCTATTCTTCTGTTCTCATCTTAACATGAGTGTACTGAATTGTTCTCTTGATCTCTTTAATCTGCTATTCTACACCCTTTGAGGAAGACCTGTGACTCTCCTTTCAAGTTGCTTTAAAAGAGCTACAAATTGCTGAAATGCCTACTAATGACAAATTACCACAAACACATAGCATTGACAGAGCCTGAGTCATCCAGCTGTCCTAGCACTCAGAATACATCCTCCTATGAAATGCCATGGAAAGGAACATCTTTGATTGGGGTGGAAAGTCTCATATCTGTTGGCTTGGACTAGGTTCAAACACTTTGCACAGTCAAAAGACACAGCCTGCATTAACAGGGTGCAAGAGATGAAAGAGCTGGAAACTCCTGCTGAGAAACACTATGGAAGGTGCAAGTATTGCTGGATTTATTTGGGTGCTAAGCCCTTCTACAGTTAAACATAAGAAATGCCATTAAGTCTTGGAATTATGGTGTCACTGAGTCACTGCACAAAGCAACTGGGTGTGCAACTTGTCCAATAGGAGCACAGCAGAAATAAGGTCAATGTTTGCTCTCAGGCTTCACAAGACATAAGCTCACCTGAACAAGAACACATCCGCATTATAGACATATTTTTCTATTAATGTCTTTTTTAGGAGCAATCTCTCTGCAGCATCAAATAAATTACTACTAGAGGCAGGGCAGTAATAGAGAACATCTTGTCTAAAATACCAGTTCAATAGAATAAGGAATTACTAAGGGAGGATACTGTGAAGATGATTTCACTTTTCCTGTCAGGGTAGAAAATATCTTAGCTCATCTTCACCAAATAAGAAGATGATTTCAAGAGTAGCACTACACAGAAAAAAATATTTCAATGTAAATCTTTCCTCATTTTTTTTAAGAAAAGCTTTCATGGAGCAAGGCTACTTATCACAAATAGTAGGCGAGATTCACCAAACCAGCTTGTGTGTAAATATATCCCACAAGTTTTCAAGTAGACTCAAGATTTTCATGTACTTAGCAGAGCTTCATAATGAGGTTTCAATGAAGTTTGCAACACTCTTCCACTGGTCTCCTTCTCATGCTTTCTGAGTAACAAATACCTGAAGACACTTAGCTGTGCAGGGCACCATCTAAGGTGCAGAGGGCCTTCACAGGTAAAATTTCTCTTCATATATTCTTGACTGAAGTGATGAATACCTCCATGGAGAGCTCTGCAGATGCTTCGCCATGTATGAAGCATGTCAGGAATGCTATTACATTGTCCCAAATCTAATCTCTCAGATGTCCCACCTAACTTCAGTAGAGAAAGGAAAACACTGCTTCTGGCAGCAGTCACACAGGTGAATTTCCAGCCTGGAATACCACATTCACACCTATTGGCAATCTCCTCCCTTGCTAAGCATTCCACACAGCTCTTGGGGAATTTTCTTGTGCATCTGATCACAGTAATGTTTTCCAGCTGGTTTAAAGATGGGAAGATGCAGGTCATCTTTTGTCCTTAAACCAGAGATCTGCTGTGTTACAGACTCACAGCCAAGTGACTGCTTAGAAGGCTTAACTGCACCCATCTGCATTTTTCCAAAGGTGACTACAATCAGGCACTGTTCTGCCTGATCTCCTGATTTCTGTTACCAATATGTCTCTTTTTGTGAAATTTGGATTTTGTGTATTATTCTCAAGCATTCTAAATTCAACACTATCATTATGGAGAACTATCTTTATAGAGAAAGACAAAGGGAAATCTTCTTCTGTATTAAATAATCCTCAAACTTTAAGATCTAAGCAAAAGATCACAAGACACTGTCTTCCAGGTAGTTTAGGAATAAGGGAGCATTTGACCAAATTCCACTCAGAGATGAGGTCACAAAAATCCTGGAAATTTCAGAAGCAGCATTAACAGCCAAATGTAGATGAGAGGATAGACATAACCCTAAGTCTAATGCAGATGCTTGGGGATTTAAAAGCCTGTTCACAACATTTTGCAATTAGATTGTTTCTATATCATAATCAAGAAATTAATTTGTTTTCAATGTGCTAAATTTTAGTTAAGATTTTTAATAAAATCTCTTTCATGTAAATTAAGTGTTTCACTCATCATTCTACCTTTGTTAAAATCCCACTGTTCTTGTCAAAATCATTAACTATTTAGATGGCTCTAAGTTCTACTGAAAGATAACAAGAATATCCTGCTGATTTTCATACCATTGATCCCAGGCATTTGACTTGTAATGTCAGAGAGGATCTGATCTCAGTTAAATGGAATGAGCTCCAGATTAATGATTTTGTACTGACTTACAGCAGATAAAAATCTGTTTGAAGTATTTCATAAAACTAGGAATATAACTCATGAAAAGAAGCCTGAAATTCAGGGGCAATTCCTGGGACTGGTGATTTACAGACATGTCCCATCCCCAAATGTAATCAGTGTCCCAAGCAGCAAGGCTCTGGGGTGTGCTGTAACATGGGAGCCTGGGCAGACACAGCTCCAGTCTCTGACTCCATGGAGCCTGTCCCAAGGTGGTACCACACTGCCTGAGAGAGCATTTTCTTACATGAGACTGAAAAAAGGAGCCCTTTGATGGTCGCTTCTATCGTGGGTGAATAGATAGTCGTGATGTATTTCCAGGACCCTTCTACTTCAGGGTCCTGGAAATACATCAATATAAATAACTTCTCCTTAACATGGACATAATCTGGCAGTTTCACTCTCAGAAAGACACTTATCCCTTTCTGTCCTAAACTGTGAGGAAATGCTACTTCTACATATTAGCCCTCCCACACACGGATTCTTTGAAGTGGTGGATGAATGACTTCCACACTGGCTGACATACTGTTACTACTGCAGGAATCTTTTTTTTTAAGTTTGTACAGTGATTTATGCTTCTGAAGGGAAAGGGACACTTTACATCAAAGTTTTAGAATACCAGAGGTTAAATTTGCTTTGGCAGTTTCCTTCTTTTTATCTCTTAATTGATACAGCACCAAGGAGAAAGCAGACTTAATAAAAGATTCCTACCTACAGTTTATGCTAAATCTTTTCAAAGGAAATTTGACATTATATGCTGAATTTCACTTGCATGGTGAAACAGCAACTGCAGCATATGCTCAGTGCCTTGAAATCTGACTCAGTAAAATGAAGGCATCGAGCCAGGAAATGGGTTGTGCTACATAGCAGCAATATTCTACATTCCCAGTTTATTTACTTTTTTCCTGGGAATTTTGGGAATACATTTGCAGCATTAAGTTTAGAAACGAGCAGATGGAAATCCTTTCATTGCACTCATCTCCAAAGCATTCACAAGAAGAACAAAGCACCAAACATTATTCAGAAAGACAAATTTGGAATGTCACATGGAAGAGGGAGCTCACCAGTGGCATACAGATGCAAAAGAGGGAGCACTGCAACCTGTGTTTGCTGTGGGCAGGGACCCTTCCTGTACACAGCTCCAACAGCAGCTGAAGGGAACTGCCCACAACGTCATTTGAAAGCCAGGAGCACTCCACAAATAAATTAAATTAAAAATTCTGAATTTTGATCCAGGCAGACTTGTGTACCCTCAATAACACTGTCCAATTGGCTCCAACTTTCCATTTCTCCCCTGCTAAAACTGAAACAATTTTTGACTACTTTCCAAGCAGTAGATATGATAAAACAACTCTGCAGCAGCCTACACATACTCAGCTCTCAGTGTGATCTTCCAGCATTATTATTAACCTTCATTTTGGTTTTCCATCAGTGGTCGGTAACAGCAGGTTTAATTATTGCAGAGTCCTATGTTGGGAGATAGTGGATTGAATTACTTGAATCCATTTTCATTTAATCTGCCATTCACTAGGTTATTTTTCAGTTTTGAGAGTCTAAAATGTGGTTTCGCTGGGCTACTGGTTACATTTCACCAATAATGCAGCAAAGTTCATTTCATCATCCAAATGCTGCCATGGGTTTGCACAGATCTGGGTTTAGCCCATGTGCATTTGGTTCAAAGGGCAGCTGTCATTTTTCTAACATTTCATCCAGTCAGTGATAAAATCTGCACTTCTTTCTAAAATGTTTATCCTGTTGCTTGATCAAAATAAGTTTACATTTCAAATAATCATCCCCCAAGGTCTTCCTTGCTTCCCATTTGTCTACTCTAAACTCTCCTTCTCCTCTGTCTGTTGTGGATCACAGTCGTGTACTACATGTAATCCTCCCATTTAATCATGCTCTGATTAAAAGAGGATTAACACATCCCAGCCTTTGTATTTCTGGGTTCTCATGGGTACTTCTTTATATTGATCCAGAATCCAATTATCTTCTACAAATTTACACAGAACCAGTAAAGGGTGTAAGTTACTGCAAGAAAACAACCTTTGTTAAAAATATTGATTTACATTATTCTTACTTCTTTTAGGTCATAATGACCTCCTCTTCTTGATTTTTTATTTATGTTTTCATTCATGTGGTTATCCTGATTTACATAGGGAACATCACTGGATTGTCTCTAAAATATGCCACATGAATGAAGAGATTATATAAATTATTAGTTACATAAAATATTGTGTCATTTATTAAAAAAAAATGTTTATTTTCAAATTTTGAAGATAAAACATGTGATTGCTCTTAATCTCCTTAACTACCACAAACTTTTTCCACTCAGAACTCATTACCATCAGAATTGAAAAATTTAGTAGCCAAAAAAGCAAAAGTCACAGAAATACCACTGATCTCTGTTCTAATTATTTGATCTCTATTCTTCAGCTGTGGGTACTGCATCCTTTCTGTGAATAATAAAAAAAGATCAGTTGGGGATTTTTTTGGGGGGGCTTTGGGAGCAATTGCCTATACCAGACTCTGAGAGACTATCCTGCATTTTATTTTTGTATAATTTATCTTTCACAATAAAAACATCCTAGTGCTGGTACTAATTATTCCATTTCTGAAAGATTTTTTTGCAATAAAAAAGTTAGCAAGTTTAT
The DNA here is from genome assembly GCF_015832195.1 of Motacilla alba alba. Taxonomy (NCBI): domain Eukaryota; kingdom Metazoa; phylum Chordata; class Aves; order Passeriformes; family Motacillidae; genus Motacilla; species Motacilla alba. The sequence continues at coordinate 9,409,339 of NC_052019.1, read as the reverse complement.
TTTAAGGGTACAAATCTATTTCAGAAACAAAGCGGTTTCTTAAAAAAAAAGAAAGCTATATAACCACCTTAGACTGTCTAAATTAACTCTTTAACTTCCACTGACATTCTACTGAAGCATAATTACAGAGTTCACTGTGCTTTTATTTCCCTAGCTAGCTCTCCATCTTAACCAATGACATCATATGCTTGCTAAAAGATAGTTTTGAATAAAGTTTTCAATTGCATTGCTGGATCCAGTCTATGCATCTCCTTAAAAAAAAAAGACCTTTGTACTTGGTAGACAATTCCACTGACTGTAACTCTAGTGTCATTTTGAGAATAATTCTCATCTTAGCTGAAAAAAAAGCCCCCAAAACAACAGGGTTTTTTTTAACAGAAGGAAGAACAATTTGTTGGATTCAAATCTACAGTCTGTGCACTTCGATCTGGATGGCTGCAAATTGTCCTATCTCAGGTGAAATGGTATTTCGTGAAACAGCCCAGTTGCTATCATGACAAAATGCCCACCTACTTTGTAGTAGAGGCAAAACCCATCATGAACAACCCAGCCCAGTGGAATGTTGCTGAATAAATGATCCAGTGCAAGGCCTGTGGCTTAATACTCACGGCTCTTGAGGAGACTATAGGTTTGGGAGGCTGCCTTTCCCCATGGGTAACGCATGTGCCCAGCCTCTTGGGAAAAACTGAACAACATTTAAAGTACCCAGACTACATCAGGCAATTAAAACCAGAAAAATATAACAAAACAAAAGCCAAGGAGATTAAATCAGTGTTTTAACACTTTCAAAAATGAATGCATCACTTCAAGCCAATCACACCACACAATAATTATTTCTTCCACAGATGGGACCACCATTATATGCAGGGACATGAAAGAATGTCTTCAGATTCCAGAAACCTCTGATTTTAAAGTGGGAAATTTGCCAGAACTAGCAAGCTTATTCAAAATAAAGACATTTTCTCTTGATTAGTAACGCAACTAGAATCAGTAATGATTCTTGTGTTGCTGATTTGCTATTTACTTCATAGCTATGTATTAACACAGTATAAAAACATTTTATTTAGTCCAGAAAGTTAAGAACTGAGTTTGAAAATGTGTTCTCAATAGCTCAGAGTGATGCAAACCTTATTTTGCCTCCTTCCATTGTTCATATTTTGCTTTCTAGATCATCAAGTGAAAAAAACCCAAATGTTACACATTAGAGGGATGGACATAGGCCTGGCTTTGCTACATCAGCAAATTGCCCCCTGCAAAACATGAGGGACCCCTTCACTCCTCCCAGTCCTTTTCCCAGCATTTATAAGCCCAATATGTGCAGGGTAAGCACACACGTCATTTGTCTTTAGGCCAATTTGGAACCAAGACTAGAGACCTCTTCAAATTATGTAGCCATTATTTGTCTTTATATCCCAACATTTTAATTGAATAAACCAATCAGAAATGCAATTTCCATTGATGGGGATTATGAATGAAGAACCATTAAAGCACTTAAAAAAGCAACCATTATTAATGATTTAGTCCTTTGAGATTTCAATTCTTGACTGGAGAGATTTTCCAGAAGTCTTTATTATAATTATGTACATCATCAAACAGCCTTTCCATGCAAACTCCAATCATGAAAATAGAAAAGTTTTGATTCAGCCCACATTTTTTCCATAAAATCACCGTTTTTTTATAGAATACAGTTCCCATTAAATAGTAGTGTGTTGTGAGAGGAGTGTAGAATATAGTTAATATATGCAGTAAGACTGTAGCAAAAAAAAGGAAGGTGTTTTATATATTTTTTAAAAATTTTTGTTATTCTTAAAAAAAATCTCATTTGTCAGAAAGCTAAAAGAAATTTTGATTTTTAGTTTTGCAAAATTAGTTTGACTGCTTACTCTCATGGGTGACTATGACAGAATAAGACACAATCACCGCTGAAAGTAGAGAACACTAGTTGGAATACATCTAATTAAAATCCATTTTAAAAAAATTAAATTCAATATGGAAGGTATTACTTAATTGTTGTGAAAAAGTCTGAATCATTTTAGAAGGGGAACTGCTACAGGATTTTCAACTGCTTTATTTTCTTTCATGGAGGCCCACAAATATGTGAGAACACAGTGACTTTTGGAAAAACTGGATTTTCATTCCCCAGAACACAATGAGACCTAGTTAACAGCATGACACGCCTCTCTGCAGGATTATCCTTTTTTTATTAGGCTTCACAGTGCTGTTATGTAGGACCCATCTCAAAGAGTGAAAAGAGTAGTGTGGTCTCCAGCACCCAACCAACCCTTCATTTCTCACCCAAGTCTGCCAAATAAAGAGGTGGTTACTTTGGTTACTCCACATCAAATGAGCTGAGATCTCCAGCTCACTTCTTAAAGACCAGGGAAGAGTTGCTTTAGTTTAAAATAAGAAGGAAAGTAATGAATATAAAGTTTAGCCCAAGAACCCAAAGACAGAAGAAATTCTCCTTTCAGGAGTTCCTGTTATGACTAATTCCAAAGAAATCTCCTGTCTTATTTGCCTTCTGGAGCACATGCCAAAGCTACGGATTTCACATGTGACCCATCAGCATCTCAAGACAGCATTTGCCCTTGGATGTCTAAATTATTAATAAATCTAATGTTTGTCAGCTTTGTCTCATGGTAATTGCTACTTCATATCTATTTATCTGTTTGTCATAAGAAGGTAATTTCAATCAGAATTCTTAATCCAGAACTGAAAGAATTTTAAAATAATGAATAAAACGAAAGCTTAAAACCAGTTTGTGTAACTAGAGCTAGAATTTATTACTCCTGAGAGAACAAGGATACAAAATACATGTGAAAACTACACAAAGATTTCTACAAAGTAAAAAGTAGAAAGTGGGAAAAGGGAAAGCTACAGCTCAGTGGTTACACAGAAACTTATGGCATGCATTAAAATATTGTAAATTCATGAAGTTTTTTTTAAGTGCAAATGGTTTTTTTTTAACAGTTCTCACTGAAAAATATGCAAATTGATACCTATGTTGTACACTTGACATATTATCAGAAAGACACCAACACAAATCTATGCATATATACATCAATATGTCTGAAGTACATTTTGTGGTTCTGTTATTCATAGGCACTGGTTACAAGTCCGTCTAATACTCAGTTTCAGAAATTAAGTGGTAGCGCTAATAGAACATTTCTCAGATACTACTAGTAAAGGAATTGGCTTTTAAAATGCCAAGAGGATGAAATAATTTGCATTGCCATTTATAAGCATCCAACAACCAAAGAAGTATTTACAAATCATCAACCGTACAGATAAAGAACAGTATCAAATACTCTGTGTAAAAAGATAAATAATTAAAATGTATATTCCCACATCACAAAGAAATGTGATCATACAAATATGGCACCATATGTTTGTGAAACATCAAAAATAAATGTAGCACATAGATACCTCTTCTTATATTTTACATTAAAATGCACAGTACAATGACTGTAAATGTCAATGTCACGACACCCATTGTCTTCAAATTCCTGTTTCTGGTAATAGCAATTATTATTAGAGTCCGTGTTTATAAAGAAATTCCATACTTCAGCCTTGGGCTAATATTGCTCTGTGATATTGCTAGACCATGAAACTTACATCCTAAAAAAGTTACATATTTTCTTTAAAATTATCTTTTAGAAAGCTATTTGATATGTGAATATTCTGGGAGAAAGTGTGATAGATGCAGTCTATTTCTCTGCGTAGCAAAGTATGGGTTAAAAAATAACATTTTTATTTTTGTCACAAATATCAAATTTATTAGTGAAATATATCCTAAGCTGAGGCTTCTCCATTTAAAATTTTAATCATAAACAATACTGCAATTTTCAGTAATTAGGGGTTTTGTTAAAGTACTTAAACTTCCAAACCCTAATCATGAATCTCATTATGAGAAATGGATCAGAAAATCTGGAACACAACAGTGCTATGGAGCTCAAAATGCTGATATCCTGTTTTGTAGTCTGAGGGTGAATGAGATAATTATAGCACGTGGATGTATTTCAGAGGTTTGTCTGCATGTGGCCATTTACGGTTACATGCCAAATCCAAAAAAAAGTACATTGTTAAAGGCAACCAGAAGTATTACAGTTAGAACAGACTAAGGCAACTAAAATCTGTTTTCCTTCTTTTTTTTTGGTTAAAAGAAAAAAAAAATTAAGGTGCAGAGAGAGTTTTCTTTGCTGTTTTAATGGGTGCCAAATACTGATTAACAGTGCCAAGGAAAAGTAGTTTTACACAAAAGGAAAGACTATTAAAATCTAGAAATACCTGAATTGGATCTTTGAAATCCAGATTTTTCCTGATTACCTGCAAAAGGAGTTGGGGGTGGATAGTTGGCTTCCGTGAGTTTACTGATGTCTGACAGTGGCGTTGTTGGTGGCGGTGGCAGCAAAGTGCTGTTAGGGCTACTAATATCTCCTTCAGCCACAAGAGTCAAGTCTGCCACGTTCTCATCATCTACCATCTGAATTCCTTCAGCCTGCAACTCTCTCGACTGCCTTTTCCACACCGAGGCATTGCTCTCCTGTGTGTGCGGAATTGGAGACAACGGAGGACTGAAAGGAGCACTGAAAGTCTTCTGGCTGTGGAGTGCTGCCAAAGCAGACTTATGTTTGTTTTCTGGGTAACCCACTTTCTTTACTGAATTTTCATTAAAGTTTTGCAGGGACTCCTGTTTTCCACTGGGTGATGTGCATCCATCACTGCCATCACTTTTCGAAACTCGCTTGCTGAGGCCTTTAGGAGCTGCGGGTGTGGATGAGGATGGTTCTGGTCCAGTGGGTGGTAAACGAAGAAAGTCAGGAAGAATAAGGTCTTCTTTCCTTAGCAGTCCACGTTGGTCATCTGCTCTGTTACTTTGTGCTTTGGATATGAGTTCAAAAAATTCTATTGGGGAAAAACCCAAAATTGACAAGTTTTTGTCAGAAAGTGCAATGCTATTAAAACGTACATTTTCAGCACATTTATTTTCCATGAAGATCTTCAATTCTTTCAATGCTGCCTTGAAATAAGATCCCATGTTAATTAGGAACTTTTTCAATTGCAGCAATGTTCACTAGCATCACTATAATTAAGACCATCAGCATTGCTATTGTAAGAGTTTTGCAGTTTAGAACAGCTGCAATTCACTGAGCCTTGAACACGTCTTCTATTTTACGCAGTTAATAAATCTGTACACACATGCAGAATTTTTTAATTCTTTATACAAAACAAGGCTCTAGTCTTACAGACAATGGGTGCACATTTTTATATTCTGGATGGGTTTTGCCCATCTTAACTCAAAAATAGCATGCCATTTGAACATTCAAAGATTCAGAATGTTGCAAACTTCCTCGTTATATTGACTTTCTCTCAGAGTAATTATATTTTATCACAGTTTCAATTCAATTCATGGTGTAGTTTTAAACCAGGATGTTATCATCACAGGGTATGATCAGATGATGATTTAAGTAAGCCCATTTTACTTGGAGCTGCAATGAATCAGTAGCTTACAGATAGTCAGTAACCATCAAGGAGCCATTACCAAAAGCAATGGGGCAGCTTTTTAAAGAGTCTTTAACACAATTAGAAATGATTTTCTGATCATGTCCCTAATGATATCCAATGGTTTAATATGTTTCTATAAATAATACTCATAGTAGATCAACACTGTTCTAAAAAGTTTCAAAACTTGGCAACAAGAAACTTATCAATTGTAAGCCAAGAATTATACCACTCCTCAAAAAAGAAGCATTGCAACAATAAACAAACTCTTTGGTACAAAACATAGACATATAAAAATATGTAATTCTTAATATAGGGTCTCTGCATGTCCTAATTTTTCAAGAAGAAAGCACTTTAACTACAGAATATTAAAAGATGCTTAAAAAGGCCATCTCCAACAGATTAAATAAAATCAACAGTTCCAACCCAGCTTATAAATACTGTTTGAAGCAAAAGCCATTAAGGAATAAAGCAACAGAACATTGGTATCAGTTTTAACTTAGCATAATATGAAGTCGTACACTTGCACTTGTAGGACCTTATTCCTAAATCCTCTACTCATACTTGGCAGGCTTTGCAATGAATTCATAAAAATGACTTTTTAACATGCTTTTTCAAATGCTGTAAAATCTGAACGTAGCCAAGATGGAAGCTTCAAAATGCTTCTTATTGCCAAAGTTTTGCAAAATGGCAGTAGGCATATTAAAACATGCAACATTTCTAAGATGTGTCATACAAAAATGTTTCTGAAATTTCAAAGTTCATAGAACAGTTGTTTGTTTTTGCATTAAAAAACAGTCTACAACATTTGGTATGCATTTTCCAAACTTTGACAAATATCACAAAACTCAAAATAAAATGTGAAAGCCTCGAATTCTGAAGTTTTCAAATTATGTTAATGTTTTACTCAGTCCTAGGAAAAGAAATGAAAGTATTAAAATGTGGAAAATAAGTTAACAAAAGTGTAAGCAACAGAAAATAATTTAAAATGCACTAATATTTTGTAAGAACACTTATATGAAAAAACATATTTTGCAGTAGAAGTTTTAGCCATAGCATTTTTTTTTCCAGTTCTAGTCAGTGGACATTTATTCACAGATGAACATTCAAAGGTAAATATTAATTTGCTGTATAAATGTGCATAACCAAGTTTTGGATATGCATACTGGGTAACTTCAGCAGTAAATTTTAATCTGTGGGTCAAATATGTCCCTTGAGGTTTGTTTTTTTTCCTACAGGGAGGAGCGTGTAGGGCTGACAGACAGGTAATCACTTCAGTTCATGTCCTAGGGCATGGGGTGGTATGCCAAAATTTCTAGTGCTACATAATTTCTATTTCTCTTTTGCCCATGGACATCTTTCTATAAGAAAGCAAATTCTCTCGTGAGATTTTTTTCCGACAATATCACCAGAACTACTAAGATGTAAAGAAGGTAAAAATAGGACTCAGGAAATGCAAGATTACCGATAACTTCTGTGCCAATTTCTACTTCTAAACACCTTTTGCTGAATGCAAGTTTTTCTGTTGCCCATCACATCTCCTCCACAGTCAGACTGGCCTGACCTGGCTGTTACAGAGTTCAGCAGAAAACTTACAAAAATTCTTACCTGAGTACATTTGGGTCTACACTACTGTGCAGTGCCTGTCGAACACTTATATAGAGGTGAACAGAAAGCCAAGCTTCTACACAGCTTACAGAGAGTATCAAATGGGATGTTCAACTGCAGTGGAGTAACTAATCCCTTTTTATTTTACAGGAATTAGTTACCCCTCACTTTTGAAAATCCCACTGGACACCTACATCGATGTTTAGGTGTTCTTAAAATTTTACCTTCAACTTATGAAAACTTGACAATTCAAACACAGCAAACAAAAATATAATGGTCATGACTATGATTTTCACAACACAGCATTAAACACATGGTACCTACACAGACACAAAATTTTTCTAAGACTACTAATGTTAATATGTAAGCTATAAAGGTCACATACCCTCTGCTTCATCCAAATTTATTTTCTGACTTTTTTTTTTCCCAATCTTTGCAATAGAGTCTTCTCTCTTTGACAGCCGGACTTCCCTAGCATTTTTTCCATTTTCGCCTTTCATTTTGATAGAATTAGACTTTCCTAGAGTTCTTCCCTCTCCCTGCATTAGAAGGAAAGTTAAGGTACTACTTACATTCAGGCTCTATCATTGTATACATAATATGGCCTAAAAGAATGAGCAAAGTTATTTTGGAAACACATTTCTCTAACACCAAAACAAATGCTTTAGTTTAGTCTTGATTATGGCAAAGAACATTTGCCATAGCAGTTCCCAAAAATGTAGAAATAAATATAATATTGTTTACTCTGAAGAATTCACATGACAGAAATGGCCTTTGAACTACAGAGTAGTTCAATTATTTTCAAACATAGATAAGCCAATGAGACACGAAACAGCCAACACAACACGGTGAAGAGCTAACTGATTCATCATGAAGACAAAGTTCTTCACAAATAAATGCTGTTGACAGTGGAAAACTATCAGACAGATAACAGCTATATTCAATCTAGTTACATAACTTGGCCGATTCAAAATCATGTGAATGCAGCCTTTGATACAGAATTCTAGAAGGAAACAGAAGATGATCTAATGGAGAAAAATCGTTGCAGAAGACTTACAGTAGATCCTTGACTTCTTGAAGAAGATACAGTTGCATTCTGTTTTACTAATACGCCTCTTTGTTTCTCTGTAAACATTGAACATAAATATACCTTCTGTAACTACCAATTTATAATTCCCCAAAGAAGCAAGACTTGAGGGACAATGATGGACACAAGAGATTTTCGTTTTAAAATTGCTCCAGCACGTACTCAGAAAGTAAAGACTGAGCACAGTTGATAACCCTGATACTTTTCAGTAAAAAACCTACCAGAATCTGCCTCCCATCTTCAGATTTTCCTCACACTGGCATTATTTTTAAAGTCAAAAGGTGCTGAAGTCTGACTACCATACTAAATTTTCAGTTGCTTTAGATCAAATAATCGTAAAAATCTGTTAATTCAGTTTGCATCTCTCAACATTATAATTTTAAAAAGAAAATCAGCAGAAAAGACCATTGAAAGGCCATGTTGAATCTTTTCCATCCTGTTTCACACATCAATAATTTTGTAGACACTGCTGTATCATCCTTGCCATCTTCCAAGTAACCAAAAGCCTCCATCAAATTAAATCTGCCTACAGCAAATTTAGTAACACAGAATCAGAGCCCTCTTCCACTGGTACATTGCCACAGAACCACTGCCAGAACGATCCTCTATGATTTAGGCTTTTACAGATGCTGGCAGCACACTGGATTTAGGCTTTACTTGTAATCCTTAAACTAATTATGTGTGAAAGTATTTAGATTGAAACCATTTTTCAAAAGAACAATTGGTTCTGTTGGTTAGGAAAATGACAAATCTGATTCTCCTCAATAAATACCTCCATGTTTATAATCCCAGCTCTTCCTCAAAGAGGATCTCTGCTCTAAGTCTATTTAATTCAACCATATCTAATTAGGTTTTTGAAAATTAGTATCCAATAAATCTAAAAAGGTCTCCTAATGAAACCAAACCTTTACTCATAAGGCTGCTTACACTAATCTAGAGTGTTAATTGTGCCTGTTTAGCTGATAAATTTTTATTTTTCCAATTATGTTGCCTAGGGTCATGAGTTTTTATCCTTTTTGGTATTATTTTCAGAAATCATCACTTAAAACTGGAGAAGTAGGCTCTGATAGTTTCTCATGCTTATGAAGGTTATAATGATAGCAGCACATACAGCTGCTGTACAAACTGCATCTGCTTTCCTTAAACAGAATGTTCCTAACTGAATAATTGCCAAATGCACAGAAGATATTTGGCACTTGATTCTCATTATTATTACTGGGTGCTATGTTCCTAAGTTTGTGTGCGGATCTGTGGCTCCGTGCAAACAAAAAATTCAAATATTACTACTGCAAAATTTCTTACAGCAACAGTAAAAGTACCTGCTATCACAGATTAAATTCATCTTCCATCTTCAGAAACTGCACTGCTTTTTAGTTATAAAGAATATATGTCACATGTGATATATCTAAATTTAATCACATTTACCTCACCTTCACAGCAACAGGAAAAACTAGCCATAGTCAGGGTTTGTAAAACTGATTTGGAACCACAAACAAAAACTTTTATACAAACTTACCTCTACCCTTTGATGGTTCTTTTTCATCTAGAACAACCCGCTGACCATCCAGATTAGATATAGGGACACCAAGATCAAGGGGTTCCTGCTCACCACTCTAAAGTCGGATCACAGTTTGTATGTAATAGAGAAAAAGCTGTTTTCAGAACAAATTTATGCAGTCTGACATTTTTGAAAGAAAACAAGCAAAGCATTTTTATGCTTCAGAGTAGCTTCAATCCATCCTTCTACTGTTCTAAAAATGTTTATCCCAGTGGTGTAAAACTACCTTGATTTCAATGAGTGTAACCTTATTCTGTGAAACAAATGGTATTTGGGAAAAAAAGATACATGGAGAAAAAAAATCATCCCATTTTTAAGTGTGCTCAAATACTCTAGCACCATTAGTGTGTATGTTCAGCAAGTAATGGTTTTCAGAGGACACTTCAGATTATTTTTTATTCTAAATTGATTGTATTTCATTAAATGAAGTTACTTTTATACCAACATGCTTTTCACTTATCTTAAAAACTTGGACTGGTTTAGCTAAGACAGCATACATAGTAGAAATACCACAAAATTAACTTTACATTCCTAGGTATTCCAGCACAATAGAAGGGAGAACATGCTAGCCAAGAGTCCAGTAGCAGAGAAGTTGAATCAGTCTGCTTTAACAAAATATTTCTGCAAGGGGATTTGTAGCAACTTTCATGATTCCCAGGACAATGGAACAAAAGCTTTAATCCAAGCAACTTTCCCTGGCTAATACTGGGAGTTGAGCTCTGGAAGAAGCAAAGTTCAGGCCTGCTTATTTTGGATGTTGGATTTATTCTGAAGAGAATATAAAACAGATGTAGACTAAATATTTGAGGTAACTACTACTAAGCATAATGGTTATAATTACAATGCATTTTATCTCAAAACGTAGCTGTAGATATTTAAATGCCTAATTCTCAGGAGAGGAATCATTCCAGGGGCTATCATATGATCTTCTCCAGAAAGAAAATATTGCTGCTTGAATTACATCAAAGAATACTTACTAGTCTTGCCACAAGTTCATTAAGATTTAAACCATATTTTGCAACAACAGGCCTTAAGACCTCTGTTACTGGTTTGGTGGGTTTCGCCTTCAGACCAACTGACCGGTTGATAGGAACAAGATCCAGCCTGAAACACAGCAATTGTAACATCAAGTGTGAAATATTCCAGTACATAAAGTGAACAGAAACATGTCAAATCCAATCTACAACATAGTTATACCAATTTACAGCTAGTAACTAGTTGGAACTGCAGTAGCATGAATGTATGCTGAACTGAAGCGACAAAGAATTCATTCTTTTATATTTCTTTATTATTATACTTAATTTATTATTACTTATCTTTAACACAGATAAAAATTGTACTGTTTCACTTGCCAGAGCTGAGTGAAGGCCTGAGCCAGTCTATTTCAGACCAAGGAAATGCATTCCACAGCACTTCCATATCTACAGGGAGATTTCTCTGACCAGTTTGGTCCAGGAGTCCTTCCAGAGTGACTCCATACCTGAGCTATAGACTTGGATGCAAGAAAAATATTTCCTCTCATTTCCACAAGACAGACTCATAACTTGTTATGCAATTACACGAGATGGATTTAGACAAGTATTTTCATTTTTAAGCAGACTAACAAACACAGTGGAATTCCAGATGATGCTACTTCTTTAGGGTTGGTGCCACCATATGATGAAATATTGGTATAAGAGAAACTTATATACCAAATCTGAAAAAAGAATTGACTTAGAATTTACAGGCTAAAGACAGCTCTTTTCAGAGCCTATTTTACAATTTTGCATTATTAAAACAGTAAAAGAATAATGAAATACAAAATTTAAAAATTAAAATTAAACCCAAACAACTTTCATTAGCATCTATTTCCCTGCACAGAGCTGTGCCTAGCTTTGATTTGGTTTTGGCTTTTTTTTTTTTAATGCTCTTCATCTATGCCCTGAATCCTCCACAAGCCTCAATTGATTGTAATGGTACGATAGTATGAAATCAAGGACAAGCTTATTACTAACAAAACAATCAGAAAAAATGTGCAGAATAATGTACATACGTACAGAATGTACAAATGTACAGAAAAATGTACAGAAAAAAATGTACCAAAATAACTGAAATTTTGTCTTTCGTATTTTCTTTCAATTCAACAGTTACTAAACTGAAATGATCCATTTTAATCATTAGCTGGTAATTGATACAAAAGTGGCAAACACTGAGGTAACTAAGTATACCCACATAGTATTTCTCCTTTGTCTGAAAATGTTCCAAATATTTGACTATATTTGCTTACATAGTATCTATCCAGAGAATGGAATAATGTAGAACATTTCTACATTTTAATTAACATACAAATAACATATGGTACTGCCTACTTAAAGCTCCTTTTTAACTTGGAGACTCAACAAGCTCACACCTAATAAAAGACTGCTCAATCTCAATCTAAAAATTGAATATGCCATGCAGTATTTATTAACCTGAAGTACCTTTAAATAGAAACTAGCCCAGCTTCCTAAGGAAAAGTAATATAGAGCCAAAATAAGGAATGCCTGACAAAATAAACTTCATTCACTTCAAAAGTCCAGGACAGTAATGTAATACATTTTATTTCAATAATTTTGCCTGAAATAATTATTTCAGGAGTTTTCATAGCATTAGTTTGGATTCATTTTGGAAAAAAATACAAATGTTATTTTGAAAAAAACACACGCTATCAAAGATATTACATGAAACTAAATGTTATATATATCCATTATACTGTATCCATACTTAATAATTTAGTAGACTTGTTTAAGATTCATGGTTCATGAGAGGAATTTTCTTTATACATTTAGTCTTGCTGTATTTTTCCTGGTGGGCATATACATACAGATAGAACTGAATGGGAACATGTCATCAATAAATATATACATTTAATTTTAAGACTAGCAGACTCCTAACTCAATTTCCACATCTTTCTTGTGCTACTCCAACCTACTAAACATGTCTCTTTCTGATGTGGAAGGTCCCTCTGGACTCACAGATCTGTCCAATGTTTTCAGAGCTGCCTCAAGTTGAGCATTTTGACATCACAATAATATTTAAATATATAAATAATTTTAAATTATTTATTTAAATAATATTTAAATATTTAAATTATTATCACAATAATATTTAAATGCTAAACCCTGGCATCAAAATCCCACTTGTATCCTAAGAGCACTCCAGAAAGCCCACTCCTGCAGCTGCACAGCCTCCTGTTTCACTGCACAGGGAACTGGCAACATACCCTTTACTGTACTTACAAAAAGGAAAATGGGAAACAGGGTGGGAAAGGCCAGAGGAAGACATTTCTTTTGACTCTTACCGAAATAAAGTGCGTTTTTCTAAGCGCAGGTCCCGAGACTCCAAGATACTGCTGTCCTGATGCAATACCAGGGGCTGCAGAACACATCAGGGATAAAAGAAGAGAGAGCAAATTAGTTTTAAACTATGCAAAAAAAGAGCAGCTGTGTTGTTAAATTGTTTTAAGGTAACTCAGAATATTATTAATATAGGCTGCACTCATTCCAGTGACTGCTCCTTTGCAATATGGAACATGATTAAAGCGTGTTTTCTTTTGGCTAGGTGTGAAACAATGACCAAAATTCAATTTCCACTGGAGTCAGCAGGTATTCAGGAACTTGGTTTTTAAAACAAACCTAGATTCTTCAACTTATATAAATAACACAGAATAATGCATTAGAAAATACAGCCAGCTAACAGTCTTTGAAAGCTTTAAAAGCAAAAGCCCATAACTATGAACGTTCCTTGATTTTTGTCATCGTAATCATCTAGACAGACCAAAAGCATGAATTTAAGAGAATAAATACTTCATGTCCACAACTTCTCTTTGCTTCTCTTTGAATTGAAGAATACTTCTGTTGGACTATGAGCCGTCACACACACACTGCACCATCCACACAGATTGCTGTCTTGGAAATTTTCCTCAATATTAAAACCTGTACCTCATTTCTACATTAATGCATCTCATTTGTCTTTGAGCAACTGAATGTCACTATGTTTTTGGGCTTTAATGCAGTAGCATCTACTACCAGACATTCGTTTTCTTTGTGGATAATTCAATTCTCCTTCAATTAACCAGCACTGCCAATGTAAAGCTATGGGCAGAACCAAGAGATATGCATCAGTATGGAGAGAACAGAATCCCTTATTTGTAAAACGGAGAGGAAAATGCTTCCAAAAAAGCCCAGGAATAGACAGTACCTTATCACCTCCAACTAGGAACAGGTCCACTGCAGCTATGTTGATGCCATGCTTCTCACAGACCCCAGAGAGCACCTCCTTGATGGAGAACCCTGATTTCACAGCCATTTTGCTCGATGAGCCATCCGGAAGGTTTACACAGCAGTACTTGGGGGATTTGTCTTTATCTGGCACAAATGCAGGCAATCTTGAGGTTTCAGACTTGAAGGGAAAAAGAAAGGTCAGTGCCCAATGGGAAAATTAGGATTAGGTATAAACTTTTAGAGCCCACATAGATCGAACCAAGCTAAGAACCATAGTTTCTACCATGCTCTAGAAATCCTTCTAATTATCACAAATATCAGATAAATTTAAATCCTGGGGGAAAAAAATTTAACTAAAGATCATAAATCTAAATTAATTTCAAGAACAGATGAAATTTTACACAGCAAGTGTATAAAACAGTTACAAGATTTACTAAAGAACTCCTAAGTAAAAACTATAAAAGCAAATTAAATCTCATTAAGCATCCAAATAGTTAAATGTCTGTGCTCAATAATGTCCTGCTGATATAAAAATTACCATTGGCACCCTATGAATCAACATTTAAGTGAAGAGGAATGCCTTTAAACATCAGGTTCCTCAATCTTTCCTCTCAAAATTTCCTCTTCTTTCAACATATTATGAATTCTATGCACAAATATACCACAGAGAAATTAAAATTTTAAAAATATTTGCTTCATGATCATTAATTGTTTTTATTAAAGGTAATTAGAACTACAATGCTATGGGTTAGGCACTAACCTTTATTCTAGAGTAACAGTAGAATAGTAACACTACAATTAAATATCAAAAGTATCTTTGAAAATTTAACAAAAAGCTCACTTAGAACTTGAAAGGACACTAAAAAATACTGGTTTTGACAGCCTTTTAGGGTACTCATCATGCTTTTTCTCTTTTTTTAACTTGGTGCTTCTCATTCAAATCACAGCAACTTTCTGACTTAAATCAGGTGGGAGTGGGAGAGAAATGAGGGGTTGTTGCTTTAGGAAGCCTTTGCATTTTCTATTTTTTAAGACAAGACTTTTCTGCAACAGAAATAAACATGACTTCACCATGCTTGTTTCCCTGATAAATATTTTTAGCATAGATAAAATTACTCAGTTATTAGTTAATGGTTAATTATACAGAATCTAGTCTATCAGAGGGACATCAAAAGCACAAAAAAACTTTAAAATTTCCTTTTTTTAGTCTTTCTCCATATCAACATAGATAAATAAAGTATTACATCTAAGTTTTCTTAATACTGTTTTAATTTTGCACCTCATTAGTTTTATACTGTGAAGGCAGAATTTGATGGTTAGAAATCAGTGCCTTCACTTGGTAATTTCTTAGCATGACAAAGTCTTCACAACAAACTTCTCAGGATTTTAGGACCAAGTTAAGTCATAATGACAAAAACACACAATTTTAAAAGAAACAGACAGAGAAGAAGCACAACAGACACCGGCACAACAAAAATAAACCTAATGCAACTTGCATCCCCCTTACTGCATAGGCCAAGAAGAGGAAAAGCTTTAACTTGTGGTTGTTTAAAACCAATTCTCATCCTTGCAGGTAGAACAAACTGTTTTTAGAGAGCTACAGTCTTTAAAAGGGAAGTTTTATTTTGCAGTTCACTGGTGCCTGATGTTAAGACAGACAAGATGCAAAGTATATCCAAGGACAGCATAAGAAGTAATTTATGAATACAACCTCTACTGCATTTCTAACACTCTGAAATTGCCTAATATTACATCTTGCGCTGCAGCTGCATCCCTTGAAAACCCTTTCCCAAGGCATTACAACAAACAAGCTACATCACACTACTGTAAATCAGTAATTCTCTGTTTCATGAGCTCCCCCACTGGCCCATCAGTAAGAGGCAGCCATTACCAAGTCCAGACTAGCAGTGGATGACATGGAGCCTTGTGATTCCCGTCTGTACGTCAATCCATTGGACTGAAAAGAATCTGTTTGTGCAAAGAGTCAGCAATCAGTAAAGAGGCTTATTTCATTATTTATTCTAATACAGACAACTATTTCAAATATTAGCTTGTTGGGTCACAAATTTTTCTTTTTTCATCCAAAGGAAAGAAACCACCAAATCTTCGCACTGTGCACAGAAGCATGGAAACCAGAGCAACTTTTGGTCAAATGCTTCTTGGTTATGTAATCTCCAAATAAACCCATTTGTTTTATATTTTAAAAAAATAAAAATATTTTTAAAAAAATATTAGTTTTGCTAACTAGATTTAACAAGATTTCAATATTTCATCTTAAAAAATTATTCTACCTCTTCAGGTATTCTCAAGGGAGATAAATATTTTTAAAGTGCAATTATGGTGTTAGAACACTAAAATCTAAGACAATTACTAGTCACTTTCAGAAGGTAATGTCCATGATCACAGCAAATGCCTCTGATGTCTTTTCACATATGAATATACTAAGAACACCCAAATTATCCATATGATCAAAGGTATCTTGTGGGTCTGGGCATTAACCCGAAGCAAAAACTACATTATCAAATATGGACCAAATTTGGTGCTTTGCTGGAATTTTTTCATCATTTTCAACTCTGCAGAATAATTTACTGCAGAACTTTCATCTTCACTAGAGGCTACATACAGGTGCTTTCATAAGGGAACTCTTCCTTAAACTCTCAAACACAATTAAGTAACAAAACAGCAGGTTACAAGGGCTTTCACACCTCTGACTCTCTTTTTTCATTTTAGTCAGGGAAGGTGAAAACAGATGGTGACTGTTCAAAAGTGAACATACCTGTGTGTTACTGATGAAAGAAAGAAAAGTAGGATAACGCAGATGGGGGAATTTTTAAATAGCTGTAACTATAGCACTGTTTGCTGTACTGCTCCTGGACTTTTCTGTAAAGATTTGAAATTATCTTTCCATAAAAATAGCAGCTCTCTGCTTGAAAAAGCAATTACCAGCACACAGAAAGGCAGAATGTTCCAAAACGTTAAAAAAAGTCTTGTGGAAGTCAGTAAACACAAATTTAAATATTGTCATATTTTTATCTATTTACTTGTGCATCTTCCACAAAACTGCAGCAGTACTAATCACACCATGACCTTCTGACTTGACAGCTCCTTTCCTCTGTCACTCCCAAGAATGCACTTAGATAGCAACTAATCATGGTGAGATTAGTCATAGCTATTGCTGAAACAACCTTGAAACAAAGTGGAATGTGATACTCACCGTTTGGATAATCACCATTTTCTCTTCTCTTCTGTGATTTTCCCAAACTCTTACTTCTTGACCATGAGAAGAATGTTCCCCTCTTTTTCTTCTCAGTGTCCTCCTCTCCTGACTCTTCATTTAAAGATCTTCCTGACTTTGACTTGCCACTTAGCTATCATCAAAACACAATTAAATCACTGGTTGGATCACAGGTGTGAGTATATTGTCTAAAATAAACCTTCCCACACTTCTTCCTAAAACAAGAGTGCCATGGCCAGGTTAGCTGCCTTCTTTACCCCACACACAAGTGTCTGTGCCAGCATCCCTCTCAGCAGCAATCAAAAAAAACCTAAAAAAGCCTCAGCAGTGGCAACAAAAAGAAATACAGAGATGGAAATGTGCTGCTTGGTAGGGAGTACAAAACAGTAGCTGGAAACGAGCCATGGAGAGCTCCAGCAAATATGAAAGAACTGTCCCCAACTCACCAGTAATGCCTAAGTTAATGTGGAAAGGCCATTTGCCTTCCTTTTAAAACACTGAATTTCACTTTGGTATTTTTCCTAGGCTAGGCTTGAACACGAACAGCTTTCAAAGACAATGACAAAGTACTGTTTAACATTTACAAGTATAATCAAGTATTTATTAGAGTTGAAGAATACAAATGTCAGGAATGTTTGATATTAAACTAAACTTGCTTTTAACAAGCTAGTATTCTTGTTAGATTATTAGAATATTCCTTGAAATGCTACTTTTTAAAGGTTCCTAGTCATAAGAATACATAATGGCAGATGGGGTAATCTGTAGTGATTGACATGAAAAATGAGAAGTTATAATTTACCCATGCAGTTATGTAATGCTATGGAGGTATTATCTACAGGAAGAAAAAACCAACCCTAAATAATGTCAAGGGATCAGTCAGTAAGACTACTGGTCTAATTTTTAAGCAACTGTACTTATTTAACACAGAATTATCTTAGTTTAGTAGGAGGTAAGAAAATTAAAACTACCCTCTGCCAAAATTAGTTCATTTAGGTTAAGCCTTCTCCAAAACTTCTGATAAAATGTCTCCTCTCAGCAAAGGTTAAATTATCACATCTTAATTCCCAAATTCAACCAAAATAAGCTTCTGAACAGGTGCAATAACAAAATAACCTTTTTTATTTGCACACATATAGTTAAATAATAATGAAGATTTTAAATTATATTCATCAATTCAATGTCTAGAAAACTGATTAAAAGGCAAGGATAAAAAATTAGGTACATTCCTGAGTACATAAAATTTTGCAATTGTATTTGCCAGCATCTCTAATACATTTGAATTTTATTTTATGTCTTCTCTTTGCTTTGCTAAAGAACTTGAAAAACATTATTTAAAAACACAGTTTTGTGATAACAACAATGCAAAAGTCACCTTTTTTGGTGTTGACATGTTGGACTTCTCTGAACTGACGCTGTGTTTAGAAGTGGGGCTGCTGGGAACACGCTGAGGATCAGGAAGAGGACGTCCTTCCACTTCAGCTAAGATGCATTCTTGGTAAAGGGGGGATTTGAGGAAACGAGTATAGCTATCAAACTTCATCAAGTTAAATATCTGAAATTAAACCACAATGGATAATAGGTACATACATTCCAGTAACACATCAAGAAAATGAAGCTACTTTGCAACAGGAAACTCCCATAAAATTTAGGACATCAGGCTGTAAACAGCATAGGTATGACATTGGTTAGACCTGGCTAAATACACTGCACCCATTTTAAAGTGAAATTTAATTTGATCTCTTCCTTTACTACAGGTTCAGAAAAAAGTTATGATTTGTGCAAACTGCAAGCTGAAATGCTGTAGAGTCTTGACAACACCATCTTCTTTTACTGTGTTGATTCCATTCTGTGTGGAGCATGCAGCAAGCTGGCCATTCAAAACATTTTAAAGGTTATTACACTAGCACTGTATGTGACAGCATTAAGTTATACAAGTGTGTTTTAAGGTAGCTGTGAACAAGAAAAGTTTATGTTCTAAAACACACAAGTATGATATAATCACAATATGCAATAATACACAATGATGCAAGACACACAAAGTTAATTGCTGATGTGAGGAGAAGCTGGGAGTCCTTTACAGAATATATAATGTTCCCAGAGTCACAGAATCATTTAGGCTGGAAAAGACCTCTAAGATCATCACATCATTAACCCAGACTTGACAAGTGCTAACAGTAAACCGCAGTCATGTGCCCAATGATAAGGAAAAAACCCATCAGTATCTCTGGACAATTCAATAATCAAGGTGCTGTAGATCTTGAAAGAGAACAGTTTACATTCAATGACCAACATTTATCTTTAACCACAGAGGAAGAAAGCAGCTCTAGACCAGGCCAGGAACAAATATCTGAGGCTGATTTAACCAAAGCTAAATTTATCAAATTGAAAAAGAGCTTTTTCTTAAATGATAAATTATGTTTAAATTTTCATTCCATTTTTGCAAACCTGCTGTTTTAAGTGAATCCATACTTTTAGCCCAATATCTTCTCCCATGTATCAGATGATCTGAAAAAACAGTGTGAATGGCTACTTCTTTGGACACGACAAATTCCCCACAAGCAAAGGAAAGTAGGCACCAGCCAGCAGGTTATGGCATTCCCAAGAGTATAAAGGAAAGTGCATCACTAAGAGAGAGTGGCCCATTTGCAGATGGAAAGCATGCTTCAGAGTGTGCAGGCACACCCTTCTCAACAGGCTTTAACCCAAAACTTATCTTGCAAACAGCAAGACAGAGCAGAGAGAACTTGATCCTGCAGAGTCACAGAAACCTAACCCAAACTGAATGCCAACTTCCATGTTTTTGACTTTCGCCTCTGTATATTCCTATTCCTGCTCAGGTGCTGCCTTTTAATGCACTGTTTTCCACATGGTAAGCTACAGAAAACTACTTCTGTATATGCTAGCTTTGACAGTCTGCAAATTAAACATACTTAACACAGCAAAAAAATTACAACCTTTTAACTTTGCTGGACAGAGTCATGAGAAGGTAAATCATTTACATTGAGCTGATTATCATCTGCCCCATGTTTCTAGCCCTCACTACATCCATGATTTCCTATATTTAGAATTAATATCATATTTATATATATTAATGATTTCTGCTTATTGGGAAAGGGCTAGCAGATGCTAGTTGAAATTTTTTGAAATTTGCAGATAAACAAGAGTAAAAAAACTTACATCCATTATGAACTCTTCATGAAGTACATGCTATGTTATTCTTATTTTAGTACATTCAAGTGATCTGCACTGTCCTCCATCCAGAAACACTGAAAATGCTTGTTCTTATTCAATTTACAAAAAGGAACATCCTAACTAGGTACTTTGGCTGCATACACACCGCCATTACAACCCCTAACAACAAGATCATGGACAAATTTGTCAGGACATGAACGGGAAGCAACTTCCAGGGGTATTCCCAACAGGCAGTGCTTGAAAGAGAATGGCCTTAAAGTGTTTCCAAGGCACTTTCCCACACACTTCTGCCACTCCTCTGCAGCCTTACAGCAACACTCCCCATTCCCCAGCATCACACTCATCCAACAACCACCACAGAGCAGCACCCTTGCACCCTGTGGTCAGTGCTCAAATCTAAAAAATCTTGTGAAAGACCACAAATGCAGAGCTTTCACTTTATTAAGGTTGTGTCACCACCATGAGCTGAACTTTGAGAGTCTGTGGGTGTGTTGCAGTAACTCCACAACCCACAGCTGTGTGTTCTCAAGCGGTGCCATCCACCAAGGCCACAAACTGGTCTGCAGAACCACTCCCTGAAAAAAAGAAATTAAGGGCCACCAAGCAGCTGATTGCCCAGCACTGACCTCAGCCAGGCAACACACCACCAGCAGCTCAGACAAGCTCCAGGGCCATGTCCTGCAGCAGAAGGAACTCTCATCCTGCCATCCTTTCATTTCTCAGTGAAAGGAAGGGTCTGAGGGGTCTGACTGAGGCACTGACAGTTTGAGATAAGAGATCAGGACAGAGAGGTCACATGGCTGGGACCGGACCCACAGCAGGACTTCTCATGAGCATTTTCTCCCACATTATGAGCCCTCCAGCTAAGGATACAGCATTTTCAAAGGGACAAAACCTGCACCAACCCTGTCAACAGACTCATCAGAACACTTTGTACTGCACCAAACAAATGGGAGAGGATAAGGAGGAATTCAGGCAGCCTCCACAACACCAGGATGACAAATGCATGAAAAAATGTCTGGGAAGGTAGTGACTGCTAATTCCCACAGAAGGCTCAGGCTTGGGAGGTGCAGAAGGAGTAGCTATAAAGCTGGAAGCTACCAGACCAGCAGTCAGACTACCTTTCTATCTCCATTTTGCAGGAGGATGACATTGTACCCTGCTGCTCAGATTGCCCAAAAGCACGTGGTCTGAGATTGTGTCCCAAGACTGGTTCATTAAAGCTGTGGCCTTGATTTCAATATGGTGATATCAAAACTACTTCTACTCATAAACTGGTAGGGTGGAAGAGTTACCAAATAGATGACTTAGGATCAAAAACCTAGAAACTTACATTCTACAGGAAATGTAAAGTGTATCCTGTTGTTGCATAACTGTTCTGATTATCAATAATTATTTAAAATACATCCACTTCAGAGGTCTTCAAACTCCAACAGTTTTAAAATCTCTTTGCCTGACAGTAGTACTAAAGCATAAGAGAAGAATTCCCTTAATACAACTGACATTTTAAAAACCAAAACTAGACACTGTTTGTGCACTCAACTCTCCACTAAAGAAAAGAAAAGCAGCCATAAGCAAGCACTCTATGCAATGGTGCTGCAACACATGGAATTATTTACTTGCACTAAACCCTCATTTCAATAATAGTACTTTTCAGATTATTTTTTAGTTAAGTGAAATATTTTCTCTCCACATAACAGAAAAACAGCCAAGCAGCCTTTTTTCTATTCTTCTAACAGAGTCTAAAATACACAGCATGTAAAACTATTTTTATAGATTATAAAGGAAAATATAACAGACATAAACATAGAGCATTCATGGTTACTATGGTTACCTGAAGTTGCTGTTCCTTGAACATATCTGGATGGGGAGAATTGAGAATATCATCTGCCAGCTGTGCCTGGCTGTCAATATTAACCGGGGTGGTAGCTTTGCTACACAAGAACTTACTGAAGATCTCCCGAGCCCTGTAAGAAAGCTGCAGAGAAGAAATGCTAAATGTATGTTGGTTTTAAAACCATAATTTTAGCTAGGCATTTCTTGCACTGATACATTCCACCCAAAAATAGATAGCCAGTCCTGAATCTTTTATATATGTATTTTTCATATAAGAAATTTTGTGAGTTTTAAGCACATAAATAGGGTTTTTTCTTTATGATTACAAATATTCATCAAATATTTCTTGAATAGTAAAAGTTGTCCTCCAAATAAAAATTAAAATAATCAAGCAGTGAAGCACAGCAAATATTTTTTAAAAAGGAGAGTAGATTTTTTTAGATTTTTAGACCTTTTACATAACAGTTACTAATTAAATACATTAAGATTTAACTTCTAGAAGTGAGAAAAAGCTAAGTATATATATGAATATTTACAGTCAAAACCACTCATTTTTACTTGTTTATTTGAGACACCCACATAATGAAAATAATGAAAAACCCACCAAGGTGAGCCCACAGCCTTTAAGGGTGGTGTTCAGAAAATACTTTGTTTGAAGACAGAAGAAAGTAGAAGAAAAAAACCTCATGAGTAGACAAGAGTTAAGAGGGAATTGGAAGGTGAAACTGTTTCCACAACATAAACCTGGCTAGATTTGGCTGTGGTGTAGACAGAAGTGTTGCCAACCTGCAAAAAGTTCAAAATTCACCCAAACCGCCTGACCAATGTAGGATTCCCTCAAAAGGATGAGATGGAGATTCTCATAATTTGTGAACAAACATGACAGCCCTGCCCTTTGAGCAGCAGATAATTAAGTTATTTAGAAACACAGTCTTGGTTGGTGGAGGCAATCTAGCTCAAACAGCGTAAGAGGCCTCTCCCTGACATGGTCAATAGACTTGCTCTGCACTTCCATGCACTGGGCTACCACTGCTGGCCACTTGCAACATCCAGGATACCTCACCTCACTCTTACAGAGCTACCTCTGCACTTTGCTGCAGTTTGAACATATGTAACATCTTCAGCTAAGGCCATCACACCCTATTTTAGTGATGTCACAGTACACAGACCAAGCACACAGCTCCACTAATTTCAATAATCTTGAAGGAGTAATAATTTTTGAAGAAGCAAGACAAGGTACTGCAATACAACATTAACTCACCTCTTTTTTATCATGTGCAGGTACATGGTTAAAATATTCACAGGCCTGCCAAAATAAAATATTTTCTTCGCTAAATTCTTTCCGTAGAAATTCCTAGGGGAAAAATAAGCAAATAAATAAATATCTCAAAGAAAAGTTACTTGCCAGCTTAAACAATATATATATAATGCTTGGAAAGTTTGCACGAATGTAAGTTTTCAATCAGTCTCACAATCCAGTTTTTTTTCTAAAGTAAAAATCAATGTATGTCCGATAAATACCGGGTGCTCCCCCGCTTTCTCCTGCCTTTTTAAATGTATAAATTTAGAAGAATACATCAAGTTACAATCAAATCATTTGCAAGTACAAAGTTTGAAATGTCATGCTAAGTAGTGCATAAACTGGTGAATACACTTTTAATAAAAATTTAAATAGTTTATAAACTAGATTTAAAAGTGACACGGTAAACTGTCTTTAATTGCAGTTCTACTGATATAACAGAGTTTATCAAGAAGTGCCCATGACCAATCCTGGATTCATTACAGTGTGTTTTTGTATCAAATGGCAACTATAAAAAAAAAAATCTATCACTGTTCACTATGTTTTATGTAGTTACATGGTTTCTCTTTGGAAAATACTGACTGAGAGGAAAAAAAACAAAAAACCTCTCTGCCAGTACAACACACAATAATCAGCACATTGATATTACAGCATCCGAAAGTCCAAATGAACACTGGTACTGATTCAGTTGGAAAAGTCTACAATTACAAACTATCCCATATTCAAAGCTGTATAATTCAATATTTTCTCAGGATCTTAAAAGCATTTTAACCATCAGGGGAAAATAAACATATAAAAAAATAACTTGATCCACCACAACTTAATCATCACAATGGGTATCAGTGAAGCTTGCTTATCATACAAAGCTGCCACAGAAAGCTGTGTAAGAAGAATCTCCAAGAAATAAGTTTATTTGTGCTTTTCAGATTTACATAAGAGCTTAGGGAGTCCAGCTGTAAGAAAGCAATTGAGATAAACTACAGTGGAGGGAATCTAAATGCCCAAGCAAGCTCTGAATGTAAAGTCCTTCAGATACATAAGCTGAGACACCAAATGCATAAAAGACAATCCTGAGAGTAGTCAGGGGAACATTTCTGCACTTTACATCTAATTACATATTTAAAGAGAATCAAATGAGTGAGCAAGAACTGGAACACAACTGCCTGCTTCCTCCTTGGCACGCTCGCTGTGAACCCAGAGTCCATCTCCACTCGCTTCCTCGTGGCCACAGGATTTGGGCACAGCTGGCTGCCCAACAACTCAGCTTCTCCAGGAGGGCTGAGTGGTGCCCCAGCTGGAACATCAGGCAGCCAAGCAGCTGCCACCCATGGCTGGGAAGCTGCAGAGGCTGCTCTGAACCCCTTGTGGGGGGAACCTGCAAACAGCTCTCACCTCCTGGCTGAGTGCTCTAAGCAGCAGCTATTATGCAAAGTGTGAGTATTTGCAAAATATGCAAAGTCTCTCCTTCTTAGAGTAATTCCTGCTCTGTGACAAAGCTGTCCTCAGGAAAGGCAGATGCTGGATCCCACATGCACCAAGACACTTGCTATGGAGCCATAAATTAAATTCTGGTGCCTCAGTGGTCCTGGATACTGGCAGCAGTCTGCAACTGCACAGTGCTATGGCAACCAGGTAAATAGATCTAAGCAATGGCTCTGGACATCTCCTGGGTCTCAAGAAAATGGTGGTGCACACAATAAACTTTAACATTACCTAATTGTTTTTTAAAGTTGGTATTTCTTTAAGACATGCACTTTTGCAATGTTTATAAAAAGTTCTAATTAGAATAAAACGCAAGCAGAAAGTAAAACTTCCAGAATATCTGAGGTTGGCTTTTGCTGAAATGAAGTGTACCTTTAACCTTTTGATCTGAACATTTATTTAAATTATATGAGCTACATTTTTCATTTATAATGTAAGTTTTGAAGTGTCATAGCAGCTAAAAATTTAATGCAACAATTTCCTAAGGGTACACAAGTTTACCTGAGGTTTACAATTAATTAGAACAAAAGCAACTGAACTTTTAGTAGGAGCCCCATGAACTACATCATTTTTAGATGGACTGTAACATCAGATCAGAACTGTAATTTTTCTTCAGCCTGACAAGCAGTCTCAGTATGAAAGCAGAAATACTATTAACTCTCAGACTACTCTGCTAAACTAAGGAACATAATATCCAGGATGCATTATTTTGCTTTCCTCTTCTCTGTTTCCACAAATAGATGTTCACTGTTAATGTGGGGTTTGGGTTCCCTCACCAGTTAACATGGAAGTCTGCTTATTAAACATTGTGATCTCTTAATACTTTCGTATCAAGCAAAAGAGTCTTTCTGAGTTACTGCAGATTCCAACAATCTACCTCTCTTATACCACACATTTCTTTATATTCTTATTGTGAAAATTACCTGGGCAGCACAAACTGTCCCTGTGTAAAACATTCAGAATCAGCAACACATTCTCAGTGCCACAAAGGAAAAGTATACACCCTCAGTTTCCTTGCAAAATAGAGATGATATTTAGAACTTCATAAATGGGCTGTGCAGAACAGTATTTATGTATTGCAAAGTATTTATGCTTTGGAAATACTCAGCATTACTCCTTCAAGTTGCAGTTTTAACCAGTGGTCTTAACTACCATAACTACTTCCAAAAAGTATTTTAAAAACCTTTCACAGGAAAATAAGCCACTCTATCATTGAAAACACCTTCTATGTGGCTTCCAATGTTTCAGGAGATGTAAATAACAACTCATTCTTAGGAAACTACCAAAAACACTTCCTTCTTCTTGTACAAAGGCTATAGATACCAAAAAAAAAAACCATTTTATAAAATGGGGAAGCATTCTAAAAGTTCCCAGACAAAGCCAAATATAGCAGTTTCAGGTGAAAATGGAAGCTATGCAGAGATGCATGGCAATCTGAATATTACTATGAACTTTTACTCAACTGTGAACCTGTGCAAACTCAGAAAGATGCTCAGGCAACAACAGAGCATGAATTAACTCCTGTCTCTTGCCCTGTGCAAGGAGAGTGTCAAGGAAAAAAAAAAAAAAGAATGCAGGGAAACTACTGCAGCAGTATCAGATATTTTGGAAAGCCTCTCATTGTCCCTCAAAACTCACCGAAAAATATTTAACACCAACAGAGTCCTGAAGAAGCCTCTCAAAGGAAACAGCCCAGCTCGCAACTCTGCGCTCCCGCAGGCGCCGGCAGCTCTGCACGCTGGGAAGGCTGGCATTGCTGCTCAGGCTGTTCTCGCTGATGCAGTCCTTCAACTCAGTGCTGTTCAGCTCTGCCAATAAAGCAAATTACATCTGTCAATAAAGCACTATTCAATTTTACTCTTCAGGATTGTTTATTTGGGTTTATCACACCTCCTGCTCAAGCTCACAGTGGTGCAGACTTCTAAATATCCCTCTCCATTTTTAGTAAGAGCACCTGAAAAAAAAACAAAGAAAAAAACCATCCCAAACACCTTTCAAGTTTCTTCTGTTCTACTGCAAAGAAAATTGAATGAGTGTCTTAACAGCAGTCCCCTGCCAGAAGCAGAAGGGACAGGCCTAAAATAAAATCTTTTTTCTTGTTCCACAAAATAAAATACATTTTCCTCTCTATATTTCTCACACTATAGACTGCACTCCTTCAGAAGATTATCCAGGGAAAGTTGACCTTCAAGGACCCGCTGTTCATCAGAATGTGGGCAAAAACCTATTAGGTGAAAGGAGACAGCAAAATTTCATAAACACTTCAATTGGTAGACAGGCAATCTGTGAAATTTTGCATGGAAATACAAGATTCCCATTAATACTGAAAATTTAGGAGAGGAATCAATTATGGAAAAGAACATCAGGACAATTAGACAGTAAGGGGATGCCTTCCTCATCCACAGGAAGTAAGACACATCAAACCATCCTCCATTTATTATGGTTTCTGATAAAAATAGGGATCCATTCCAGACTCCAGCCAACATACTGGAATAATCTAGAGACCCCAAGATGAGAATTTACCAGATCCTTTAGATCTTCAAAAAACAGAAGTGATTTTTTATTTGAGAAACAAATTAACAAGAACCCATGGAGAATTCAGGGAAACCCAAAAAAACCCCTTTGTGTAGCAGGCTAAAAATTTCAAGTATTAACCCCAGATCATCTTTGTCATGTCAGTAAACAAAACAGGCACACAAAGAAAATGTATAAGTGACTATTTGTTCACAGAAGTAGAAAGGGGAAAGAAATTGCTGCTCTAACTAAGAGAGGGAACTGTTTACAGTGGGGCTCTATTCACAGATTTGTTATTTACTTCTTGCACACCCTTTTACAGGATGGTCCCTCCACCTCCCAGTGCACACAAATGTAAAACTGGTAATGCTGAACTCACAGCTGCACACTTCATAGAGGTGATGTGAGGTTTAATTCATTGTGGAGACACAACTAAAGCCTGAGCTACCTGGTCTGATCTCCCTGCTTCGAGCACGACAGGCTGCACACAGAGAGATGCCAAACTGACTGAGATTCTTTGATGAAGGGATGAAAAAAAATCACAGACATTCAATTATTTGAAAAATTTTCAGTAACAGATGTGAGAAAAGAATACCCTCAAATTAAATAGATGGTATATTCAGCAATTTTATGCCAAATGGAAAAGCAAGTATGCAGCTCACTACAAATGCAATCTGTTGGAGAAAACTGAATTCACAACCAGTCAGAAATGGACTGTGCTTCACAGGGATATTTTTATGATTTACCTCAGTTAATCACTTAGACTAACTAAAGCAATGAGTAATTTCACCAAAAAGACCCTACTTTATATGTTCTCCCAAGGTCTCCTTTCATGTTAGAAGTATTTGAAAGCACTCTGCATTTCCAAGACCTTTGAAAAAATGCACCATTCAAAAACAGTTACAAGCATTGGAAAAAGTGATAAAGATAGTTGTAAAGATAAGAAAATAAACATTTTAAGAGTTCCAGAACTTCATTTTTAAACATATTCTTAGCTCAGAAATATTCACTAAGATGTAACAGTTAACCATTCTGAGTCTCTGTAAGCAAAGCTATATTTTTAAAGACAAAAATAAAACAAGTAAGACAAAGATACAAATTAGATGAGGGAAAAATAAAATGTAACTTTGTATTTACAACAATGATATTATTTAGGACACTAGTAACAAATCAGGTATATAAATAACTTTTTTCACCTAATCACCATATTAATCGAGGCTAATTACAAACACTCAGCAAGTAATGCCAAATTTTCTTATACAAATATTTATTCACTTTTTCCTTTAAGACATATGAAAGAGCATAACCAAGTCAACTGTTAACTTCATTAGAGAACACCTGTGCCCAGAGTGCAACTATTGTGAAAGAAGTTAATGTGAATCTGAAGAGAATGATATCTAACTTTATTATCTGTAGTATTTTGCTTTAACTCCACAAGTGGATATGTTTTATTTTACAGTCCAGGATATAAATAGACACCCACTTCTTGATAGATCTGGAACAGTTTCAGATACTGCCTCACTGCTGGAGGATTCAATCCCCAGTGTTCTCCAGTGATGAATGATGAAAATTTCCTTGTTTCTTTCAGGCAAAGTCAGAAAGGCAAGCTCATCCCACATACCAAACCCCTGAAACCTACTTGGCTGACAGAGAGAAATTAGGGAGCAGCCACACCAAGAGCTCAACTCTGGATCCTGGAGTCACAGTGCCTTGGGACTCAGAAGGGATTGGGAAGTGGCAGGCACAGCAATCATCAGCCAGTCAGCATCACCTCCCTCCCATGGCAGGCGTTCAATTTCCCCATGGCAGCCGGGAAACCAAACTGCAATTACAGCCTCCAGTGTTTACACCAGTGGGTAACTGCTAACTACCTTTAATTGCTACCAGCTGCCTGCTCTCTCCAGCTCCTCAGAGCTACACTGATCTAAACTGCACCGGCTTCTCCCTCCTCTGATACACTCCCAACTCTGGAGATTCCATGAAAACAAATGAACTAAAATAAGACTCTATTTCCAACAACCAAAGAGCTACTAGCACAGGTCCTCCAATATGTTAACATAACAGTAGTGGATTGCTCGTTCCCAGTAAACTGTCTTTGTTTTGATAGATTTAATTTAGGTAATCCAGACTTTTCTCAAAAAGAACTATTATAATTTATGCTTAACCCTGGCACAGCTTTGGTTTCCCTTAATGAAAAAATGCAGTCAGTTTGCTTTTAAAATCTGTAGAGTTTTCTGCTGTGGTACCCATCAAGCTGAAAACAATACAGAAAAGGTTGTTTGCCAAAAAAGGCTTGGTTAATCTAGTTCTTTTACCACCCAGGTCATCAATAGCAATTAAAAGAGTTACAGCCTAGTGCAGATACACCATTGAGAACTGGAGAAAAACAAAGTCAGATAGAAGGAAAAACACCTCCCCAACTCTACCATTAATACTCAGTTTATCCAAATCACACTTAAATGAAGACTGTATAAGGCATAATTCCTGCTCCACTCCTCTTGCAGAGGAATGTTTCCAATGAAAGACTGCAGCATCAGGTTTCCTGACTCTCACAGCTCATGCATTCCTAGGTGCATGCAGCCCACCTTGGAAAGCAGGAATGGAGAAACTTTCCAAGCCGGTCACATATTTCATCTCTGTGATGGTCAGCAGAGGAAACACAGAGCCTGACTGCCACCCTCACATGTTCTCACCACAGGGCTGTTGTGCAAAGTGGACTCCTCCTCCTCCTTGAAAGTATTTCAAAAAAGAAAAGGAGCAGTTGGGAATCTCAGGATGCCAGAGGAGTTTAATGTGAAAAATCCCAGCTCTGCATGGACAACACAGACTGCAGCAGTGCTGGGAAGTTTCCAAATGCCTGCCTTCCCTTGTCATCACTTCTGAAAGCACCAACTTATCCTGTATTACCTGTAAAGGGAGGCTCCTTGATCAAACATTTCAAATCCCAGGGACCTAACTTTATTTTTGTTCTGCTTGATAGCAACCATACCTACTGAGGAAAAACCACTCTGAGTGCAGACTCATTCTGTTTCATTTATTATCTTTTGGAAATACAGAACTGACACAGAATGCTATCTAAAAAATCTAAAAAATGCTATCTAAAAAAACACAGTGTTTTGCACTTTTTATGTTTACACATTCCATGGAGGGTCTTGGTTTTATTTATTTTACAAAAACAGCATTATGTAAGAAAATACAGGCATTTAATCAGCTAAGTCTTGAAAGTATTCAGGATAGGATGGCTTCAGAAGTTTTGGTTTAGATAATATAAAGCCATAAGCCTGAATACAATAAATGAAGGCTATTTTGTATGCATTTGTATGTATTTTGTATACATTTTTCAGCCTAGAAATACTTCTTTTTTGCTGTGAGAAGCTAAGTACATTCCTCATAATCATAGGAACGCATACAAATCATATAATCACTAAATACATTACCTGGATAAAGCTGGTAAGAACCACTGTGGTGCCACTTAATGAAATACTTCAAGCCCTTCACTGAAAGCCATCCTTCTGAATCCATACCAAGTTCAGCTGAAACGTCCAGGAACCCATTGGGTGCAGGTTAGGCTGACTGTACAGCACATTGTTTGTTCCTCTGCAATTTTGGGATGAGGGAAGCTAACGAATTTCCCCACAGCAACTCCTGGGAGCTTCTAACACCATTCTAAACAAGCTGATTCCTTACCCATGCTGCTTCAAGCAGAGGGAAGCAATAGTATACTTAACACAAAGCTTTATAAAATGCTACATTAATAATTTAAAGAAAAGACCTTTTGCCTCTGCTGCTAAAGGAACTTGAATTATTTATGCTACAGTGGAACACAGCTACAGTGAGCATGCACCACCAGCAGAACTGACAAATAAGTCATATACTTGTAAGAGGAAACAATCCATCTGTATTTATAGTGCAAAAAGCATAAACAGTGTTTTGCTTTATTTTGCACTTCATTGCTAATTTTTTGCCTTACCTTCTTCAGTTACTCTTTAAAATACAGTTTTTCATTATTCATTACTGCAAACATCAGATGCCTTTCAGAAAGGTCTTTAGGAACACTTTTCCTGACGAAAATTCTTTCCAAGTGATGAACACTAACAGCAAAAAGCAGCAGAAACTACAGCAAAGTAGTATCTTAGGAAAAAATGTGCATATAGTATCTGTTAGGCTGAAGTATTTCAGCTTTGTGGAACTGATCTCTGCAGGGACCAGCAGGTGAGAACTGACTCAGACATTCTCACTAGCTCAGATACCTCACCACCTCTGTCTGGGAGATGAATGATGATGGTACTTCTGTTATAGATCCTTTGACCTTAAGGTTTTTCCTTTCTAAAGTGCCTTCCAGGTATAAATAGCAAAGTCAGACATTAGCAGGGGCCTATTGATCATCCCTGTGACAATTCAGATGGCACAGTGCTCAAAACATCAGGCACAGCCTGCGTGCTGTGTACACACTCCCACAGCTCCCAGTCGGCAGCCAAGGACAGTTTCTGAGGTGGGAAGTAAGAGAAACCTGCTAATTACAGGTCGCTGCAGTAACATAAAATGGTTCCTGCTACTCCTAGAGCAGAGGTGCTGCAGATTAGTGGATCTACAGCAGTAATCTTGCATCTAAGCATTATTACAGTTTGCATCCTGATTGTCTGCAATTC
The DNA here is from genome assembly GCF_015832195.1 of Motacilla alba alba. Lineage (NCBI taxonomy): Eukaryota > Metazoa > Chordata > Aves > Passeriformes > Motacillidae > Motacilla > Motacilla alba. The sequence goes on along the minus strand of NC_052019.1, from coordinate 9,377,135 downwards.
ATTACACAAATCAATTACGGTTAAGAGCTGCCACTGGTCAGCACATCTGGAAACAACACTAGTTTACATGTCAGCTATCCTGCAATGCCCAAGTGCAGAGTTTTGGCTGATAAGAACATCCCAGCCTTGCACAAGCTGGGATGTAAAATATAAAATTAACACAAAGGGGTAGATGGTTTCCAGGGCCAGGTTCTAACACAATAAAAGCCATATGACATAAATCTTCATTGACTTTGGAAAGAAAATGTACAAAGAACTGTTGTGCCTCCCACCACACTGAAGACATGTATATAAAGCAACAAAATTGCTTTTTACACATGAATTTTCTTCCCAAACTAAAGCTTAACAACAATATTTATAGTATCTAGTTATATGTACAAATAATAACTTTAATTAATAATACTAAGCAGAAGAGAAGGTCCTGGAGAGACCTTAGAGCACCTTCCAGTACCTAAGGGGGCTACAAGAGAGCTGGAGAGGGACTTCTGACAAGAGCAGACAAAGGGCTTTAAGCTGAAGGAGGGTAGATTTAGATTAGATATCAGAAATTTTTCATTCTGACAGCGATGATAACACTGGAACAGGCTGCCCAGGGAAACTGTAGATGTCCCATCCCTGGAAGTGTCAAGGTCAGGTTGGATGGCAGGGGGGCTGGAACAAGCTGACCTTTACAGTTCCTTCCTACCCAAATCATTCTGTGATTCTGTGATGACAAAGATTTAGTCTAGGAAGGGAAGTATGCAGTGCTGTACTAATGGCTACAGTGGTGAAAATTTCTCTAAGCTAAACATACCCTAAAATGTCTGTCTGTGGATCTATTTATGTATTAGTGAGATTAAGGAAAACTGAAAAAATTGCTGTGCCATACTCACTGGAAGTAAATGCTAGAAAATATAATTCACACATGAATCACAACTTTTTACTCAGTGCAGCTTGAGATGAATTAGGAATTCATTTCATTTCACTTTTTCTCGTTACAGTCTCTCTGGGTCCTATTTTTCCAACCCACTATCAGCGTATTTAAGCATTGATTTGATATTATTCAATATAGTTCAACTACCACTTTTTACACAAATTATACCCCTTCGTAAGTAGCATTTAACAGTGAAGAGAGAGTTCATGTTAAATTCTGAACCAGCCAAAAAATAGGGAATACAACTCAGCAGAAAATTGCACATAACTTCTTGGCTGTTTTTTCACCTCTGTGACCTTACATGGCCCTTAGATTTCATGAGTTCAAAAAACTGTATAGAATTAATTGTGAAAACAGTTACCTAAAGATTTAAAATAAGACACAAATCATATTGAAAGAACTGAAAATAAGTGGAATTTTTAAAATAAATTTTCAGCTGGCAGGATAAAAATCTTGACATTATTATTGTATGAGTACTATCACAGGGATTCTCAAGTCTGGATAAGCAACAAAATAACTTTCATTAACAGAGAACAAGACCCCTCATGAAGACAAGACACAAGTACATTGTATTTTACCTAAAAAAAATCAATCAAATTTTTGGTCCTCGACAACTACATAGACAATCAAAAAGTCTGTGGTCTGCTTTGATTTTTATAGCAAGAAGGTTACATGTGGGGGGAAAAAAATACGTATTTTTCCCAGAAAAACACAGGCTACGCTTTAGAAGTAGAAAGCAGAATAAACACTATTCTTTTCTAGTTTGTTGTTTTATTACTTTGTGGACAAGACAGATACAACACAGTGTCTACTTCTCATCCAGACAGAAGTATAGTAAAGCATTAGACTGTGTCAGCAGTAGAGAGGGAGAATACCTGACAAAGTCAGCCACTGGAAAATGGCTCCAGCAAAAGGACCAAAACAGTGATGTTTTTCTGAAGTGCAGTTTTAGTCTTGCAAGGAATCAGAAATTAGGATATGAAGAAGGTTCGTAAATAGTATTGATAATTTTCATTTACGTTTGCATGTATTATAAAAAAATTATCCTTAGCATTCCAAATATTTTTTCCAATTTCACTGCACTGATTACAGCAAGACAGCTTGTTCCCTTTTGCCCCTTTTACTTAATACATTTGTCTTTTAATGTTGTCAAAGAACAGCAAACACAAAAATATATTAGTTTCTCTGCAGGATCAAGTGAACCAACTCCTGCCAGAGAAGACAAGGAGAAAAGCCATCTCCTTTATACCCTACACTATACAAATTCCTTTATTCCATTAAGGAAGCTTTTTTAAACTGTTTCAATTAACTTCAAAGCTTCAGAGAAATCATCTTCTAATGTTTAACAAAGAGTGGACATCCTTTAAAACATTAAAGGCATGTTAAAATCAAAACAAACCAGCTTATGTGCAATAAAGAGGAGTTTACATAGAATACTCCCAAAGTCCAAAAGCTCCATGCTGGGATTTTACAAATATCAAATTACTTACCCCTTCTCAAAAAGGATCCCACTTAAGAAAGTTCAACCTCAACAAATGTACCAACACAGCTTACAACTCAGAAGCTGGAGTAGAGCATCTCTTTAAGAGCAAACAAGGTATGTAAAGGACAATAAAACAGAGAATGAGATTTTATCTCCCATCCAATTACACAGAAGTCTGCCAGCTCTGCCTCTATTATTATGAATGAAGAAGCCTGGTTATAATAAAAATGTGCATATAGAAATGTACCAAAAAAAAAATTATGCAAATAAACCAGTGAAAGTATGTGAACACAAGCCTGCAATATTTTCACTGGCACAGTTCCCAAAGCAGCCACAGAGTTCTGCACCACCTTGGACTTACATCTTGTAATATATCACATAATTTACCACATATTATGTTGCTTAATGTGGAAAATTGATTATTTTTCATTATAAAAGTAAAAACAAGCTTCAGCTTACCTCCATCAGAAACAGTTGCTGACTGAAATAAAAAAGAAACAAAGAAAAGTGTTACTGAAGTTTCATGGCAGGTATCAGAAATCTTTGAGATTAATTTAGCACACATTTGCAGTGTTGGCTACTGTTATCATCTTATTAATAAAAGTGATAATATTAGAGAGGAAAATCTAAGGAAGCCAGCTGTTAATTCTCACAGTTGCTTTCTCCCCAGCATGAAATTCACCCCTTTCAACCACTACTGTCCAGGGATTTCATCCCACCAATATTTATTGGAAGAAGCATTTCCTGCTGTGGTAGCTATACTGCTCCCAAAAGTCCTTCTTAGAGGGGCAGAGACAATCAGCTGGTACTTGTGACTAGGTGGATACCTAAAACTGACCTGCAAAGACTGGAAAATATGAAATAAAACAACATCTCATGCACTTTAATTTGCCGTAGCGTTCGGAGATATGTGGCATTGAAATGAAAATTCAGTGTTTTGTCAGTCAGGTGACTCTCAAAACTTTCCCTGTCAGTCACTTCTGACTGTCACAGAAACAAAAGGATGTTCAGAGTGCTTGCAGTGAGCTACAACTTAACTTGCAATAAGTAAGAACTCTACCTACATTGCACATCAGATTTTCAAGGACAATTAGTATTCTAGTGAAATGTTGAAGTTTATGTGCTTATCTACCCCAGACTTCTCAACTTTCATCATAAATTACTTCAAGGCATCTAATACCTATTAAATCTGAGTATCATTTCCCAAACAGGTACTCCAGTGCTTGACCCTTGACACTCAGCTGAGTGAAGTCTGGAGGACAAATGATCTTTAGATTTAAGTTTGCATTGATTTTTTTAATGACTAATAGAAAGTATTTTTATTTTAGTTTGGCCAATCTTTTCTTGGTCATTGAAAGTGTCCTTGAACCTTTAGAAAACCTTCTAAAGAGTTAAAAAATACTCTCTTCATTTGTACTGCTCATTAAATGCTAGGAAAGAATGTCCTACAGTATCTAAAACTTTTACAAGGTCAGAAACACACACAAGAAGAAAAGCACAAATAAACACAATTCAAGCTAACAGCTACCTCTCCATAATTTGTATTTTTCAGCCTTGGCAATAAACCCTCCCACTCTCCCTCAAAATCCACAAAAACCTTTAGTTCTATCTTCTCCTTTCTTTCTCTCTTTCCCCGCAGGCTCTCACCCTGCTGTTAACACTCTCTGAAGAACTTGTTACGAAGTGGTGTGGCCTCACCATTCCCATCACCAGGAGAGAATCTGAGCTGGTCTCTGACACAAGTATTCTGGGACTTTCAAAAGTCTAAACTAACCTCTGTTGACATCACCCCCCTGGTGCTAGCTCAGATAAACACAAATACACCTCTCACGAAAAATATTTTTCAAATGAAAAAATGGTGACACTTCTTGCTTAACTACATAAATGCTTCTGGATCTGTGAAGAATAATAATACAACAAAAAGTATCTCCAAGCATCTCCCTTTAATAGCTTTGTTTCAGCTATCAAAAACATGGTTCTGGTTACAATCCTTCAGTGGGGCTTAGGACATCTTTTCCTGTTCTATTTTGCACATAAGCCTAGTGATCATGTTATAAATTCCGAAGCCATAACTTAATTAATGTTGCTAATTTAGAAAATTTAATTTGCAGTACTGAAATCTGGTTTATAAATGTGATTGCTTCTAATTTCTTAGCACATCACTGTACAGTACTGTTAATGAATAAACAACTTCAATGTCATTTCTAAAAGAACAAAGAAAATTATGACTCAAAGTAAAGTAATAGTATCAGTTTACATATGAGACAGAAAAAAAAACCCAAGTCCTTTCAAAATATCTATATTTTAGGAATGGTCATTTACTTCATTAGCTTTCATTAAGATCAGAAACTAGATTGAAACATCAAATACAATTCGTCATGGTTTTGAAAGGTATGAAGCAAAAATATTAGGATTTTCATGATAGCAGAAAGAATATTCATACTACTGACAAAAACTGGGAAGTTAACAATTATAAAACATAATTTTCAAGAGAAAATGGTACAATTTCATAAAAAAGCTCAATCATGAATGGACACTGAGAGTTTTATCTCAATCCATTTTGCATAAGTTAATGCAGTGAACTTTCTACACACCACAGGTTGGTTTTGCTTGTTTATTTAAAATGCCTTGTTACATTACATATATCATCATCTTAAAATCTCTCCAAGCAGGGCCTTAGTAATTTTTATGTTAGAACATTCTAGAAAAGCACATATAAGAGGAATATATTTTACATTACAGAGTCACTAAATATACCTATCGTGTTCCAAGCATTATCCATTTATTTCTATAGACCACAGAATAAAATATATGTTAAGAACATTTCTTTCAATTCATCTGTGTAACTAAATCCACCTAATTCAATAAAACCTAGAAACTAAAGCTTGTAATTACTGTGCAAGAATTCAGAGTAATATGTTCAAACTACGTTTGTGAGTACTCAGAAATCTCAATTTAAACCTGTCAGAAATTGCATGCAGTCCACATTCAGACAAAGAAGTTTCTCTTCTAAACTGTTCAGCTGAAACTTGTCTAGATTTGTCTTTGAAAGGTATAAGTTGCAAGACCAGATTTTTTTTAAATACTATGATGATCTCATTTTAAAAATACAGTTTATGTCGGGGGCTTTTTTTCATTCTTCAGCACTCATATTTCCCACCACTGGAGGCTCCTCAGGACAAAATTTGATGTGCTACACATTAAAAGTTTGAGTATTTGATGAAATTTAACACTACACTTATATTAAGAACCACCTATGGAAAAACACACATATCAGAAAGATATAAAATTGAAAAGCTCCTGTAGGTAGCCATTTCTGAAAGAGGGGGAAGGACAGGGCTTGACTCGGTGCCAGTTAGGGCTAATGTGAGGATTTTTTAAAAAGTATTTAAGCACTTAATTCCAAATGACAGAACATATATGTTGTGAATGTACCTATGAGCTATCATCCAGAGATAAAATCTAATTGTTTGAAACCATCAAATCTTTCACAACCAGATAAGAACTGAAATTGGTTCTTCCAATTACCCCAGTTACCAAATTGGTTTAGGAAAAAGCCCATGGTATATCCCAGGAATCTGATGGACAAAAATTACCAAAATTTTTTTTTAAAAAATCGAATTTAGGAAAGCTAAAACGCCTTCCAGTATATCCCTTCATGGGAACTCTGCTTGCTCATCTAGCTGGAATAGCAGCTGAGTTACACAGACTCACACCCCCCACAAAGTTGGGGGATGCAACTCTGCTCCAGGGACTTCAGGGCAGGGTCTGGATCTCTGTGATTTGAGAGAGAAACTCAGTGGCAGGGCCAGCAAGCTGAAGAGTGGATTCCCAGTTACCATTCAGCATAAAAGATGCTCTAGGTCTCTCTAAACTGGCAAATGCTGCAGCATATATTTGACAGTATAAAGTCCTGAATAAGAGAAAACATGTTACATTTCCCTTTGCATCATCTCTCTTTGCTAGGTGGAAAAACCAGACAGGCCTGTGAGCTTTTGATGTAGAGTTCAGGATCTGCTAGCAATAAATCTAAAATAGTTTAAGCTTACAATAATTATCAGGGATAAAACTACTTTGTGAGTACCTAATTTTTCTCCCAGAACAGAAGTAGACCTTGCACCAACAACAAGGTACAATGGGAGAGAGGGCATAGAGGAGAATAATTCATAAGGCTGAAAGTTCATAAGGTTGGAACAGGCTGTATCTTTTAGCTTTCATGGCCTATAACCTGCAAGATGTGTGCACCTCTGCATGAAGCTTGTCTGATGACATCTTTCAGGTGACAGAAACTCTTATCCACTTAGTTCCATGTTCCATTTTACATGGATCAGGTCCCAGAGAAGTGACTAGGCATTGTCCAATTCTGCCATAACAACATACTGTAGAAAACCAAAAAATAGCCCACCTATAGCCCAGACTTTATATTGAGCAAATGAATCCATGTGTACAACTACCCAGGTAACACAATACAAAAACGCCCTTTTTCTCCACCTCAAGATTTGTCACTCAAGTCGAAGTCATGCTCAAATACTGGAGTAGAACAAAGGGAAAGAGGGGGATACTGGCAGGGGTGACACATACTGGGAAATGCCAGGCCTTAGCAATGAAATGGAGCAACATGAAATCATCTGTGCCATTACAGTGGGGGTGAGTGCCTTCCTGAGCCAAGAGAGACATCTCTGTTTCCCACTCCTCCTGAGACACAGAGGGTGAAATCTGTAAGGAGAGTGAAGCTGTGTTTCTCTCTCCTATTCTAACAATGACAGAATCACAGACTAAACAGAACCTCTATTCTTTTCCTGGGCATCTAGAAAGATTTGGAGTAAAAGGGATTAAAAATGAAATCTCTGTCGCCTTTCCAAAGCACACTTTCTTGCAATACAGGCATCGACTTGCTGCATCCAAAGAATTCCCTGAGTGCTGCCAGAATCTGTTACTTACCCAGTACAACATCACTTCACACACTATTTTATAAAGTCCCTGTAAATAAGCCTTTCAGGTTAGAATAGCACACCTAGCTCCACCAACCTTCTAAACTAATTTCCCCATAAGATTTCAGTACAGAGGATAATGCTAGGAAATCTGCTGGGTTCTGAAGATTTACAGGCTGAATACAAAGAGCCAACTTTTAAACATGCTGTCACTTATCTCAGGGAAAGCCTATCACTCAGCTGACCATCTGCTTGCATCTAGCTTTGTTCAAACTACTTCTTAAATCACCTGAAGCAACTTCTCCTTTTGCCAAGGTATGAATTATAAGCAGATCCCCAGGTCTTCAGTCACATTACTCCAGGATTTACATTATATATATGTATTTTCAAATATATTACAGCATCAACAGAGTTCATGCCATGAACTCCAGTAGACTCTGGGAGGGGAGGGAGATCCTGCCTCAAAATATGATATATACAATTCTAACATTTTAAATAAAAAAATAAAGCCACATTACTCATCAACCATTGCTCATTTTTCCTTCTAATAAAAAAAAAACCTCAAATGTACTTGTCACCTAAAAAGTAGCATAACATTACAGGCTTTTTATCCCCATTTCAAAATGTTATTGCAATTAATGTAATGATTTAGAATTCTTTGAGAAGACTGCCCCTTCAGAATGCCACTTAAAGGAGGACTATTACACAATTTCACTTTTCAATTCTCTACCACCAAATTGCATTTGTAAGAGTTAACACAAAAGCATTCTATATGTAAGAGTTCTGAAGAAAAACATACTGTACAACTACTGTACAATTGACTGAATACATTCCATATAATTTTGTCAAATATTTGAATCTATAAAAACAACAGATGAAGAATAAATGATGTGGCATTTGGAATTCCTTTAAGAAATAAATGTTCAACTTTTTACCCCAAACAAAACCAATCTTATCACATATAAGCACAGCACCTTAAGTGCCAAATCCATCCCTAAAATTAGTTTTATAAAGATATCTATGAAATATATATAGTCTTACCTAAAGATATAATATTGATATAATGGTACAGAAAAGCATATACAAAATACATTGCACATAATTAAATAATAGGCACACATAAACATACTGGGTTTTTAGCTTTATACATATTGGAAATAGTTCATAGACACATATCAAAATCTCAGTGTTAGTTGGTATAACAATATTACTTTTCTCTGAGAATAAAACCCAATGTTTGCATTTACAAAGGAATTTTAACTCAAATACTTTAAAGTAAAAAAGCTTAAAGGCTAAGCAAAAAGCATTTTGAAGCTGATCCCATTCTTCTCTAATTTCTTGCCAATAACAATAGCCTATTCTAATTTCTCACTACAACAATGCCTCGCTTTAGCTAAATATAATTCATATCACTTACCCGCTCCTCGTAAGAAACAGCAGTTATTTTTCCTAGCAGTACTCTTCCTAAATTCATCTTCACTTAATATGGAAAAAGCATTTCCTTAACACGTCGGCTTCTCAAAGATTAAACTAAAAAATCCAACGCTGTTCCATGCCTGTACATGCCAGTAAAGTTTAAAGGCATTTCGTATGAAGTTCTATTTTACTCCCTTTATGTTACCAATAGCAACAGGCCAATGCAGGAAGCTGTGGTTCGTCAGGGATTCAGATTAGATCTCAATTATCTCTCACCAGAAAAGCTCGATCATTTTATATAAATCATGCTGATTGTATTTGAGAACGTTTCCTATAACAAATCAGGAAAATAAAATGACGCTGAACCCTATGGTAGTCCTGTATTCAATAAAACAGATTTCCAAGACAGTTTCCAAAAAAACACTAGTTAATCACCCTAACATTAGTTAGAGAAACATTTACATAGTAAATCACTATTTTCAGAGGTTTACATAATGCAAGCCAGAACAAAATAGGACCTCAAATAGCCCATTCTGCTTAACTTTTCAGTGGTTAACACTGTAAACTGCACATAAAAATCTGCAACACAAGGAGACTTGGCGCATTTCATTAAACCTAAGAGTAGCCTCTTGTCACTGAAGACAAAACTCTTCTTGCAGAAACCAACTTCTATTCTGCCCTTCCTCCCTCACGACCTGAACCTGTGCTCAGCTGATGTCAAGAGAGTTCTGTGCACGGAGCCTCAGGAACAGAGAGCAAAATAGGCTCCTTGTACTGAAAGAGGGAAGTGCAATTCACTTGCCTGTGACAGCGGTGTCTTCAAGAGACTCTATATGGCAAGTACAGCATTTCAGGAAGTTTGCTGCTGTCCACAACAGTGACAGTACCTAAATAATTCACCGCTGTTATTTTTAAAGCAATCAGAACACAATTTTCTGCTAAAAATAAACACCAGAATGGCAATCCGGGAGTGATTATCGGGCATTTTTAGGCGAGTGGGATGTCCTTAAGCCCTAGGTGGACGTGCTAGTAGTCTTTCAGGAAAGAGGAACTTTCTCCCTTGTTCAGTACAGCATGTGGAACCCCCCAAAGCCATGCAGTTCCTAGGTTGAGCCCCTAATACACAAACAACCCTGTGAAAAAGGCAAATGTTACTTGGAATTTATAAAGAGAGAAAATGAGGGAAGAGTAGAGCTTTTACTCAGTATTTCATGGTTGAGACTGACTTGCTACAGCCAGTATGTAAAAGCCTGCACATCTTCCCATTTTGCCCTTAGGATGAAGAGACCTGGTTAACCGAAAAACTTAATCTTCTCAATTTAATTTAGAGTGATCAGGGAAGAAATTTAATTCACTTGCAGATGAAGCCTATTCTACCTAGAATTTTAGAGGCATAAGCCAATTGCTGTGATGGAAAGTTAATTTTTTGATTGATTACTTGTTTGAATAGGCACACCACTGCAGTTTGGAATGCTCCTACAAGCATTTAATACCATGACAAATGCAATGGAAATAAATGGGTGGGTAGACAGGAAGAAATGTGTTTTAAAAACTACAAATCACACCCTCCATTATTCTAGGATTTCAGAAGCAAGTGCCCTATGGTACTTGCACAGAAGAACAGTTTCACTATGTGTGGATAGGTATTCAAAATGTGCAACTTCATAAAGAAAAAAATGCCAGAGCTGTTTAAATACTGCATTTTGTTTGACACTAAACCGAGTGGGATGCAGAATGCATTTTCATTGTCAATACTTTAATCAAATAGCAACAATATTATAAATAATCAGGTGCATAATAATCACAAACGGATCAGAAGTGCTTGAAGAACTTTCCTGTGAACACCCCTTTGGGGTAATACAAAATAGGATTTTTATCAACAGCACTTGCACTTAGCACCCAACCTAAATCCTCTAGGAATCACCTGGAAAGACCAAAAGTACTTGTGCAATTTTAACAGGTGAGAACGTTACCCATAAGAAGGAATAAGAGAAAACTGACCCCACATGCAACCAGTGGGATGTAGCTGCAAGACCAGCAGCTCACTGGAGCAACTGCAGTGAACATTGTTGGGAACACTGTGGGTGGGCAATGTTTTACACATTCTAGGCACTGTAAACCTAATAATCCCTTCCTTTAAACAGACATGAAGAATTGTTGATTTTGTTTGACTGAACTAAGCACCACACATCCACGTTTTTTCCACACAGCAGCTCTACCAACACTGAAAAATAAGCTCTAGCAATTAGACAGCAGCAGTTAATGACCATGGCTATGAAGTGTCATGTGGCACTGAAAGCCCTTTAAAAAATTCATATCCCTCTACATTTTCACAGCTTATTTCAGCAGCTACAGATATAAAATCTTGTGATTTTGAGCAGCATATTTGTAAATTGGGCAGGCAACTCAGGGGTCAAAGGTCAAAAGCAGAAGGAGTGCTAATTTGCAAAGCTATTAATGGAAAGTGTTAAAATATGGTACAACAGCTTTGAAAGCCTTATTCAGCTACACCAAAGAAGACATTTGTAAACCCACATCCATCTGCTTAGGAGCTAAACTGTGGGAAGGGGGAGTGACCCCAGATAAGGTTGATCTGTTTTTCTCTCCTAGCCTCCCTCCACTTCCTGCTCATATTTGCTTTTGTACATTTGTTTTCAGAGCAGAAAAAGCTGAAGAGAAAGACCAAATGACAGGGAGCCTGGATAAGTTTTAACTTGTCAGAAGATTAATGGGATTTATTACATCCCTGACTCCTAAAAGAAGAAAACAGGCACAAAAACCACCAGGCAAACCAGAAAGAGGCAATCCCCTGGACCAGCTCCTCGTCACACAGAATCCTAAACTAAAACTAAACAAGACACTGGCAGAATACACCACCAAAAGTCTTAAATCTCATCAAGTATTGATTTTTTTATGTCATATTAAAGTAACAACTATTTTCATGACAGGCATATTTTAAGAATATGATTTAGCTCACTGATCCCAGTAACTGAAATAAAAAGCAGGAGCATCAAAAAGCCTACACATAAATTAAGAAAACTCTGCCATAAAATAAAATGTTTTTCCCCTAATTCTCCAAATTTTCTGTAATCTGTCTAAATATATTTTTGTCAATGATTTGTCAGCTACTCAACAATAAACAGACCCCATATGTGCTACTGATGAGAAGAGGAAAGATTCTCTCATTTACAACATTGTGGATTGCCTCCATGAATCTTGAAATAAGAGCCCTTCCTATTCCAATGCAATATTAACAAAAATATTTTGAAGCTAAACTAGCTGGAACTTGCTGGTGTATAAATAAGTGAAGTACAAGCTGCCTTGTCAGACACTGAGACTTCCCCTACAGTAAATCCTGCGAAGCAGAGGGAGTGATGCAAAGCACTGCTCCGAGTGCCCTCTGCTGTCTGCCACACTGCTCAGACTCCTGTGCACGTTTTCAAGTACTAAGATCAAGGTTTGCCATCCAGAAATCCACTCTAAAAACAAAAAAAATAAATCTGGTTCTACGAGCCATATTTTAAAGTTTGAAAAATAATTCTCCAGGACTGCAAAATTAAAATTTTAAAAATATACTTTTGCAAAAATGTTTGTGAACAATTCCTGGGTTTATTTTCCCCTTCTGTCAATCAACATTTTAAGACAACTGAATTCTCTCCAATAATAAAAACATGCAGAAACAGCATAACTTGCACATCCAAATGGAAGGCAACTTGCAGTCCAACAGTAAACTAAGCTTGAACTATTAAAGAGGATATGATTAAGTGTCAGATCACTGACACACATTTAGTCACCTCTGAATTTCCTACTACTGATGTAGCCCCTAAAAGTTAATAGATTTTGGGGAAATCAATGTAAAAGTTAGAATGAAAATTAATATTTTACGTAAATAACGTATATAATATCTTACCCATGCTTTGCAATTATTTCCCTCCTGATTTTAAATATGAAAATTTTGCTGCCATACTTTTAGCATTTAAGACAATTTTATACTGAGATATATAGACAGAAAGAATAAGACTATAATGTCAAAATTTGATAACACAGCTAGTATGCTTCCTTGCAAAACACGTGTTTTCTGAGCAACAACAAGCCAAAACTGATCTAAGTCTCTATGAAATTTTGTATTCTATAAATACCTTTCATTTATTTTCAGTTATTCTAATAACTCACACCATCTGGATTCTGTTTCATTGGATAAAATTCCAGATGGAAGAAGAAAAATCCCTTTAGCTGCACAACTTTTAAAAAAGCACTGTAACAATTACAAGGTAACACATCTGTAAAGACATTTTTGCTTTACGGAAACACGTGCAAGTATAATAAAAATTAAGTGAAAGGTTTATTAAAAAAACTTAGAGAAATATCGGTACATCTACTACACACTTTAAAAACAATACAATGCAAAAGAACTTCAAACATGGCTATAAAAATGGTGTACTCTTAATTTTATAACAGCTTATATAGAAAGTCAACTTAAATACTTATACTTACGAACTTTGTCTCTTTAAAACCTCATTGAATCCTGAGAAGCATAATTTATCATATTTCACTGCAAGATTTCTTAGCTCGGAAGACTACTCATTAAACCATATTCCTGTTTTCTGCTTGCTTTAGACAAACAAAACTTTATACTTACAGACACTTGACTATCAGTAAAAGTTTTCTCCATGTATAAATGGTTTAATAGCTCATTGTTAAGAAACAGTCCCTTCAACTTTATTATTACGCTCTTTCTGAACACATATTTACTTCTTCCAGAGTCCAGTGAAAAAATGAGGCTGCTCTGTCTGTTGCCCTATCAACACCTCTCCCATTCTCCTCCCTCCCCAGCACATTCCCCGCCCTCACTACTGGTTCTGTATCTTCTCATCAAAAGGAACAGGCAGCTTTCAAAATGGTGTTTAGGCAGGCCCTGCGTAACAATAAAGCTTCTGTAAAGACAACAGCCCTGCTGAGGAATCTGCTAATGTAAAATACATTCACTGAGGGCCTACAGGACTCTGTCGTAAAGGTCTGTCCAAACTTGTTCAAGCATTGAGTCAACACCACTTTCTCATCCAAAGAATTCCCTTTTTAATACATTCCCCTTTGATGAGCATATTACCTGAATGAACCGAGTCTCCAATCTCCACTAAAAATAATTAAAATATCATCTAAAAATACTTTTAAAAAATGCTGCTAAAACACGTAAGACTCACAGCAAACTTGTTGCAGTTTCTGGCATGTAGGTACGTGTCTCAGTGTGATTACAATCACACGTATGCAGATTGTGCAACCTATCTCATCCTACCACAACTCTCCGTGCTCTTGTGAGTAAGCAGAGCATTGGCATTTACGAGGATCATGTTCCAAGTGAAACATTACTCTCATAATTTTCAATACCACACCTACTCTCCAGACAGACCTGCAATATCTGTGCATTTTCAGAAAAAAAATGGGTTCTCTTTCTGCCCAAAAATAATCCTGAATCATCCTTCAGCAGTACCTTTGTCCAGAGGGAAGTTGCAGATGGGCTTTTTACTGTATATTTTAAGTTTTAGAAATACTAGTGAAATGTTTTAATTATTTAATAGTGAATAAAAAAAGGTAGTAAGTAAATAAAAAGCATTTAGCAAAAGTTCCAGCTGACTCCTTTTCCTTTCTTAAGTTTCACTGGGCAGATAAATGCATGAGGACAGTGAAAATTAGGTGGTACAAACTCCTACCAAAATCTCAGCAGTTTAAGCATGAGAGAGAATCAGAAACAATTTGCAGATGCTATCAATATGTGCTGGATGTATTCTGGATTATGCTCTAGAAACACCAATCCAGTTCTCTCAATAAAGCCTTATTCATTCCTTAACATCAACCAGGTCTCATCACAGAGCAAAAATCCCTACTTAGTTATTATTTTGTCATGTCAAAAGACACACCAGGTAACAGGAAGAGCAGCAAGGGAGGGCAGGGATGGAGAGGCACCAAACCAGTCAGGCAGTTCCTCATTCCCACTTGTTCCAGGAGCTGCCTGGACAATCTCAGCAGCAGCAGCAGCAGTTCTGGGCAGGGCAGTGGCCAGAGCCATCCCCCACAGCACTGCAGCACAAACAGGGAAGGTGCCCAGCACCAGCAGGTACTGCGGCCCTTCACAACAAGCTCACAGCAAGGGAAAGGCAGCACAGAGTCCTATTCCAAGAGGACACCACGGTCCCACAGCCAGGGGAAGGCACTGTCCACCCTCACATCTCTGCACACCATCAGTTCAGAACATGGGTTTATCAAACCCAGAATTATGTTTCCAGTAGTGGCCACACATGGAAGTCTACCAACAAGCAGCACAGGGCAACGTATCAGACATTTCCCTGATGACATTCTCCCAGACTGCAGGTATTTTTAGTTCAAGAGATTTCCTGAACCTGGTGTGGCTTGTCTCCTTAATAATCCCCAGTGGCTCTCTTTTCCAAATATCTGTCCACTTTCCCTCCAGGACATGCAAATTTCTTGCATCCACAGCACTCAGTGGTGAGGCATCCCACAGACCAACTCACCTCCCACATGGACAATTGTGTTCTCCTGTTTGTTTTGCTCCTGGCTCCAGCTATCTTTAATTAATGGTGTTGACTTCTTGTCCCAAAGGAGAGAGTGAGCAATCAATCCCAACTACTTTTCCTATGCCACCCATGATTTTCCACTCTTTCTTATACTTTTCTAAATCTTTTCTTCTTCTAATATATCAGAACATTTAAAATAAAGAGACCAGGTATGGAAAAACAAACCACAGTTGTATGCAAAGGAATCATCTATTCCTTCTGTAATAATCAGTAATACAGGATTTTGCTTCATTGCTGCTGTACTGAGCTGTTGTTTACACGCAACTCTCCCTTATAACTCAAAGACCTCACTTCTGAGAAGAAACAGTCTGCTGAGAAACATATATATCATTTGTTATATGAAGCTAGAGCTATTTTGCCTCATTTGTATTACTTTACATTTATCTGCATACATTTTCATCTGCCATTTTGTTGCCCAGTCATTCAGACTTATAAAAGAAGCCTAGACTCATCTTCAGAGACTGCTCTCATCCTTATTACCTGGAGTAACTTCAGCTCACTGCTCACCTTCTTGGGAGGAGCCTTAAAAGATGCCCTTGAATCAACAAATGTGATATAAGAAACTGCAGCAAGGATCAGCCTAAAGCAGCAAATAATTCTGCATTCCAGAATCAGTGCAGTAAATAGTAGCATTATTCTGCCTTAATGTCACATGCCTCAGACCCAGAAGAGGGAACAGTTTCCGTTCAAAGAGAGTAAACCACATTTCTGAAGAATGCTAGGCTAGAGAGAAAGACACCTCTGAGAGGTTGCCAACCTAACAAGAGCTCCATTTGTGTGAGCATTGACAGTTCTGTCACTACTCAAGGAAACCAGAACCAAAATAACAAAGTCAAAGCCAAATCTCAGTATCTTACATTGCTGAACTAAGGAATGCAACCCCTCTGTAGCCTTCAGGTGGTTACTTGAACTTGCTCATCCTGTCTGATCCTTGTAGTTCCACAAACTGCAGAGGTATTTACAGCCTGTGAATTCACCTGTGTCCCTTTAATCACATGTCCTAAGAATGGCAGTACTGGCTACTACAAGAAAATTAATTTATACAGAATACAAGTCTATCTCTAGTACTTGAAAGCACATCCTGTGTCTCTGGCTCTATGGCAGAAATAGGCTTGTGCTGGAGAGCCAAGATCTCTGTACTGTCTCAAGTGCCTTTGCACATATGGGCACCTAATTCCCTAAGGAATCCATCCTGGGCAACACTTTTGGTTTCTTCTCAAGCACCACAGCATGGGATGAGCACTGCTTTGATGAGCACTGCCCTTATGCACCTCACAAAAAAAGCAGAGATGAGATCCAGCTCTCAGCACATTCTTTGACTACTCTGCTTCTTACATGCAAATTTACATGGCAAATTTCTCCAGAATCTGAAGTAAAGAAAATAACCCAAAAGCAGGAGAAAACAGTGAACAGTAACATTACTGAAGGATGATCATTCTTCATTTCACCAACTGAAGTAACAGAAAATAAATCCCATTACTGTCAGTGTCTGGGGAAAAAAAAGCACAGTTTAACATTCTAGATTGTATGCAGAAATAAGTACCTCAAATTCACACTAGAGATGGTTGCACACAACTGTGTTGATCTGTTGACCAACCCACCTTTGTCAGATACTTTACAAAATAGCATCAGGAGCACAAGAACTTTCCATGAAAAAGTCTATAAATGTAAACTTAAGAGCAGATAGTGAAAATCTTTTCAAAATTATAATATAGTATAAAATACCAGCAAAAACCTAACAGTAATGCTAGAGCACAATCTGTGAAGAAAAATAAAATGTATACAGCTAGCATGATGTTTCCTTCTTCAAAGAGATATAAATAAACTACTTGATATGATCCCACATGCCAAAGTAAAAGCCTGAGGATGACCTTCTAGGGAAGGCTGGAGAGTCTGAAATTCTTAATAGAGCAGTCTAGAGAAGCAAATGTGAAACCAAATGATGCTGGACAGCATGGCAGTCCAGACAGTGCAATCCCCTGCCTGCCCCCCTGTCCTGGCAGCGTTCCACTTACCTGCACAGCTGGGTGGCCACTGTGCAGCCCAGCAGGTGAACAACTCCAGGCAGGACTGCTCTGCCCAGGGCCTGAACAAAGCAGAAGAATGCCTGGCACAAACCACTGGATGTTGTCAAAGCCTTGCTGATCAGCTCCATGAGCACATCAGAAATTCAAGGTAAAACCATCAAGGGCACTGTTTACAGCCAGACATCATGGTCAGCAGGAGGGTTTGAGCCAGTCTAGTGAGGGAGCCTGAAATCACTAGGCACAGCTCTCACTGCTCCAGAAGCTGACCCCTGGTGCAAAAGGAAAAGGGAAACAAGAACCTCATCTGTGGACACAGATACATGGAACTTCCAACACAGCAGCCTCAGGGGCTGCTCAGTCTTAGCACTCAGACCTCAGAATACCCACACACGAGACTGGATTAAACCTATTAAACCTTTAGGAACTCAGTAGCAGGATGCTAAAAATACAGTACTGCCTTTTACATACAAGAATGGAGATTTTCTCATGTGTGCTCTGCTGTTTCACAATTGGCCTTTCCTCCCTCTTTCATGAAAGCTGAAAGCAAAATTGCCAATTGGTTGGTTATACCTTAGATAAAAATTTGGACAAAATATTGCTAAAGATGCAGTTCTTAAAGGGGGTACACAGTAGAACATATTTTTAACTAAGAGGTAAAATCTAAGACAAGACTATACCTCCTTTTCAAATTTTGAACTCACTGTTAAAAGCTGAGAATGAAGAGGCCTCTTGATTTAAAACATGAATTTTTACTTGCCATAGCAGTGGCATTGTGGACATGGTGATGATCTAAGAACGTCAATAAAGCAATCTCTGCAGGGAGAGTTAATACTTTCTGTTAGATCATATGAGAGGGTGGGAAAAGTTTGGGGCATGTTTAGATCTTCTTGTCTGATTTTCCTAGGATACTAGTTGGTCTAATATAAGCTATTATCTCCCTGTGTAAGCTTTGTCTGATTATTTAAATCAGTCAAACAAAAACAGGTACCCACTTAAAAACTTCTTATTAAGTCAAATGAGCATTTAGGGGGAGTTTTGCCACCCACAGATGCCAAAGCTAATATCCAGCAGAGACATGTCATCCATTAGTATAAAACCTCATACCAAAGAGATGTGCTGTATGCTTTCAAATAGCAGATGAAATGCAGAAAAGAAGTTGATTCAGTAGAATTAACAAAACAGAAAAAAAATCAAGCATTATTATCTATAATAACACCTAATAATACTACATTATTAATGGTTATAATTAAGATGGAACATTCTAACAAAAGCCCTCACATTTATTTAAAAAAAAATGCATGATACATTCCAACTTTGAAAACATTACTAAACTCTAGAATTTTGATACAACAAATGTTGTTTATAATATACACTATAGATTTAAGCTTTCCAAAACAGGACGAGAACAAGAAGAAAAGCTGCAACAGCCATCTTTTATTGAGCTGATACTTAGTTCAAAGAATTAAATCATCTTTAATTTTAAAAATATCTCTGCATTAAATGATTATTTAACAATACTTACAGAATTTGACACTTGTTTCCCTAAGAGATTATGTCTCTCATTATACTACTCTGCCCTATTTTTAACCACAGAGAAATACAAAAAGTACAAGTACCAAAATTATTTCCAGGAAAAAACAGCTTTGAATGTTCCTCTTGGTGAGGAGGAACCTAAATTTTTTTACTTCAAGAAAATACTGCAAGGTTCCCCCATTTTTACAGACTTCAAGAAAAATTAAGATATTAGTGGCATGGGCTACAGTTGAAAGTGTTACCAAAACTGGTGATGAATAGAAGAATTACAATTACTGTGCTTAAGGTAAATTTTTATATAGGTAGTGTCCTACTGTTTGCAGTCTCACAGAGACACCTTTAACTTGTTTATAAATTTATAAACATCTTTTCCAGAACAGAATTGTGCAAGAGGATGAGAATAGTGGCATTTACCTACGGGGAAGAAAAGTGGAAAGAAAGACAGGATCATTCCCTCTCATTAAGCCAAATATTAAATAATCACAAGGTACTTTTAGCTTAAGTTACACCTTGAAAATATGAATCAGCAAATATGCTAAAAAGTAAAATTGGTGCAATCACAGAATGTTGACATGGATTTTAATGGACACTACTTCATAACAACAAATTATTCACATAGGAAAATGTATTGCTAGATAAAAGATAAATCTGTTCTTAACAAAACCAGGTTTCTTGTAATTTAATAAAAAAAAATCTAAATACATTTCTTGTGAAAACAACATAACTAGGGCATATACTAGACCTGCTTATTTTCTGAATTCAGACCTGCTGTGAACAAGCACAATTTCCACAGTTCAGAAATAAAATTGTGCATTTTCTGTTTTGTGAGACATCCTCCCTACCACAATTATAGCACAAATGCACCATTAATTTTGCACTCTCATCCATCTTGACCCCTGCATTTTTGAAAAAAAATCTTGTATACAGCTTCCATCAGTAAAAACGGCACCTAGATGTTAATCCTACAAACTTATCTGGTTTTCTCTATGTATAATACAGCTTCTGCAGGTAAGAGGAAAATATTCAAGGAGGGGCAACTGTACTATTAATTCTAATCTTACAAGAATTCTGTCTGTGCACATATACCCAGAATTAATCTAACAAGTTACAAGAAAAAGTGACACTTTCTCATGAAATCATGTTTTTATTTATTAAAATATCTATGAATATGCTATATTCTTGGACAGATATTTTTTAAAAATAAATAAATAACAAATTTCAAAGAAATCACGCCACCTTATGGCAGCAGTCAGCAACACTGACAGCTGCTGTTTCACACACTGCTCATACTTCAACAAAAAAAATCCAAATACAGCCTTTTTAGACCTGTAAGCAATGAGCAGTGTTCATCAAATGCCCATAAAAGAAACTCCATGGAACCTACTTACACTGCTCAATTTAGAAGATTAATTTGGATGCCAGCAGGAATCAAACCCACAAGCTCAGAGAAGCATACCAACTTCCAAATTTCATGTTTGGATTATTACCTTATCCATTCTGCTAAGATAACTGAAAAGAACAGAAAAACAAGCAAGTAGCCTATACAATACACTCATGGTCATTATTCCAAAGGTGGAGTCTCTAAGAATTTCCTGCTATTGTTATTTCCTCTTCCACCAACCCTAAATAGCCTGAAATAAACTAAACATGTACTAACAACATTATGTTCTACCACACATAGTGTAAGAGCACTCGGGACAAGTGCTGAAGCAGCAGCGTTGAAGTTTGAACCAAAATTAAAACACCCCAACATTATTTTATTTTGACATTCAAAACTTTTTAAATGCTCCTCTGGATTGCTCTTTCTCCTGGTGGCTGGGATATCTAGGATATCATTCTATTACAGCATGCAGGGCAAAAAAAAACTTTCAAAGTGAAAAGAAGTAGTTGGACAGAGAACAGTCCACACCCACACAGCTACATGTAGTAAGGACATTCATCCAAATACAGATTTGAATTCAGACCGTTCCTTTGTCCAGTTCATATTGTGACCTAGAATGAAAGTTTCCCCTTCCAAAGTAACTCAGTAATGATGAAAACATTGGGACACAGATTGACTCAATCCCTCCTGTTGGTGCCAGTCTGTTTACAGACACTAATGAATATTAACTAGGACATAATGAGGGGAAAAAGGGACTTTTTAGGCCATTAACTACCATATCTTTCTGAACTTAATGGAAAGTCCCAAGTGCCTGTTTGAATGAATATTTATGCAATGTGAAACAGCTCCAACAACAGAAATTAAATTTTATTTTTGATGTTTAAAACACTCAAAAAATTAGATGTGCAAAAAGCCTTTATGAAATTTCAGTCTCTAAGACTGTGGAAAGAACCATGTTTTTCCTGTTGCATGTGAATTACTAGCACCAGATTCTTTGGTATTCTGAGATAATTCACTCTCACTGCAACCAAAAATTCTCTCAAAACTGGATATATATAACAGCAAACTTTTTCAATTTAGAAGAATCACCATCCTCTGATTAAGAAAGATGTAGCTAGATGGTTCCCAAACCCCTTTATCCAGAAGTTTATGTTGTGTTTAAGTTATGCAGTTACTGTATTAAAGTTATAAGTGCAAAGAAATTACGTATTTTCTATAATTAGAAAAAAAGCAAGACACTTAAAAGCTTCAGAGAATATAGATAGCTATGAAAAACAGAAAAATAGAAAACCATCTGAGAAATAAGTAATTACAGTTCCTACCTGCATTCGCTAAGCATGCCAGAAGCTCCTCCATATATATATTCTGCTCCCTAAACATCCACTGCACTGAGCTCCCTTCTCCTTTAGCTCAGAGTCTGTGAAATGCTGTTCTTCCTACATTTCCCCACAGCAGAAAACTCAGAGTGTCTCCTTCTTCCCTCCTCCCATCCCAAATGCTTTATAAACACCTCCTTCCCATTTGGAGGGCTCAGTGTGCCACACTCCCTCCTTGCTGAATCGGAGCAGTACGCATTGCATGGCTCTTGTGCCAAGAGCTCTGCACAGATTTTTGTTTCTCCCCAGTCACCAGACTTGCTCCAAATAAGCATGGTAAAGGGCTAAGGGAAGAATCTCTGCATTCACCTTCACATCACTGTGGGTCAGGTTTTCCTGAGGAGGCACACTAGGAGTGAAGATATAATGAGGCCATATTCCTACAGTAGAACAGGAGGATGGCTTTTCATTCCTTGTTTCCTCCAAAGCCAATATGGTTTTGAAAGCCAGACATCAGCTGATGCTAAACTAGATGCAAAATAGCATAATATTACAGTTAAAAGGAGCCAAAATCACCAAGTTGATTAGGAATTCCCTTTTCTCAACTGCTGTCAAAATTCATCAGCTGAACAAAAAACAGAATATGATGAACATTTGATTTTTCTATATATCATGATACATTCATTTCTGAGACATTATTAACATTTTGATCAGCAAAAGTGTGTTGTTTGAAGTCACACAGGACCAACTGTGATATGAAAACTAAAGTCAGGATTCCTCATAGAAAGAATGGCCCCAATGTAACCTATTAAAGAAATATTGAAAAATACAGGTTGATACCTGAAATCTCTATTCCCCTCATAAAAATGTCATATGATAGTAAATAACTTTACTACACTAATACATTACTAACTTTCTTTCAGCAATTATCAGCATTATCCACTATAAATTCTCTAAGATTCACTTCTAAATTTTAAGTGAAAGTTAATTACCTCGAGGTCATCCAGAGAGCGAGTAATGCTAAATCGCTTAGATCTTCCAAATGATCTTCGAGCAGAAGAACGTGGAGGAGGAGCCTGATTTAATCCCATGGAATGTCCAAATTTTGCACCCTAAACAAAACAGAAAATACATATTAATTTATTTCTGTAATTTTAGTACATTGCTGATCATAGTGAGATCTGAATTTTAAGGAAATGTAACAGGACCACAATTTCAAAACAAGTTGGTCATTTGCCATGCCCCTGTAAAATCACATATTAAAATTCATTAAAGTTGACTTTTCCAGTCTCAAGACAAATATCTTAAACATTCAGCATTAATTTACTGTATTAACATGAGTGATCAGTTAGGTTGCTAAAATGCACATGATACATGTCACTTATAAAAGCAAGATGATGCTGGCTCTTTCCTGTCTTGACTAAAAACCATTTAACTACAAAATGTTTGCGTTTTCTATAGGAAATTACCATCCCAGAAATCATCTCACCCAGCTTCTCTTGAAACATTTCCCCACATTTTTAAAAGTCTTACTTTCACTACTCTTTTTTTAAAGCCTTGCTACTGCAAAGTCCAACTTTTGAAATCACACAGTACAAAATTGCAGGAACTTTTGTTCTGCGGAAAATAACTCCCTCACTTGGATGTTCCATTACTAGAATTAGTGCTGCAGTAATTAAATCTGTTTTCTCTTGTGCCCATAATCATACTCTTTCTCCCTAAAAAGTTACCAGATGTCTGTTAAGCTACTCAGCATATACATATCAAGTTTATTCCAAATGGCAAAGTGTAAGCTTGAACCTAAAATTAGGCACAGTCGGTGACTGGTGCTAAGCAGATGTACATAAACTCACTACATTACAAAACCTTGTGATTATGTGCCTGAAATTTTGCATTCCTTTCACTGTAACATTCAATGTCAGGAAAATTCTTCCCTGTCTACTGATGCTTTTTTGCTTTAGAAAATAAAAGACTTTAAATCAGAACAAATTCCCCTCTGTTTCATGTCAGCAACTTTCTTCATTGTAAGCTTAAAAATATATTTATTAGTACTTTTATAATTGCTCATTTGGTAGATTTGTAATATTTATTAAATTTTCTTTTTGTGTTCATTTCCTCCTTTGGGCAAGTTTCTGTGCTCCGAGTTCTGAAACATTTTGGTCTCCCTTTGATCACTCATTGGAAAGTCTGCACACATCACGTTAATCAAAAGAACAAGCACAAATTTCACATCCTCATGCCAACAACCACTCATACAAAGCAGAGAAGAGCAACCAGAATATTGTACAGCCTCAGAGATGTCTGCCTGTTTGCTAATTCCCATGGAGACAACACTGTTCTGCAGCAACTGGGCTCTGGAGATCACCAGTGCTCTCAACAGATTTCTGTTTACAAGCTCCAAGAATTGTCAACACAAAACAGGAATCTGGATGCAAAGTAGGCAGCAGCGTTCATCCCCTCACCAGGCTTGAGTTCAACTTCATTCAGTATAAAAAGTGATCCCTTTTTCTATGAAATCTCTTTCCCTCCCAATTTTCTATTTACTAAGGGTTTAGTTTGTTGTTTTTTTGGTTTTTTTTTATTGGCTGAGAAGTAAATTGAGCAGGTTCTGCCACAGCAACCTGGAAATCTAGTAGCTGGATCTTAGCTTCCAAAGTTTTAAGAGAGCATTTACAAGTGCAGTATAAACAAGCTAGGATGGCTTTTGCTAAATGATCAAATAAATGTGAAGAGAGGAAAATTGCTCTCTGTAAACGTTGACAAGCAACACCCAGTGGAATGAGGATGGTTCCTGTCTTTTTGAGCATCTTTTTGAGCAACTTTTAAAATCATCTCTTTATCCAGGCAAGTACTGCTGAGGTGGTTCCCACCTGCCTCATCCCTTACAGCCACAGCAGCCTTTCCTGCATGGATGGAAAGCTTACACCTAATCTGTGCCACACAGGGAACTTCACCTCAACCCCTGACTAAACTCAGCTGTATCCATTACTGTTGCTGCACAGCAGACCAAAACATCAACAAGGCTCCTTCTGTATGAATTTTTCTGTTAGAACAACATGAATATACATGTACATCTACTTGATTTCACCACTAGTCAAGTATGACCACTAGTTCTGTGATTTTTAATTTTTTTTTCATTTTTAATCTGAGAATTAGTGATAATGCTATCAGACTACTAACAACTCAGCAAATTAATGGCATCATTAATTGGTACTTTGAAACTAATGAAACAGTTACACGGTATGGATGCTTAATGGTCTTTGATGTGTTTCTTAAAAGTAGATGGATGCCCTGAGAGAACTTCAGCTTTCATTGAAAATAAAAGGGTGAAAGGAAAAAAATGAAAAAACTATTAATAGCAGACATAGCTTTTCAGAATAACAAATACATTTTCACTATTCATTCTATTTCATCCCCAAAAAAGAATATAAATTGTTCAGTATTTATTTAAATAGTAGAGACTGCCATATATGATGCTGGGAGATTAAGACAAGCACCTAGAGAACATACACTCAACAAATTTTTGAAACAGTAACATTACAAATTGAAGGAAGAGGAACCAACTGCCTAAAGACAAATCTAACTAGATTCCACTGAGAAGCAGATTCTAGATAAGATTAATTATCACCAGATGCCCCATTTTGGAAATAGATGCTGCTTACCTATTTGTGGTCAGAAGCATAACAAAGAGAAAGAGGGAGAGCAGACAAAAACAACTTGTAAAGTGTGTGGTATTAGAAAAGAGAAAGTAAATTAGTATCCAATCAAAGTTTATATTTGTGGGTTTTTATATTTTTATGCAAAACTGACTATTGAGCCTTGGGTGGAACAGTAAAGATAAGAACAGGTTAAGAAAAAAAAGACCCTGGGAATAAAACAATGCTAAGCAATGACTGCAAAATAGAAAAATGCACTGAGCTAACCATTTCCCCAATCCATCTGGATAACAACTGCAATTAAGAAAATATTTTCAACTGACAAAAAACTCTTCCTTGCTCTGAAAAATCAAATCAATCATCTAGGAAATTAAGGAGGGCATTACTAAAAAACCCAAAAAGACTGCAATTCACAAGTATTTAATTTCCTGGGACGTCGCCCTTTTCATCCTTTCTTGACTCTATTCCAGACCTTCAGACTATGAAGGCAGACCTCCTTCTCCAGATCAATTAAAAAAATGGCTGTGCATACACACATGCACACAAAGAAGGAAAGAATCACGTATCTTAAGCAAACAGCATCATTGTGGCAAATGTTTTTCATGGGACTCTGAAGAGCTGGAAGTAAAAGCATCCATGACTTGAACAGAAAACAGCCACTGAAACTAGAATGTACTAATCAGCATGGCTAAAGAAATCCACAGTATTTGAGCACAGAGAGATTGTTAGTGCAAGGACTGATATTAATGTCATTTCTGCAGTCTCTTAGACATAAAGAAATCTTTGTACTTCTAAAGCATTTATCACACTATTAAACAGATATTAAAAATCACTAAATTATCCACAAACATTTCAGAACAATAAATGTATGACTACAAAAATGGCCAGCTGGGAACAACCTGGTCCAGTGGAAGGTGTCCCTGCCCATGGCAGGGGGCTTGGAACAAGATGATCCAACCCAAACCACTCTATGAAAAATCTGCTGTCACATTCTCTGTTAGCTGCCAAGCTAAAACACTAACATTTGCTGCATGAACATTAGGCTCTAGGGTTGTTTGGGGTTTTTTTTTAAAATCCAGATTGCCTATAAGCCCCAGAACTGTTTATTATCCTACCTTAAAGATTCTCTTCCAAAACCAGTGTTGCTAAATCTATGAAACTTTAAAAATATCTAAATAGTCAAGAAAATGTAAGAAATTCTATCAGAGAACAGAATTAGAAACTGAAGTCCACCTGACATTTTACTAAGTGCCTTCACCTTAGAACTTTTAGGAATCCAGAAGCCAACCAAAAAGCACAGAAATTTGTGAAAAGGAATTGATCTGTGAAAAGCATGTGCTACAGCAATACGTCCTCTCCTATTTGCAATGCAGATACTTGCCACCCTGCTACTACTATCTATCATGGTGAAAGTATAAAAGAACATATCTCTAAAAGCCTTTATCCTGTTATGATTTGGCAGATGGAGAGGAAAAACAACAAAGGATTAAAGGAATTAAAGGACTGATGCTCTAAAAAAATCCATTCCTTTTTCTACTCTTATAAAAAGTAAAATTAGCATGGATTGAAAAACCAGTAAAATGTATAATCACAAGAGTATAAACAATTAATGGGGTCTGTGTCCTTTATTTTTTAATAAATTACTAGATTACCCTTTTTTAGGCAAACAGGAAATGGCAAGTGCAAATATGACAAGAAGAGCACTGAAAACAGGTCACCAGGGGAGGACTGATATAGCAGCATTTTGTGAAGTGTCCAAGTGAGAATGGTTTCTGTCTGAGAACAAAAATGGTGTACAAGAAAAGTACAAATGAAAAAGCAGAAAACATTGTACTTAATTATCAGCAAGGCAGAGGGAAAGAAGGATGTGACTCATGTGAGATTGCAAACAGAAAGAAAAAAAGGTTCCAATCTAAGATGATTTGTACAACTCTAATTATTTAAAGATAGAATGAAAAAATTATGGACTCTTAAAAGTATTTTTAACTGATAAACAAGTTAGGCAGCAGTTCCATATAAGATTTTTGGCAGCTGTGGCTGCTTAAGGGTTTTGCATGCACCTCTGACCACTCCTGCAAGTTCACAAATGGCAGCAGGCTGTGCCCTCATCTCTACTAACAGTAAACTAGAGTTTACAAAATGAAATAATCCTGTTTCTGAGGCAGATCCACAGTCATGCCAGCACAACTCGTGATATTCACTGCCAACTCTGGCCTGAGCACCACAGGAACTCTTTTAAGCTGGAACTTCCAAAGAAATGCAACGTGAAACTATGACAGCCAATATGTGACTGTAACCTGGAGCCTGAGCGCACAGAAGAGAGTCGGTGAAACTTGATCAATTATTCAGAACACAAAGAAACCAAACCCCTTCAGAAAACATCTTCAATTAGCTTCAAGGAATTCCCAACTATAGCACAAGCTGTACCGTGCTCCTTCATATTCCAGAAAATGCACTCATCCAGTATTATAACTTTGTAACAAATATGCAACAACCTGAAATTTCCATTTTGTGCTAAACAGTCTTTGTGCCTCTCTGCAGTTATTGTTTGGATATCACTAATAGATTTCCCCTCCTCTGGTACCAGTTCTAAAGCTGAAGGTGCAGGAAGGGGTTAGCAAGGAAGAACACAGGCAGCTACTGGAGTACAAGAGACCCGGGAAGGGGGAAATTTTTGTTAGGAGCTCTGGCATCCCTGACAACAAAAAAATACAGTGAGCTGGCAGCAGGAATCCAGAAAGGGGAGAAAAGGAGAAAGAAAAACTGTGAGGCTTTAGGCCAGCTTCCAGCAAATTTACAACTTTTCATGGAAAACACATTATAGTTTGCGATCTTGAGAGGAAACTAAATTTAAGTTTAGGAAACTAAAAGGGACTGAATCTGTTGGGACAGAGGTTTTGCCTGCTCTATGGAAGAGCAGCAAGAAGGAAAGGTAAAATATAAGGCAAGCTAATCAAAAAATGTGTAAAAAGCACTGACAAGCCTGATCATCTACATTTATAGAACTATGCTTTCAAAACTGTTTTACAACAAAAATTAATCTCACAAGATTTGAGCAAAATAGCTATAAAAGTTTAAATGTTTGACTAAAAAAAGCAGAAGAAAGTAATGAAATGTGATCAACAAAGTTCTAGAAGCTCTAAGACAAAAACATCATTACCAGTGTGCACTAATTTTCATAGAAAACGATTTTCCTTCTGTTCAGGTGGAACAAGTACACTACCCTATGTCCTGGCCATTTAAGAGAATACAAAAGGATCATGCCCATGCTAGAATGGTCACTCAGAATTGCTTGCCTCAATTTAAGGAGCTCAACTAATTAAGGAACTCAACAGAATTTGGTATGTTCTATGTGCCACAAAACTTAATCATACTAACTACAAAATCACCAAATTTTAATTTGTCCTATTTCCAGCTCTTGAAGCTTTTAAAAACTCCCACTGTTTTTAGGTTTGATTCTGTGACTTTATGTGGTGAAGTGCATAACAGTTTGGAGCCCAGATACACTGACTATATAATTTGAAACTTCTATGGATATTCAAAATGTACTGAATTTAATCCTGGCTGTTGAGCTCCTCAGCAGAAGGGTCAGTCTGGATGGGCAGTTCAGCTTTAAAAAGAATAAAGGTTTAAGACTTCAGAAAGAAAGATCCTGATTTAGAGCTTTCTGAAAAGGGATGGGAAACAGGGATGCCACAGTAATGGCAACAAAGCACACAAAATTTCAAAAAATAGTGAAAGGATCACAGAAAAAAAAAAAAAAAGCAGCTGATGCAAATATTATTCTGTCATCAATATTAGTCTCAAATCCTGATCTGGACTGTGTGGCTTTGTGCTCCTCTCTTGTCCACTCCCACCCTCAGCATCCACTGTCCTGACTGAGTGTCCCTCTGGAGCAGAGCAGGTCCTGACCCCCCTTTGCCCCTCATCCCACCTGCCAGCACCACATGCCCCCCACCCAAAACTGACAGTGAAACTCACAGTTCCTGTAAAAGGAGGGTCTGGGAACAGGAGAGACTGAAATATGGGATATGTTGGGTAAGGACTTCTTGTGTTCTGAGAGAGATAAAGGAATCTTTATCTCTCAGGGTGGACCCCTCCCCTGGGCTGTCCCAGGAAGCAGCAAGTGCTGGGTACAGGCGTCTGTGTTAACAGAGAGAGCTCCAGGTGTGTCTGTACTGACAGAGCACAGGGCTCCAGGTGTGTCTGCGCTGACAGAGAGGGCTCCAGGTGTGTCTGTATTGACAGAGCACAGGGCTCCAGATGTGTCTGTGCTGACAAAGAGGGCTCCAGGAGTGTCTGCATTGACAGAGCACAGGGCTCCAGGTGTGTCTGTGCTGACAAAGAGGGCTCCAGGTGTGTCTGTGCTGACAGAGAGGGCTCCAGATGTGTCTGTGCTGACAGAGAGGGCTCCAGATGTGTCTGTGCTGACAAAGAGGGCTCCAGGTGTGTCTGTGCTCACAGAGAGAGCTCCAGGTGTGTCTGTGCTGACAGAGAGAGCTCCAGGTGTGTCTGTATTGACAGAGCACAGGGCTCCAGGTGTGTCTGTGCTGACAGAGAGGGCTCCAGGTGTGTCTGTGCTGACAGAGAGAGCTCCAGGTGTGCCTGTGCTCACAGAGAGAGCTCCAGGTGTGTCTGTATTGACAGAGCACAGGGCTCCAGGTGTGTCTGTGCTGACAGAGAGGGCTCCAGGTGTGCCTGTGCTCACAGAGAGGGCTCCAGGTGTGTCTGTGCTCACAGAGAGGGCTCCAGGTGTGTCTGTGCTCACAGAGAGGGCTCCAGGTGTGCCTGTGCTCACAGAGAGGGCTCCAGGTGTGCCTGTGCTCACAGAGAGGGCTCCAGGTGTGTCTGTGCTCACAGAGAGGGCTCCAGGTGTGCCTGTGCTCACAGAGAGGGCTCCAGGTGTGCCTATGCTCACAGAGAGGGCTCCAGGTGTGCCTGTGCTCACAGAGCACAGGGCTCCAGGAATGGAGCCAGAATGTGGACAAAGCCAGAACAAAGGGACACCCTTCACGCTGCCCTGCACTTGTGTCACCATCACGGAGGGACAGCACCTCACAAAACCCAGTTAGATGACAGAGGGTTAACTGAAAAAGATCTATCATCATTCAAACTTTAGTGTCAGCTTTTCTGCAGGCTTTAATTACACTCTAATTCTCTTTTCTTTTTTAGGTTGGGGTACACCAGGATGACAAAGAATTCAAATGCTACATTCACTCGTGCTGATCAACAGATTTGATGACTTTTAAGAATTCTTCTTTACTGATCAGATTATAATGACACATTTCACTCCCTTCTAACCATTACAGTGGCATTTTAAATGCCAGTTTGGCCCGTGATGCAATGAAGAATGCTGCAAAATTTCATATAAGATCTATATGGATTCCAGGAAGACACAGAAAAGAGACTGTCCTGACATGAACATCCAAGTAAATGAAATTTAATGCTTTCTCTCCTGTACTGAAGATATTAGGCATAAAACACTGACCCATCTACACTTCAGTACCATCCTAATCCCTTTTCAAGCAAAACAAACAAACAAACAAACAAACAAAACGCAAAAAAACCAAAACACCAAGAAATAAGCCCTATGAATACATTGTCTGTCCACACATTTTTAAAACTGCTTATAACTCTGGAAACCCATCTCAAAAATAAAATTACAGCAACCAATTATATTACAATTATGAAAAAACTTTTGGAAAAGATAAGACTAAGCTGACTTCTGATTGGAAAGTAAGGGATTGGTGATTAACGTTTAAAACAAAAATAATATCGCTAAGAGAAAGTAGAAAGAAAGATTGGTAGTATTTCTCAGGGCAAATATTAGCAGGTATGAAATGAAACTATACAGAAAATACAATTATGTGGTGTTTTCTTTCCACACTAATTAAACTGCAGAATATGTAAGTCAAGTGATATCATGAATGCCAAAAGTACAAGTTCACATAAGTTTTAGCAATTCCATATTTATTTTTGTTAATTAAAGATCTTTTTTCCATTTGGCCCTATTACTTGTCCAGTGAAAAACTGGTATTTTACAACTCCTTTTCTCCTCTAAATCTTCTCAACTGCAAGAACTCAGATCTTTCTTAGTACAGGCAATAACCTTTTAATCTCCCATCTCAAAGATTTTATGTTTAAAACATAAAGATTAAGCCATTTTTCATTATTTCAATTCATATTCTGCTAAATTTTTTTCCACACCATTTTCTTTCCAGTACACAAACTTGAAATGAGGACATTTCACAAAAGTCAGCATCACTCTACAGACATTTACTGTCCAGATTTTATCTCATTTTTTTTTTCAAAGAAACACAGCCAGCATTATTTGGGCTTTTTATACACTTTGAAGATCCTAGAACCATTTTTAAAATAATTTTAGAAGATTACAATTCATATGAAAAGGCTGCATGAAATTACGAAATATTTAATTGCTTTTCATTTTCTCTAAGCAAAAATCAGAGAACCTATTTCCTATACATGCCCCTTTGCAGATTAATTCACATTAGCACATTCTCAGCTCTAGCTTGGTGTTTGGGATTTTTCTTGAGTTCTCTTTAAGGTATGTAGGAAGATATCAGATCAAAGCCTATAAATCCGAAAGTTAACATTAAATTGTACTGCATAAGAATAGCAATCCAGCTGCCATTAATTCTGCTTTAAAAACAGCTGTGGTGGAACAATTTAAGCTAGTGAGCAAACAGAATTCTAAAGGAAAGAGAAAAAAACATGTAATTATACAACAAAAAAAACAAATATGGGAACCACAAAGCTTTGCCAACATTGTCTCTGCATCTAAAATATCTGCTTTGCAGTTAGCTCACCATCCAGTTACCAACAGTAAAAAACTGCAATTCTTGGATCTGAAGCAAATTACAGATCTTCACAATCAAAAAAAATTAATTTTTAACTTGGACAGCATATCTTTTTCAGTAACATTTGCTTTGGAAACAAAGACAACTCTAAAGTAGTTACAGTTAAACTTCTGAACAAAACAGATGAATAAAAAGTTGCCCATGGACTAGATTAGCAGGGAAAGATGCCTTAGTGAACCCCATAGTACTGCTTGCCTATCTTCTCTCTTCTCCTTTTTTCAATATTTTCAGGAGCTGAAATTATGAAGATTGCCAAGCAGTTGATATATTTTATTGTTAAAAAATACACATTTGTAATACTATCGTCCAGTGAGTCTCATGAAATAAGATTTTGTATTTTGTCTTCTTCTAAGATCTACAAATAGGATCCAACTACAAATTCACACTTTTCATCAGCACAAACAATAATGTGATCAAGACAGAAGTATAATAAGTGTGAAACAGTAAAGGATTTCTAAAAGCCAATACCCAAAATGTAAAAAAGCTTTTTAATTACATTTCAATAGATTTGACATATTCAGTTGGAATAAACCTAGGACCTGCTAGTTATTAGGCTCAGGTTGTAAAATCTATTTTGATCTTCAATGTTATACTCACTGCCACACTATTAAAACAGACTTTCCCTTTTTAAAAAGAGAATGGTGAGAGGTCAATGCCTAGGGTTCTGTCCTTATGGAGAGAGAACTCAAAGACTAAACTGTTATGAAGCTTTCCAGTGGAAAAGGGAGTATTTTCCCAGTAAAACTTAATTTAAAACAGTAATGGGTAGACATATTTTTGGCCAGGCACTAGCCTGAAAACAGAGAGTGAGGGTTGAACAAAATCAAATGTATTTATATTAATTTAGTCTAGAGGGAAAGGAATGCTTCCCTGTCCAGCAATTTCTCAAGTCCCCTGCCAATTCTAACATCCCCTGATGTTTTCATATTGCTTATGGTGGTTTTCACTTGCATCATCCAAAAACCATGCACAGGAGCAAGTAGGTAAGTGATTGGAACTTAGTAGGTGCTAAAGAAGGTGGAAAGAGCAATGCAACAGCAAAGGCAGAGCAGTGCAACTGGCATTGCAAACAAAAAAAGCAGGGATTATTCCATTCCCACAGAAACTACAACCAGGCTGTTCATGTTGGTCTCACAGACCTCACTGGACCATACCCGACCCCTACCCAGCATCAATCTTAGAGCAGTTTAGAAGTTCATTGTCACCAGAAACCTTCCTTAGCTGTTCTCAGACTGAAAGGCACCTTGCCTTCCATGATTTGCCTTTTCAGTAAACTTCAGCAACACCAGCAGGCGTCTCCCTGCTTGTTTTCATCTACGACCTACAGACTACATGGATGCCACCAAAAAATACTCATTCGAATACTGATTGTCTCATTTCTTCAATAGAAATTCTCATTGTCTCATTTCTTCAAGAGAAATCTGTTCACGTGACACTTTCAGGAAACACCAGAAACGTGAAGTTCAGTACACATGAGAGGTGCACAGGGCCAGAGATTTCTTCTGGTAGGTCTCAGTCAAAAGAGGTAGACTTGAACCAAAATCTTCCTGGTTTAGTTCTCCTCTTGCCATGCACAGAAACCTTTTTAAAAGGTTTTAGAAAAGAATGAAAAATACAGTAATTGTGAAAATATGTGTTCAGTAATTTGGGAATAATTCATAATTACAGCATTTTAAAGAAAACAAGAAACCTCATGGTATCCACTAACAACAAAATTAGGCAGTTTTAACTATTTTCTATGATTCACACTTATATTGAATTTTAAAATGCCTCATAGCAGCATAAAGAAAATTAATATTTTAAAAGTGGGTTTGCCGATTATCACAAAATTAATCACAATTCTAGTCTGTGAGCTGAAAACATCATCACTAAATGGAAAGCAAAGCTCAAAGACTGTGTTTACTTGCTTGTAACCTGAGGTCTGAAATGCCATATCTATTCCTACTGACAAGAAGTACTTCCCAGGCTCAGTTCTGAAGGTGCAATTTTAAATAGATATGTTCACTTACACTTTCTCACATCTGCTCTTGCGTGCTGTATAATTCACAAATGTTTTGTAAGTGCAGCTATAAAATCTGGAAGTAGTTTATGCCCATCTTACCCCCCACTAGCATTGCACAGTACAGCATATTTTTCGGAATTACACGCTGTGATCATCCCTGTTTATCTGCACAGCAGCTCTGCTAGAGCAGAATTGCATCCAGGAACTCATGTGTGATGAAAATTCCAAGGAAGACAGTGTTTCATATGGAAGCACAGAGTCCATCACAAGAATCTCTACCTTTGGTAACCTTTTCTCCCTCTGGTGGTTTCTACATTCCCACCCATAGGATGTTTTACCTTCGGTATTGATGTAAAAGACAAAAGCAATTAAAGTGCTGTTCTGCCAAATGAAGACTTAGACTCAGCCACCAAGTTGTAAAAATATGAATGTAATCCTATGTGGCCACTTTATGCATTTTATTTTGTGACTGGAATGAGTCTGAGCAAGCTGTGTAAAATAAGTCCTTACCACTTAAAAAGGTCACAGGAAGCTGAGAACATGTCATTTAGAACACAGGAACTAACTCATTTGGAATGGGCAGTTTTACCTCGTCCCTTCACACAAAATAATAATAAAGTCTGACTTTCTCTCTTATGAAAATGAACTAGGGCTCTAAGCTGCAAATACAGATTTTCCCTATTTCTGCAGCACCTGAAGCACAGAGGTATGATCATCAGTAGAGACAGCCCCTGATTATTTACATGAAAGATTTAAGATGAGAACATTGTACAACTTCATCTCTGTGAATTACTCCAAATAATCTTTATGAGCTTTTCTCATCAGTTTCAACAGCGTTCAATAACACTGAAAAATGAAATTAAAATGCAAAAGAGGGTCTGTAGTTTTAATGAAGAGATTAAATACTAAAGTCATGTAGGAACATTTTAAATGTGTCTTGCAAACAAATTTGTCATTAATTAAAGAACAGAATGCCTATTTTATTATCAGATAGACTTAAAAGGGAAGATTGACATCTTAGTGTTGGTTTATGATGATCTGAATGATACAGTAGGTGAAATATGAATACTCTTTAGCCACATGTGGAGCATCTTTCATCTCAAAGTGCAAAATTTTCTATAAGATTTTAATTAGTATAATATCGACTATGAAATAAGGGTTTCTGAAAAATATCTAATCCATATTACTGTCATGGACAACACTGCAGACACAATCTTATTACAGAGACTCTGAAGGAATTTCAGCAGCATCCAATGCAGCACCTGGGACCAACATCCACCATGCACCTGCACCAGGTGCTGCACATAAAGAGGCCTTTTCCTTGGTCCATCAGCAAAGACTTCAGGGCAGCAGACAGAATTGAGTCTTAAATGGTTTGGCTGGGCAATGTTTACAAATGTGGCGTTTCTCTTTAGCTTTTGAAAGTGTGAATCACCTTGCATTTAAGAACATTTGAAATTTAATTTTATTGTGGCTCTGGAAAACATTGCTGCCTGTAGCAGTGTTTACCTTAACAATACACTAGTGTATAACTATTATACCTACTAGTTTATTTCTTTTTATTTTCAGCACAAAAAGCATGCAATAGAACATACACAGAAGTTGCTTGCTTTACAGCAGAAAAAGCAATAAAAAATATTTACTCTTTCCATATCAAACCCAAAATGCTCTTAAGTTCTGCAACCTAATCCCCAGAAAGGTTTTGTTTCTAACAGTATAAAACAACTAATGAACATCTTCTGTCATCCACTTGATCAGCAGTTGTATATTTTTAATCAGGTGAGAAAAACCACATTTTTTTTCAAAACAGATTTGGATAGCATAATGGGCATCTGAAACAATAATGCAAGTAATGTATGATTGTAAAAACTTTCACATACATTTTTTGTATGCTTTTTGTGCTGTAAATAAAAACAAACTGGTATATAAAATAGTTATACACTGGTGTATTGTTAAGGTGAACACTAATATAAGCCTGGAATGACAAAGCTTCCTGAAGGCTAATTTGGAGTATAAGACTCTGTCTTTCCCTGGAGTCAACAAACATTTCAGATACAAAAGTGCTACTGATCCTTTCAGTATCAGAACAATGCCCTCCACTTTACCAGAATTCCAGTTATCAACACCAGACTCCCCTGAGATTAGCTCCCTCAATAGCAAAATGTGTGTGTCACAAAGGGTATGTAATCATCCTGAATACTCTTCCCACACCTTTTTTCTGTTTTATAAGTCTCCTTGTTTTGTCTAATAAGAGGCAAAACAAGAAGAAACGGTAATTTGGAATAAAATTTGAATTACAGGCTTGCTGGCAGAATGTTAGATTTGTGACCTACCACTACCAGGTTTTTATGTCAGTTTTTAATGCTACTTGTACTGAGAGGTTTGCTGGAGTGAAGTTTGTAATAAAACAGTCTTATTCAGTTAAAAGTGTATAACCCAGGTTTTTGACTAATGATTAAATTATAAAAATAGATGACACTAAAATAACATTTGCAAGCCAGCCTTATACAAAAAGGAACCAGACCAAAGAGGCAGACCGTTTCCATTCTTTTGCAGCTGAAGGTCAGAAGAAGCTGAAGCTGCTAAAATGTCATGCCTCCTTTTCATTTCAGTGCCACTGAAACATTTGGAAACAATGAAGGGACAAGAAGAAAAGTGAGAAAGCCCTAACAGACAACACTTCCAGCAGAAGTACAATTCCAGAGCTGCACTCAATTAAAGAGGAATATGAAACGCCTCTGCAGACGAGAGCAGAATGTATTCTTTTCTTCATCTGAAATTTTGTAAATTATATAATACACCTTTAAATTTTAATATGCAAACATTACTGTGTAAAAGTACCATAGGCAGATGGGTTTGGGTATGGGGGTTTTTGATACTGTTAAGAACCAACGTCAGCATGTTCTTACCTTTTTATCTTCTTTAGATTTCCTGATACTGTGCGGAGGGCCAAATTTGTTCTGAATGCAGAACACCTTCTTGGACCATTCACTTTTGTGAGATTTTAGCTGTGGCTGACCAAAGCTGCCATCGACCCTGTATCTGTCAGCTGGAATCTTACTCATTGGGGGGGGAAGGGTCCCACAGTTCACACTGGACCAGCCGTCCGTGGAGTCGGTGTAGGACTCCTGGTCGCTGGCATTTCCATGCTGCCACTCCTGCAGAACGTGCACAGGCAGCCACCTCTGATTGCCCAGGCCTGCAGCGTTCTTCTTGGATGGGGGTACTGAATTTCGGGAGGAAACCAATGGAACTTCAATACGAGCAGAAGGGCTCAAGTGTTTGCTCATATTTTGGGACTTATCATTCTGAATTACTTCTAAAGGGATGTTTCCCTCCTGCTCATGACAGAAGCCATTCCAATGGGAAGCAGGCTGATTTTGTCCCCTTCCTACTGGATTCTCCCATATGCTGCTAGGAATGTGTTTACTTGGATTGGTCCCTAAATCAACCACCAGAACTCTATTATTCTTTTCTTCTTGGTTGAAATTTCCAATTCCGCTATCACTGTTACTGCTGGTACTGTTATTCTGATGAGCATCTGCATCGCCGTCGAGGAAAGCCCTCGCACGCATTCCCTCTATCAGCTCCCCCATATCCCTATACAGGACAGAAATAAACTGCAGGACAGGTAGAGACGATGTGGGAAACTCCAGACAGCCATTTGTATCTGGATCCGCTGTACATTCCAGTCCAAAACGTCTTGCTATACCCTGGTGAATTTTATGATGAAATAGTTCAGGATCCACCATAAAAACATGGCAAGATGTCCTCAGGACCCCTTCGTCTTCCTGAGCCAAACTTGCATCATCATTTGTCTGCATTGTAACTAGTCCAAAGAATCTTCTATCATCCGGGCAAACAGCACTGAATGCCAGTTTTTCTGCAGGATATTCTGCCACAACACCTGATTTGTCACTGCAGAGCTGAATACAGTCATGCATTATCTTCATCATCACCAGGGAGTGGATTTTCTGCTCTGCCCGCAGACGTCTCATGCACCCACGAATGGCCTGCAAACTCTCCGTTTCCAAATTTGCAGTTGTTGAAGGAAGTTCAATGGAGCCTAAGTAACCTACAATCATGGCGACATTCAAAATGCTTGCATCTAACCCAAAGTCTTCTGCACTCTCCAGTCCAATTCTAAAAACTGAATCATCATGCAGAACTTTGGCTATTTCTTCCTTTGACAGTAGGTTTGGATTGCTTACACTTTCATTGCCAGTTTCAAATTTCATAGCAGCAGAAACTGAAAATGATCTTTGTTTTGGTGCAGAATTATCTGAGTTACCAGCACAAAGAGCAGGATTCTCAAAGATCATGTTGAAAATGCCACCAGACTGCATTTCTTCAACAACTTTCTCTGCTCTGTTTATACCCAGAGCTTTAGAGTCAGGTTTGGGTTTCAGCCACCCCTTCCCATCATAAAAACCAACTTCTTCATCGCTTGAACATGAATCCATATGACTCATCCCTTCAGCAATGACCATGTGCAGGACTCCAGAACATTTCCCTATAAGTTTCACTACATCTTCATGCGAGGCTTTTTTCACATTGATTTCATTAACTGCAAATATCTGATCTCCTGCTTTAAGTCCAACATAATCTGCAGGGCTTCCTTTCATCACACAACTAAGAACACAAGGAGCTTGTCCAGAAAGGGTAAAGCCATAACCTGCTCTTCCTCGAGCAACTTCCACGCTTCTTATCCGTGGAGGAGCGTGCATGTTGAGCCGACGTTTGACCGTTTCTCCTGGTCTGTACATTTTGGATTTTTTTTTTCCTAAAATAGGAAAATTTTTATTTAGTCCAGTTTTTTTGTCATGTTTCAAGAGTATCACTCCATCTGATGAAGATCTAAATAAAGAAAGAAAGGACATTTTAATTCTCATCATATTTCAGGTTTTTTAGCAGCAAGTATTCCTTTTACTGTTGAGAAAAAACTGCTAGTGAACTCTACCAAAAACTATTGCCAGAGAATTAACAAAACACTCAGAACAGTTTGAAAAGAACAGGTACCACAGTGTTCATTTTAGTGATAAGAAATGAGTTGCAAATGTAAATAAAGTGGCTGCCCAAGATGACAACATGACAGAAGAGAACAGGATCAAAGTCTTTTGATGTACAGTCAGTGTTTTTTAAACTAAACATGTTATGTCGTCCCCGACTCCCCCACATTGACTACTATTCAGTTACCTTCTGGCTTACTGCACCATTATACTACCACTGCATTTTACAGCATAGACAAAATCCTTATTTAAGCTCATACATCCTTTCCCAGCCAAACAAAAATGAGAGCTCATGCTCATCTGCTCAGCCATACCTCACCCCCTTTACACAGTGTACAGAAACAGGTACCACATGTATCATGTAAAAGAGATTAATTACCCCTAGAGTTGCCTGTGTCTCTCCACTGACTGTAAAGGCAGCTTAAAATAAGTATCTCACTTCAACTTCCTTACACACATCTCACTTACATATGCAACGACAAGTGGGTATTCAGACCAAAGGGATCCAAGATCAGATTTACTGTTACACTCATCAATTAATCTACTCAAAACAATTTTTCAGATAGCTAACAGTGTAAAAATGCATTTCAGACCATCATTCCAACATCCATGTGTTTTAGTCTAGCTTAAACATTCAAAAAAAAAGAAGAAAAAAAGGAGTGAAAAAGACACATGCTGCCAGTATTAATCTAGACATGACTCCACAATTAACATATAACAGCTTTGTATGAAGAGCAAGAAGTAGAATATTTCACTACATTTTGGTGTCAGCACTGAAGTCTGGATGTCTTGTTCTAACGATACTTGGGCAAATTCCATTGTTTTAGAGAGGTTTCTCCCACTAAGGAGGTTAAA
Source organism: Motacilla alba alba (assembly GCF_015832195.1). Taxonomy (NCBI): domain Eukaryota; kingdom Metazoa; phylum Chordata; class Aves; order Passeriformes; family Motacillidae; genus Motacilla; species Motacilla alba. The sequence continues at coordinate 9,337,145 of NC_052019.1, read as the reverse complement.
ATGCATGAAAATGACTAATACAAACAAGAGAAATGACAACTTGTTCAACTTTTGAAACTATCCCCTTGTTGCACTATATGAACCCTCACTTCCGTAGGTCTGGAGGATGACTGACAGAAAAACCCATGGGACTACAGCTACATAAAACTGCAATAAACTCCATCTGAGCAAGTGAGAACTAATCTGACAGTAATTACTCTGAGTTGGTGCACAGGCTTATTCTTAACTCAGTCACATTGTAACATACTTAAAGTGTATAAGGTACTTGAAAGCAAGTATCTTGCATATGTGGGCAAAATGCAGGCAACATTTCAGATAAATACATTCACATAAAGATAAAAATATACATACACTCAGAGACAAAACATTTCTTTATCATATCTAAAGTGCTAAATTAGTGGTGTCCCACTCACTACTTGCATGGACAAAAATGACCAAGAAATCCTACCAACACTGCTCTCAGCTACAGAAACAATAAAAAAAAACCATACTCAGAATGTGATTAAATCCACAGCACACTGCTTCCACAGTATTTCTGCCTGGGTTAGAACAAACAAGGCAATTACTTCAGAAGTTTTACCAATTAAAAACCAAACCAAAACTAAAATACAATTTAGAATGATAGTCTTAATTACTTATCTACATACGAGCTCCTTGATTACCAAATTTAAGAAAACACTACTGTTTCTCAAATATTCTGCTAGATATTCAGCTGAAGGATGTGAGTCCCACAGGACCCTTCCAAACCCAAAATAGGACAGATTTCAAGACACCAGAAGAGATCCACTTGGCCTTACTTTTTGGGGTTTAGTTTTGGGGGGATTTTTTTAACAAAGGGACATCAGGTTTTTATGTCTCCACGGTGCAGCTGTGAGTGTTCAGTGTAGAATGATTTTTGCAAATTGTTTTAATATAGCAATTATCCAGCTTCATTAATGATACTTTTCCTGTAATTTGAGACAAAAAAACCCCTACCTTGGCTTTAAGAAGTAATGAAAATTCACACTTAACCTTTAAATGGAAATCAAAACAAAAGTAGTGCTTTGCAAACATTTAACCAAACTTAACCAAACTTAACTCCTACACTGGTGTAAGAAAGTCCCATCAACTGGCACCCTGTCGCATATTTTAAATGTTGTTTGACCCTTTCCTGATGGAGCTAAACTTGGGAATCAAGAGGTCACTGTGCATTCAGGTATCTCTAATTAGTTCTAGTAATTTTTGAGAATAAGCATTAAATATTTCAAGGTATAGTTCTCAAAAAAAAAAAAAATAGAACTATCAAATACCCAACAGTAAATAAAAACCTTCTATCTAGGAGCATGAATACATACATGTTCTAATTTGCCTTATAGTGAATATTTCTGTTTTCAGCTGTCTGGAGAATAGCCTAATGTGACCCCTGGGTACCCTCTGAATCTGTGCTATTAACCTGGTTACCATAAAGCCCAATAGTATCTGGCACCTAAAACTGTGCTACTAGCTTGCAAGAGCAAAGGAAACGATTAAGAGACTATGAAATTATAAATAATCTCCTTTTAAAAATATAATAAAAAACAGTTGTTACTAAAAAACTTGAGATTCAATATATAATGTTGAAGTGGCTGCTAAGAAAAACAGTTTTTTTACAGCTATCTCTCTAATCTATAAAAAAAATATCCTAAATTGTCAGTATGAAAAACACACAATGAAAATGTAGTTAGGCTGCTCTTGGGAAGAGGCAAACTCCGATGTTTTCTTACATCACAACTCTGCATTTGCTAAGAGAGGTTTTCCTTTTAACTCTGTTCACAAGTCAATTCATCCATTTTCCTGTCTAAACTATGACCCTTACACATCAAGCATTTATTGTAGATGATAAGCACTGACAATGAAATGACCTGACAACTATAAAAACAAAACAGCAGGCTGCTAACATGTTACTTTCCTCTAATACTGATGTTCCAGAGGTATGAAGACTTTCAGCTGTTAATATATTTGTGAAATTTTGTAGATGTAAAGTTAGGAACTAATTCAACATTAAAGGTTTTTGCTATTAATTTGTCTATACACTAAAAAACCCAAAGCAAAAAGTACCAACCAAAGAAAAACTGTATTACTTCACTAGATGACCTTTTCCTTCTCTCAGTAACTGAATATTACTGCGCAATTTTTTATACTAATTACATCTAGGACAAACAACAGCTCATTAATCTTATCTAGGAAACTTCAAGACAAAGGACAAATATATCTCTTCTGCAAGAACCCTCAGCATCCAAGTACGTTTTACTGCAATAATGGCATGACAGGCAAATAGAAAAAATATGAAAATAAAGTTTCCCCTAAGCAGTGATTAGTTGATTGTCAAACTGTTAACAGACTAGTTCAAAACTAAATTATCAGTTTATCTAATTGCTAACTTTTCTCCTCATTTCTTTGCAGACTTGAAACCTCAAACTGAAGAGATAAGGCACAGAAGTGGCACAAACTTCCACGGTTCCAAAGCAATCATGTCTGAATATCCTTTTCCTATAATATCCAGTGAAACAAAAACACCAATTCACTTGCACTGATATAAAGCTTTGCAGCTTTATAACTACAAAATATTTCACAGAACATTTCAGGCAAAACCACCTAATATGTTCACATTAAGAGTTGTTAGAGTTTGTGAAATAACATAATTTGTCCATACACATCAGCTTTGACACAGAACTGCAGAACAAAACAAAACATTCAAGATTTCTGCCAGCACACATTCTGGTCTACCATTTGAATCAATTATTTGTGGGGCATAAAACACCAAAAATACCAGTTACAGTTGAACTGTACTGTATCCCACAAACACTGCATTTCTGCATGAAATGCTTTTACATATCCACGCTAGCTTTTCATGTCATTTTCAAACCCTCTGCTCCAAAGAAAATAACATGTATTTGCTTACTTTCAAGGGAGAGAGGTGGTTTGTTTCCTGCTTCTGCTCTTGTTATCCCATAGCAACAAAGCGAACAGAAACAGGAGGCACACTCCTGCTGCAGCCCATGTGAAACTGTAACTGAGCAGCTACAGAGGGCAGCGGGGGAGCCCCTGCAGATCAGGAGTACACCACTGACCACCACTACCTGCCAAAAAGCCTCTGGAAATGAGCTGGTACTCAGCACTACAGGATCTATGTTAATGTGCAGAGACACTGTCTGGCTTCATTCTGTCTGGCTTTATTTTGTTTTTCAGTAGTGGGACTGTAAGACAATAAAGTATGCAAAGTGGCAGTGCACAGAGGAGAGAGACTGTTCCCTCATCCCTCACACAGGTCTTGAAGTAATGCAAAAGACTCTTCAGCATGGGTGCCAGTTGTTGAGGCAGAACTGATGCCAAGTCCCTACAAAGCTCAAATGAAGCTGTCACATTTGAATTCCACTAACTATTCAAATGTGGTACATGTTTATAGACAAGTTACACAAGAAATGTAACAGCACAACCTGTAGAAGACAGCTACCAGTTGTTTGAGAACTTGGGCAGGACAATGTTTTAATAAAAATAAATCTCACCAACGTTTCACAATTGGCCAGACAGACCATTATGTTTCCTTTAGGTGTTCCTAGCGTGATCATTCAAAAAATACTGACTGTAGTTAGCAACAGCAGGCTAAAAAGTAGTTGCAAATAAAAACTCTTCTCCCACTGCAGACAGTGTACGAAGTGTAAGGAACACAAACAGGACATTTGCTGTTCTGCCTGACAAGACTCATGTGAGTAAGGACACAGCTTCCTAAAGCTATTGTACAGTCATGTACCTACAATTCCGACTGATTTATCTGCTGTATTTCAGAAGGTGGAAAGGTTTTGTTCGCAGTTAAGACATTTTTTCCCCCCTGCTCTTCTTGCAAATTCGTTCCAGAACTGCTGGGACGCCGCGCAGAGGGGCGGCTCTTGGGGCGGCAGCAGCGACACCCAGGCGGGAGGGCTCTGGAACGGCCGGGAGGGCTCTGGGACGGCCGGGAGGGCTCTGGGACGGCCGGGAGGGCTCGGGGCGCGCTGAGGGGCAGCGGGGGCCCGGCGGGCTCGCTGCAGCTCTGCACACCCGCTCGCACAGCCCCGCCGCCGCTGCCCCGCTGCCGGGGAGGCTCCCGGCTCTGCCCTCGGCGGGTGCGTGAGGGGCCATCCCGCGGGCACCGGGGGCGACCCCAGGGGGCGGCGGGTCCGGGGCTGGAGCAGCGCCCTGCGGGGTTACCCATTAACTGCCCGGCTCCCGGGGCAGCCGCTTCCCGGGGGGTGGAGCTGCGGGGAGGGGAGAAGCGGCACCTGAGCCCGCAGGGAAGATTTGAAAAATCAAGCGGTAAAAGACGGGAGGGCACAGAGCGCCCGCGACCCCCCCGCGGGCGGACCCGCCGCCCGCTCCGCGCTGCGCGCCGGGGGTCGCGGGCAGCGCCGCAGCCTGAGGGGCGCGCACAGGGGCGGCCGGGGCTCCCGTCTGCCCCCTGCCTCCCCTCGGCCCCCGTCTTCCCCTCCCCTCCCCCCTCGTCCCCCCTCCCGCCGTCCATCTGCCGTCCCCGCTCCTCCCGCCGCATCCCAGCGGGGTCCCGGGCCGGGCGCTCGGTGTCGAGGGGGATGGGAGAGCCGGGCGGGCTGCGGTGGGCGCTGCCCCGCTCGGACCCACTCACCTCTGTCCCCCGGGACTCCGGCTACTCCGCCGAGGCAGCGGCTGTCCCGGTCACCGGGGAGACGGCGCCGGGCTCGGCCGCACGGCGCGGCGGCGACTGGCTGCCCGGCGCTGTCAGTCACCGCGCTCGCCCGGCGGGGTGGCGGTCGGGTTCCCGGACAGAGAAAGGGGAGAGACAATACCCCGCGCCGGAGGACTACAGCTCCCGGCGTGCCATGCGAGAGGCCCGCTCGCTCCGGCCGTGGGGAGCTGGCCGCGCGGGGCATGACGGGGCGCGTAGTTCGCCGGTCTCTCCCAGCCGCCTCGCCTCGCCCTGGGCTCCGGCGGGGCGGGCAGTGCGCAGGCGCGGGCTGGCGGCGGCCGTTCGAACGGGCCGGGAGCCGGGCTCGGCTCGGGCTCGCAGCGCGGGCGCGGCGGGTCCGGGACACGGAGCGCAGCCCGGGCTCCGCACCGTGCCAGGGGAGGGGAGGGACTGACAGCCCGCCGCTCGGAGCGGAGGTGGGGCGGCGAGCCGCCTCAGACAGGTGTGCCGCGCCTTTGAAGGCCGGGAACGAAGCGAGACAGCTCGGGGTGAAGGGACGGGCGGGAGGGAGCAGCGGGCACTGCCCTCACCCGGAGCCTGAGGCGGGACGGCGGCACCGGCAGGTAACTAACGCCTCAGGGGCAAAGGTGTGTGCCGAGGGGAGTTTCACCGCCCGGGTGCAGCTGGGCACAGGCACCCAGTGCTCAAAATACACCGGGGACAGCTCTTCACTTCAAAAGGGCAACACTGGTAGCCCTTATTTTAAACAGGAGAAATAGGAAGAGGGGGGAAAAAGTTAACATCAGTTAAGAAATTCTTAAGGAATATAAGAGTCAGAGAAAGGGAAGAATTAACCAAATCTTTTTGACTTTCCTACAGAACCTGAAAGGATTTTGTGATCTTAGCAGAAGAATGTCATCTTTAATTGTTAACATGTACTTACAGAAATCCTTTGTATGTGGGGTATTTAATTTTATTTCTCTATGCACAGGAAACCTAACACTGAACCAACCATGCACAAGTTGAAGGAGAATTCTTACCTTCTTCTGGGGTTTTGTTGAGATTTTTCCCCAGTCTCCAGAGCCGGATATCTATCCCACAACTCACTGATGCTGTCATCTCTGTAAGATAACATCTAAATTGTAATACTGTGGCGTAATGGTTTAACTTCAGTAATTTGTCTAATTCTTATCCAGACTAGGAAATTGTTTCTTAATAATTCCTTCCTGAGCTGAAACGCTTACAGGATACCAGAGTCTTCAGGAAGAACAAAAACACAGGGCAAAGGAAAAAGCTCTTTGGAAAAACAGAGGATCCTGCTCCTCTACTCTGGCCTTCACCTTCCCATTCTGCTGGTTTTTTCCTTTGTCAATCCATCCCAAGGAGGTTCCTACCAATCTGAGACATTTCAGATTGACCTAGATCCCTGTTTTGTTATTTCTCTTATCCAGTTTTATGGGGAAAAGCTTCTGGAAAGAAAAAATAACCAAATAAAATAAGCATTATGTCTTTTTCTCATCCTCACAGAAGACATCATGGCAGATTAGTGCAACAGATTTCTGAACTTCTTCAGATGTACTGTGTCTCAGTAATATTGAGTCCTAAGAGAGGCTGAAAATTGAGTGGTTGATTTTAAACCTCACAGTTGATTCTTTCAGGTGAGGTACAGTAATTTTAAAAAATACTCCAGTGATTAAAGTTTGCCCAAAGAAGCTATAATTCTTTATCCTTTTGACTGGGAGGATATCCCAGGTAAAGAATTGTGTTCCACAAATCAAAGGTGTTGGTTTGGGTTGCCATCCCTTAACAGCACAACTATTTTCAGCTTCCACATGACATTGTCAAGACTTTATATCTTTTGCCACTGCCTCTGCTGCTGTGTTACCCCAACAGATCTAGGACTGGCTTGCACAACCTCCTTGCCTATAGAATGGAAAATTGATCAATGTATTTCAGTCTGACCTTGTAAACAGCTGCAACTGAAGAAAATCTCTTGGAAAGTGACAAGTAAAGTGGAACTGTGAGTATCCCACAGAGGTAACTGCAGGTCTCCCGCTGCATCTTTATGGAGTTAATACACAGGAATTATGTTTTATTTTGCTAAAAAGTGCCATCAGCATCTGCTAACCATAAACTAATTACTCCATGGCAGTGTCAGATTACCCCTTCCAAATATACTGAACCTGTTGTATTTGTGATAGTCAACAGGATTCCTTGCACTCTGTAATAGCACAGAAGCATCTCATTAGTCTGGCTTCACAGAAGGCTATTTTGTACTACAGCAGAATTTCCTATTTAAGTCATGCTCAGGAAGGAAGAAGTGAGAACTGAGGACTGACATGCCCACAGGTGTGCTCACACACCCTACTTGCAGTCAGAAAAATCCAACTCGTCCAGAAGGAATGTAGTGCTTTGCTTCAGTGCTTTTGGAAATGGTGATTAATGGCCCCTCAAAAATCCACACAAGGTCTCAGCTGTAACTTAGTGTTTTCACCACTGTTGGAGACAATAAAGGAAGAAGGAGTGTGAAACAAAGTGATAAGGATTTGGGGCTGGAAAAGCCTTGGCTTATGTGGCTAAGTAGCTTAATGTTGGGCATACAGACATCTCAATCACCCCAAGGGTGGCTGTCACCAAACAGCTTGTCAGGCTTCATCTGGAGAGATTTACAATGCATCCTGTATTGGAGTGTGATTATTGCTGTCACAAACACCAGATGAGAAGTCAGAAAATAAACATAGTCCAGCATCTGACACAAAGTCTGTGGTTTTAATTACCATTGTTTAATTACCTTAGGTAAAAGAATGGAAGTGTTGGTTGTTCCAAAAAGGTTTTGAGACATACAGAAAAATCCTCACATAAATATCACTTTTAATGTTTTAAACCTGTTTAAAATAATAAAGTTGTACATGATTGTCAGTGTCAAATGCTTGTTCAGTTTACAAACAGATTCCAACTTTCCTAGCTTGATTTTGTTCTGAACAGCAGGGAAGACTGTGTGTCATATACAGTGTAGTTAGCTTGTGTTATACCAGTTAATACATAGCTGGGAGCAAAATCATTGTTAAAGAACTTATTTTTTTAATTCCAGAAGCAAAGATCATGTTTTGTACATTAAGAACTGTATGAACACACAGCCATCAGGATCTACCTTGGTTTACTAGTTCATCTAATATTTAGGTATACTTTTCCCTTTATTTTGAACATAGTCTTCTAGCTGGTATGAGGCACTCCTGGCAGTGGGAAATGGAAGAGAAATATTTTTGTATAAATGCATTTTGATTTGGATGATGGTGTTTCCCATCCACGCATGCTAATATACAAAAACCTTTACAAGGAGCTGTGAAGTAGTAGAAATAAAGGGGGATGGATACTGATCCTGTTGAATCTTGACTGCCCGATAGAGGACATATCCTCCCAAATCCTACTTAGGGTTAAAAGGATTGATCCTTGTAATTGTCTCCTTACCTACTATGATACTTAATTAAACATTAAAATACAGTTAAATGGATTTTGTGCGGAAAGGTTCTTTTGTGCATTTAAATATGTGAATGGTGCCACTTGCAAAAATTGAAGGGTTCAAATGGTAAAGTGTCTGGAACATTTTTGTGTGTGAAAAAAGGCACAGCCAGGCCCTGGTCCTGACTGCGCCTTTGGAAAGCACCACAATATAAATATAATTTTTTTATATCCTAAGAAAATTAATTCCTCTACAATAGAATAGGCTGTATTTATTTTCCCAAATTCACTAATAGAGTTCAAATGAAACATTTTGCTGTAGTCAAAAACTGAAAGCACAGAGTAGTGCTCACTGGTGTCAATTTTTCTTTCCTTAAGTACAGATACATGTTGTTAAGGGTGATGTCATGTTAAACCTGCAGTGCTGATGAACAACCCTAATATATAGAACTAAAATATCTGCTAAAATATCTACTTCAAGGACACGAGCATATTTATGCACTTGTGTCAAGAACTGGAAACCCAAGAACTGAGTTTGGTCTTATTTGTCATCAGTCAAAGCACAGAAATTTCTACCCCACTATTTCTTGTGGATACCCAAATTTCCTCAGTTCCTGATAAATGCCTTGCGGAGCCTAAATGAGTGTAAATTTTTTTTTTATTTCATATTGTGTCATGGACATCTTCTAATATTGTTAAAATACATACACCAAAATGAAAAAAAAATAATTCTGGTGTATTTCTTTCCCTTTTTTTTTTTCTCTAAAGGGATTGTTGGTTTTGTTTGTTTATTTGATCTTTAAGCCTTGAAGCTTTAATTTTCTAATTCAAAATTGCCTGACTAAATAACCTGGGCTTTGTGGCTCCATTAAGGTTGTGTCTCCTGTCCAGTTGGGCTGATTTGAGTGTCTTCAGTTCCATTGGGCTTAAAAATGTGTATCATCCAGCAGCTAAATTTACATGTTCTGAAGAAGTACTATGTATTTTTGGTTCTGTAAGGGAAAGGGATATCTCAGGGAGTTATTCCTCATGTCTCCAAGTACCATGCGAAAAAAGTCATTATTGTCTTATTCTGTAATACTCACAGAGCAAGCAAGCTCTATCCTTGCATCTAAACAGCAAGCTAAATTGGGATCATGCATGATACCCTCCAGTGTTCTGCTCCTGTCTCCCTCTTTTTCCCTCTTTTTCCCTCTTTGAAGCCATTTCCAGTGTGACTGGCAGGTTCATGCACCATGCAAGGGTGACACATCAGGACTCTGCTGGCTGAGGTATCACTAAGCACATGTCCCAAGTGATGAGGTACAAATGCCAGTCCAAAAATGCCCCTCATATCCCTAAACCTCAGGAAAAACATGCTGGGAGTTCTCCATATTGACATATGACTACAGGAAAAGAAACTGAGGGAAAATAAGAGCTTGAGGCACTGCAGAGGCGACATGAGTAATAGAGAAATCAACTTTCCTCTTTAACATAATTCCTCTGATAAAAGACCCTGGCTACAGGACAGACTGTGCAGCATTAAAGTGAGGAGGAGGGATCCTCTACTCTAAGCAGTTAACCCAAGAGTCATTTTACCTTGCTCTAGTCAGTATGTGGCAAAGTCAAGTCCAAGGATTTTTCCATTTCTTCATCCAAGCTTTTTAGCTCCTAACTTTGGAGAGGACAGGAAGTCCTTTTGGATCATGTTCAGTCTGTCTTTATGATACCTGTCAGAGACATAGCTCTGCTTGAGGTTATCTCTTCTGAAGTTCAGCTGACAAGGCGTGGCATGACTGCAGGGACATTTAGGTCCACCTTGGCAAAGCAGGTTTTGGTACAAACAGCAGCCATTCCTAATAAACACAGAATGACAGGATTCTGCCCTGGCTCTCAAATCTGCTTCAGCTCAGGCTGACTTCATCTTCTCCCACCTCATAACTAGATTCTGAATGGCTTTTAAATGAAATTAGAAGATACTTGCTCACTCCAGGTAAAATCCATCATGATTAATAGTATAACTTCAGCAATTAAAACTCATATAAAATGCACTGAGATACACTTACCTAAAAGAGAATAATTTTTTTGTACGCCACCAAAACTTTGGTTTCATCTAAGAATAGACTTCCAGTTATTCTAAATGTCCTTCTGAAATGAAAGTTCATTTGTTCAAGAGTAATTTTGGCCCTGACAGCGTGTATGGAATTCTTCTGAGTACCTTCACCATTGCTTCTTAAGTTCTCTCAGAACTAGGTTAAGGTCTTGCCTCCTATTAAAATTTCAGTTCCATGGTAAAAGTTGAATGTTGATGGATTATTTATTTCAACCCGTGGCAGCCTACTACCTCTTTCACCTTATTAGGAATACAACATCTATGGTGACTTGCATGAACCAGGTGACCCAGGCAGTTCTGGTGAAGTCCTGGTGATTATGGCTGGTCTTCCATAAGCATTTCCACATTCTTTCCTTGATAACTGGCATCCCCCAAGTTATTGCCTAGCATAACATTCTAATTTCATCTGAAATAGAAAATTAGCCGATGCTTTTTTTCATAAGATAAATTTTTCTTAATAGTGGACTTACACCACATACCTTACACATCAAAAGTATTTCCTTTTCATCTGGAGTGAGCGAGACAAGATCAGAAGAATTTGCTGTGTCTCCAGCTAAGAGATTCAGAGGCACAGCTGTAGCTGGTTCCTGGTGTCTCAGCACAGGGCTGTCAGCTGAAGGTGCTGGTACCCTTCTGCAAGCAAACCACGATGCCTGTAGGATGTTGCATGGAGTTCGTTGCATGAATGAACACATACAGACAATCTCACAGAAGGAAAGTCTGCTTAAGAATAAAGTTCTTCAGTGTACAGTATGCCTTTTTTAACCAGCTTCCTAAAATAAGCCCATGGATTGTTCTCATGAGAATGCACAAACCAAATCACAAGAACTTCTTGGCAGCAAGGAGACACAAAACAAGTGCATCATTTCTGGTATAATCTGTATTATGCCATTTCAACTGTGGTGAAACTCAGTCTCATTTTTTACTGAATGTTAACTGATGTGAATGAGCTCTAAATATGCTTAAATCATTGACTAGATGAGCTGTAGATTTAAACCCTATGTGGACAGTTAGTTTTTTTAAAGATTTAACACTGGTATATTTCATTTAGTGAAGTTGTAAGTTAAGTTAAAAAGGAAAGATAGAAAATCTTATTCATATAAGTTTAAAGAAAGCACAGGCATTATAGTTAACATAAGTTAATGTGGGCAAGGTTTTATGCATTCATAAAAGAGATTGCATTTGATCTGATTATATTGAATTAAAGATAAATTATAGTTAAACCTCTAGGGAGAAGAATGAGGATCATGGAGAGTCTTTAAAGTAATTTTAATTAATTTTCTAACTATGTTTACTTTGCAGTTCATAGAAAATTGATATTCCTATAGCTTGCCTCAGTGAAACAAGCCTTCCTCAAGCTGTGATAAGTGCTTCTCAACATTTCAGTCTGTTGGAAATCTTATACCTTTAAATGGTATGCACCAATTCATTTTTTTCCTTCCAATGCATAGCAATCCAGAGCTTACCCCTAAGGTATCAACATGCAGTCAAGCAATTTAGCTCTGAGCTCAGCTGGGACAGATTCCCTGGGAGGCTTCCATGGAAGATGAAGGAACTTGTGAGGGCTGTCAGTTTTTCAAGGACACTCTCCTGGAAGCACAAAAACAGTTCATGCTCTCTAAGAGTAAGGAAAGCAGGTGGAGCAAGAGACTCCCTTGGCTTAAATGCAAGCTTTTGTGTCTGCTCAAAACCAAAAGAGAAGCGTACCAGAGATGGAAAACCCATGGAGAACTACAAGGGCATTGCCAGGGTGAGCAGATGCAGTTAGAAAAGCAAAAGCTCAGCTCAATTGAAATTGGCTAGAGGTCAAAAACACAAGAAAGGGTTCTTCAGGTCAATGAACAACAAACAGAAAGGAATACTGTCCCACTGTTCAGCAGCAGAGGTGAACTGGTCACCCATAATGCTGAAAACACAGAGTTTCCCAACACATTCTTCACCTCTGTCTTCACCTTGGGACACAGGTCCTGGGATCAAAAATCCAGGTTCATAGAAACACCAACAGAAACACCGAAATAACTGTCAGTGAAAGAAGAGCTTGGCTGTGAACTATCACAGGAGCCTGACCCCTACAAATTGATGGGTCCTGATGTTACACATCCAAGGGTTTTAACAGAGCTGGCTGATGTCATTCCAAGCTCTCCATAATCTTGGAGAAGTTGTGGATATCAGGGGACATCCCAGAAGACTGGAAGAAGGCTAATGTCAGCCCATCTACAAGAATGGCTTAAAGGAGGATCCAGGAAATTACAGGCCTGTCAGTTTTACTCCACTCCCTGGGAAAGTTAGGGAACAAATTCTCCTGGAGGCTCTCACAAGTCAAATGAAGCACATGATTGGGAAAAGCCAGCAGGGATTCACCAAAGGCAAGTCATGCTTGACAAACCCGATCACCTGACAACACAATGCTCTGCTCAGTTGATGTGGGGTGAGCAATGGACATTGTCTCCAAGGCTTTCAATATGTTTTCCCAGAGACTCCTCCTAAAGTACTGGATGCATTAGGATCTAGACGGCTGGTCCATGCAGTGGATGGGGAACTGGCTAGCCAGACACAGCCAGAGGGTGGTGGTAAATAACTCCTTTTCAAACTGGCAGCCTGTGACAAGTGGGGTCCCCCAGGGATCGATATTGGGCCCACATCTGTTTAATATCTTCATAAGTGATCTGGATGGGATCCAGTGGATCCTGATGAAGTTTGCTGATAATACCAAGCTGAGGGGGAAAGTGAACACTTTGGGAGGGAGAGCCACCCTACAGGAAGACCTGGATAGGCTGGAAGAGTGGGCTGCCAAGAACTTTATCAAGTTCACAGAATTCACACAATGACTATGTTGGAAGAGACCTTAAAGATCATCAAGTCCAACCCATGCCCTAACACCTCAACTAAACCATGGCATCAAGTGCCATATCCAGTCTGTTTTTAAACACATCCAGGGATGGCGACTCCACCACCTCTCTGGACAGATCATTCCAGAAGTTTATGACTCTTTCCATGAAAAACTTTTTCCTAATATCCAGCCTACATTTCCCTTGGCGCACAAGTTGCACAAGGACAAGAATTTGCACCTGGAAAAATACAATCCAGGAGTGCAGCACAGGTGGGGTTCTGTCTGGCTGGGCACCAGCTCTGTGGTAAGGGACCTGAGGGTCCTGTTAGGCAGCAAGCTCAGTATGAGTGACCAGGGTGCTGCTGTTGCAGCAATGAAAGCCAAGAAAGGCTGGACAGGGTCCTTTCAACCTGGTACTATGTGATACTAGGATCAAACTGAGATCTTACAGCCTATCTACAGGTAGTAATTAGTCAGCCCTACGTAACTGGATGCCATTCACTGTGGATGACTGGTCTGCTTTTTAAAGAACATACCTGAAATTATTCATCCTTATTAGAAATGTGGTTCAATAAATACCTTAAAATAAGCTGTAACAGAATGAAAAATTTCCAGCCAGAAAAAATATGCATAGGAAGAAAATTTCACACCCAAAATGGCAAAGTATTTCAAATGTTTCTGTTAAAACACTAAAAAAGATCAACACAAAAGTTTAATGATGTAGTCTCAAGCTTGCAGACACAGGAAGCATGCTACCATAAAATCAGGGGAAATAGATTAGCAATCTAGAGACCAGATGGTTAGTATTTACTTGCTGACATAACACCACCAAATGTTCCTAAATTTCTTTTTTAAATTTGTCTTTCACATTACATTATCAGCATAGGAACTGATCTTGCAAACATATACATAAAGATTTCAATATATTTATTCATTTGGGTAGTCCCATTGACTTTAGAACAGGAGACTGTTCACAGAACCAGGCTGTCAACTTGGGGTAAGTCTACTGAGTTGTCAACTACTTGCCTACACCGATTTGGGCAGGCTAAGTCTGTGGGGGAAAAAAAAAAAATCCTGTATACATCTTTTTGTTCTGTTTTTTTCTTTTCAAGAGAGAGTACTTTATGGAGAATATGATAAAAGCCATTCCCCAGCCATAAATTTATCTCCTGCTCTGGTGGATAACTGTTAAACTTGGCAGGGCCTGAAATAAACTGAAATAAACTTCCAGTTTGAAGTCAAGGAGTAAAAATAAATTTTTAAAAATTTACAAACATTTTTACCCAGCAAATTTTACCAGCATGAGAAAATGATGCTTAATTATTACAGGATGCTCCTATAAATTACTTAACCTCTCTCCTCTGTGAAAAATATCCTTGATTCCAAATGTTTGTTCAGAGCCTTATTTTTCTCTGGTGGGAAAAACTGTCACTCCTTGCTCTGCACTGTTTGTAACTTAAGTTACCTGTAGGGGCTCTCTATTCAAAATATACTGAATTTCACTAGCATTAGCTTTTCATACTCAAAGTTTTCTCCTTCAGCTTTATGGTTTTTCTTTCATTTTCAATATCTAAAGTGTTGTGTTCCTTCATCCCTACCATTACTGTGGTTTTTTTGGAGGCATTTGCATTGCCCTTTTGTCCAACATATTTTTTTCCCATCTTTCATCAAAATCTGCTTCTCAATTGCCTTCATGTTTCTCAATGTCTCATTTTCTCAGCTGCCTCCTCAGCTTCCTATTCCTTTATTGTCACATCACTTTCAAAGTCACCTGCCTCCAGGCAGTGTATTTCCTCCCCTATTTCATTTTTTCCATTTGCACCATCTGTGTGTGTACATGTAATACAAGCACTTCATTTGGTGAAAGTGATATCAAACTGAGTTGACCCCATTACTGCCCTGAAAATAAGAAATTTGTTTTCCTGTGCTGCAGTTTCTTTGTTGATCACACTTCTAGAAGCCATGAGGGAGTTCCTTTAATGTCATAGTTTAAATGACAAACTTGGGTAACTCCTCATGTGCTCCCCTTGAATACTTATTATACTCATCTCCCTACTCATACAGACACAGCAGCAGTGTCTGTCTCTATTTTGCAAAAACAGGAATTCTACCAAGAATTTTAATTCTAGGCAGGTCTTTCAAGTTATGATCTGTCTGAATATCACAAACATTCAAATATCTGTACCTGCAGCTAACTGTCCCACACAGATGAAAAGGCTGTGACTACCTTAAAAAAAAAAGAAATCCCCTCAAAAAACAGTCAACCTATTTTTTCAAGTAAACCTTCAGTCTCTACAGAAACAAAAGGAACAGCAGCCAAAGGAAACTCTGGGTAGGTGGGGAATTTTCAACTTGTCAAAAAGCATTAGAAAAGTTCTGTCATACAGGAAATTTGTAATATTTGTCTAAAGCTTTGCTGTGTTCACTCTCTAGGCAAAATCAGGTAATCAGAGCACAGGTAATCTGCATGGATGAGAATAAAGTCTTTTGTTAAAGAGATGATGATTTAAAACTTGAACTTTTCAATGTAACTACTAAAAGTGATGTTTTATATAGAAAAAGATCTCAGAATCACCAGAAAACACCATTTCCTTTAAAGCAGTTATGTAAGACAATGTTTCGAGTCTCATCTGGAATGCTGCGAGTCATTCTGGTCACTCACCTTTAAAATGGATGAACTCAAAAGAGCAAAATTAGCAAAACAGTCATCAAAATCCTACCTTATAAAAGAGTATTATCCATCAGAACAAGGGTTGCATGGGGCATGACCTCTAGCTCTCAAGAGTAAATGCTATATAAAGCAGCAAAATCAGCATTGATATAAGAAAAAAATTGTATAAATTAATCAGGAATAATCTGAGAAGCAATTTTATAAACTGTATTTACCTGTCTGTAATGCAGGTCTTCGTATAATTCTGGGGACAAAATACCTAACTCATTTTAAGATAGAGGTTCACACATTTACAAAAGGGATTGTATGACATGGTTCCTCATGGTAGCAGGCAAGGAATAAGATTTTCTCCATTCTTGTGTTCCTACAGATGTGGAGCTGTAATAACAGGGAAGGAGGGGGGCTACCTACTCTACAGTACAAGGTTCAGCTGTGCTGCCATTGTTGCTGCTCATTAATTGGATTTAATTGCTATATGATTCAAGTAGATAGTAAAAGTAAATACTATTAATTCCTGTGGAGGCAGGGGAGAATTTCTTTATATCTTGCAGTAAACAAGTTAAAGTGTCAGGAGGCACTGAACATGTAACCTACCAGAATGCATGACAGATCTACATTTGAAATGTGTACAACTATCTTTTCAGAATCAGAAAAGAAACTTGGCATTTTTCCAGTCTTGCAATCACTGTCATAAAGATGGGGTGAGGGACAGTTACTTTGTTTATATTTCAGCAGCCACCATTTTCTCCAAGTTCAGTCTTCAACTACATTTGCCTTATCCTGTAATTAATTAAAATCAGTAGGAATGGGCCACATTTAGATATTTAATAACTTTTAATCTTCATACCTGGAGGACCTTTTAAGAAATATTTCCTCGTATTATTAATTTGCTTGATGAGTATAACCTTCATCCTGTTCAGCAAGCATAATTAGAGATTAATTTGTTGTGTCAGGGATTTAAAATATTTTAGCTCACCATTAGGCAACAACACATTAGGAGAATACATATACAACAACACATATAGGAGAATGCAAACCCCTTCAAAGACAAAGTTTTAAGAGGGGACATTATTCAATAGCGAGAATGGAAAATGGCCTGAGTTCTTTGTAGTAGTTCTTTAGTTTCTATATTGGAATCCAACCTTTGCTCTTTCCTATACGGTAAAACAAACAGAAATATGGGAGTTTTGTAAGGAGAACACAAAAGGAAAAGGCATATAGGAAATTCTGCCGGGCAATTTTCGAATTTAAGCGAAAGATTATTTAAATGTCCCCTTTCATGGAGGAGCCATCCCGAGCTGATGCTGCATCTCAGCTCCCTGGGTACCATCCTCCGTGCCTGCGGCTCCCTCGTGTGGTGCATCCCTGTCCATCTGGGCAGCAGCGCCGCGGATCTTTCCCCTGCCATCAGTGGCTCTGAGCCTCTCACTGTGCTTACCATTCCCAGTACCCTTTGCTGTCCCAAAGCACACCATCTGCCCAGCAATAAGCAGTAAGTTTCTTCTTTTTCTTTATTTCATTTGATAGACATTATATATATGTATATACACACAGTACAATACTTTTCTTTTGTGATAGAGAATAAATGGAAGTTTTCATTGCTGGTTGTTTGTTAAGTCAACAGATTCCAGTTAATAATGAAAAAAATTTAAACGTTTAATATCAAAAGCAACTTCAAGTATCTTCTATACATTTTAGTATTCAGTATATAGGAAGGTGGTTTGGGGCATTTGTTTTTATATCAAAAAATGTATTTGAATAGACTATTTTTACCCTCATACTTTAGAGTACTATTCATATCAGGCATGGAGTTTAAAATTATGTATCTCATGGTCCCAACTAGCTCTTCACAAGAACCATAGGTCACTTATACAATCAGGCAAATGTTTCAAAACAGGGTTTAATCATCAGCAAAGTCAAGGTGCAATAACCATGTTTAGAAATGCACTATTTCATTCTCCTAAAACAGATTAAGCTGCAGTCCTTGATGTGAAGCAATATACAACACCACTGTTTGCAAAACAATACCTGACTTAGGCATAAATAGTACTTCAGTTCCCCGAGCTATTTATCCCTTAACCTTTTTGTATAAAAATAATTCAACTTAGGCATATATTGCACTAGTTTTATATACTGGATAGCTCTCACCCTGAATTATGTTTTCTTTGCTGAACTAGGATTACACTAGGGTTTTAATTTCCATGGAAAACCTGGGTATAGGGCAACAGACACACATATGGTGTGCAATAAATGGTTATCTATAATAGCAATAGTAATCTCAGAGGCATTCACAAAGGAAACTACACATTAGACTTGGAGATCATTTTCTCCAGTAGATTCATCATTCTCTCCTGTAACTGTAAGCTTTGAACTTGGATGATGTTCTGCTGATCCAGGATCCTACGCACTTCTCTACAGGTTTCTTCCATAGCTCTACTCAACTTCTTTTGTTCTTCCAACATGGCTTCCATTAATTTTAGCTTCTTCTTTTGGAAACTGCAGTTTTGCATTTTTCTTTTCTTAACCGGTCTTTCTTCAGCTCTGAAATGTGAATATTTGTTAGAAATTAGAGTCATATTTATAAAAAAAGAGAACCCAAAATTCGATAGCATATTCTTGGCCAAGCTACAACCTAATCATATTTTTAAACCCCTGTGTTCCCCAATAAATTCCACCTCAAGTTTGTGCCAAAACATAAGTATTTAATGTATTATTGCATAGTGTTACAGATTGTAAAAAAAAAAAAAAAAAAAAAAAAGAAAAGGTTTTACATCTCATTGTTTTTAATAAGAATTTTCCCTGCAGAATACTAGGCTTTTTTTTTTTTTTTTTAATCTTGACATGTCTTACACATTGAATTTATACACTGTCCTGGGAGAGACATTTGGCTTATTTGGCCATCGAAACTCCAATTTTAAAGCTGCAAATAACCATTCCAATCCAGCGAAAGTGCTGCATGGTTACATGTGATAGTATCTCACAGCTTGTTTTTTACAGCATTGCATCAGTAAGGCTGGTCCCACTCCAGAATATGAGTCTCAGAATTTGCTCTTGTGCCAAGACACAGCAGTGGCACTGACCACTCTTTTTTTCATATTCCACTACAAAACGTTATAAACAACATAAAAGCCTGAAAAGACAGAAAAATACCTGGGGGTTCTGGTTGACAGTGGCTGACCATGAGCCCAGTGTGCCCAGGTGGCCAAGAAGGCCAATGGCACCTGGCCTGGATCAGCAGTGGTGTGGCCAGCAGGACCAGGGCAGGACTGTCACCCTGTACTCGGCGCTGGTGAGTCCTCCAGTCCTGTGTCCATTTTTGGGCCCCTCATGAGAATAAAAACACTGAGGGGCTGGAGCGTGTCCAGAGAAGGGCAATGGACATCCTCATGTGAAATATGCAGAGCTGCCATGTGGAATTTGGGGAACACTTTCAGAATTTCCTCTATGCTTTATCATGCTGGGTTTCTGTTTTGGAAGAGAGATAACCATGGCAATAAAGACAGTGCTCTCAAGGAGTAAAGGTCACATGGCTGTTCTAACTTGGGGTGACAGAGCCACACAGTCAAAACCAGCCCATGTGGCATACCAGTGAGAGCACACACACACAGATCTGTGTCTCTTAACCTGCAGCCTAAGAAGGAACCATGCTAAACTGTGAAAGAGGAAGAAAGGCAAGTAGAAGGCATATGTGTAAGTCTACTACACATCTGAGAAACCTCCAGTTAGAGCTGGATAACCCCTTTCCTAACTTTAAGTGAGAGACCATGTCTTCATTTACACCTTTTGTAACTCCAGACTGGAGTCCCCAACATCAAAGCTATCTGATGATGTGTCTTGAAGTCCCTTGACACAAACAGCAATCTCAGTCGTGTTCTGCCAAATGCGGTATCCTTCCTAGGTGAAATGCAATAATGAGATAGTACAGTTGTGACTAGAATGCCATGTCAACATGCTGCAGATTTTAAGACATCCTTGAATAAGGATAACTTGAACTCTTGAGAAATGTGTTTTTATTAATGTGAAGAAGGGTAGTGGGGGTGAGGTCACTCAGCTGTGACAGATTTGTATCATAATTTGATTCATGTTCTTATCCTACTTGACAGGCTTTGTGCAGCAGTCACTGTGACATTCAGATCTGTCAGCAGAAGAGATAAACAATCCTTAGCATCTAAAAGGCTTAATGCAAATATAAGAAAAAGACTCAACCCCCTTGACATTTAAGAGTACAGTGACCCAAAAAGGGTGAGATACTGTCTACTTTGGAAGGCATACAATAAACTCAGCTCTGCAGGTTCTATATAGCATATTTGATTTGGGGCATCAAATAAATGTGAATAAAATAAATACATGCTGCTCTGCTAAAACTGTGGGGCTGCTAAAACTGTGGGTCAAGCTTACTTCAGATCACTGAAATCATCAATCTCACAATCCTGTGAGAATGGGTCTTGGCTAACACTAAGTTCTGTTTGTCTCCCTTAAGTCTAAGGGCCGGAATTACTTCAAATGTGGTTCTCAAAGAGGTCAAGCAAGTGGAAAAGATCCACAGCAGGTCTGTTGTCTAAGGACAGCACTGAATCTGTTGTTCCAAGGTTCCCATCACTGCAGTCACATTCACAATGAATGCTTGCTTTCTGGTAGGCAGAGCAAGAAACTTTCTGAAATGGTGATATTATTTTACCCAAAGTCATCTTTTGAATTTAAACTTGTCTTCACAGAGGATTTAAATGTTGGAAACTTGATGAATCTCTATTCTCTTCACCATACAGTGTTAGAAAGTAGCTGTGGTAAAACCTCTTGTCTTGAAACCAGTACGAACTCACTCCACAAGAGGGCTTGTGTGTTGTCGACATAAGCACTGGTGAGAATGGTCCTTGATAAGGAATGAGAGAGAAAACCTGAGGTTTGTCAATGGTACTGAGATGCACTGAGCATTGTATGTCTTTCTTGGTAACAGTAGCCACCATTTGGGCTTTAATTTCAACTGAGACAACAACGACAACAATGACAAAGCAAATCAAACCAAACCAAAACAAGATGGAGTGGTTTAGATTGAAAGATCTAAAATAAGCCTTATTTTTAAGAGAAAAAAATCTTTGAAGTGTTTTCCTAGAGTCTGTAAAGGATTTTACCTGGTTTTCAGTTAAATCCATCAAAGAACTGTAAGACATGAAACCATACATCCAAGACAGTAAGTGCCTTGCACAGCTCCAGAGACAAAGGAGCAGCAAATTTTTACTGTGTCAGCAGTATCTGCAGTCTGCTAATAACTAAAAAAGTACTCACTGAAGAGTGCTAGCTCAGAACTGTGTTTTAGC
This sequence comes from Motacilla alba alba, assembly GCF_015832195.1. Lineage (NCBI taxonomy): Eukaryota > Metazoa > Chordata > Aves > Passeriformes > Motacillidae > Motacilla > Motacilla alba. Next base: position 9,316,121 of record NC_052019.1, on the reverse strand, counting down.
ACAGAGAAGTTCTCCCAAAAGCAATGGCCCAAGAACTCTTCAAGGTCTCCCAAGTACTCCCTACATTTGTGTACAATAACAAAACACAACTTGGTAATTAGCCTTCATTGAAAAGAAATACTTATTTCAGAAATGTTCAGAAAGCCCTAGCTTTGGTGATGGTCCCAGTCTCCTTTTCTCTCCACTGACTGATATTGAAAGGGTTCTGTGGTCACTCACAAGTTCACAGTAAGGAATTGGCATTTACAACCCTCTCCTCTTGCAGAATTGCTGCTGAAAGGGAGCTCCTGAGAAGGGCCCCACAAAAGAAGGCTCCAAAGATGCTAATTTACAAGCGAAGAGCACTTGCAACATGAAACAATTAAAAATGTCCAGTGATGCCCATCCAGTGATGAGTTATTTGAATACTGAAGTGTTTTCTCAGATTCTGAGCCATCTTTCTTGAGAAGTTCTAGGTGTCCTGGGCAGCATGGCAGAGACCCTCTCTGTCAGTAATTTTTTATAACAAATTCAAGAGAGAAGCAGGATTATGGGTTCAGCACCAAGTAACCCAAGCGGCACCAGTGTCCTCAAACAGTTCCAGCTAGGAGCATGTCTCCTTTGCCAGTGTATAAGCACAAGAATAAGGAGCTACTGATGATGGCTGTAGCATCAATGCTCCTGATGCCTCTTCTCCATGTTGTGTTCCTGTGCAGCCAACAGCTCTGTGACAACAGGGGGGCAGCAGATCCTGGCAGCATCCACAAGCTGCTGAAGGAGCACCTCCCTCTTTGCCAAGCCTAGTCTCTGAAGGCAGATTTTGAGGGAAATCTCAGGAAAGAAGGGTCTGGAGAAGTAAGGACCTCAAACACAATCTGCTGGTACTCTTCTGCTGGGCTCCCAATGCCTACAGCAGAGTATACAAGAGATTGGCACTGGTATTCCTCTGACCACATGAACCAAGTGCGGAAGGGCTCTGGCACTGGGACCATATTCCAAACAGAACCTCATGAAGCTGTTTCCCTGCTATGCTTTAAAACAGGAGGGTTCCAAGGAAGCAAACCAAGGGAAAGAAATTGTTCCATCTCACCAAGGAGACTGAGCAGAAACGACTACATGTAATGGACATGAGGGGGAACAATGCAAACCTCCAGATACAATCAGGCAACATATTAGGCAAATCTCAAATGTATTTGCTGTCTGCCTACCTAATACCAATTTAATTCATTGTTCAATTAAAATTTCCTTGATTGATTGCTTACACTTATCCTATACAGCTTGTTTCAGGGACATGTGTGAATAATTAATGAAGCAGGAGTTGAATACAAAGAGTTCTCTGTTTATCAAAATGCATTATCTTCACAAAGCCCTAACAACAGTTCCTCATTTCTGACTACTTCATGGCAAACAGGTCTCCAGTACCATCAGTTCTTGGAATTTATGGCTTTTAACACCCAAAAGCTGTTTCTCACTGGTTTGGGGGGTTTTTAGCTCCATATAAATCTGAGCAGACCTCCATAATCCATGTCTTTAGTAAAAGAATTAACAATGGTCTGGATATAAACAATATTAATATTAGAGATTATAAAAAGATCTTCAGACCATAAGGACTGAGGATGAGACAACCTGGATCTTCTGGCAAACTAGGCTCATTCAATCATTCAAATGCATTCAGGAATTAATGAGACTCATCCTTGAAGTAAAGCACAGAAAAGAACCACAAATGGCTTGGAGCCTGGGCAAAGCACCTTGCTAGGATAACAAGGCTGCATAATGAGTTAAGCACACTACATAATGCACATAGCCTAAAGCTCAAACTTCTTTGTAGATGATGCCCATTCAGATTTAAATAGCTGTAGCATAATTTTAGAAATAGTAAAGTCTTTGCCAAATATGTTGTTTCCCAACTTAGCATCATCACAAAGTTTTAATGCACTTCTTTCAATCCATATCTTGGCTAGTTAATGTTACCAATTCTTACTTTTTCTTCCTGTGTAAACTTTCTGTAGCAAATTAATTCATCTACATTTAAAAATTTTAAAAATACCAGACGGTAAAATCATAGCACACAACCACCTTGCCAGAAAGAGAAAAATACTCAAAGGTTCTCCAATTTACTAAATAAAAAGGTAAGCAGAAGTAACATCTGAAAGTTTCACTCACTAAATTCACATTAGAAACAAGGGACTGATTTAAACAAGGGTTTGCTTATCACTAGAGAGAAGGGAAGAGTAAATTCTCCATCTTCTGTATTTATCAGGTCTAGACTAGACATTTAGTATTTCCCAGAGTGAAACAAATCATAGGAACAAAGTGGAGGACAGCAGAGACAGGGGGCTCCTGAGTGCAGAAGTGCCCTGCTGAGGGAAGAACCCTCTCCATAACATTTCTGGGCTCCACATAAAAAATGACCAAATTCAAATGGTATCTAACAAGAAGTCAGACTAAATAGCACAGTGGTTTTATTATGATCGTTTAATCCATGAAAGTAACTCTTTCACCCCATCTTCAGTACAATTGAAATGGCAGAACACAAGAAGTCTGAGCTACATTCACAGCCTCTATGTTCTGTCATTATTTTACTATGAAAACAAAGACCATCAATTAATCCACAGGGTGAAAAAACACTGTTTTCAATTAGATAAAAAGTCATTTACAGTGGTGTCAGGAATTTGGATTCGAAAAGTTTAAGCTGCAGTACAAGACTCCACCACATTGCATTATATTTTATGACCATAATAGAATAATTCTATTACTGTCAGATGTTTTGTACTGTATAACAGTGTCAGAGCAGTGTTAGAACAATACTAAGCAATTACAGGCACTCCTTTAAAGGGATTCCAAATGTTTTCCTCATCCACACACTTGAAACAAAAATTCAAGTTAATTTTATCTCACATTAATTGTATTATCACTAACCAGCAAAATTTGGGTTTTGTAAGAAGGTCAACTCAAAGTTTTCAAACAGAGTGCAAAGAAAACCAGTTTCAACTATTTTTAGCTTGACAATATATATGCACTGATTGAAGTACAAAACTTGACATTTTTTGCTATCATGAAAGCTAAACATTCAATTGAATTTTTTTAAACTATAATTTATATAGCCAAGTAGACTCCTGCTATGTTCAAAGATACTGTGAAAAACACAAAGCTGACACTCTAAGGCTGTGTTGGAGAGTTTAAAGGAATAGCAGAAAAGTTTTCAGTAGTTTAAAAGTTATTTAAAAGAACTACTGTTTGAAACATTTTTTCCCTATCAATTGTTGCCCTAACATTAGGATTTTTATTACTGAAGAAAAAATCCCGTAATGTAAGTTGTAAAATATACAGCTGCAAAACACATCTGCATTTTCATATAGACATGAGTGTGTATTTTTCAAAATAGGGAAATTGAGGACCTAAAACATTCTTTTGATTTCAATTCCCCGAGTTTTGTTCTTTTTTTGAATCTGTTGGATCAATTGTCTGCTATTCAGAGGCAAGGGCATTGATAAAACAGCCAAGATGGACCCAAGTTTTTTATGCTAATTCTTTTCTCTGTTGTTGGCTATTTCAAAGTGTTTTTCAAATACAGGATGAGACACTAATTGCTTAAGCTATAAATTGCTTCCTCAGCTCATAATTTTCCATTAGTAAAATAATTAACTTCCTTGTCTAACCATGGCAGCTCTAAGTGATTTTAACCCATGTGGTATCACTAGCAAGCAACGTGTTTCCTTCTGGCCAAGAAAGGGTTCCCTACTCTGCTCTCATTCATCAGCCTAAATTAAACAGGTCAAAGCTGGACAAGCTTTTCAAACCCCCTAGGAATATTGGAATAACACTTTTTCTCCTTCCAGACACATTCCCCATTATCACAAGTGGTTTCTAATGTTTAATCCAGTCATGATGCTCACCTGTAATATTACACTGATCTCTCATGTGGCATCTACTGCTCTACTTCTCCTTTGCTTTTAAAACAGGGGAACTGTATTTCAACTTGTCACTGTGTAACTATCTTGCTGCTAAACGATATGCACAATATTCTATGGCACAAAATTCTTTCATAGTGGAGACTGTGAGACCATGGCTGAATTCTGAAGGTATGGAGGTCCTGCCATCCCGAGAGCTGCCCTGTCCCTCCCTGCAGCTCCCAGACCTCCTGAGCCATCCAGTACAGCCACTCCTAGCAGGCAGCAGCATTGCAGGGGCTGAGTGGCATTACCTGCCCCAAGCTTGCAGCCAGCTGAAAGCCAGCCTGTGCCACTAGGGGCTGGATTTAAATGAGATGCAGTTCCTAAATTTAGCCAAGTAAAGTTAAAATACTTTTTACTAGAACAGGTTAGGGTATTTCCTTGGATAAAGTTACAAATAAATTAACAAACCACTGAACCTGAAGCTGGCAAAAAATGCATCATAGCCTAAATTTTCCAGAGCTTATAATTTAGTGACTGATTTAAGTCCATTTTAGTGGTAAATGAAAGCACCTACATGAGTTGAGAGTCCACCTGCAAACTGTGGGCACAACAGATGTGGATTTGGGGTTGATTAACTTGATCTCTGTGAGACATGTCCATGTTCTGTAGTGAAGCCTGGTGTAGCAACCTCTGTCCTCTCTTATGGTACAAAATCTGTATTGTCCTGGAGTTGTCCCTAAGCTGAAAAAACTTAACATCCAATTAACATCCATTTTTAAAAACCCTGATGCTATCAAGTAGTCGAGTGAATAAACTCCACAATGTTTGTGGAAATGTGACCTTCTAATTAAACATTAAATAAAGTTATTGTAAATCCAATTGGGAATAAAGTTATTGCATCTGAAGTGTGACTGTGGAGATTGCAAATCCTAAAGTCAAGCGAGTTTGTGTGTCAGGAATATCAACTACTTACAATGGACTAGGATGAAAACAAATTGTTGCTTGTGAACAAAAAGGTTGCTGTAATTCAAAAGTTATGCACCCTCGTAAATATTCGTTGCCAAAAAAAAAAAAAAGGATTTTTTAAAATAATCAGTTATTCAAGGACTATGTGCTTGAATGATTGAATGAATTTAACTTAGTTTTATTCATCCAAGGGTGGGTCTGGAAACAATAATTCGAACTTGCTCAGTTGGTTCCTCTTCCAGCTCAACATCTCTACAGTTGCATGACTGACAGGTAATTTTACTGTTACAGTTAAAGCCTCACATACTCATGATAAGGATCTCTAGGATCAACTTTCTTCCTGCCAGAAAACTGTAATCAGCTCTTATTTCACACCACTCTGAATGAAAAATGAGACCAGTAAAGTCTGAAATTTGTATCAAGAGTACAACCCTGCCTTTTGTTAAAATGCTGCCTTCCAGGGAACTCCAATCATATTAAAAAAAAAAAAAAAAAAAGGAATCACATGTATGCCTCTCAAACTAGCATTTAATTTGAAAAAAATTACATTCTCAATTGTATTTAAAATAATGTAATGTACTTTCAAACTGCATGAGCAGCTTTTCAGTGTCCACAGAAATATTTATTTTGCATCTTTTCACCATTTTAATAACAACTGAAGCCAGAGAAATTTCATACTCATATCAAAAGCAAAACTAGAGCAAGCCAAAAATCATCTAAGCAGTGTGTTATATCTCTGATTGCACCGCAGGACTCTCTTGAACATGCCTGTACTGCTTTTATGAACACTCTCCCTGATGTGAGCCGTGACATGCATGCTGAGTTTTGGCAATAATATACAACTTTTTGCCCAGTTCTCCTACTCCTTTCCAGTCTTTCATAAAGGAATAAAGAAAATGCCCTAATTCAGCAAAGTGACTGAGATTGGGGAACAGATCTCATTTATGATTTACAGAAAAAAATACAAGAGCTGTTAGAGAAAAATGTGTGAGGGTGTTCCCTTTACACAGCAAATTCGGTTCATTCTGCAAAATCCTAAAAAGAGGGGAAAATAGATGCTACCTCAGCTTGTAAGAAAGCAAGCTCGATGAGCTCTCTGAATGTTCATCTTCAAAGCATTCTTCCCTTCCTTCATATGTAAACTGGTTGTATGGCAAGTACAGAGGCGTGGACTTGGCTGACGGAGATTGCGAGGCCTCTGTCTGGGATGTAGAAGGACCTGGCTGCTGGTTCTCGTGCATTTTCACATCGCTGTGCTCTGTCACTTTGGATAAGATCCTATCAATGGTTTTGTAGTAAGGCCAGTCAGGTGCCACAGTTTCACTGTCAGTCATGCATTTTAATTTCCTGTAAAAAAGGCACACAACATTAAAGCGTGTTTTCCTACAAAAAGCACTTTTCATACAAATAGATCTCAAAACATTTGTTCTGGTCACATGTAGGAGTCAAACTGAATGCTTTTAATGAGAATAAAATTAGCCACTTTTCTTCTGTAACTTCCAGTGAAGCCTTTCAGGTTCTTTTCCTAGGTTTGACCTGTTATAAAAAGTTGCATGTAAACCCCAAATGAAATTCAATACACATAAAGAACATTACAACTTCTAATGGAAACAGGACTGTGTTGGTGGTTGAATAATTTTCTTCCCCTTATGGAATACCCAGCTAACCAATCTGACAGCAGTCCCTGACAGCTGGACTAAGCTACACACCACAGCCTTTACTAAACTGAGGGCAGCCCTGTGCTTTCATGCTTTGAAGAATGAATATTTATTTTCTATTATGAATACAAGGGACTATAAATATAATGCATATTCTTTTTCTAATATGGCTTAAAAGCCCTGAAATGCCTTGGTAAATATCCTTGTAACAACCATGAGATACAGACATCCGTCCATTTGTTACAGAATAAAGATAAGGGTAGGGAAAAGTACAGAGTTTCATTAATTTACAAAAAAAAAAAAAAAAAAAAACCAAAAAAAAACCAAAAAAAAAACCTCTAAAACAGTTAATAATGCATTAGAAACAGCATGCACAAAATCATTACATTACACTGGTCTATCAACCATGACCCTGGCTTTCATGTGTATCTTATGAGATTTATTATTCAGTCCTCAGACAAGTTCACTGCTATCCCAGTACTTACCCAGTGTTATTTTATTTTCTTTTACTGAGAAATATAAAACTGAGGTATATAGATGTAGTATACATCTCAAAGAAATTCCACAGTCCAGCTAGAGTCCCAAACTTTCTTTTCATTTGCCTCTCCCAGTTCAGATCTTGTTACTCTGAATCAAAATGCAGGAAGGGAACACAACAGGAAAGGCAAGACCAATGATAAATGCCCCATTTTCATAAACCAGATTTCATTCAAATTAACAAAAAAGCTGAACCAAATCTGATTCTCACAGCTAGAGGTTTGCATTTGCAGAACAAAAACCCAAACCATAAAACAAAAACCACCATTCCTGGACACCTGGCCCACCCTTTTTTTCTTGAAGCCTTTCAGGTTTTTCCTTCTCAGAATCCATCCTGCCCACACCAGTCTTGCAAGGGGTAGAATTAAATAACATGTAAACATGAAAACAGTGGTGCCAAACTTAAAAGTGAGAACTTGAAGTTCTTCCTTTTAAAATGCTATCAGCCCAGAGTAAGGGGAAATCCACTAGAGAGAAAAGAAGGCAGTAAGATTTGCTTAGATTTTAAATCCATTTAAGGATTCTTTTTTCCTTGTCCTTGCAAGGTCTGATGAGCTTTTCCAGCTATTTAGAAATGTACATCATAGTCCTGCAAAGCAGAGCCTCACAGCTATCCATACTTTTATGCCCTCTATGCATTCAAAATTTTAATTTCATACATATTTCACAAGCTACTGCTGCGATTTCATAGTCAGAGAATATCGAGCACAGCCTACAAATACATGCATACCCATCCAGCACAGACAGAAAATAGCTAAGCCCAGGCCTGACAACAACCATCAATTAATATTGATTATTTTTAGTTCAATTGTTGAGGCTATTTGCATGAAAAACAGATCAATTATGCCACTACAAGCTAGCAGCCAAGCCTACATGCCATATTTGTTTGCCTGTGTTGAAACTCTCAATGTGTTCAAGCCATGAGGTTTAAAACTGAACTGCAATTATGCAGTCCATTCACTGCGGTCAGTCATCCCCAGGGAAGAGGTGGCAACAGCCAGGGGTGACCACATTTCAGCCAGGTCACTGCCAAGTCCAGCAGCTGCATTAAGACTTTGTGGGACATGGTTTGAGCCTTTAGGACTGCAAAGCATTGTGTCAAAAAGGGCAGGACAAGTTTAGAGCTGATACTCTGCTGGCTGCTCTGGGAACAGGCTTGTACCGAGCCCAATGGCAGCCAGGAGTCCCAGGTCCCCACCAGCAGAGCTGCTGCCTGCCAGCCCTCCTGTTCCAGCATTTGGCCATCCCAGGAGGAGAACTTTGTATTTATCTGGTTGAATTTGATGGGGTCCCCGTCACCCACTTCCCAACCTGTCCAGGTCCCTCTGAGTGGCAGTCCTGCCCCCACAGGTGCAGACTGCAGCCCCAGTTTGGCATCATCTGCAAACCAGTGAACTCCACCTTCGCCTTTGGATTGCTGATTTTAAACAGGGCAGGTCCCAGTACAAAACACCTGCAGTTCTCCACTGGGAATGAGCCTCTAGGCAGAATACAAACCATTGACACCTACTCTCTGCCCACAGATCCGGATAGTTTTCCAGCCAGCTGGTAGTCCTTCCCCCTGCAGTATAACATCCCAGCTTGGATACAAGGATCTTCTTGGAGACTGTGTCAAAAGGGCTTGTACTGTGAGCTAGACAATACTTTGCTCTACCCTCATCCACAAATTTAGTCTTTAAAAAAAAAAAAAAAAGCAAGCAGGTCAGTCAGAAGTGATGGTAAATCCGTTCTGGCTATTCCCATCTTCTTTCCATGACTGGAAATTGCTTCCAAAACTTCTTGCTCAATGGTCTTCTAAGGAGTTGAAGGGAAGAACTCTTAATTCCTGTTCCTGCCTTTCTGAAGATTCAACAGCCTTTTTCTGGTCCCTAGAGACCTCCCTCCATCTTCACAAAGTTTCAGAGATGTTTCCTGACTCAGTCCTTTCCTACTGCTGGTATTTCTGATAACTCTGCTGCAGGCACACCTGGCTGGGACACCTGGGCAGTGAAGGCTGAAATACAGACACCAGCTACCCCCAGCCTCAATACTGGCATCTGCTTCCATTAAATCACCCTGTGGTGATTTTTGGGGCAACCCAGATATAACGACAGTCTGGGGGATGAAGAGATTGAGGGCAGTCCCACAGGGAAGGAGTTGGGGGTGCAGGTCAGTGGGAGGCTGGACATGAGCTGGCAATGTTCTTGTAGCCCACAAAACCAACCATTCTCCTGGGCTGCAGCAAAAGCAGCACGGCCAGCTGGTTGAGAGAGGGGATTCTGCCCCTCTGCTCTCCTGAGACCCCACCTGGAGGCTACAAGAATACTCAGAGCAACTCTGCCACAGGCTGAGAGAGACAGGATTGTTCAGCCTGGGGAAGAGAAGGCTCTGGGAAGACTTTATTGTAGAGTCAGACTAGATATAAGGAAGAAATTTTAATCAGAGTGGTGAGCCACTGAAACAGGGTGCCCCAGGAAGCTGTGGGTGCTGCATCCTGGCAGCGTTCAAGGCCAGTTTGAGCAATCTGGTTTAGGGAAGGTGTCCCTTCCCATGGGAGGGGTTGGAAAGAGATGGTCTTTACAGGTCCCTTCCAACCTGAACCATTCTATGATTCAATGGAAAGTTTCCAGGAGTAGATATTTTGCCTGAGTAGGTCAATACTTTTTTGTACTGTTTGAGCTCAGCTGTGTACCCAGACCCCCTTTTCTTACAGAATTTTGACAATTTGGAAGGAAGAGCTGTTGTTTATTGTCTGCTCACAGAGCTGTAGACTTGCAGTTATATAAATGTGGGTATTTCTCTGGCTCTCAATGCACTGGATGGATACTAATTCCACTTCTGACTGCTTACCACAGCTCCGAGCTAAATAAAAGGGATCACTACCAGGAGGCAGACAAGAGAACTGTGTTAGCTTAAAAGCAGCACCAGCAGCAATCCTGTATGGAGTCCTGTATGGAGTCTGGCTCAAACACACAGAAAAAAAAAAAAGGATGAAACAGGGAAAGAGATGAGAAGATAAAGGGAAAAGGAGTGTCAGTCCTTTGGAAGAGAAGGAGAAATGCTGCAGGTGGAGGTAAATAGGGAGAACACTGACTGCAATAGTGTTGATGGTTTAGCTTCCTGGTAAAAACAAACAGATTAGCTACCTTCATAATACTAATATCAAATTCCAGGATTTACTAACTTTTAAATACTTTTTCTACAACTGCCAGAAGTCCAGAAAATCTAGTTAGACAGCTGAGAGCTTTTGCCTGCATTGAGGTAAATGTAACCCTGGAAAAACTGGAGTCTAAAGCAGAGATTAATTTACTGCCCTCGGTCATTAGCATAACTCATCACAGCAACCTTAGCTGCTTCCAAGAGATAGAATTGGGGTTTTGTTTGTTTTAATGAAACATAAGGATGTTCAAAGAAACAGGACAATAGGAAGGCTGGAATGCAATAGTCCAGAAATGAGAGAGCAAGATGAGCCAAACATTAACACTGTGCAATTGGGCACATCACTGCCTGAGGGAGCAAGCCATGCAGGAAAAATGAGGTAAGAAACAGAGGTAAGTGAGAAAGTCAGCAGAGCTTGCAAAACAAATTCACACTGAGTTTATCTGGACCTGTTGCTGTTTCATGAGGCTCTATTAAAATCCAGCTGAGAGCAGAGGCAACTGAGAACTCTCTCCAAAAACTCAGGGATCAAAGTCAGATTTCCAGTGGACAAATACCCAAAGCATGCCAACTGAGTTAATTTAAAAGGTGATTGCTTGTCTTATTCCAGAGAAGTGAATAAATTAATGGACTTTGAGATCCCACTGCCAAAATGCTCCACTGAATAGACTGGGACAACTGTTGAGTCATTTGTACTGCCACTGACCTTTTTTCAGACTTTATTCTCTGTGCCTATTAATCTACCTTCTAAAAAAAAAAACCTATCACAATATTATGTTCTAAAGAGGTTTTGGTTTTTTTGAAAATCATCATTATTTAGTCAGCAAAAAGCAAGCAATCTATAACTTGCTTCATTTTTTTTAGACTTTGCTCAAAGCAGGATTGCTTTTTTATTATTATTGCAGCATTTGATATTACTACTTGCCTTAAGGAATGGATACAAGATCCATCTCCTGGGGTTTCTAGGAAAAGCTTTCAAAATAAATAATAAATAGCAACTGGTTTTGAACCAATCAATGGTGAGGAAAAGAAGTATGATGAAAGTACAATGCTACGTTGTGCATCTGCTATAAATTATTGAAATTAAAGACAAAGATAGTAAAGTCTTCAAATTCAACTTTTTGCAGTAATTTGGCTACTCTCACATCTTATCATTTGCTGTAACAGAGGTCAAATTTTCCAGTTCCATAATGTCATAGTGTATAGCAATGGATTACACAAGCAAAAATGTTTAATTGCTATCATGTACACATGAAAATAAAAAATTAGACTACTCTTTCATTCAAATCATGAGACTGATTCAAATTTACCAATCATTAAAATTAATTGACTGCGATTCAAATCAAAGAGCAACAGCTGCATCCTGTTTTCTAGGCTTTGGGGAGGGTGATGTTTTTGAAAATAATAAATTTGCATTCACACAGTTCTTATTTTTAAACATCTGAAGGAATCAGTCAAAACTGTGGACCACTGTGCAAGCTGTGCTTTCTTTTTTTTGGTTAGTATTGTGTCAGTGGCAATATGATAACAGCAGTCACAGAGCACTGTGACACAGTGAGATCAGCACATTAGCAGTGACAGGACCGTGCTTTCTTTTAGAAGGAATAATTACAGGTTCACGAGCTGATAGCCCCAAGGAGGCTGCACAACACAAAGAACTGGGCACAGACTCTAAGGGATGCTCAACCTCAAGAGCTGGCACACTAATCTCAGGAAAACTTTTGATGACCAGCACATGTGAAAGCTTAACTTTGAATTCCAGGAAGCTTGACTCAGCCTTTCCTTCTTCTAGGATGGATAAATGGGGAGGTTCATGCAGCTCACCACACAGGTATCTTTGAAGCAGAACAATAAAAACCTGGTGGCTGATCTATCCACAGCAGATATTTCAGATTTTACAGCAATCTCGAAAAGCAGAACTTTACTCAAATACACCTGCAGAAAGAATTTTCCTTCCACCTATGGCACTGTGCAGAATTTTCCACCCAGTCAATTTCCACGGTGGATGAAATGGTCCCTTAATATACTGATACTCCAGTAAGAATTACTTCAGGTCACGGTATATTTTTCCCTGATTAGTTTCCTCCAAATGCACTTGGACTACAGAAATGCAGAGGAATACAGGAATCACTGCCAGCTCAGTCCATTGTCTCACTGTCTTCTGACAAAGGTCAGTGCTGAATACTTCAAGAATGATTTTGACAGACAGCTTTTGAGGGCACATTCACCCATAAAAATACATTATTATTTTTCCATCAACAGCCAGTAATATCCTGAAACCCGCTGTCTTTCATAACTCTACCTAATTGGAAGACAAACAACATCTGGTTTTTTATTTAATAAATCTAATCTTTAGTAAAAATAATAATAATAATCTTTAGTAAAGATAATAATAATACTAAAACAACCTGCTGCTCTCTTGCTGTCAATGATTTTCAGTGGCAATCAGTTCCACATGCTAATTATGCAGTGCAATACAGATTTGTATGACTTTAACTAGTTTTGCATTTCTTGCCTTGCAATTCTTATAAATAACTTCTTGTATTCTGGCGAAAAAAATCTGCTTTACAGTTTGAAAAATAGTGCATATTTGTATGCACCGCTGAAACTCCTTTAGCATTCACAAACTTTTGTTTTTTTCACTTCTCTTAATAAAGAAAGCTTTCCACAGCTCAGCCTAACTGTTCTCTAAACATCTTCTCATTCTCTTGTCACCTTGCTGAAATATAGAGCAGGCAGAAAAAAACACAAGAATTCAAGGAGGAAATGATGAGATAAAATTGATTTCTGTTTGGCATTTTAACACCTGAATAATGTTTTCCCCTCAGATGTGGAGGAATGGGATATGAACACCCTCAAATTTCTTATGTGAGAGATGCTCATGCACACTGAGCTATACCTGAGGTAACTTTACCTGGCAGGACAAGATCCCACATGGGATCCAAACACACCCAGAACCAGCGTGAATTCCTGCTGTGGGAGCCCCTCCTGAGCCCCTGCCACTGTACACACCCATGCAGGCTGCACTTGCTGCAGAAACTGCAATAATTACTGGCCAAGAAACACTCCTTCCCTACTCAGGCATATGTTTGCCTGACTTGGACACCTTCTACTCAACGAATGGCTTGCACTAAGCAGAATAACAAAAACCATATTTGCTGAACTGCCTCTTAGAATGCCATGGGATCCTCAAACTGGAGAGCACCATTATAAACATGTTCACTGCCTTCTCTTTTAGAACCCTGTATGACTCAGATCATCAATATCTGTTTCAACAGATGTCCCAGGATAAGACACACCAGTGACAGCACTTTTAAAACTGAACTTGGTTAAAAAGACTTGTAGAAATATTCAAGTACTGCTTTTTCCTTCTAGGGAAAAATACACAGATATGTATTCATCCATATATGTACGTGTAGTAATTTGTAGGACAGGGCTTTTATGTTCCTTTATGAAATTGTGACACTTAGGTAAATAATATGATCTGATTAAATATTTAAATGCAGTTTATTTCTGTTAAAGGAAGAGTAGAGGCCACTCCACCCCTGCAGCACTATTCAGAGTTGCCTAAAGGAGTACAGGATCCTGAAGTGGGTGCAGAAATAAGCTCCCAGGTGCAGAACACCCCTCCTCACTCCTGCTACTGGTGCTACGTTCTCCCATGTCACACTCACTAACCCAATGTAATCTTTACAAAGTATTATCTCAAAATAGAGCATTATTCCACTCTCAGGACCTTCTTTTCCAGTTTGTGCCACAGGGCAGCAATGATGCTCAGAAATGCAGTGATGTAAAGCATCTTCCTCAAGTGTCCTGCAGGCACCCAAACACAAATTCAAACTCACAGCAAAGCCAGCAGTCGGTGGCCACTCACATCATTTACAGCTTCACCACAACCTTCCCTATCCTCACACACCACCAAAAAGTACCCAGAAAACTAGAAATTGTGAGTAACAGCTCCTGCTTGTCCCTGTTCTCCACACCACCTCACCTTGACAGCAAAGCACACAGGCATGTGAACAAACAATAAGAAGATATATTTTATATTCCAGAGCACAAAATGAAACAGCTCTGTGACAGCACAAGGCAGTTTTTAACTCTCCTAAATTAGCATCTCAATCAATAAGCAGGGAGCTGCCATGCACTGCAAAACAGAAAAGCAGATTGACAACATGCAACAGAAGCAATCTCAGAAGTGCACAGAAATAGAAGGATATTTCTTAAAAGTGTGGTTTCTCTCACACACACAGTGCATGCATGCGAGTGATTCTATTTCTTCCCTTCCCCCAGTGCAACTTTAAAGTAAAAACATTAATTAGGAAAAAAAAATGAGACTCTCTGATGGATGACAACACTGTAAATTTAGAACAAAGGCTGACAGAAATAACCTATTCCACTTGGCAATTATGGCACTTAACTCTCGTGCAGTGTTGCTGCTACAGACACCTGTGAAATCTCAGTGCTGCGAGATGCAATTCCCAGCAGGGAGGACTGCAGATTCAGCAGACTAAGCAAAAGCCTGCTAGCCTGCAACTCCCGACTCCTAAATCTGCATCTGAGTGGCAATTGCTGGGTGATGCTGGACAAAAATTTATCTTCCTTCCAGCTCCCTCATCTACAGTCTGGGTGAAGGAAACTGTAGGGATTACAGCAGGGTTGATAAAAACATTTTGGAGACGTTGGGATTTGCCACAAAACATCAGGTTTGATATTATGGCAAATGATGTTAAACATTATGTTTGTGGATCATAGAAATGTAGAAGGGCATTCAAAGTTAAGGGGTTTACAGGATTTTACCTAGTTTTCTATTTGATGAGCAGTGTCTGCATTAAATACAGTAAGGGTGCCTTACAGGAAAGCGAGCAGTTTTAACATGGTTGCCTGCTGTAATAACCCTTTTTTTATTATTAATATGAGCTTTGAGGAGAGATTAAATAAAAGAGTCACATATTTGATTTTCTTGCATTACAAGCACCTAGCTCAAATCACCACTCAGGATTTCCAGTATGAGGCAGTTTGTGCTTCGCAGAGATAAGAATTTAAAAAAAAAAAAAAAAAAAAAAAGAGAGAGAGAGAGAAAAGAAAATGGAAATATTTCGGTTAAGTTCTAATTATTTTTCTCCCTGCAAACAACAAATCCACAAATGGCTCACATTTTCTGAAGCCAACTTCCCCTCCTGACTGCTTGCCTGTTCTTTATCATCCCCTCATAGACACCTCCGCCCTCCCCCCGACTCCTCTGGAGCAGTATTGACGGTGCACATTGATTCTCTCTGCAGATATAATAGTTCTTTCAGTGCTGCTGCTCATAATTATAGCAATGTGTGTCACTCAGTAATAAGACATTCAATTATTCTTGGCCCCATGAAGTGTAACCCTTCAACTCACGAGACCAAAATCGAGGAGCATCAGCCCCCCCCCAAAACATTATTCTGTTCCAGTTTTCTTTTTTTTCTTTTTTTTTTTTTTAACTTTGCCTTGCAATCCCGATCCTCAGTGGCCACTTGAAACTGCAGGAGTTTCACTGCAAGGATTTGGCTGCCAAGCTAACACAATCAGTCCCCTCAGCAAAGAGAGAGAAAAAAAAAAATCTCTTTTCCCCATTAAATACATTTCCATCCCTCTGCATCATAACAGTGCCAGCTAATTTTAAAGCAACAAAGTTGTCCCGGAGTTTGACACGAAATGGGGGGGACAAATTAACAATGACGTAACAGCATTGGCAAGAGAGAATTTTAAAAGCGATATGAACAACCTTTAATCTTTTATCGACAGATTTCCTCCAGGAGACTTCTTTCTGAAAGGCAAAAATCACTGCGCCGTCCCTGCTAAAATCTCTTAAAATAAAAAGAATTAACTGAAGCTTACCTGTACTGGAATGTCATATTTGTAATTTTTATCTTTATTTCCTCTCCGTGGCGAATTTCTCCAGTCATTTCAAAGAGTTTGTTAGCCATTTTCTCATAAACTTTGGCATTCCTTTTAGTTTGTTTCAGCTCATCAAAAAATTCTTCCCAAACCAGCATTAAACCTCTCATTTCTGCATCAGTCCAGTTTCTGGCCCTCCTGTGTTTCTCAGTCTGAGAAGAGACAATGTAACTGGGAATTTCTGCTGCAGCCATTGCTGACTGACCTAAAAGGGTTTTAAAAGAGGACACTTAATATAGATTGAGTTTTTAGTTTAGGTTTTTTTGTAGTGCAAGACATGCATATGTGGATAAAGAATTTGAATGACAACAGAACATATGAAACCTTTTTGCAACAGCTTGAAGCTTGAGTGCACAAAATGGGGCCTACATCTGACAGGCAGGAATTTAGTTAAAAGCTTTTAAACAGAGAAACGTCATTTTGATGTCACGTTTCCATAGCAACAGAGCAACTGCATAAGCTACAACAACAAAAACCTTTTAACTGAAAGCCAAAGAATCAGGACAAAGTTGACAGGCCATCAATATTAAAGCTTTTAAACACTTTAGGTTTAACAAAAAAAAAAAAAAAAAAAAAGATCTATGCAGCCTTTGAGAAGCTACTTTTAAGTTTCTACTTCTTTTTTAGCTTTCCCTTACCTTTTAGGCAGACAATCTGCTAGCAGGGGGTCATGGTCGCCTGAACGAGCTTTTAAGTTGTGCCTTGACAGACTCTCTAGGAGGTTGCAAGGACTGAGGCCATGTACACAAAAAAAAAAAAAAAAAAAAAAAAAAAAAAAAGCTTTTTTTTTTTTTGCAAAGATATTCTGCAAAAAGAATCAGCCAGCTTTATGAAAACTATACATCTCTAAGCTAATAAATGTTTAAGCAGGCAGGCTCATTAAAAAGGAGCCTGCATCTGGGCTTTAGAACATGCAAAAAATAGCATTTAAGTGTTTATACAGAGAGAAATACATACAAAATTTCAATATAAAGCCACTTTTTTTTTTTTTGCCCGAGATGTTTTGCTGCTGATAAGCACACACTGCAGTCCTGTCAGTATGAATTTGCCTTTGTAGGTATGTATTACTGTATGTGTATTTTGTATTCCTAGTAATTTAGATGCTATTTATGCAGCCTGTGTTCTGCCTTAGGACTGCAGCAGAAGCATTTCACCTGCTTTATGGGCAACCTAAAAGGATTATTCAACGAGTTAAAAAAAGGCTGCGAGATGCTTAGAACTGTGAATAAATTGCTTTGCTGTAAAACAAGCATTTTGAGCTGGTTTTTATATTGGGCTAAATTGTGCCAGCAGTTATATCAGAGAAGCAGAGCATATTCATTGTATTAAACACTGCAATACAAGCAGTGGGCCAAATCCTGCCCCACTTACACTCCTGCAGTCTGACTATAATCTTCCACAAAAGAGTGAGATGCAGGAACTGCATTAATTCCAGCTTACCACCAGCTAAATAGAAAGATGTTCATTTCCTACAGTCCCAATAGAATTGTGTTATGTAAAATATAAATAAATAATCCACGGACCTTTCTTATTATTATTATTATTATTCTGTTTCAGCATATAACAGCAATAACGACCTCACTGCAGGGCATTTCCTGAAGATTAATGGCAGGCAGGGGTTAATGGCCTGAGGCTCACCCAGCCAGTCGTTAATCCCCAGGAAATGTTCGTGCCTCAATCCTTAATGCTTAAGTATCCTATAAATTGTAAGTCTTCTCATAACCACATCCTTGATCTTAACAATAGTTTAAAAATGCAGAGCTTGGTTTGCACCCTGGAGATGGCAAAGAGAGCACATCATGTTCCTAAAAGGTACACTAGTGACATTTGTGGGACCATTGCCTTCTTTCTATTTTATTTATTTTACTGCATATTGCAGAAGGCATAGCAGCATACCACAGAACAAGGTGGGGGTATGAGGGGGTAGAATTACATGTACTTCACACAGGAACTTCCACTGATCCAACCCTGAGCATGTCTCTGTCAGAAATATACCTGCTGAGTCACTGCCTTCCTAAGGGAAAAAATAAAAAAGGAGAGAAATAAAGAAAAAAATCCCCTAGCTTCCAAATAACTGCTTTTAACTACTAATATGACAGCCTAGCAGCTATTACCTTTAAAAATGTGTAAATAGCAGCATATGTTGTGATGATGATCTTGCATGGTTTGTCTCTTGGGTGGCCAGCTGGGAGACGTCACATGATCAGGGGACAGATGGTGGTCAGAAGAGGATCAGCTGATGACACATTCATTTTATTAATTTATTGTTTTGTTTTGAAATTCCTGTCACTTAACCTTGGGCTTCAAGCAGCTCTTTTAATAAAACCATACCAACCTCGGCTGCCTGTGGTCACAGCCAGGGCTGGGCATCACCAGGACAAGTCAAAGGAAGCAACACAGAGTCCAAGAGGAAAACACCATGGCTTTGGGTCTGATTTGGAACTAACACACACAACTGTGAAGCCAGGCTTGCTTTTCAACCTTTAATCATCCATTAGAGGTTTGTTCTTCTCCCTCAGACTTCAAACCACCTATGTTGTGAAAATGCTGATTAACACCACTGAAACCCATAGCATGATACACACAACTTGTCAAAACCCAAAGATATGTGCGGTCTCTGCTTTAAGGATATTTTTAATCCAGTTTCAAGTACAACAACGAGGACAGGGTGGGTGAAAAACCTTTCCAGCTGCACCAAGTTTTTTCTATCACAGCCCACAAGTTTTCCTTCCCCTCTCCATCCACATGTGCCTGGCATATGTGCGGCTGCTCCTTGTGCTCCACGCTGGCCCCCAGACCCTGGGATCCTGCAGAAGGGGGGTTATTGTTTCCCTGTGAAATTCACATCTCAACTTTTCTATATGCTGTTTCCTATTAGTGCACTTGACAGATTGATACAGTGGTATAGTGCCATTTAACATCTGTTAAATAAAAGAAATGCTTTCTAATAGTACCTCCCTTATTCCCCTCCTCTCAGCACCTGAAGGGGATCTGAGTTTCAAAGACTCAGGTTCTGCCTCCTCCTCTGAAAAAGTCGTTGATAATAATTATGGAGACCCCACATTGCCTCCTCTGCCTTGCCAAGTCCATGTGCCAAGGGTTGACAAAGTGACTGTTTTCCTACGTGGGTCTGAAAGCAAGAGGTGTTTTTTTTTTATCCCCAAATAATTCCTGCAATCTTTGCCAGAGCCAGGGGAGGGAAAATACACCCCTCCAGGCTGTGCCTCTGCTGATGTTCTGCAGATCTGTGCAGTCCCTAGACATCATTAAGCCTTTCTCCTGGTCCCTGAGTTGGGACAAACAGCTAAGGCAGGACCAGCAAACCTTTTAGGAGAAGAGCAGCTCTGTGTCAGCAAGAGCAGTCCCTGCCCAGGATGAAGGCACGGGGAGGAGAAGCCCTATTAGCATTTGGCTGCTTCTTGCCCCTCTCAAGTTCGAGGCCAGTCAAGATTTGTCATCTACCTCAAAGTCTGGCTGGTCACCAAGCCCAGAATAACCGCTGACATGGCAAGCTGCAGCTCTGCCAGACTGAAGGCACTGACACCCCTCCTGCACTCCCCTCTAACACCTGATGGCAGAGTCCTCCAGCACCAGCTTCCTCCAAATCGAGGACCAAATCGAGGACCAACCTGGCACCAAGCACCACACAAGCAACTGAAGCTGCAACTGTTCTCATCAATAAATAAGGATATTAAAGCCTTGGAAACCACTGATATACAAAACTGAGCTACTGAGTACACCTTTGTATGTGACTCCCCTCTGCAGGGAAAGTTGTTCTCCTCCACTCTGCTGCTCACCCCGGTCCCTCCTCTGATGGGCACTGCTGTGACAAGTTCAGAAGATATTCTTGTGAACACCTCACTGTGCTGGAGTATCTCACTTGTGCCTTTCCTTTCAATGCACACCAGCTCAGAGGAACATGAATTTAATGATCTTCTTGCAAATCTGTTCTTCATATCATCTGTCTAAACACCCTGCCTTTTTTGCAATCATTATATATCAGCTTGAATAATAGCTCTCACAGCTGTTCCACCTTTCATGGTGATCTCTAAAGATAACAAACCTCAAACAGGGTAGAAGGGTTTATAATTTGCAGCTGTGGATCTAATGAAGTTCCCCTATAAATGCTGCTCTCATAGAGTTTAGACAACTCCATTAATCCTTACATATCTGTTGACTAAATCTCAGGTGATCTGTGCTAACTGACTGTGTATACAGCCTTCAGTTTTGCAAGGGTGGGCTAATGCATGCCAAATAAAACTTCCTTTAGCCAAGTTTTAGGGAATGGTGTTTTCCCCTGTGCCTTCAGGGGAATAACGGCTCCAGTCACTCAAACACCAGAGCCCAGCCCACAAACCGAGCCATTACACCTGATTACAGCAGAGCACGTCCCATCCTGCTCATGGGGACTGCGGTAGAAGTCAGGCAGAAACTTCTGTGCAAATCAGAATTTATTCCACTAGGACACAAGTGGCTTCTCCAACTTCTCCTAAATGTATTTCTGTGTCTGAAATCCCCACGGGAGCTGTCTGCAGGGATGCTGACACACAGGTCACTGCCTACAGGGATTTTTAGAAATGGAAGAACACTAGTTTTGGTTCAAGAGAGTCTTGATGCCAATTGGCAGCAAACACCAGTGACACCAGGAGGAGTTTCCTGCTGAAGGAGCATCACCCGGCAAAGACACGGGTCCAACTCTACAACACATGGGTACCTCAGCAGACTGTCTTGTAATGTCTTGATTACATAAAACTAAAAACAAACAAACAAACAAACAAAAAAAAAAAACCAAAAAAAACCACCCACCAATCAACCAAAGCTGCTTTCACCCTTTGTGTTTGGGACAAGCTGTTAAAAGTAAGGCTGTCCAAAGCACAGGCTGGTCACTGTTCTTTGCAAATCTTATGGTCTGGCCCATCAGGAGCTTAACACATGTGGGTAATAACAAATCTTGGAGCTGGATAGCAACTACAGAGCATTCTGTGAGAATTTCAGTGCAGACACACCTTGATAACTGCTTAAAAGGGTGCAGTGTTTTGTATGTGTTTGTCTAAAAGCATTTGGAGTTTGCATTGCTGGTGGATACTATTTTGTGAGTTCAAAAAGGCTGCATGTGTTGGGAGGCTGTCTCCTGCCCCACATTTTGCTACCCACTGGGCTAGAAGGCCCACTCTCTACAGTTTCACAGAGAATTATGGGTTTAGTATGCCTGACTGCTGCCTACTGCGATTTGCAAAGATGATTGAATGCCAGTACAGACAGGCTGGGGAATGAGAGAGTGGAGAGCAGCAACTGTGAAAAAAGACCTGGGTGCCCTGGTCAATGGCAAAAGTTGAATATGAGCCAGCAGTGCCCTGGTAAACAGGAGGGACATCCATGTCCTGGGGTGCATCCTTGTGCATCCCTTCCAACTTAGGATCCTCTGTGATACTATGATCCTCTATGATAGGAGAGAAGAAATACTCTGTGAAATACTCTGGGAGAGGAAATATTCTTCCAATACTTCTGAAAAGCTTGGCCAGAGAAGACAGGCTAGGACAGATGATCAGGAGGAGAAGCTGCCTTTTCTTCTCCTCCATGAAACCAACAGTGAAGCTGCTGTGCTCAGGAGGAGCTGGGAACGAGGAGCTCACCCAGAGGAAGGGAGGCACCTTGCAGGCAGGGGTGCCTGCCTTAGGAACTCCAGCAAGGTCCCTGCACTGTGCAGTGTGCCAGTCTCCTTGGGTGATGGGGTCATGGGGGTTTGTAAAGGCTCAGAAGCGACAGAAAAGCACAGGGCTGTGAGCACAGAGCCATCAGGTCAGTGTTGTGGAGCTGCACACAGACACAGCTCGTGCATCCTACTGCCTGTGAGGGAATTTTAACAATACAGCAGCATTTGCAAAGGAAGCCCAGAGATATCCAAACTTCAGGAGGGTCTATTACAAATACAGAACAACAAAAAAACTATTCAGGCTGAGGAAAAACAGTAGCTGTCTCACAATACATAAAAAAGGGTAGTCCCTTTCCTCGGAGGGCCTGCAACTTAATTGGGACATGCCACAAGGGAAACAAACAGGAGAGACCAGAAGGGACAAGTGACAGCAACACATCACTGAGCAAAGGCCACTGCATGGTTGGATAGCTTTTATGTACATCTAAAATAAATAACACCTGCACAGAATTCTGACAACAGAAATGGGTGCTGTGGAGGAGGCTGGCTGAAGGGAAGGCTTCATGGGACAGGGGAGATTTTGACAACCCTTAGAACAAAACCAAGAAAAAGAAAGGTTTCCACACAAAAGCCCTGCCACAGGGCTGTCTGAGTGACAGGTCTCCCTGATGGTGGAGCAGGGCACTGGGCAGCCCAGGAGGACTGTGTTCTGGGAAGGTGCAGGAAGCTGGAGAGGGTTTTTTTATTTCATTTTGCAAGAAACGTCCTGCTTAAATTTCACTGTATTCAGAACATTTCCCAGAAGCGTTTTGATCTTGCTGAACTGGCAGATTCTGACCAAAAATATCTCCTTTGCCTATTTTAGTAGTAACCATGGAAGCCAGCTTTGCACCGACATTCAGTTGGAGAGAGGATGGCGAGAGACAGCGAGGTGAATGCAGACAAGCTGGGAAATGAGGCTTCAGCAGTTTTTGTGGTCAGATCAGGAAGCATTAGCAGGCAAGGGGGAGAACTGGAATTACATGGGGCTTTAGAAGAAGGAGTTCATGGACTGCAGGAAATCTAGAGAATTCACTGGAGAAACCAGGTGCAGACTGGTATGTTCACAGTAATTAGATTAAAAATTATAATACTGAGATTTTTTTAAAATTACTTTTTTTTTTAAGTTTAGCAGAAACACAGACACTTGTGTTACAGACCCTAGTTTAGCGTATTGGAGAGGGGGAAAAAAAAATTTCCTTACGTCCAGAAGGTACAAGTAATCACTGCCCAAACGTCTGGCACTTACAATGTTACGCAGGCAGGATGCCAAACTAGATGGACTTTGAGTCACACATGTTCCTAAATTTTCAAGCATACAGGAAAATACAGGCCATATTATCAAAAATTTAGTGATGTAATATTGAAAGCAAAGTTCATCAGTTCTACATGTGTCATACTCCCGATTTATAACAAACAGAGAATTTCCTAAATTTCCTTACTCTTACGAAATAATTTGCAGGTCCTTAGGATACAGAACAACTCTGCAGAATGTAGTATCAGACATACTCCTTTTCTGGCAAGCAAGCAACAAATCATATTACAATGAAAATCACTCAGTTCCCAATGAATGGTTTCCCAAATCCCACTTGAAAAAAATTATTTTGGCCCTGCTTACTTACTGGGGTTAGTCAATAAATCCTCCTGCCTTGTTTGGTTTTTAGCACATTTGAGCAAATTACATGCTGAAAAGCGTCTAATTCATTAAAAACTGCTGCTACAGTGCTATGCAAATATTGCTCTTCCAGAAGCAAATTCCTCTGAGAACCTGTCCTAAACACTTCCCTTTAGACATAAACCGTGAGTTAATCCAGTTTGGATTTGAGATACATCACAAAAGAAGAAGAATAATCCCTGTTGTGCACGAGCGTGCCTTGCGCCGAGCGCCGTTCCTGTGACTCAGCAGGGCAGGAGGAGAAGCGGCGGCACGCAGGGCGCGGTGACAGACGGCAGCGGGCTGCTGCCACCCCGCGCTCTGCCATGAATGCTGTGTGTAAATATACAGACGCTGGGAGGAGGCTATCGATGGTGGGTGCTCCAGCGAGGGGCCAGCCCGGCTCCGGGCACAGGGGGAGCCGGGAGCGCCGGGCTCCAGCGCCGCGGCAGCGCTGCCTTCAGCGAGCGGCTTCCAGCTCGCCGCTCTTCCCGAAAGAAGAGCGTGTGGGCCCTTTTCCAGCAACCCCAGAGGAGCTGCAGTGCAAGCTGCTGGCAATTCGCTGCCAGAAGCCCGGCCTCGCTGCTCACAGCCTGCTACTGGCTTGGCAGGCTGCTGCATCCACCTCCAGCTGTTCGCGTCCCCGCTCTGCCTGTCCCCGACTCCCTGCCAGGGCTGGCAATGGACGTGGGAGGGCCGGACCAGCCCCCGGGCATCGCTGCCACAGCTCCAGGTGAGCCCCGCAGCTCCCGGGAACACCTCTCACCGTGGGGGACAGCGATGGCATGAGCTCCTGCTGCTCCGCTGCTTAATCACCTCAGGTTTTCAAAATAAAAAGCATTACAATCCAAAGATGTCTGCCAAATGAAGAAAGTCGGAAAAGCTGCTGCCTATCTTTTGTTTCTGCTTGGGGACCCAAGCCTACCCCCAGCTGCAGCCCTTTCCCCTGAAAAGGTTCACTCAGCTCTCCAGCCCCTCAGAGGAAAATTTAAAGATTTTTAAAAAAATATTTCCGATAAAATATTTAGGGCACTGGAGATTTTCATATCAGTTCATAAAAGATTTAAATACTAAAATGTAAATGGTGTTTTGGGTATTACTGCAAAGCAGCCTCAGGAATGGAAATTCAAGAAAAGCATTGCAACCTTTAACATTCAGACAGTACTCTTAAAAGTATTCTTAAAAGCCTGTCCCATCTGAGAGCTGCCAAAAAAAAAAAAGTAAAACCAAATTCACCAGCACCTTCATGATGTGATATAAAATGAGCATATCTGCTTCAGTGGTTGCTGATGGAAGCTGAGACCATGAAAGAGGCAGATGCCAGTTCTGGGATGGCTGGACAGCAACGTCACCCACCCCAAAGCATCCATGTCCTGACACTGGAAGCATATACAGCTTCTGAGTGAACTACACTTTATTCCCAATGCCATGCTCAAACCCTTTCAGGGGAGTTAAGTTTCCCTGAGAGTTACTGATAGGGCCTGTGAAATCCTCTGTGGTCTGTGTTTGCAAATCCTTGCTCCAAAAGGATTTGGACTTCTGCCTTTGTGCAGATGATCCACACAAATTCTTCAGCTACCACAACACTGGGTAGCATCTCCAAGACAAAGACAGGATTGGGAACTTAAGCATCAACTCTCAGGTCTCGTGCTAGGCAGGAGAATGACCCATCTCAGCATAGAAAAGTTTATTGCAATATGCATGTCTAACATTGCCCCTTTTAACGCACAGGTTTTGCAGTATTTGGGGTCCTGTGATCCTGATGCCTTCAGAGGCTACCTAGAACAGAGGCTACACAGTGTTAAAGGAATAAAATAGATATTTAGTAAAAGGCCTTCAAAGGATACACCTTGGGCAGTACAAGAGCCTGGCCAAAGCTACACCCAAGATGGACCCCGAGTTTTCACACTTTTATAAGGTTTGGTCCATTTACATTTTGGGGTTAATTGTCCAATTACAGATGCAGGTTATGAAGTGCCATCCTCCCAGATTGCTCTCCTCAATTCACTGTTGTTTGCACTTTTTGGGCCTGAAGTTGCAACGGTGTCCTTGTTTCTCAGGCTGGGAAATGATTGCTTTGTCTGACTAAACTGTGAGGAGAACTTGCTAACACTTTATGTGAAGTTCAGAGCTATCCACTAATGCAGTACAGAATCTGGAAAATATGAAAGCTAAAGTTTAGGGCATCAATCCCTCTTGGTCCAGTCTTGTTCCCTGGTCATCCCAGGGACAGCCAGGAGGGATCATCTTCCCCCCTCACCTCCAAGTGTGCCCCTCCAGCCAGGACCCAACATTTCCCCTCACTGCCTTCACTGTAAGCCTGCACTGCAACTGCTGTTCTGTTCCTCATTGACTCCTGCTTCTCCCAGCTGTTTTCCCCTCACATTGCCTCTCTGCTGTTTATCACACACTACTTACTCTGCTCCAGTCACTCTCCACCCACCAGGCTTCAGTTTATATTCCAGCCTTAGCATGCCACTCTGATCCAGGCATTATCTTCCATTGTTGTGGCTAAAACTAAGCCAAGCAGAGTGTCCTTGCATCCTCTCGTGGCTGCAGTGCAATGCTGCCAGCAAACCCATCAGCCCACGGCCCAAGGACACATTTCCCAACTGGCACAGGAGCATTTTGGCCAGCCTGAGGAAGCCCATCTGCCTCCTTTCATAAATTCTCCTGAACTAAAGCACACCCACAAACCACATTTGGATGCAAACTTCTCCAGATTCAAGACCAGCTGTCCAGTACCACCAGTGGTTTTAAAATCCTGCCTGGTGCTTTTCATTCAAGGTGGCATTCAGTGTTCTAGCCCAGAGGATGGGCCCCAAGTGCAGGTCTGTGCAGGGAAAAGAGCATCATTTGCTTGGCTATAAATACCCACTGCAATGTGGTTATTCACAGAATCATAGAATATCTCAACTGCGAAAGGACCCATCAGGATCTTCAACTCCCTGCTATTCACATATCCCTACCAAAAAATGAACTATATAACCAAGAGCATGGTTTAGACACTCCTTGAACTCAGCCAGGCTTAGTGCCATGACCACCTTCCTAGGAGTCTGTTCAGTGACTGACCACCCTCTCAGTGAAGAATCCCTTTCTAATGTCCCACCTCAACTTCCCCTGATGCAGATTTGGACGCAAGCAAAGCTAAGACTACACCAAAAGGAGTGACGATGTACCTGCCATCATCCATTTCTCAGCTGAGTCAATTATGCAAGTGCAAAAGGATTAATTTAAATTATGGATTAACTGGCCTCAGTTCGCCTGTGGCAAATTAGCAAGCACTCAAATGACTTCTTTTTGGCAGAAAAACTGCCTTCAGTAAGTCAGCAAAGATTTTTCTGAAGAGTAACAAACCTGAAGAGCTAGGGACCAGATTTTCAGTACTGGAGAGCTGAACCTGTTTCCAGCTGAGCTTCATGGGAGACCAGGCATATACAGCTTAAATAAGAAACCTAGCTGGGATGTTTGAGGGGGAAGTGCAGACCAGAAGTGTATGGAACCTAAAACCACCC
The DNA here is from genome assembly GCF_015832195.1 of Motacilla alba alba. NCBI lineage: Eukaryota > Metazoa > Chordata > Aves > Passeriformes > Motacillidae > Motacilla > Motacilla alba. The sequence goes on along the minus strand of NC_052019.1, from coordinate 9,289,158 downwards.
AGATGCAGGAGACACACAGCGTGAAGATGCAAGTACAGACAAGCTGTCTGAAGGGAGTCCGTGGCAGATGTGAACGGCACCAGGGGATTCCAATTTTGTTTCATCCCTGAACATTCACTTGACAGATTTCTGCACAGCCAGAAGGATCCCCATGCTCTTAGCAAGTCTTCAATTGCTCAGAAGGTTGGGATTCTTTTGTTATAAAATGACTGTAGGACAAGGGACCTAAACAAAGGAACAAGGAACCACCATCTGATTGCAGAGGAAACAAGACTAAACAATTTACAGAAAATCAAAGCAGTTCACAGCACAGTGTCTCATTCTCTTTTAGTGGCCAATGTTTTCCATTCTCTGCGCAAACAGGAGGACACAGTGTGTTTCCCAGGGGAGGCACTCTTGTGCAACTGCTATTAGAGGCAATTGGCCAGCTCCAAAAGACTTAAAAAGACTCTAAAAGTCAGCCCTCTTCTCCCCCCACCTCACTCCCCTTATTGTAAAAACTACTTGTACTGGCTCTAGCTCCTCTTTTGCTGTGGTTTTAAAAGAGCTCAACAGCCTGATTCACAAACCTTGCCAAGCAAGAGCAGAAAAAGTACAACTGCCTCTTGTCAGCATCTCACCAACTGTACAGATGAAAATATTCCCCATGCTGACTTTAATGCCCAGTAGCAATATCCCAGTGGCTGAAGCCACTCAAGCAGACCAAAAAAGCATCACAGGCAGCAGTCTAAAACGTTCAGGGCTCGTGTCATGGTTTTCTCCATTTGCAGCTTCTTTCCTCTCTGCACACTGCACTTCATGATCACTGGACAGGCAGATTATATTAAAGCTCATGCCTACTCTGTCAAATGATTTCTCATCAAGTCTCAGCAGGAACTAATTGAAGATTAAACTAATCATTCCTTGAGGCCTCTTCTGGAGTGTTTTATCACTTTTTGTGAATCCATTAAGGAGAACTTAAGTGAAGTGCTGATCTGGCAGGACCACTGAACACACAAGCTGGAGTGACTGGACGACCCAACACACATGTGAGAAACAAGGGCTTCAGACATTCTCTGTAAATGAGACCAGATCAACCTTTATCCATTTCTTTGGCTGCAAAAAACAGCCTAGCAAAACGGTGATAAGTGTTTTCCAAAATAACATCCTGCCTTCCTGAAAACAAAGGAGCAAGTCTGACAAGAGCTGCTTGATGTTACATGAAATATTCCTGGGGAATTCTCTGATCTTCTCTGCCTGAAATCTGGAGAATACCACAAGCAGCCACCAATTACCAGCCACTGTAGCTTGTGCTGATCCCTGCTTTAACCTGCTTCCACAATAGCCAAATTCTTCCATCAACAGATCTGTAGCTTCATCCCTGACCTCTGATCCAGCCAGTGCCTCTCTGGGTATTGTACACAGCTATCAGATAACAACAATTGACATCCAGCCTTCCTCCAGCCTCAGGGTAAAAGCCATAACCACTGGGGCATGGCAGACCCCCAGATGAAAAAATTAATGTACTTTTTCTGCAGCGCCTTGCAGGGTTAAAGGACTCATTTATCCAGACATGAAAGATTAAAGAAAGGTCCAAAAAGCTTTTTTTTTTTTGTTTTCAAGCAAAAGAAAACATCCCCTGAAATGGCAGAACCAGACACTTCACTCAGTAATAAAATTCATGGTCCCAAAAGCAGGATCAGACCTACACTTACTGGTGTTTGGTTTTAAAAACCCACATTTTCAAGCCTCTTCTACTGTAAAAGCAGAAGAGAACCCTGAATATTGGTCATCACAGCTATCAGGATTATTTTGAGAATATTGTATACATCTCATTACTGTAAATGTTTTAGAAACATTTTTGTGCTATATTCTACTCTGCCTCTCCCTATGTTTTTTTCATCTTACAAGTGAGAACTCCTTAAGGCAGGCATCACATGCAAGTTCCCATCTGAGCCTTTAAAATAGTACTGTCAGTGTGAGTTTCTGGAATGAGCTAAAGTTTCTTGAATCACTCTCACTTTAACGATAATTTAGATGCCTCTCAATGCTTTCAAAGTGCTCCAATGCAAGAAAGCCAGATCAGCTTTGGTTTAGATTAATAACATAATATGATTGCTGTGCACTCAGAAATGGTCAAAAAATCAACTCTCTTTCATTCCCAATTGCTCAATTCAGTATGAAACCACAGTAAAACTGTAAGCAAATCTTGTGAATAAGGTTTTCATTTGAACTTGACAGAGAGCCAACATCTGTGTTGCTATTTATTTACACACACACATATAAATACACACAGTTTTCATACCTATATATATATATATATATACACACACATGCACATTTTTTTACCTGGTTGCTTTCTAACAGTAGTTATTCCAATGTAAGTCTTGGAAGAGGAGAAGGAAGAACAGCTGAAGCAAGACCAGGCCATGGCCTCACCATGAAGCCTGGTGAAGAGCCCAGGGAAAGATCTCTACAGGCACATTAAACCTCACAGAGGAAGAGCATCGTATTTTCCCCCCAAAAACTCAGAAATGCATTGCATGTCCTTACAGACTCCACCATCTCAGGACAAAACCAAGACTACTAAAAATCAAAACCATGCTTGGATGCCACAAGTTGTTTTTTCTGGGTCCTGTAGTGTTACATAAGCAAAAAAAAAAGAAATTATTTTGCCTGTCTTTAAAGCAATATCCTTATCAGGGAATTCTGCAGGTAAAAGCCTGGGGAAATAATAAGTCCAATATGGACCTGCAAGAGGGCCAGTCCCCCAGGAGGCACAAAGAGTTACTGGACTCTTAAAACCATGAAGGAAGACGTCAACACATTTTAAAATACACCCCTCCAGCCTACTGGCTAAAATCTCTGAAATGGTCCATCCCAGAGCACGCCCAGAGCCAGTGCATCAGGAAGAATCAAATGGTTCAAGGACAAAGCACTGGCCAGTTAAACCCTGTGAAAACTCAGGTCAGTGATCACAGAGAGCAGGTGTCACATCAGGGCTCCTCTGCCCAGGAGGTACCAGCCTGTGGAGTGACTCCCCACAAGGGACTGAAACAGTGACCAACCTGACCTCCTCTGGCTGAAGAGAAGACAACACAGCACCTTCTACACACTCACAGGTTGCAGCCCTGAACCACTTGGCTCCATTCCCTTCCCCAGCTTTTCAGAGGAGCAGAGGGAAAGCACAGACTCAACCCACAAACCTGCACTTTTATAACTATAAGAATTTTATGGTGTGGAAGAGAAGCTTCAATACCTGCTGTCCTAGGAACAGAAGATCCTCCATGAGCCTTAAAGTCACCACAGGCCTCCTCACAGCAGATCACCGACCCAGAGCAGAGCTTCACATCTGGGGAGAGAGAGTTTGGCAGGACAAGGCTCCATGTGGGGACATTTCCCACCAACCCAGAGGGTCACCCGTGCTCTGCCAGGGCTATCTTGAAAAGGTCTAGAGAGGTGGGTTTGGTTTAGTTTTCAAACTCTAGCCTTTCAAACTGCACCAACAATGGCCTTCCCCATTCCCCAGTCCCTTTGTAAGTAACCTGAATCAGCCCAGAAGCCTTCAACAAACTCATACCTGAGTCCTGAAAGCTGCTCACTTGAAGCCTAAAGAATATGACAGACACTCTCACCTGCACATCTCACCACTGCCAACCAAAGATGTCTCCTTAAAAGTCATTCCAGTCTCGCCCAGGGCACCAGCAGGTTTAATTTCTCCTGACTTTTCTCATCTACCCAACTTCTCCATTAGCAAGTTAACACTCAATGCTCAGCCTGCTGCCCTTCAGAGGATCACAAATCTTTCTTTAACATATGGTGGGTCCTGAGGGTACTGCAGTTGCTATTTTACACAAGGAGAAGGCCTAGACAAGCAAAGGGGAAAATTTCTAAAGCTTCTAAATGACTGTGAAACTGAAGTAATTTTCAAAAGAGAATTGGACACTGCAGAGCTGAAGTTAACCTTGCACCCCCTTCAGTCACATCTCACAGTGAAACACCCTCAATTCACTTCAGGCAAGGTCCTCAAAGCCACACAGGGACCTGAAGGGTATCACAACAGGAAATTCCAAGTCTAAAATGCAGAGCTAAATGAGCCATGACTTCTCCCCTTCTCCAACCCAACAGTCCACAGGAACCGACTTTTTCACCAAAAGAAGGTTTTTGGGTACCTCAAGTTTCCTTTCCTCCGTGCTGAGATCCAGACATTGTGGCCAAGCTGAACCTCTCAGCACTGATGCCTGTGAAGCCCCCTCGGGTCTGGGGAGTCCTGGGCACAGCCAGCTCTCCTCAGCTGGCTCTGGGGTCGGTGTGAGGGAGCACTCACTCGAGTTCCATTTAAAGATGTGGCTGGGGGAAGAGGGTGTGGCTGGGGTGGCCCCAAAACAGCACCCGCTGCCAGGGCAAGGTGGTTGCAACCTCTCCCTGTGGATAGAGGCACTGGGTTTGGACTCTGCCTCCAGGGCTGGTTTTGATTTTTATCCAGAGATGTTTTAATGCAAATTATAGAGTAAGCAGCCTTGGGAATGCCGCCAGATACCTGCTCCCCACCTCCCTTAGGTAGGCAACAGTCAGGCCCCCACTTGCTTCTCCTCTCCGGGTCTGCGAATCCTTCTCTGCACCATGGCACAACTTCAATAGGAAGGCCTGAGAGGTTGCCTACAGCCTGGGAAGGGACAGGTGGATTTGAATATCCCTTGGGAGAAGGAGGACCCAAACCCAAGTTCGACCACTTCTGAGATGAATATTAAAACCATTAAGTTATTATATGAAAACCACCACACCAATCATTTGTATCTTAAGCAGCAAGTGCAAGGCTGTCAGCTGAGACCTGAGCAGCAGGGGCAGGTTTGACTCACCTGGCTGGGTTTGGAGCCTGCAGAGTGTGGGAGCTGCTCATGGGACACAGCGTGAGAGCTGGCATGGGGATAAAGGTGGGAAAAGGGTCTCCAGGAGTCTGAGCAGACAGCAAGAAAAGGACTGTGGAGGGAACCAGATCCTGCAAACAACATCTGTTCCCACCATTTGAAATCCTCACTTTACTTTAGGGTTAAAATGTCAAACTAAAATCTCTCTTACCGCCACCAAAGTGCTTTTACCTTGAATTTTTAAGCATTTGTTTAAGCTGAGCTTAAAAAGAGTCTGGGCTCCTTGACTACTAAGCAGATCATAAAACCCTCTGGAGTACAATAGGCTGTAAAAACTTTCTAAGTTTTCCCAATGACTGAGTGCCTAGTTAGCTTCTTGCACCTTCTTCATCCTCATACTAAAAGAGCTTAGCTGCAAAAGTTTAACTAAAGGCATTTCTTAAAGGAATTTTGAGAGTAGATGTTAAAAACACATTGGTTAACAGCTTAGAGTAGCTGTTAGCCACTGTGTTTTTATCACAACCCAACACAATAAAATATCAGCTAGCTCTACATTTGTTCGTTAGGAAAAAGGCTTTAATTAAAGAGCAAGTCTACACGTGTGTGTTTAAATAGTGTGAGCCTGATTTTCTTCAATTTCGTTGTTTCTTCCAATTCTTCAGATATGCATTTGAAAGAACAGAAGGGCAGGCAGCTCTATTTGGAAGTTGCAAATAAGTATTTTGAGAAAATAAATACATTTTAATCTCAAAGAAACAGACCAACCCTAAAAATAGGAGGTGTGAGGTAGACAAGTGCTACTTTTTGACAAAACAGACGAGGTATCCCTCTAAATAGGGATAGATGAATAAGCTGAGAAAATGGAAATATTTGCAATTAATTTCAGATATTTAGCAAGATAGTTTTGTAGGTAGATACGTACAAGATCTCCAGAATTTGTTTCAGGCCCATTCAGAAATAAAATCTGACACAAGACTTTGATTTAGATTTCAGACCCATCTCAGTGACACAGTCATTAATTTATCCAGCAGCATTAAAAGTGAACAGCAAGTGCCCTCAACTTCCTCCTACAGACTAAGAAAGTGAGAGGTAAAACTCTCTGTCATTCCACGCTGATGATTTTTAGACAGAATTTCCCACTCACCTTGGCAATGTGATAATTAAAAAATCTGTGCCAAGGAACACAACCTCCTCACTGGACCCCCGCAGCTCTGAGCACACCTGCTGCTGGAATTTCATATCCTGTATCTAGAGCATCACAAAGTGTTGGGGACACTTGTGTTAGGAAAAAGTACACGGTTGCATAGAGATTAAATTCTTTGGAAGTCCTTTTTTTTTTTATTATTCTAAGGAAAAAGAAGAGGGAATCCTGCATTTTGCTAGGTCTTAACATAAGGATAGACACAGCTTATGATCCATCCAGCCAAGCACCTGATGGCTACAGAAGAAATACCACACTGTTGTGTCTCCAGTGGCTTGCTGCAGTTAATTTTTCAGCATTTGCAGTGGTGTGGGAGCCTTAGAAAGTTTGATATTGCTTTTGGTCTTTTAGAAAGCAGTGCCAGCCAACCTTCCTTGCACTATCACGTTATTTAATCAAATATCCAAATATTAATTATACCATATGCCAATACAGAGTGCAGTGTTATGAGCCCTAAATCAGGGTTGGGTTACGCTTTTGTAACTAGTAGATACAAAAAGTACTTTTAGTACTCTAAATATGCTCAGCTTGAATGAGCTGTACCCTCTGCCTGTTGGGAAGGATTTCTCACGTGCATTTCACAGGAGGGATCCACACCCCACAGGGGATATCTGGGCTCAGGCTTTTTTTTTCCCCACAGAACACCAAGGTGCAGAGCAGAGCTTGCCTGATATCCACAGCAGTTGCTGTATTATCTGTCAGTGTGTGTTCTGCACCACAAAGAAAGAGAATCCAGACTGCAGAAAACCCTGCAGCACACACTGTCACCTTCCTCTGAACCCCGCTGTGAGGAAAGCCTTGTGCCTGCTGTGCCCCTCTCCCAGCATGGGCTGCCACCCAAACCCAAGGCTGGCACCACCACCACCCCCTTACTCAGAGGCAAGCGAGCTCCCATTGCCCTGCATCCCTCCTCTTTCACATCCCAGTTGAGAATTTTCCCGCTTGGCACTGGAGCTCAACATTGATTTAACTCCCCACGATTTGGCAGCGTTGGTTTTCTCAGACTGACCACCATCATTCTCCGAAACCGTGGAAGGAAGCAAAGACCATGTGAGGAAAATCCAAAGATCCCACAGAGCACTGGGGAGCTCTCCTGCAGCCCTCAGCAGCCTGTCCTTCCTGCCAGCCTGCACCCCCTTCCAACCCTTCAGCCCAGCTCCTGAGCAGATGTTCTAGTGAGAAGGACATTCACTGCAGAGCTGTGTCAATGACACAGTTGCTTCTGTGGCTGCAAAATACAGCCAAAATCTGAAAAAATATCCCCTCTAGTTCCCACTTCTGTCCAGGTCAGTCACCAAAGATGCTCTACATAAGCTAGGATTGGGTTGGTACAGCACTCAGTAGCCCTAAGAAGCAGAAACTCCCAATGAATGCTAAAAAGACAGCTTCTACTCAGATTTAAGCTATGTCTCTAGACAGAAAGAGTGGTACATCAGGAGACCAGTGTGGCCTCTGGAACAAATGCATCAAATCCTAAATATTACTTGATTTGATCTAAATTCATGCCTTTTCTGGGCCTGGCACTAACCAAGATAAACCTGCATGCTTCAAACAAGAAGCAGCACCAGATTTGCAAATGTCTTTTCCATAGACCAGGGCAGCAGCTCACCTTTTTTCTTCTGACACAACCAGAGAGTGCCCAGAGCCTTCCCAATAGCTCCCCTGACTCTCAGAGTCTCAAGGATGTATTGTAATAGGATAGATCTAAAATGGTTATGTGGATCACTGAAGGCATCTTCCACTGATTTGTGATGCATTTCAAGAACTTTACAAGCAAGAAAACAACATGCACGAAGCAATGAAAATGAAGGAATATTTTTTTTTTTTTATCTATATGGATAATATAAATAATTTTGGCCCACTTAAAACAGACATCCTCAATAAAATTGGATCTGGCTACAATGAGGTAGTGCTCCTCTTAAGACTGATTCATTATTGCTCAGACTTGATTTTCAGTATGGGAAAAAAGGGGGTTCACTGGTGTGGAATTGTTTCTCAGATGAAGTAAGGAAAACTGATATAACAAAAGGGAAGAATTCCTTTAACCGTGGTTATGTGGGGGATTTTGTCAGCCTAACTATTCTGCAACAGAAACAACCATGAACTCTTCTCTCCCAATGATTATCTCAACCATTTCTCTGAACAGTACCAGCAAAAAATTCCTCTGTACCTTCCTTCCTTTAATGAGGGCTATGGGAAACAGCAGAGACATCCGACACTTTACATGCTTACCTCTCCCCATATGTCTCACAGATGCCAAAATTCAAAAATTTCCTTTCCCTGATGTCAAAATAAAAATGAAAAAGGATTTTCACAAACATAAAAGAGACGAGGAAGGGAAAATCGGGCAGCTTTTCAGTGGATATGATGGATAATTCAGATGCAACCAAAAAAAAATTGTTTTAGAATCTAGCTCAGTTTTCAGGATGAGTGACACTGCTGAACAAGGGGGAAGGCACAATAGGTGGTGTAACAAGAGTAGGACAGCTGTCTACTGACATGTAGGCAGAGCTGAACAAGCTCTGTGCATTCAGGGACCAGACAGTTCTCTGGCAGCATTTGAGAAACACATGAAACACACAAAAAAGCCGAGTGCCATGGTGCCAGCCGGAGGAGAGTCTGGACACGGTGATCACAGGGTCCTTTCCAACCTGTGTTTAAATCTCTTGGCAGAGAAACCCTTCTGAGCCTGTGACCATTCTTGCAGCTCTCATATGTCCTATTTCTACTTCTCCTCTATTCCAAACACAGTTATCACTGTGCAACACTTGGGTGCATCATGGATTTACACACAAACCTTTTTTTTGTTTTATTTTATGTCTTCTTTGAAGTCTTTTACATCCTATTTTCCTCCTGATCACTCCTAAGGATTGAGCTGGTACCTTCCAAGAACTACTCACAACGACAACAAGATATTTTCCTGAATGGTGACATCTCTGTGGATGCCTGTGTATGCTTCTTTTCCCTTTCTGCATTACTTTGCAGATGTCTAGATTGGGTGAGAAAATGGAGAATATTCACAGCCAGTTTTAATTTTAACCTACCTTGAAAATTTCTTACTGGTGAGTTTGTCAGTTCTCCTTTTCCCCTAGAGCTTTAGTAGGTAATTTAACAATAGAGAAACCAACAGAGACTCATCACCCCCGGTGATGTCCTGCAATTTGGAAAAGGATGGCTCAATCCCCACCCTCTGTTTTACCTTTACCTAATTAGAGCCATGACCAGTTCAAAACTACTGGAACACGTTCCCTTTTATATCTTGACTGTTCAGGGGGTTTGATGACTATTGCTAGGGGACCTTGGAAGTTCAGCTATGCCTTATGAGCTGAATCATCTCTGCACAAGGGCTGCTGGGCTTCAAAATACACAGATATGTGACAGCTTCCTTCTACAAAATTCATTTTTACATTGACTCAGTATGTCATATTTACAGGTCTTCATTTTATTTTCCATAAATTTGACCAAGGCAGACTCGATTTACCAGTGCAGCCAGCCCTTTAAACATCAGTTGCATTTGCCACCTTCACTTGCCACATCAATTATTTAGTTCATATCAAAGGAAACCATTAATTTAAAAACTCCACATTTGGGACTCTTGGGTGGCTACCATGGCTACCACCTATTTTTATCAATAGTATTACGCATTTATCCAATTGTTCTAAATCTGTTCTGCTGACACTTCAGTTTAAAACACACTTTTAAATGCTTTCAAATACCAAAATTCTCCAGAAAAGAGAGTTCCCTGAGATGTTTTATAATGAACAGCAAAGCAAAGATTTATTTAGCCTTGCTGTAGCAGCCCTGTGTATTTTGAGTGTTCTTATTACCCTGCAATTGCCTATCAAGCCTGCTGATGGACAGGCTCCCTACCCTTCATGTGTTTGAAGGGGTTTTCTCATTGTTTCTATGAGTTTTGCAAGTTGCTCCTCAAACTTGATTTTACCTGCCTTGTTTAACTTGCCTTATTTAACTTGCCTGTATGCTCTTTTCTATTTTCTCTGTACAAACACAACCTCCACTTTGTGAAAGATGTCTTTGCACTCCTAACATCATTCCGCTCTTCTACTGAACACCACCAGCTTTTCAGAGTCCTCCTCAACCCTTTTGATGGAAGATGATACATGCTTCTTCAAGCTCATATTATAAAGTTTTCTCACCAGCTACGTGTTCTCTACAAGTATCTTACCCTTTTAGCTGCTCCTTGGAACAGCAAAATTCATATAATCATTCATATATTTACCTATTCCACCTCTTAAAAATTGTATTGTTGGCACAGGGACAAGAGAACTGAGTCTGGCATGCTCATTGCACATTGCTCTGGGTTAAAATCAGCATTGTCTTTTCCCCATTACATTAAATCACAGAACCATAGAACAATTTTATGTTATCTCACGCCCCTGTGTTGCCTTCTCTGTTGTCTCTCACATCAAGGTCTTTCTCCTTTTCTGATCCTCAGTTCAGTGTCTTTGGTGTTTCTCCATTCACCTCTGCAGAGAAAGGAAGGCCCTTTCTTCCCTTGGACTTCACTGATCTCTCCGGATAACAAGCATCTCAAACAAACACCAGTCTCTCCTCCAAATTAAATTGCTCCATGTGCCAAGGCAAGGGCAGCCCATATTTCCAAAACAGAGTCCTCATATTTTCCCAGCCAGCATTCTGATGGAGAGTTTTCCAGACAGTTTCATGACCGTGTTTCAGTCATCACTGTGCAATGATACCAATTACAAACACAGTCAACATCAGCCTCAACACTGCCACCCCCACACCTCCCCAAGACAAGAAATGTATTCCTCCAGCCTTTTTTCCCTTTGTTTCCCACCAGAGAACTGAAGTTCCATGGAAGGGCAGTTTCTTCACACCTCCAGGATAGTTTGGATGACAAGCCTAAGAAGATTAGCTTTTGTAATGCTTCCTAAAAACCACTGTGAGGAGGATCACTGACACAGATGACTGATTTTCATCCAGGAGATTCTAGCATTGTTCCACTATCTCATGCATTTATTAGGATTTCATTTCCTTCTGGAGCCTCAAGGGAAATTTCATAATCAGCACACCTGGTATGTGTAGTATAAATAATTAAGGGGATGCCCTCTCTAACGATCTCTGCGGAAAGGCTGCTCTGCTGTAAGGAACAGCCTGGATCAGCCTTGTTAGAAGAAAGAACTATTAGGATTATAAGATCCTCTCCATTTCCAGACTCCAACAACCTCATGAACATTTTCTGAACCAAATGGAGTCAAGGTAGAGGGAGCTATTCAATCAGTGTGTTTATGAGTTGTTTCAACATTATTCTTTCTATGCTGTCAGCATAAATGGTACTTTGTCACCATTTTTCTATCCCACAATTTAATTTATGGCTTGCCTTAAGAAAAAAGATCATGACACCAATTTAGCTTATAATCACATCAAGAAAAACTGTTTATGTGACAAATCTGGCAATAAGCCAGCACTACAAACTGGTTTGCTGACAAAAATACTTAGGGCAAGCCATGTAAAAGAGGACAGAGATCATGAGATGCCTTCCACACTTGGCTTTCTCTGTTCAGCAATTTACAAGAGCAGTAGGTGCTACAACCCAGGCTCTCATGGTCTCTGGTGGTTTTTCTCACAGAAATTAAGAGCATCAAAGTCCTCATAAAGTGGACATTACTACAAGAAGGAATTACTTTATTATCACAAATGGATAAAATATGCATGACATACAAATCCATGTCTGACAGCTCACCCTAACATGGTGGTAGCATCTGCACAATTTTGATCTGGAAGGGTTCTTTTGATTGGTTTGGGGTTTTTTCCCCTAAAAGTAAAGCCCCTCAGTAGCTGGACATAGATGGTACATCTAGAAACTTTAATGCTTTACACCTTTATCTGCTTTACCAAAAAAAAATTTGTTCTGAATTCTTTTTTCTGTTACCTTTGATCCCTTGTCTTTATCTGTATTTATTACTTACTCTACAGATGGGAAATATTTCTTTTCGTTCCCTAAATCCAAACTCAAGTTTTACTTTAAAGCTTCTAAAAGGACTCCTATCATATCATGTGCTTCACTTTATAGTGCCATCTGTAACTAAAGTACAGCACAGTAAATGACATATTTGTGATTTGGAAGCCAGTTTTACAGATAACAGAGGTTAAGCAGCTCATTTAAATATGTCTCTTTGATACATAACTGAAATAGATTCAAACACTGAGATTTGCTCACCATCGTTACTCCCACTTTCCAACACATTAATTGGATATAGGAAGTCAAATCAAGAAATTCAGCTTCTCAAGCACTATGTTTTAAATTCTGATTTTTTTTTACAGCTGAAAAAATTATAATTAATCATTTGGCACCAGAATATTAGACTTGATATGAATGGCACCAGACATGCAACATTGTGAAAACACACTCTCACCCTTTCAACTTGCCCAGTTACCTCTCACGTGTTTTCTAAAGCAGATTTGAAAGACCTATGACTAATTAAATCTATTGCTATTAGTGTGAGTAGTCCATACTTAAATTAAATTTTTTAGAAGTTATGAACCATAAGCACATTCATTACCAGAGTTTCTCTCTTTCTAGAAGATAATTGGATACCACAATTGGACTGATGGGGCACATCCTTACACCTGCATGTTGCTTCAGGGGACTCTGCTTGCACGCAGGGGTTCTCTAGAGCATCCAGTCACAGCATGATAAAGTTTCACAGGATTACAGTCATTCCACCAAGACAAGGACTCACCTTAACCTTCCAACTTTGTCTTGGGAACATCAAACATTTTCAGTTTTGAAAAAAAGAAGGAAAAAGTTACCAAGGTAGAAGGATCCAGGCACCCCATGGTAAAATTCAATATTTAGTTTCAGTGCCGGCCTCTCATCCTACACAGAGCAGCAGGAAGCACAGGATGTGTAAAACCCATTGCAGAAGGCTCAGCAAAAAGTGGGTTTCAGTGTAGGGGGTGGTAACAGGTGGGCTCTGGGCATGTCTGCAGTGAACAGTAAATCTCCCCAAGCTGAGCAATATGTTCCCCACTTTGAGAAGTAAATGTGTGATTAGAAAAGAATGGATGGATTCCACAGAATGGATTTACTTCCACAGAAGATATGTGGAAGTAGAATGGATTTGCTTCCACAGAGCAAGCACTTGACAGCTTCAGGTGCAACTCAAGACTCCCATTTCTCCTCTGCAAGCTCCAGTGGGATCCCCCGGCCCTGCCCCTGCTCCCCTGAGCCCGGTCCCCTGCCCTGCAGGGACACAGCTCTAAGGGGGGCACGCTTCCAGCCCACTGACACCACTGTGAGTGGGGACTAAGGGGTTAACCCGGCTCGCAGGCATCCATGAAACCGTGCTGAGAGCATTCCTCAGAAATACCATCCCGAGCCAGCAGCCCAGGAGGAAGGGCCGACCTGACGAACTCTGTGTCCGGGCACAGACAAACGCACTGGCTTGTGAGGGCAGCGGCGGCGGGGCGTTCTGTGGGGGGCTCGGGAACCCTTAGAAACCCAGAGCGCAAAAAGCTAGCCATTGTATGGACAGCTGCAGGGGGGAAAAACACCCTGGAAAGCCATTTATACAGTATTAGCTGGGAAAATTGCACTCTGCTTTAAGCAGACTCATTTCGAGTTCTACCACCTGTTCAAAAGGCAAAACACTTCCCGATTCCTTTTACAAGCTGCGGCTCTGTCCCCCCTTCTCCCTGCACAAGGTGTGGAACAGACACACACCCAGAGGAGAGCACAGGAGCTGTGGCTGTGAGTATCCCAGCCTCTGATCCCGGTCAGGCTCCGCAAACCAGAGCCTGAGCAGCCTCTCAGGAGTTCGCTGGAAAAGCAATTGGAACTGCAATTAACAGCAGCACATCTTAGCGCAGGGAAAGACTTCTAACTAGAAGCTAATTAGGAGGGCAAACACTGCAGCTTGTTAGCCGAGATGCTAATGAGAATTATACTTGAGTGGCAGCAGACTAGCTATTCAGAGTTAATTAGAAACCTCAGCTGATAGTATATTGCTCTTAAGAGCTTTCAAAACAAACAACTGGAAAAACTGTCCTGCAGCTAAGGATCCAGCATGCCACGTTGAGTAATTCATGGGCAGCCAGGAGATTACACTCGGGCATCAGGGTAATTTACCAGCGTGTGGAAATGGAAGAGAGGAGGTTTTTAGGAGGTGCGTGCTCCCCTGGATTTTCAAAGGATCTGCTCGTCCGTGGGTGGCAGCCCTGGCCCTGCATCACACAGGGTGGGCAGGGCAGCTGCCACATGCCCAGTGTGGGGTAAGGAGCTGGGCTGGCTCAAGAGCACCTGGCAGCTTTCCTATCCCATCCCCGGCCTCTCCCACCCCAGCCCTCAGCTCTCCTCCAGGAAAGCTGCTGCTGGGAGCTGCACCAGGTGAAGCCGCAGCTGTGAGCAAGTGGCTCTCTCCGTGCCTTTGCCTTCCTGGGGCACGGGAGGGCTTTACTCTCCCCCTCTCTTTGTGCAGCGAGAGGGCAAAGAGTAAATCGGGGCACTCAGAGGGGAAAAACCCGTTAAATGTAATGTGGCTGCAATGGGGATGGTGAAGTGTGGCCTTACCTGGGCTGAGTTGCATGGCTGATTCCTGCTCTGAGCAGAGCCAGGGAGGCTGAGCAAAGGGGCTGCGTGTTTAAATGTTTCCTCTGAGCCTGATTGGAAGCACAAGAGCCAGTCAGGGGCAGGGGAGAGGCTGCTAAACTCAAAGTAGGTTGCTTGTTTCAGGAAAAGGTTGGATACTGGAGAACCTCCACACTGGGCCCATGAAAACACATGAAAACGTTCAGTCGCACAGAGGAGAGAAATGCTCCAGAATAATTGGGGGATTTTCAGTTTTGCAGAGGCCCTGTTAGCATTAAAACTTGCAGCAATTTAAGCAAAACCTGGTTTTAATTCTATTTATTGAAACCAATTGCAAACCCATGTGGATACTCTTAAACAGGTTCAGCTTTTCCAAAAGAAAAAACTCTGCAAATCAGATTTCAATTAAAGCACAGAGGAGCATCCACAAATGGTTTTACACCAGTGTAATTAAATAGATTTCAAAGTTTAACTTTAGTTTAACTAAGGATTTCAAAGTTTAACTTAAAACAAATGTGACTTTTAATGCAGATGGGACCTGGCAGTCACTGGCTGTTGGAATATGGGAGGGTTGAGAAGTTTGCATTCTGAAACCTCCCTGTGAGAGTCCTGGGAGTGCTCAGCTGTAAATACACCCTTCACACAAACCTTTAAGCATCTGCAGTAGTCAGTGTGAAAGTATAAAAATTAAGAGTAGACACTAACACTGTCAACTATAATCCATACATCCATTTCTTTCATAAAGGTAAAACAAAATCCTGATGCGTAAGCAGTATCCTGAAGAGACAAATTTACTTCACTAGAGCTTTGGGAACCCTCATTTTCACTCAATGTATTTGAAGCAAGAGTCCTGGATTGTGGTTATTCAGGTTTAACAGGACTTGGAAGTGCTGACTGAAGCTAGAGGCAGAGTTCCCCCCACACCAGAGTGCTGTAGCTCTGGGCTTGACCACGCTGCAGCTGGCTGGAGATCATCCCAGCCACAGCCAAAGGCTGGGCTCAGCAGGAGCAGCCCACTGGTGACCAGGACATGATGGGGGGTTTCACAAACCATTTCAGAACCCTTTTCAAACTCACCAGTGGCTGGTGCCTTCCATCCCAGAGCTGGATGCATGGCCTGAGGGTCGCCTTGCACAGCTGCTCTGGGTTCAGTGCAAAGTGTAATAAGCTGCTTGGCAACCCAAACCAAGCTAAATAAAAGCAGCAGAAAAGATTTAAGTAACTCATATGAGTGCTTCAGAGAAGATTTACTAGTGGGTAACTGGGGGTAGGGGTAGTGGTACCTGTAGGCAGTGCTAACAAACTGCCTGGACACAATCCAGCCAGCACAGCACCACGATGAAAGGCAGCTGCTGTCCTCTCCACCCCTCATCACCCACCTTGGGCTCCTGGTAGATTTTCCCTGTGTGAAAGACTGTGAAAGCCTTCCCAGAGCTGCAGCCCAGCAGGGAAGCAAACCAGGGCAGGCTCTGGGTGTTCCTAGGGTTTGTGCTGCTGACAGCAAGCAGGTACAGCTGTAGGAACAGGTGGGCAGAGCTTGGATTTGGCCATGGACTTGTTCGCATCTGTCTTCCCTTTGTGACCATCCCAGAGCCTGGAGTGGAAGGCTGGGACACTGCTGTCACACACAGCATCATCCACAGGGCGTGTGTCTCCAAGGAGTACTGGACAGTAATTCCAGTGCCTGAGCTGACAGTATGAAGTGTTTACCTGTGAACTGACCACTAAAAGGTCGGTTTAGCTAAGGCTGATCCTTTTCTCAGAACCAGAGCTAAAAAACTGAGTTCTCTGGATACTTTATGTCACCTTGCTAAACAATCGCCTTGCTCCTCAGACTCCTCAGACACAGCAATAATTTTCCCCCATGGATTCAGGAGGATGGCACAGGCTTTTAACATCCTAGCAAGCAAACTGTAACTTTCCCCCTTTGTTATGTGTGCTTGTTGCCACCTTCCCTCTGCAGGGATAAATGTACAGCTCTAACCCTGAATTTCATCTATTTCCTGTCTCCTGACTGTGAATCCCTTTCAGTATTGCTAACTTCACACTGGCTTGCACACAGCAGCCAACTCCACAAGAGCCCAATTTTCCTTTCAGGCTGATGATCTCCTGCTGCAGCAGCATCAGCTCCCCCTGCAAGGAGGCCTCCCTGTCAGCCCTCCTCTCCTGGCCCACGCTGTACACCTGCAGCAAAACTACTCAATCTGTGGCAGATTTTACCTCTTTTTCTCCCCCAGAACTGGGCTGCTGCTTGGCTTGCGTTGCAGCTCCCTGGGGATCAGCGTTTTAGCTCTGCAGGACATACTACCCCAGGTCTCTCTCTTGTAAAGGTTTTAATTTTTCATCACGCTCAGAGCACTGCCTGCTGTCTCTTAAGCTTTCATATGCACTAGGGAATTTCTTCTGCTTGGCAAATATTCATGGGTTTATCAAAGATTATGTCTGGGTTTTCTAATAAAGGGGTTTCTAGTAATGCCTCTGAATTGACTTTTTTCCCCCCTAATTCACAGTCTGATCTCTCACAACTGACATAATGCCCCAAAATTGCAACACTGCACCTTTAATCTTAGATCACTCACCAGTCCTCTTTTTCTTCAGGGAAGAAAAGAGAGAGGAAAAAAAAAGGTAGTATCAGGAGCAGAAGTCTCTTCTTTGTTGAAGTCTTTGGCCTCAGGTCAAGAAGGCTTTTCATGGGAAAGCACTGCCTTCCCTGGAGAACTTGCATAAAACCCCATTCTCTGCTGCTACCTTCACCCCTGTGCCCTCCAAAGACAGGGGCTGTAGCTGTTTTCCTGTGCTGCTTCCTTCCCTCCACATTTATATTTTGCTAATCAAGTGCAGCTATTGCATCACGCAGGAGGTGACTAAAGGAACTTTCAGCCTGGAGAAACTACTGAATCCATGATGCTGCTTTCACTACTCTATGAATTATTATAATCTGTTTTGTCTGGCTATGTATTGCTGGAACAATTTGGCCACAGTTCAATATAGGTGGGTTTCTACTTTCGTGTGTGTTAAGCGGTGCTGTATTTTTGGCATGACCTGTAATCCCAGCATGCTGGAATTCCAAAACACCCTGTATGCCACTTATTGTGTCCTGACCACACAACAGTCACACTGTCATTCCATCTTCACTCAGCTTCCTGCAAGCTTCTCTTCTCTCACAGAGGCAGAGGAAGTCCCTGGACCCCACATGTCCATCTCTGCATCCCTGCCCTCTGTCCTGACGGCAGCAGTGCTGCTTTCCCTGAGCACATGGCACTGCTGGGCTCTTCACTGAGCATTTCTGCTGCTTTGCACTACTCCTACCTGAACAGTCTGATTCTCCAAGCCACCACCTGAGTCTCTTCTCTGACTTTATTCATTTTATTGCATTTTACTTGCTTGATGTCTTTGTGTCTTGCCTTTGCACAAACAGGAGCACTACTCAAAGCACTTTCCATTATGTCTTTGAGCTACCTCACAAATTTCCTTTGCTTGCATTCTCCCTTCCTTGCCAGAAGTTCCCCACAGTCCCTGCAGGCTGTGGGGGATGGACAGGAGAATCCACCTGTGATATTCTAGGCAGAAGAAAGTTTACTGTACCCTTGCTCCATCAAACAACTGCACCAGTGCAATGCTGGGGCAGAACTCACACACCCTGCTCCTCACTGGGACTTCTCATCCTGCCCTTGATTCTGTAAGAAGGGCAGCACTGCAGGGATCACCGGGCTCCCATCTGCCCAGTTTATACTTGTACAAACACCATCAGCAAGAATCACAGGCATTAGTGAGCTAACACCAAGTTCAGGTACTCTCCAGCATTTTTGCTCAAGTTTTTATTCCCTTTAATCACTGCTGAGTTCATCTTGAAGATTTGTGAACATCTTGCATAGCTTGGCCATTTAACTGCTACTTTTCCTGATTCTTGTTAATACTTGTCAATTTTCCTATCAAAACTCATTAAAGGATTTTTCCCTTCATTTTTCAAAAATAGGATTTACCCTTAGCTTGGCAAGTCTATTCCTGTTCCCCTCCTAATCCTGCTAGAAAATGTGCATTGCTCATTACCCTTAACAACCCATCTACTCTTTTTCTTGCTTTTCCTTTTCCTGCATGTCTGGCAGTTCTGCAGCTTTACTCTTGTAAGCTGGATAAAGCTCTGTTTCTGCACCCATTTCTTTTCCTACAAGTCCAGCTGAGGCAGAAAGCCTAGGAGCCTTCACTGTGCCCTCCACTCACAAAGCAATTCTGAATTTCTGGTTGTATCCACACATAGATACAACAGCTCATGTCTGCCACTGGGTGCAAGCACAAAAAGCACCTGCTCCAGAGCAACAACTCAGTTTTATTCCTGCAAGTGCAGGCCACAGATCCACATGGGAGACAAGATCAGCAGCCAGCATGGATTCACTAAAGGTAAATCAGCCTTGACCACCTGACTGCCTTCTACAAAGGAACAACTGCCTGGATGGCTGAGGGGAGATTTTGTCTACCTTAAGAAAAAGTGGATTTTGTCTACCTTGACTCCAGCAGGGCTTTCGGCACCGTGTCTCATGACATCCTCGTGGGCAAACTCAGGAGTTGTGGGCAGTGAGGTGCATTGAGAACTGGCTGAGTGGCAGATCCCAGAGGGCTGTGATCAGTGGCACAGGGTCCAGCTGGAGACCTGTCACCAGTGGTGTCTCCTGGGGTGCTATACTGGGCCCTGTGTTGTTTAACTTGTTTATCAATGACCTGGATGAAGGAACAGATGCCTCCTCTGCAAGTTCCCTGCCAACACAAAGCTGGGAGGAGTGGCCAGTACCCCAGGGAGCTGTGCAGCCCTTCAGGAGGAGCTCAGTAGGCTGGAGAGATGGGCAGAGAGGAACCTTCTGAAATTCAGCAAGGGCAGATGCAGGGTCCTGCACCTGGGGAGGAACAGCCCCATGGAGCAGCCCAGGCTGGGGGCTGACCTGCTGGAGGGCAGCTCTGCAGAGAAGGGCCTGGGGGTGCTGGTGGACACAAGCTGTCCATGGGCCAGCAGTGTGTCCTTGTGGCTAAGAAGGCCAATGGAGTCCTGGGGTGAGTTAGGGGGAGCAGTGCCAGCAGGTCAGGGGAGGTGACCCTGCCCCTCTGCTCAGCCCTGGTGAGACACATCTGGAGTGCTATGTCCAGTTCTGGGCTCCTTGGGACAAGAGACATGGAGATCCTGGAGTGGGTCCAGTGACAAAGATGATGAAGGCTCTGGAGAGTCTCTCTTGTAAGGAAAGGCTGAGGGAGCTGAGCTGAGCCTGTTCAGCCTCAAACTCAGAGGGGACCCCACCAATGTCTGCCAGTATCTGCAGGGAGGGTGTCAAGAGGATGGATCAGACTCTAATCAGTGGTGCCAAGCAACAGGACAAGAGGCAATGAGCAGAAACTGATGCACAGAAGGTTCCACCTGAATATGAGGGAAAATCTTCTTTACTGGTCTGAGCACTAGAACAGACTGCACAGAGAGAGTGGGGTCTCCTTCACTCGAGATGTTCCAAACCATCTGGACACAATCCTGGGCCATGTGCTCTGGGATGACCCTGCTTCAGCAGGCAGGTGGGACCAGATCCCCACTGTGGTCCCTTCCAGCCTCACTCATACTGTGATTTGGTCTTGAGCCTCCTCAACCATGTCCTGAAAGGAGAGCTCTCCCTCTTCAGCACAGAATCCTGTTGCAGCACTCCCTGTCAGAGTATTGTCATAAAACATCTACCTTTCGCTTGTAAGGTACCACATACTGCAAAAATCCCCATTGAAGTGTGTACAGGAGTATCCCCCAGAATGAAAGGCTCTGTATGCATTTAATAATGAAATGCCCATTTGAGGTGTAGAATCAGATGAAAGTACAGATAAGAGCAACTGGAAACAGCTTGGATATTGCAGCTTCAGCCTGATAAGACTATTCTTTTACCCTACTATTCTAAATATGTCTTTTTTCAAAACAAAAATATTTCATGAGGAATGTTATAATAATGGGGGAGCTTTCATGTCCCATCTGAATGGGTTCCTCGAAACAGATTTAAAAAGAAAACATCAAGGAAGACATTAGGACTGTTCCTCACTCTTTCATCAGTATATATAGTTCATAATGCACATCAGGTGCCACGGGAACTGCTGTTCAAGGTTAAAGCAAGGTCCTTATGAAAGGGGCAATTACTCTCTAGTGACAGATAAGGAGAAGAAAGTCAAAGCTAAACCGTGCGAGTGGGAAAGGCAGGAGTGCTCAAAGCTAACTGGAAAAGCTGCAAAAGCCTTTACCTCAGGAAGAGGCCACTTCAGCACCTGGCTGTGAATTCAGGTTTTAATCTGTCACCAGCAGTCCCTGACAGGCTCTCCCTCAAAGGCAGCTGGCAGGAGCCCCAGCGTGGAGCAGACCTGCAGGGATGGAGGCCCGTGGGGCTGGGGGCTGTGCCTGCACTCCGCTGGGCTGTGGGAGAAAAGCCTGGCTTCAGCATTCTTCTTAAGTACTGAAAGCATAATCAAAGCATGTTTTTGCAAGGAAAATGAAAAACAAAGCTCGTGTCCAGGAGCACCAAATTTGGTGGAGGATCCAGGAATCCCCGTTCCACCCAAGGGAAGGTCTGGAGCCACAAAGGCTCACCCTCAGTGGAGAGAATGAAATTGGGGAACATTTGGACAAGAGAGGCGCGCACGAGTGCACAGGATGGGGTGGGGTGCATCCATGGGGCTGGGGAATCTGGCTGATGTCACACAGGCAGTGGCCATCAGGGGAGGTTCCTGAGGACTGGAAACAAGCATCACTTCTGTCCCCCAGCAGGGGGATCTGGGAAACCAGTGTCTGATAAGCCTTAATGTGGCAATGAACACTGGTACTTCAAAACTGTGTAACTTAAAAGGAACATCTTTTCAAAGAAGAAACTTTCTTGAATGTGATCAAGAAACCAAATAAGGCGAGAATATTACCTGTGAAAATTCAAATCATCAGACTCTCACTAGAGAAAAATGCAGCAATATGAGGAGATGCAACTGTAACTACAAAAAGGAGAAAAACTTTTAGTATTTTTGATTTTCAGGAGAAGAAAAAAAAGCATATTTGCTTTCCTCAAGTGGATGAAAGGCATCTGTATAAAAAGAAGAAAGACAGTTCTGGCTGACTCTGGAATAGTAATTTACAGGGAAAATTGTAGTTCAAAGAAAAAATAAAGTATTTATTCATTTTATAATCAAATATAAAGGAGCACTCAAGGTCTAAGTTGAAGGAAAAAGAACACTACTAAGAAGCAGTTTCAAGTTCTGCAACCTTCTTTCAACTCATGTTGGAATGCATGAAATAGAAGCCTCTGTGAGTCCCTCAGAGAGAGAAAGGAATGCAGGGATTGAATTGGAACCTTTAGAGGAACTGAAATCTATTAAAGCACATATTCATATTATAATGTATTATATTAATATAATATAAAATAATAATATAATACATTAAAGTAAGAGGGTAAGTTTTACTTTTAAGTAGGTAGAAATATATCTTAAGTGCCTTAAGAGACTGTGTTAGCTAGTAAAAAGCCCTAAAGCCTAGTTTAAAGTTCAGTAGTGATACCTTTCACAAAACTAACTTAGCTCCAGACATAACGAAAACACAGCAGAACATTGCTTGCATTTCTAGATAGACAGAGAGAACTATTTGTGTGAACAGATAGAGCTATATGGGTAAATTTTGTGTAAGAACTGACACTACTTTCACACATTAGAATTAAGCTCGGAGCGGAGTAGGAAGAATGTTTTAGAATCGTGTTTGTAGCTGATTGGATGATTTATGAATAAAATCCCCCTATACTGGGGTGCAAAAAAGGTGGCAGTAGCTTCTGCTGCTGCTGCTGGGAACATCTATGGCCAAAAGCTTTTAGCACAGACTTTAATACTCTGAACTCTTTGCCTTCGAGGCTGATGTATTCATGCAATAAACAGCTTTACAACAACTGCTCCTGTCTCTTTGAAGACCCAAGACCCACTCCTAATTCAAACTTACTATCACAGCTTACTGAAAATGGGTTTCTTCCCCTTGCTGCTCTATAAACACCCATAGTGCAAGAGAAAGCTAAGCACAAAAGCTGGGAGCAACATAAAAAATGCTCCCACACCTTTAATAACAGGAACCTTCAACATTTTCAGTCATAATATGGTGAAGTGGGCAAAGCCATTGAAGGTGAAGAATGAGAAGGTGCTGTTTCCTACCATTCCTTGGTCCCTGGGCTGGATCTTGCTATCACATTACATGAAACTTCCCTTTCCCAGGAGGGACCATCCCGGCACTGTCCTGCAATGTCCTTAAAAGTGTCATAAATGCTTCTCTGTCCTTGGGTGCACCACAGCTGTTTGGTCTCCAAGGAGGCCTCTTCAAGGTCCACAAACTGCCTGGATTGTGATATACAATAATATATGATACATCCAAGCCATGATATATCATATATTTGCACGCATACGTATTTGCATAGAGAAAAATGACCTGCAACAGGCAGCAATGAACCATGCAACTGCTGGTGGATGGGAATTTTTTTTTAACAAACATGGATACGTTTCCCTGTCCAAAACTGGCCCTCAACAGACAAAAGGTCCTTTACTCACAAAAAGCACACACCAGGCTGCTGCACAAACCCTATCCTTTCTTCCTGCATCAGATCCTGGAGCTTTAGAGCAGAAAAGCACAAGGGAAAAAAACATGTCAGACAACCCTCATCACTACCCCTTTTTGGGCCCTGCTAAAATGTTAACTTCTAATTATTTTCTTTTGAATTAATGCCCATCTCATGACAGGCTTTGAAAATCTCTTCTTAAATATGTAATTTAGGGCTAAATTCTTGTTTATGCTACTCAGCTTCTAAAGTGATCCTGTCTACATGAGATTTTATAGCAAATAAACATGACTGAGTACACATAAAATAATAAATTTGATCTCCTGTCCTGACTTTTTTTCATGTAATTAAGCTACACAGAATAATACAGTTTAATCATTGTTAGTTTGGGACTGGCATTTATATTTCATCCAGAGTTAATGCAGTCAAACTGAGAACAAAAGCAGCACAGACAAAGGAGAGGCAGACCTCACTAAGTTAATAATTAATAACCACTTTGACGATATT
This sequence comes from Motacilla alba alba, assembly GCF_015832195.1. NCBI lineage: Eukaryota > Metazoa > Chordata > Aves > Passeriformes > Motacillidae > Motacilla > Motacilla alba. The sequence continues at coordinate 9,265,452 of NC_052019.1, read as the reverse complement.
TAACCCATCAGCAAAAACACAAAAGAACTTTGGGCACTCTGAGTCTGACTGCAACAAACGGAGCACCTCGTGCTTTCCCCAGGACCCACGGGGCAGCAATCTTTTCACGTGTAACACGATAGCTCAATGTGACTTCTTACAACACTCCATCACCACCCCTGGATTCATCACTACTTTCAAAGGTATAATGTGCAGTTTGGATTTTTATGGATCTAAGAAGCATAGATTTGCTTCATCCTGTCATCTGAGACAACTCGAATCAGACCAGGTCTGCTGTATCTTTCCCACACAGGGATACTCTCAAACCCCACAGTAGGCCAGTGGGAGAGTTGGAAAATTAACCTGTCAGCATAATACAAGCCTCTGTTTACCACTGAGAATGTGACTTGGTCCCAGATAATGTTTTCTGAAGCAGCAGGTCCTTTCACTATTACTGTTAGTGCTGCCTGCAAGTTTCCCAGCTGCCAGATCACATTGTAATATTTTCAGATCACACTGCAATGGGAACAGGTATTATCCACAAGCTCACATTTAAATAACTGCAGTATATAAATATGTAGCTTCAGTGAGCACAGACAGAACCATCCCCAAGACAACCACAAAAGCAGTAAAGCAGCAGAAGTACAGATTGAAGCATTTGTGAAAGCATTCAATTTTGCTACTCATGAAGATAAACATCTGGACAATATTCTTAGATTGCTACATTAAGCAGCAAAAAAAGTTGCAGGTTTATTTGGCCCCCTTCCAAAGATTCACTTCTTCAGGACTCCCAATTAATTAATAAACTCCAGGTACTTTGGATCACCCAGCCTTATCCTCTGTTAGTCACATACCAATCTATTGATGACATACAACTTTTATTTTAAAGCATTCAACAGGTGAAATATTTACTCTGGCAGCCCAGGCAGAGGAAAGAAGACAGGAGAAGGAATGAGCTTAAGCCACATTACCAAGAGATGGACGGATCAGAAGCCTGGAAAGCACTTAAAAATACCTCCCAGATCTGCAGCATCCAGTGTTCATTTAGAACAGTGGCAGTTTGAGGCCGTTGAGAAGGCAAAGAAAAATTACTATGAACAAAGTGTAATTAAGAGTATCTGCCCAAACTTGCCTGAAATAAAAGTTAAACAATGAATTGTGTTATTTTCATAGATGTTAAATCAAATGCCAGAGATGATATTTGAAATGTCAACATTAACAAGACACACCAAGAAAAGTTAAGTGAGCAAGCTTTACGCTTGCCTTTCCATTGGGCGAGACAGATGCTTCAATCCTAGAGCCATTTAACAGCAAGACAGGGATGAAAACACATTTAGTGACTCTTCCTCAGGGGAAGAAAGGGGTGGAAAAGACTTAGATTCTAATTTGGAGATGTTATTTCAACACTGACTTGAAGTTTTACAGTGCATGTAATTTAAGATGAGCTAGATTAGCAAAAACCTTGTATTTAAATGGTCTGACTTAATCTGGCTCACAGCTCTGAGGGCATCTGGTGCATGGTCAAACCCAGCCCTCAGGGATGCATTTTGCTTGGAGCCCAAACACTGCAGCCTGGCTGAAAGAACTCCAAAATGTAAATAATGAGATAAAACAATAAGGTTGCACTTGATCAAAATCTACCCATGACGTTTGCAGCTTGAAGGATAAGAAAGCAGCACCTGGGGTAAGGGACTGCTCTGCCGTATTTGGATGTGTACACCATGGGAAAGATCAGAAACAAAATTAAGGTGGAATTATGGCTGCAATAGAAGAGCAGAAGGCTTGGCTCACTCCGAAGATAACATTCTATATAAACTGTATGAACTTTTTCATGTTCCTACTTCCAACTTTTTAACAAACCTACAAGTTACAAATCTTTTCATCTCTTCAAACAGTTATGCAAAACTTATGGTATAATTATGTTTAATTCTACAGGCAATCAAAGCCTTTTGTCTTGTAACTGGGGTGGAGCCCTGCCAATTCCCAAATGATGGCTGCAATTCTCTTTACAGCTGCACTGCCTAAAAAGCAGGAAAAAAAGCACAAATATACCTATACAGGACAGGAAAGGCAGCGGGGAAAGCAAAAAAGTTCTAGCAAATTAAAAAGTGCTTGTCTACTAAGTGCAATGCTTCATCCGCCTGTGCCTGGCAATTCATCTTTAGGGGTAATATTTCCAGAAATTAAATGTTTTTTTCTTGTCTGAGTGACAAAAAGATGAAGACTTTATGACTCAAACAAGTCTCCAGCTCTGCAGACAAAGGCACTTACCACAGCCCAGCTCTGTCCCTCAGCTCCACGGCTACACTAAAAGGTGACACAGCGGCGGAGCAGTCGCCGCCAACGCCGACACGGAACAAGATGCAAAAGGAGCTACTTTGACTCAGGACAAAACCAGCACGTGCTTTCTACATTAAGCTACTACTTCAAACTTTATGCCAGAGTTTCCAGGGAACGGCCAAGTGCTGCAAAGTTAATCAAAACAAGATGTCTGTGAGCCGTTGAGTACTGCAAGAGATCCTCCAGTGTTCAGCAGCAGGACCACCCAGAAATTTCTTTTAAGATGCAAGCCCAACAGCTGGGAAACCAAGCTTCGGCAAGTTAAACCATTGCTTCTCCTGTGTAACATTATCCCTCCCCAGGACTGCTGTGGATAAATACACTCTCATTCACAAATACAGCTGTACACTTGAATTTTGCCTTTTCTGATCTCATCTAGGATCCCAGAGAAGTTTTGGCAAGCATGACTGTTAGATACAATTATAAGCTCAGCCGTGTTAGCTCTTGGTTAATTGCAAACAGCACTGTGATTGTGCAGCAGAGCTACATTTGCAGAGAGTTCAAATATTCTTGCGTATTTTAATAATACTCAGTATTTGATAGTTGCTGGAAAGAAGAGATACTGAGGAAAAACTCTAGTAAGAATGCATCAAGCCCTTCTTTTTTAAATAACCAGAGAAAAATCACTTACAGTAATAGTTGCATTTTATTTTCTCTTTTAGTTTCAATGTGCAGTATTTTCAGCAATTTTTTTTTTAAACTTAAACATACATCTAAAATTATATGCTTTTCTTTTCCCTTGAGTACAATTGCTTTTCAGGTTGGGGCTCCAAGCTTTTGCTCATCATTGCCCTCAAAATATATCCCACCACAGGGTGCATTACCTTATCCTTGTCAAGTTTATCCAACTCGATGGTGTGTACACACGGACTGATGGGAATGATAAGCTCACACAAAATGCACATGACTAAAGCAGCACATGCTTCACAAATGCTCTGCAGCATTTATACCCAGTTACCTGAATGCAGCTAAAAACTTGATCAAGATACACCGTAGAAGCTCTCCTGGGTATGACTGTGGGATTCTCAAGATTTTTAAATGGATACTTAGGTAGCATGCACAATGAGTTCATCCAAAATCTTTGTATTAGGTTAAATTCACATCATTAATTTCCCCCAAATTTTGCTACATTGCTTACTCTAGTTTTTACAGCAGCTTGTTTTCATTTTAAAACACTAAACTACTTAAAAACTAGCAAAGTATTTTTCCCTCTTGTAACTTTCAGCAATTGTGTCCTTATAATCAAAACTGTTTTAAGAGCAAAGCACCTACCATTGTCCCTCAGTTGATTTCTACCTTTAGCAGAAAGTTTAGTTGGGATTGTACATGGAAAAAGTCTGATTTACACAATGAATGGTACTCAATTAGTTCCCCATCTTCTCCCACCCTTTTCAACCACTGGGTAAGATCCTGAAACACTGAATTTAATTAAACTGCTTATTGCTATTATTTATTGCTCGCTATACCCTAAAATTTCTTTTATTGTGGAAGCATAAATGCTCAGCCCTGACAGCTCCACTAAATCCAAAGACAAACCAGGTCTGCTGCTCTTGGAGAACTGTCTTTGCAGTCTTTTGACACAACCTCCTTTCCTGCTATATAGGTAACAGCCACTGAAAAAGGAGAATGGCAAGACAGAATGCTCTTAAGGCAAATCTACTAGATATCAACAAACTACTTTTAACCCAAAAGTTCCACTTGTTCCTCCCTTCATTTGACCAAGATCTGCCCAGTCATTACTCAGTGCTTTTGGAATGCTGCTGGTGTAAAAAAACAAGCAATGTCTTGGTGCTAAGAAGGCATTCCTACCAAAGCAAAAGTAACACACAGTCATTTACTGGGTGCTTCAGGCAAGAAATGACATCTGAGTATACACTTCAGAGAAGATTTAAATAAACTCACATTCAATTGCAACTGGAAAACAACATAAATAGTAAAGAAAATACTTTGAATCCCACAAATAAGAACAGGTTTACAGTAAGTTGTAGTTTGCAACTCCTCACTCTTGCACTCAGTGCAAGGGAGGGGGCAGGATGAAATGAAACACAAAGCAAACTTTATTTAATGGGCCAGTGGGTAGCTGGTCCAAAAGCTATTTGTAACAAGTTGGCTGACATACAGTGTTCTTAGGGGAGGGCCACATTATAGATTCAGTAATGGAGTTTCTTTGACAACTGAATTGTAACTGAAGTTTTAAATATTAATCTGTCTCAAGTATGCTCCCAGTCATGCCTTACCTCTCATCTTGTAAGGCTGCAAAGAAGCCACTTTTACTGCAAAGCATATTAAAGATGCTGTCTGCTTTGTTTAGCCAGGACAACAAATGTATGTCTAAAGACCAAACACATTTCTACCCTGATCTCAATGAAAAAATGAACAGCCTGTTTTTCAGAATTAGCTTTCTGTTTACAGCAAGTTAAAAACACTCTGTGAAATAAAATCTTGCATAGAGTCAGTCTCAAAGGACAAGCAGTATTTTTATTTCCTTTAAATCCAACATCAGAATCCCTTAATGGCCACTGTTCTGCTGTTGCTACCCCTATGGCACACCTTGTGGCTCGTGTCACTAAAAGCAGACAGGAGTGATTTTGAGTATGAGTTCATTCCCAAAGAAATGAGGGTGTGGAAACAATGTCTAGGAAGAAGAGAGGAAACTGTGCTGCAGTGAAATGTCTGAACTGAAGCTCTTACTGCAGTGTGCTCCCACACTAGGGAGACCCTTAAGCTACAACCCCTTCAGGTCACAGAGAAATGTGCCCTTCTTTACACTTGGGACACATTACAGGAGGTATATACACTACAACAAATCTCCAAGAGAGGTTAAAACAGATGAAGTTATTACCAGTGAATCTGTGCGAGGCTAGAACTGAGTGCAGCAGCTCTAGAGCTTGTCTTGAAACAGGTAACGCAAATACTTGCTCTAAGGCTGGCAAGAGGCATTTGAGGAATGGGAGTCTGTCACAGCTAATGTTTTTCACCCAGCTGCTCTGTCTGCTTAATTCAATGTATTTTTTTTCACTGGCTTGAAAGATTCTATAGCAAGTCCCAAGCCGGTTTGGAAAGTTTCAGGAAGGGTCTAGCTCCTGTGATCCCAAGGTAAAGTAATCAGCTGGTCTGTGTTAATCGTGAGGAGCTTAAAATTATGAAGAATTTAACAGTTTCATAACACAACACATACTGTTATATGGTGAGAATTTGACTAATCTGATGCTTAAAAAATATATTAAAATCTATTTTAAATTCTGGAAAATAGCTTACAAAAATATCTTCACTTAAACTATATATCATACAAAAACTGACTGGTGTGTGGGTTTACAGTACAAAACGATTACTGGTGATTACAAAAGGGAAGAGTGATCTATACTACCCCTTAATGCAAACACAGGGCATTATATCTCACTGCCTGGAATTAGACTTTTATCAGAATTAAGATAATTTCCAATATAACTCAAAAACTTTCAAACAGTTATCTATTTTATTAAACCTTTTTCTGAAACCCTGTTCAGTTTCTTTTAAAAATCACCACAGTGCTGTGGCCCAAGGAAGAAGAATAACCCAACTTAGGACCGAAATAATTGCTCTAGATAATAAGACCTGTAGAGAGCTAAATACAGCAACATCTACAGTTGTTTCTACTGCCCATACTATCAATTTCCTCTACCAGTTTCTAAAAGGAAGCAACACCAGTGGACATTTCCTTTGTAATCAATTTAAGGGCAGAAGCAACAATTTTTGGTCTAGATTGGAATTAGTTTAAATACATGGGTTTAATAAATACAAATATACACATCTGTATACATTAAATGTTGTCACATGTGTATAATTTCAACATATACATTATATACAGAAATACATACAGTACATGCTCCTCCTGACAACACTATCTCATTTTTCCAAGTGTCACCAAAAGGTGTGATAAGAAAATGAAGAGAGGTTGAATGTAGGATCTGACTGAGAACCAAAGTATCGCTTCTCTATAATGAAAGACTTAAATACAACTAAAGACAAATGCTGTGCTAGATTTCCTCATGTAAAGCTTAGGAATCAATGGCATTCCCTGGATGGTGAGTAAAAGCTAAATCTGGCCCTGTGTAGTGTCCTGAATTCATGGATATTTGTGTTTGTGTCTAAAGCATTATGGATACAACAGGTAATAAAAGAGGTTGTGTAATCTAACACTTTAGCCAGTCCCAAAGTAGACCACAGCAGCCTTCTGATTCTTTACTGCCACCACATCTTTGTTTACATGAGAGTGGTCCAGATGACTCCATGGTCTCAGTTAGGAAAGGTCAAATGGTTGTTGACTACTGGGGAGCTTGCACCATTTTGTCTCTTAAAATGCTGTGCAGCAAATAAGAGCAGTTTCTTAAGTATCTAGAGTTTGATCCAGAGTGACTAGTCCTCTTTTTTACCATTATGTCTCAATATTAAGGAATTACAAAGAAGCTACAGTAAAGTGGATCACAAGAATGCCTCCTTAGTACAGTTTCTCAAGACAAATTAATCAACATATTCCAGTTTTAAAGCACTTTAAGGAAAAGTGAGATGCAAAACAAGATGTAATCTGTACATTAAGATGGATTTCCAAAAGGAACATGAATTCAAGAATGAGGAAAAAAAATGAGGACAATACAGATGTCAAGACATTCAGTAGCATGGCTTTTGTTCATCTCCAATTACAGCACAGCTCATGCACCACACATCATACAATTTTACATACTGTACATAATATAGAAATATTTAAGTTAAAATTTCTTTCACTGATATATTGTACTCAAATTTGAAATCCTGAGAAGAAAAAAGAAAAACGTGTGGTTACGTATGTGCACTATATCTCTGGTATCACCAACACATACACCACTGGATATCAGAAAATCCAGAGAGAGAAATTACATGCTGGAAGTGTAAATCATAAAAGCCATTTTCTCTTTTCCTTGTTTGGGAGAGACATTAGGAAACAAATTCTATTCTGTACTACACAACAGTATATACAGGTACATAAAACTATGAAGTTGGCTAATGACTGCACGTTGCAATAACAGTCTGTCAGTGTTTCACTGGCTGCACCACAGTGGCTTCAGCTGCATATTGGGAAGAAGAGGAATACCAGATACCTTGCATGTGGTACTAGCTCACACTTTACAGCTTGGATGTGTGGCTACTTTAGTCCCCAACATCACTTGAGAAACACTGACATACTTCATTCCACTTAGAGGTGTTTGGTGTCAACAACAACTACACTTGACTTCTCAGGTGATTTCCAGTGCTGCAGAGCACTTGTCCATGCATGCTGGAAGGAAAACTGACAGGTCCGTATTTATCACAAATGCAACCCCAGGTATTTTCTTGATCTCACACTCCTCATAACTCATATTCCAACACTAGTCATGCAGTTCCACTACACATCAGGATGTTCAACATGCTGTGACCTTGTGGACATTTTGCAAACAAGTCAGTAGGCGATGGTAAGGGGTTCCTGGAGATGCTACCACCTCAAACACCGACTGGAAGGCTCTCCGATCCAACTCTTCGTCGATCTGGTGTCGGTAGAAATCTATGGCCACCAAACAGAAGATGTTGACATCCACCTGCTCCGATTTTCCCATTCTGCTGATAATATGTGGAAGACTGAAATACAAGTTAAGGTCATAAAATGACAGACATTGCCCCTCTTGTGGTTTAGCAGTTTAAACAGTGTTCTTCATTAAAACAGCTTATTCTTAAGTTCACAAACAACGTTCAAGTGCAAAATGCTGTCATCTGGCAATTAAGTGCTACTGCATAAATCCTATTTCTTCCTTAACATCACACAATTTCTTATTCTCAGAAATTAGTTTCAAGCTAGCAGTAGTTTTCTCTATCCATTGGAGCAAACAATGCAATCAGCAACTGCTGAGAGCCAAAGAGCACTGCTGCAGTTGAGAATCATTAGGACATCTCAAACATGACAAATGGCCATATTTTTTGTCTGCACACAAAATGCACTAGTTATTTTTCTGTTTGTTTCAGGGGTTTCTTGATTTGTTTTTAAATAAACCCAGCACTAATACCACATACATATATATATATATAGATAGATATAAAGATAGATATATAGATAAATTGGAATAAGTCTGGTTCCTATTTATTTGACCAATGAAATTCCATTGCCAAAGCCCACTATTACTGCAGTGCACAGCCAGGGTGATAACTGCAAAATACATTTTGGATGTAGAGGATAATTATCTTGATTGTGAGTTTGTTAGCTTCTTTCATTTTCTTCAATATATTTTATCTTGCAGAAGGAATACAGAGCAAAGCTTTTAAAGGTCACAGCAATACTATCCTGATGAAGCTTTTAAGAAGTCTTTCATAGCAAGGACTTTCCCAATCATCTTGCATAGCCAAAAGGAAGTGATCTTAAAGCAGTAGTTTTAGATAACTTTGTTCCCATAATCTGTTTAGATGTTCTCTTTTTTCCCTACAAACCCAAGGTACCAACAGCACAAAGCAATATACACCACTACTATCTGCAGTAAAATGCCTTTTTTGTGTCTTACACTTGTACTCTCATCCTTCAAGGCTTTACACTATAATTACCCAGAAATGGCACACATTCAATCTTTTTAGGATACATTGCTGAAATCCATTGACTGGTGGAAGCACTGACAAAAAAACAGGAAAGACTCCACATTGCCATTGCCACGGGTGTTCTTTGTGTGAAATTAGAGAGGGAGAGCATCACCCAGTCACGGACCATCGAGGATTGTCCAGTGCTATGCAGTGTCTGGAACACCTGCAAAATATTGTACACAGGAATAAAGACAGGGGGGATGGATATGGGAAAAAGTTCAGTTTCTCTTGTAAAGATTCTCTCTGGCTACAAATCTCTGAGGATCACAAACCAGGTTCCTGGGGACAACTCTGAGTCTAATGAATTAGTGAACTGGACTCGTGACAAATTGACAAATGTGCCCAACTGAAGTAATCACACAGAAATATACAACTTGTGTGGTGTCTCTGTTTTTATAGATCACATGTGCTGAGCACATGCACTCTCCAGTGATGCACAAGTCCAGTAGCTGCTAAAGAGCCAAAAGCCCAGAAGCCCAACTGAAGCCACAGGGGCTTGCCTTTTAGGTTCACAAGGTGATGGCTCTCTCAGATCTAGAATTTGAGCACCAGGATCACAACCACAAACTCTCCCCTTATTTTCTCACTGTCAGTGACTGGACTGTCCCGCTGTGAGCTTTGGCCTCTAGGTGACATGGCAATTCTAGCCCTCAATGCTGCCTGGAAAGCAAAGCTCACAGCAGGACAGCTCAATCATGGCAGGTTTTTCAGATCTAATTAACAAAAGTGGTATGTGGCCCTTCAGCTGAGCTGTCAATTATTTAGAAATTTTCTGAAACGTTTAAGAAAAATAAATGTATCAATACTACCTTATAAACTACTGTTGCCATGAACTGTGGGTATGGCTGCTGATTGGACAGAAATTCCCCAATGACTTTGTTCATTACATCTTGTGGGGGGAAAAAATCATCAAGGAACTGTGGAAGAATCCGAGCCACTACTCGAGCTTCAAAAGGAAATCCCTTCCTGATCCTGAAAATAATAAAAGATTAAATACATTATGATTGAATGTCAACACATATCTTGTTCTTTTCCAATTTAATTGGCAATGGAAAGAACATTTTACTTTCATCTCTGAGTAGGCAAGTTCTCAGCACTGATGAATCCAAATCTTCATGTAATCTTAATAACAGACTACCCAAAGAGGTCTATCAAAGCTGTCAGAAGCTGTTACAGGTGTGTCCTTACCCCACACTCTCCCCTTTTCTTTTTTGAATAATCACATTTTTTGAAGGTCTGTAATTGCATCAGAGATGAGACTTACCAACAGGAATGCTGAAAAAGAAGGACATGGAGATCACTCCTTGAGTTACCAGAGAAAAGACCATTTATAAGCAGAACACTAGTTTTCATGCATAACATCTTGGCATTTTTTATTCAAGCTCAGAATGACCAACATATCAAACAAGAAAAGCAAGCTGCATTGCTGTGTAAAGTGGGGAAAAGATACTCCAACCTACAGACAACTTTGTTTAAATAACATTAATTGGAAAGTCTTGCTAATAAAGGCAGCATCTGTGGATGCATCAAGATCAAGTTACCATCATGTGATTCTTCCCTGCAAAAGTTATTTTTTGCTTGTAGTAGTCACATTTGTTTTGCTAGTTCTTCAGAGTGATATATTCAAAAACACTCAAGAACTGCTCTAGTTCTGTTCTCACCAAGTACAGAAGTGAAACCCTCCTCCAGTTTTATGGAAAAACCACTGAACACTTCAAAAAATGTAAACCATTACCCACAAACTACTACACAAAATATAACATGCTATACTCACTTAAGACAGCTTGAGATTGTCAGTTCAAAACAGGGGTTTTGAAATGTTCCCATTAATGAGTTCCATGTGAATACAGAAGTTTTACTGTACCCTTCCATTACAATTACTTAACAGCCTCAGAAAGAGCAACTCTTGTGAGGAGGAAGGGGGAAAAAAGTTTTAAACTCTTAGGGTGGTTAGAAAGATTATTTCCTGTAAACTGGATTTATATCCTTGATTATGTAGAAGACATCCTGAAAAGCACTTAAGAGTTTGACCTGAAGGGAGCTGGAAATACATTTGGTTTGTGCAACACACAGTATCAGTTTGGACATGTCTGGTTTTCATTTACATTCCTGCACATTTGTGCTGCCTTCAGCAATTCCATCAGTGTTACTGTGTATACCAGGAGTGTAACTTTTAAGCAACAGTAAGTAGATGGAAGAACTGTCAAATAGAGAAGTGAGCACACAGTGACAAACACAATCCTTTCCCTCCCAGAGCCCCATTTACACATTTTGTCCTCTTACCTATCAAAAAGGACAGATACTCGTTCCATAGCAACAATCACAGATTCACTGTCAGGAGCACCAGGATTTGCATCTGGGATACGGCTGGGGCTGATTTTTTCCTTTCCTAAACCAAAATAATTTGTTACAAGTTCACTGTGGATGTTAAAATACATCTCTTTTACTCTTGGTAACAAAAATAAATCAAGAAAATTAACACTGTTAGCAAGCCAGTGTCCCAGCACATCAGAAGTATAACAAAGTGAATACCTGTGTACATGCAAGTCAGCATTAATCCCAGGGCTGCCATTGCTCTGTGGGGGCTCTGCACATTCACCCTGTCAACACTCAGCTTAACCAGGGACTCACTGTCCAGCCTGGAAAGCTGCTCTGAAAGAAGGAGTCGTTCCAATCCTCTCAGGACACAGTGATAAATAATAGATGGTGTTGATTCATCACTCCCAGACACCATGACTCCACACATCTGAAATAAAGCAAAAAAAACTACTGGTTTTGAGGTGTATTTGGGTCATCTTCTAGCACCACACCATCACAGCATGAATGGCATCAGGTATTAACAAAAACTGATGAAAATAAACCCAAAAGCATGCCTGCACCTCAGTATCCAAGTGTTAAAGACAGCTAATGCAGTGGTCTCAGATTACACAACCACCCCTCACTGGAGGCATCACAACATACCTGTATAATTCCTGCAGAGAATTCGGGCCCTACATCAAGTGGGTAATTCTCAATCAAATAGAAAGCAGCTGCACACATGACCAAAATGTGCTCTTGGTTATGGATATTCACACAACTGCAAATGAGCAAAAACACTAGAGGTCACACCAAAGTTGTTTAGGTCACAAACAGAGACACTATAAACAATTTCTAGAAATTCAAAGTATTTTTGAACATGAAACCTAAGCCCTTTTTAAAATCACAGAAAGTATTGCTGAGGTGCCATAAGAGAACATTGATTATCATGAAAATGACAGAAAAATGAGGTTTAAGTAACACAGTTTACCGAAGACACGAAAGCCTGTACTATCAAACAGTTTTCTCATCCTCAAATACCATTTTGCTCTGTAAATTAAACCTAAAATTGGATGATATTTTCAATGAAAATGCCAAAACCTGCTTGATACAACAGCCTGCTCTAAAATGTACCGGCAACTGCCAACAACAGAGAGCCCTTTTGTTCAGACATAAACATGCAACAGTTTGGAGCCAGGGGGAAAGGGAGAAGTCTTACTGTGCTACTCCTCTCAAATTGGAGAGCAGATACTCGCTGATAATTGGAATGAGCTGCTTTGCTGTCTCGTCCAGCAGGTCACACTCAAGGATATAAAGAATTCCATGCAGGGCTCCAATCCGACTTGGCATGTGGGTACTCCTCAGGGTTGATTCCAGCAGTCGACTTACTGGTTCAGCCACAGCTTTATCCTAATACACCCAACAAGAGCTCTCATTAGAAATCAGCACTGGTTTAAATACTGGCAAGTCCTGTCATTCAGATATACGTGGAGGAAAATAGGGAACAAACCAGAGCCTGGCTTAAACTACTTTGAATAAATGTCACAAGACTAATACAATCAGACAAGAGATGAGTTGTAGATTAACTAGGAAATTGATGCTACTTTGTTTTATTTGTACAAAGTTATGTCACGATTTAAAATTTTAAAAACCCAAATAAGATAAGGATTAGTTCAGCAAATAGTACGTGCTACTAAGAATACAGGACTTGAATGATTGAAATTTTGTGGCCCTTCAACTAAACACTAAGGATTCTTCCATCTGAAACAAAGTGGCACCAGACAACTATACTCTGCCATCTACTCTCTGTCTATTCAACTCATATCACATAATTCCATTTATTATTCTCTGAGACCACAGGTACTCAGACCTACACATCTTTCCCTCCACCAATTCTGTGATCTGGATGAGGGAATTAAGTGTACTTTCAGCTGGGCAGGAATGTTGATCTGCTGGAGGTGAGGGAGACTCTGCAAAGGGATCTGGACAGGCTGGATCAGTGGGCCCAAGGGTCTGAGGTTCAACAAGGCCAAGGGCTGGGTCCTGCCCCTGGGTCACAGCAACCCCTGCAGTGCCACAGGCTGGGGCAGAGTGGCTGGAAAGGGCCCCATGGAAAAGAACCTGGGGGTGCTGGTTGAGAGTGGCTGAACATGAGCCAGGTGTGCCCAGGTGGCCAAGAAGGCCAATGGCACCTGGCCTGGATCAGCAGTGGTGTGGCCAGCAGGACCAGGGCAGGTGACTGTCACCCTGTACTTCACAGAATCATTAAGGTTGGAAAAGCCCTCCAAGATCATGGAGTCCAGCCTTTGACTGAGCATCACCATCAACTAAACCGCAGCACTGAGTGCCAGGTCCAGCCATTTCTGGAACACCTGCAGGGATGGTGACTCCACCACCTCCCTGGGCAGCCCATTCCAATGCTTAACCACCCTTCCAGTGAAGAAATTCTTCCTAACAGCCAACCCAAACCTCCTCTGGCACAACCTGAAGCCATTTCCTCTTGCCCTGAGAGAAGAGACTGACCCTTTGTTTGCTATAATCTTTCCAGAACTTGTAGAGTCATAAGGTCCCCCCTGAGCCTCCTTAGGCTCCATCCTTAGGGAAATGGTTTAGTTAGGTGAATGGTTGGACTCAATGATCTCAAGGGTCTTTTCCAACCTAAATGATTCCACAACTTTAAGCTCAGTATTCACAGGTCAAGCTGGTACCAAATACTTCACTCCCTGTAATCAAATACCACAACTTGCTGGAATATACAAAATCTATTTTGAATTTTAGTTTTGGAAAGTCTTCCCCTTACTACCTAATTAGTAGAAATTACTTGCTTTACCTTGTCCCCTTACTCATAAAGTATCTAAGATACAGGCCAGTTTGAGACAGTGTCTGCTCTCTAGCTGCTCTTTTTAAGCAGATTTTCTATATAACTGAGCACAGAAAAACAAACAACTCTTGATGGAACCAGCTTCTTGTTTTTTAAGTCCCACCAAGCTGTTACATTCAGCTGTTTGCTTGTGAGAAGGTGTTATTAGCTCACTGAGTGGGAAATGACAGCCTAGTCAGAAGAAGCTTATCTCTAAAACTGTTTCTGTATGTTTGCCATCATGTTCCCAGCCTTCCCTTGCAGAGCTGCTGCTGCAAAAGCTACTGAAAGCCCCACCCTAAAAGCCTTTCAGAATTTCTTTTACCACTGTTACCCATATAGCTTTATATTAGTCTCAGAGTTTCTAAAAGTGCTAACTCCTTCCAAAATGATTTGTAATTTTTTTTTTTTCCTAAATAACTCCACTCTGAAATGTTCACTGGGAAGTACTCCTGGTCTACACACTTCAAGACAGAAGGATGCAGTGGAGGGAGAAGTGAGGGAAAGAAAAGGGATGCCTGACTGTCTGGGGCTATATATTCATCACATGAACTGTCCCAGCCTCCCATGAGATTACAGCCATTCACCAGCAATACAAATCTAGCAAAAGCTGTTCTGCAAGTCCTCACTTCTGGCCTGAAATGTAACAAATGAAGAGTCCAGAGCAAAGGCAACACTGAACTCAATACCATAAACCAAAAAGTGCATTAAATTATGCTCAAACCTCAAAAAAATATCACATCAAACAACTTTTCTGTTTGAATAAAGGGCAATTGCAGATAATGTTTGCAAACTCTGAAAGCTCAGAATACATATCCTATTACTTCTTACAGCCATGCAGACCAGATAAAGGATATTCTCAGAGACAAACCACCCTTAACAAGTATACCAGGTTTTGTAGCAGAAGCTGAGTTAACCTAAAGACTCATGAATTTGCAATAAACTTTCTCTTTATTTGCAATAAAGAGAATTTCTTACCATTCCAAGAACAGCCGCAGCTTTACAAGTAGCTGGTATCAAATACTGTACAAGAATCTCATCTTCTGATGGATGCACCTTTCTCAACTCTGTCAGTGTTGTGTACATCATCTCAAACTGATTCCTTTCTGTAAATAAGTCTGACACTGCCAGAAGCTGTACAGAAATGAAAATTGAATTTTCAAAAATTCCCATTAGCAGACAGCCAAAAATTGACTCTACCTTCTGTTCAAATTGTGAGCAGAAGATTGCTCAATTGATCTATTAAATGTGTAAACATTTACTCAAGGGTCTGAAATAACTATTACTATTGTAGTTCAGAATTAATGCTACCATTCATCTCTGATAATAATGACCTCCAAGAAGTACTTTTTTGGTAAAAAGTTTACAAAATCAAAGCTACTATAATAAGTAACTCTGGGACATGAACATTGCTATTTACAATGTACTAAACCATCCCAAAACATACAACACATACTTCTCTTGCAAGGATAATTTCATTTTAAGTCATAAGAATGACAGTGAATAAAGGCTGTCAAGACACATTCCACACCTGTGTTCTTTAGTTCTGCTTCTACACTGAATAATCAAGTTAATTCTCAAATACATTGTTGTTCCATCTTCATTTTCTTACAAAGGGATAGGATAAGCAAATCTTGCTTTGGCAAGTAGTCAAGTAAAATATAAACTGTCATTAAGTGTGGGAACCCAGGACTCTTCTCTGGGTGCCCTGGATGGCCAGAGCTGCTGGCAGGGGGCTCTGAGACCCTGGCATGCAGCCAAAGACACACGTGGGGTTCTGATCTTAGCCTGTGGAGCAAATTACCAACTCTGTATGAAGAATTACAAGCCACACACAAAAGTTTAGATATTGTAGTAGAAGTAGTCACGAAGTGAAGGGTAGGATTTCTGAGTGCTGTACAGGGGGGTTTTAAGCCTTGTACACAGGGGTCCAAGTTTTGTACATGGGGGTCAGGGGGATCTAAGATGGAGGGATTTGGGTGTGCCCTGTCATCTTTCTTTCTCCTTCCTAGCCTCCATGTCTTTGGTGATGTTGGCACTCACAGATTGGTTTAGAGTAGAAAGTCACCATTCAATATAGATAGTAGGCATTGGGGAAAAGGTATAAACATGTAGTACGTAATATATGATATAAAAGATGGCACCAGCCCCCTGGGAGGGCAGAGTGCCTTTGTCTGAGCTGCTGAACGGGCCACAGCAGTTCAGGAGAAGAATCTTTTAGATAACCAACAATAAACTATCTTGAGAACATACAACAGAAGACTACTGAGTCTTTCTTCGAAGGCACGGGTTGGAAGAGGGACTTTTCCATCTTTTGGGGTCACCCCAATCCGGGGGTGAAACCCCACATATAAGTAACAAGGAAGTATTTGTAATGTAGCAGCAAAATACTAAATTTGAATGCTTATATAGCTTCAATCAGTAATAATGCTGTAGTTGCCCATGTTTCTGTACTGCCCACAGAGTAGCACTGCCAAGAAAATTCTGTGTGTTCCATATATGAAAATATGCTTTATGAATGCTACTTAGCTTTGAACACTTGTAACATATGCTCAGTTATGACTCTGAGTAACAATTCAGACTTACTGATCTCACCACTTCACTGATCAAAATCACTGGTGTTCTCTTGCTGGGGTTGGATGGCAATATCCACTGACTGTACAGTTCAAGCAAGAACTGAGAACAAGAATGGATATCTACACCAGCCCGGTGTTTCCTGCGAGGAACAATAAACAAGTGTTAAAATAGCTGTTCTTAAGCCCTGCTAAAATGCTTGATTTGAAATAATACAGTTATTTAACAGCATCCAATTTATAAACCCAGCTTATTGAACTCAATGAAGAAATAAAACCTTATCTATGGCTCAAAAGTGAGAAGTTGAAAAAAAAAAAAAGATACCTGGTATTGATAGGAGAGGTAGGTGGTGAGGAAGGAGCAGGTACATCATTCTCATCTTCTTCATCCTCACCCCACTCTTCTTCTCTCAGTGGAGTGATATTATTTCCTAGCCATATAGAGTGTATAGAGACCTTGCAAGACACAAAAGAGAAAAACAAATAGCAAATTGCAAAGAACTGCATTTAACACCCCAACAGTCAGCCTAGAAGAATCTTAGAAGTCAAACATATTTTTATTTAAATGACAGGCAACACACAGTCTTCTAGCTGAGGAGACACTCAGTTATGACCTACCCTGCATCACTCAGAGCTTTTAGCTTCTATTTGATGTCAAGCAATGCTTCTTAACTAATTTTTCAGAACTGGAAGAAACGTAATAAAAATCAAGTTTAAAGCTGAGCTTTTAACAAACCTGTCCCAATTTATAATCCATATCTCCTATTTCTCGTTCAGTATTGATCTGCAGTAAGAGTTTTTCATGGCTGATAAGAGCACCTGAAATGAAACACAGGATGAATTTTTAAAAAGTGATAATGAAGCACATGTGAAAATGGCTTCATTTCCCACAAACTGGATTTCAAATTTTTCTGAGAGTACCTTTTCCACATTTTAAATGCAAAAGAAATTCACTCTCCCCTTCTCCCCCACAAACAAGCACTTACCTGTAGTAGCAGGAGAAAGTGATGGAACAGGGTCCCAAGCTTGGTATAAGTGATGAGTAGCAATATTATCTCTCTTAGACACCATTGCCTGGATTTCCTGTTCAACAATTCCCCTGATAACACTTAGCTTCCTCCCAAACCTAAAAGCCCAAGAGAAATCAATTTTAGCAGATTTTTAACAGTTTTGTGCAGGTCTGGCTCACTCTGTAATGTTATGTGTCTATGCTTATTTTCAGTATCAGGGAAATGAAAATGTTGAAAAATATGTTCTGCACACTGTTTACTGGATTTTATTAAGATGTTATCTTTTTCAGATAATCTTTTAACTCAGCAAGTTCACAATGCTAAATGCTTGCAAGTTGTATGTAAATAGATCCATCCATATATATACTCTTACTTAAAAAATACAATCTGCACGTATTTTTCCAACAACTAGACTAAGCAACTGTCATTTGAAAACAAGTGAAAACAAATACCTTGTGTCCAGAGCTTTTAAAGCTTTGTTGCGGGGCTGCTGCTCCAAGCAGCTAACTGCTGGATTGCCTGCAACAGGTATGGTCATTGCACTCAGCACCAGGGAGGTTATGGCCTGCACTGCCAGAACATTGATTTGGGTCCTCTCTGTATCTTCCTGTAAAATGAACTCACTGTAATTTGAATTGTTAAAAAAAAAATACCCCAAAAGCTCTGAACATCAGTTTGTCAGGTTTCACTAAATTATCATTAATAAGCCTGACACATGCTTTTTCCCATCCAGAAATCTATGTGACAAACAATGTACACAAAGCACTGACTGCAGCAGCAACACATCCTTCCTTCTCATCAGTCTGCATGCACCCTCTCTTGTCCCAACAGCATTACAACCCCAAGATGTCCATTTCAGAACTTTTTTTAAAGTGTGTAGCCTCCTTCTTTGCAGCTACCCATTAGTCACTTGTTGAAACAAAGCATCAGACCACAAATGAATCTGATCCTTTTTAGAAGATGTAAGATGGCAACCAATGTTCAACTTTCAAAAAGTTTTATTTTTATTTCAGATAATATTAACATATTGAAATTTACAACAGTGCTTAAAATATTTGCAATTTTGAATGTACTAGTCTGCCTTAGAAAGCAAGGGAGCAATATTATTCTTGTTCCAAAAATACTCTCTACATGACAAATAAGGAACAACCAATGGCTAGACTGCCCTAAGTCTGACCCAACATGGCCATTATGCAGAGAGCAGTTAAGTCAAGGTGTCCAAGCCTGTATAACTAACAGAAGATGCTAAACCTGGGAAGAGGGATGATGATTCCCTATTCCTTTTTGCAAGAGGAAGCAAGAGAAGCAAAACCGTTTGTCTGCTACTCAGGATCCACAGTTTGTCTTCCGAATTCTTCAAACTGCTTTAGGCTCTGCACCTACCATCAGGACCATGAACAAGCCTAAGGAAATAATCTTTCAGGTCAAAGAACTGGAACCCAGTAAAATCAGCTTGTTAACAGGTTAAGTAGGCTGAAGAGGGAAAATCTCTTTCATGATAGCCAAGTTCACTCTCATCTTGACTTTTCACAGAATCATTAAGGTTGGAAGAGACCTTCAGAGACCATCCAGTACAACCATGAATCCAGTACCACCATAATTACCCCTAGACTACGTCTCTAAGTGCCACATCCAGACCTCTACTGAACACCCTCAAAGACAGCGACTCCACCACCTCCCTGGGAAACTTATTCCAATGCCTAACCCATCTTTCAGTGAAAATTCTTTTCCTAATACCCAATCTGAACCTCTCCTGGTGCAACTTAAGGAGTTCAGCTGAGAGATGGCAGACAAGATCAATCCCTGCCTGGCTACACCCTCCTTTCAGATAGTTGTGGAGAGTAATGAGGATCCCCCTGAGCCTCCTCTTCCTGAGACTAAACACCCTCAGCTCCCTCAACCCCAGCCCCAGTTTTGTTGCTGTTCTTTGGACACAAGTATTTGGTATAGGAATTTGTTTATAAATACATATAGTTTGGTATATAAATTAGACACAAATTCTGCTCTAAATTTCTTCAGCTCTGATCCTCAAATGCTCTCCCAATGAATGTTGAACATTTAGCTAAGCTAGAAGCCCAGATATCCAATATACAGTCATCAAGTGGGAGCAAGACACAGAATATATATCTTCAGGTCAATTAATTTCTAGTCAAGAGCCTTACAAAAAAAACCCCAAAAACTGTGTTGAGTAATGTACTAATAAAGAGTTGAAACAACTTCATTAATTTTTTTTCCTCATTATTTGCACACTTGCAGAGGCTCTAAGCCAGAAGATGGATGTGTCTGAACTCACTAGAGTATGAGAAAAAGGAAACACAAAATGGAAAAAATTCCTTAGTGATAGTCACTTCTTTTCTGCTTTACAGTTTTATTAATAGAAACATTTTTCTTGGTTTAAGTAACATTTCCTTTAAAAAACACAATGAATGGCATTACCTCTTGCTGGTTCTCCTCCTGGTCCATCACAATGGGCTGAGTTACGAGCACACCAAGCAAAGTGGCCCAAGTCTCTTCAAACTGAGTACGGCTGATCCACCCTGTGGAAACACTCAGAGATAGCCATTATGTCTCAATACAAAGCTAAACAAGGAACAGCACTAAAAAAAAAGGTACATTGTTTCCACAGATTTAGTTTCATACCACTTCCTATTCATTTTGGTGGTTTTTGTAATGGAACAGGCTTCCCAGGGAAGTGATCAGAGCACCAAGCCTGACAGATTTTAGTAAATGTTTGGACAGTACTCTCAGGCCCATGGTGTGACTCCTAGGGATGCTGCTGTGCAGGGCCAGGAGCTGGGACTCCATGATCCTTGTGGGTTCCTTACAATTCAGCTTATTCTGTGATTCTGTGATCTACTAGGTGTGGATGGGAATGGCAGAGAACAACACTCCAGTTTCTCTCCTTCAGCTCCAAGAAGATGGAGAGAACTGGAAACACTGTGCTAAGACACTCTTAAAATGTTTGGGTAGGAAGGACTTTTTCAGTATCTTCTACTCCAGCCCCAACTGATGCCTGAGCTGAAGGTAGGTTACAGAGGTATCTTAACACAGGACTTTTATACTTTGCATTAATAGAAAAGAGTTGGGGGTGGGGGGGAAGCAAAATATTCTCAAACATACTGTCAAGCATATGCCTCAGAAAACAAGTTGTCATTCTGCAAGAGGACACTGAAATCTCCCTGAGCTGGAACAACTTTTGGCTTTATTTCTATCATTCTCTTCATTGAATGAAATGTAAGAATTACTGCAGCACAATTACTAACCTGCTCTGAAACATTATCTGTCTTTCACGTAAGCAATAAAAGTTAGCAAACAGTTTCAGATACAGTTGTTCAGTAATTTCAAAACACAGGTAAATGCCCAATAAGAGCCAAGTGTATTCATTCAATTTTGTACATACCAAGTGTATTAATGCGATAGATGAACTCCTTAAAGATTTCCTTTTCTTGAAGAAATTCTACTGGGATTTCAGGAAAAACTGTGCCAAAGTCACCTGAAGGCTTTGGTGACCAGCCTAATTTCCAGACCTAAAGAAGCATAATGAAAGTTTAATTATCCAAACCAGATCTAGTATTTATATTACAGCTCTAAATATACAGGCACCATTCAAAGGCAACAAGACATCAGTAAATTAAAGTAGTTCTCCAAACAGAAAAATACTCAAAGGAAGATGGAACATCTAACAAAACTTACATACAATGTACAATACATGTCTGATTTTAGGGTTTTTTCCAGTATACTTCCCACTGTAAATTATTATCCAGTTTTATGGTCCAAGTTTAGATACACAAGCAAGTATGTTCCTGTCACATATTTCAGTTTAGAAATTGTGCAGAAATTATGCTGAAAGGAATTTAAGGAAGACAGTTCACATACTATTGATGTCTGAAAAAACACACTGATACATCAGAGAGGGGGCAAAAAAATTTCAACCAAAAAACTTATGTTTTTACATCCCCTCAAAAACAGAGCACTGAGAAACAGAGAAGTGGCCTTGCACATGCTGTTTGTTACTCAGTGTTCAAAAAGAAAAATTGATTGATCAAACCAGCTGAAGGTTGAAGTCCTACTGTCGTAGAACTTCAGATGCAGCACCATGTTTGGTTTTCAAAGATTTGCAATAACTTTTAAAGTCCTGAAAGCAAAGCATAATAAACATACCAAGGGAGGTACTCTGGTGTAACTGTTCACTAAAGGCAGCCTTGCTAAACTGATGATGATGTTCTTGAGGACAGGAGTGAGAAATGCAGGGATGCTGCTGTTTCTTTTGTGCCCCAGTGACAAGACAGTCTGTAAGCATTCCACCATCTCAGCTATCATTTCACATGCTGCAATAATGTGTTTTGTTTCTTTGTTGGGAGAGAAAGAAATTCAGCTTTACAAATCCACTCAAAACACAAATAATTTAAAAAGACAAAAAATTCTTAACAAAAGAGAATGTTAATTAAAAAGGACAAAACCACAATAAGGACATAAAAAGAAATTTTAAAAATTTAAAATCCCACACTTTAAAAAGCTCAGTCTGTAGCATGCTGCACAGCTAACAGAATCTCCCCGAAAGAAAAATCTGCATTAATGTATAACTTTCAAGAAAAAACAACTATACCTGTAAAAATATGGCAATCTACATTTAATAGACATTTACCAAATACAAATAAGGTCTCTGATGAACTTTCATTGTTAAAAATAGTAGTAATGGAAAGGGTACCAAAAATACTTCTTCAGTGAAAGTTTAGGGTAGAAGCAAAATTCACTGTTTACTTACTCTGTACATTTGAATCAATTTCCCCCTCACTTAAAGGTTTTGAAGTATTCTTTCTTTCAGGACTCATAAGCTGATTACCAGGTTCCACAGCAACTGAAATGGAGAAAATATTTGAATGATACAGCTATTACCTATTTCATATTCCATTTTTTAATCAACACCACATAGTTGTCAAATGTTTGGACATATCCAAGGCATTTGCCAAGTTCAAAAGTAAACACTAAATTTTAAACGGAAAATTAAAGTAGTAAGAACTAAATGTGTCAAACGAATTATTAATAAGGACTCCAAGGAAATATTCCAGACACACAGCATTTGATCAATGATGACTGGCAATCTATTAACAAAACTTTTCTCCTGGCTGATCAAACTGCACTCACCTGCTTCTATGATGAATCTAACGCAGTTAATTAAGGAGCAAGCATATGTCACATGAGCTGCAGAAGACAGCAAATTCCAGAGACTAGGCTGCTGTAGTGTCAGACAGCAACAATCCAGGCCAGCTTGAAGATCTACACTTAATGGAATCTGGTCATGCACTAAATGCCATGATAGTGCCTGTACAAAAAGAGAAGTTCCCCATTAACAGCAAATTCTCAATACAGAACAACTTCTAACCAAGGGTGACTTTTTTTTTTTTTTAATTTAACTCAGCAAAATGTAAAGTATTAGTAGCAAATAATATCCTTTTTTTTCTTGAGAAAACACTACTTATTTTAAGTACAAGAAAATTATGACATTTATATACTGTTTATTAAGTGTCCCAAAAATCAGTGCAGGACCCATTCTCTCAAATGCCAGCGTCATTCCATCAATCAACCTCTCCTTGTATAAAGCTGTCCTTGTCCCACAACCCAAATCTGATTTACTAGCACAGGTCAAACACAAAAAAACACTAAGAAGAACTTTCTACAGTTAAGACAAAAGAATTGCCCCAGTCAAAAATTACTCAGTGGTGATCAGTTTAAGATAGAGTTGTTCTCTCTCTCAACATTTCATTGCCATCTTTAATTGAGGTGTAGTTTCTTACCTCTACTGACATCACTACGAATTTCAGGATATCACCCTCTTTGTCAGGAGGAACACGGAGACCAGCTGGTAGTTTTGAGAGTAACAACACATACTGAGCCAGTGCACGACAAAGTGTCATCATAGACTGATACATCACCTCATCTCCTATAAAATAAGACTGGATGAAATCTAGCAGTTTGTATTTTTTCCATTCAATAAACGTTTTTCAGAACTATTTCATA
Source organism: Motacilla alba alba (assembly GCF_015832195.1). Classification (NCBI taxonomy): domain Eukaryota; kingdom Metazoa; phylum Chordata; class Aves; order Passeriformes; family Motacillidae; genus Motacilla; species Motacilla alba. The sequence continues at coordinate 9,241,765 of NC_052019.1, read as the reverse complement.
AGCACTTTTATGCCAGGTATCTTGCTTTTTTTTTTTTTTTAATAGTAAGTTCATGTATTCACAAGACATCTGTAAAGTATCTTTGCAGAGGAGAGAATAAACTTTAAAAGATCATTATTTCTATTACCAAAGATATCGCTTAGTTTTTTCCAGTAGGCTGATGGCTCAGTTGGCAATAGTGGCTGAAAAACCTGGTGGTTGGCTGGAAGGTTTTGTACAGCAGAAGACACGTGGTCCAGAGTTACCCTCCGAGCTGTTTCAAAGAGGCTGCTCTTCTGCTCCCTTGAGATCTCATTCATGCCAAGGCTTAAACAAGGTGCTAACAAGCTTAGGTTGAATTCCTGAAATCAAAGAAGAAATAAAAAGAAATTGCTTTTATAGTGAAAGTAAGTATCTGGTGGAATTATTCTAACATACTAACATGGTGGTAAATTTACAGTTTATTGATTAACTAACTTATTATTAGCACCTCTGCCCTACTGTAGTGTAACAATATGGTTTAGCCCACACTGGCTCAAAATTTCAATTCCAACCAGAACCATATTGGAAAGAAAAGTCAATATGCTTATTCCAAATTTTCAGGACAACATGTAAATAAAGCTTAAGGATGACAAGGAATACATGCAAGGAATCTTCAAGTAATAAGTGTTCAAACAAACAAATCAAGTATATTTTTAGAAATAGTTTTCTTACTATTATTTCAGCATACCAGCAACAAATATCATAGTGAGAATTTGAACAAAAGACATTCTTAGATACAAGTTGTCCTTTATGCCAAATTTACTGTCTGTGGCCTGTTATTGGCTTACTGCAAGTCATCCAGCACAGATATTGAAGGGGTTACAGAAACAGCTGGCCTTGGAAGAGACTGTATTGTGAATCAAGATTATGTAAAACAGTAAAATTGGATTTTTCTGATTGCAATACATAAATAAACTTTTGTTTCCATTCTATCTATCCAGACTGTACTACTATTAAGTTACTATTAGCAACACTGCTAGACAGATATCCACTGTTCTACACAAATATCTGCTATTTTAGTTTCTAAAATTAAGTGAATTAATATTATCAGTATATATTATCAGTATCAGTATTATACAAATTTGAAGTGTTTACATTTAAGAATGTAAACACTTCAGAATGTAATATATTAATATTACCAATAGGAACACTTGAACTATTTTCATCCTCCTCCTCTGACATAGTTACCTTGCTGGTCATGAAGGAGCTCAGGTCAGGCTGAGGAATCCTATTTACCAGCTCTGCTCCTTCTAGAAGTGCTGAGTCAGCCTTGATGTAGCACTGTGACCGCACTAGTGACACATACCAGTCCTTCAAAGATCAAAAAAGGAAATTCATTACATACTCGTTTTCAGAAAACAACACAAGATATGGGGGCAGGGGGAGAACTGCTCATTACCACTGAATGTCTAAGACATCTGTAGGCTACATTATTATAAATAAACCCCCCTCAAATTAAAAAGCAAAGTAAAACAAACAACTGGTGAATGGAAATGGAACATCTTAAACTGGACCAATGGATGTTCAGTGACAAGTTGTCTATTTCCATAAAGTCTGGACAGGAAATGAGGAAAAATTACTCAATATAGAGTGCAGATACTTGTATTAGGATCCTAAACATGACCAGACTATCTAGAAAAAAAAGCATGGAATACTCAGTAGTCACAAAAATATAACAGTAATTAGAGAAAAAACAATACTATAACCAAGGAAGAAAACTCTTCAAATAATATATATATAATAAAGAAAAATAATAAATGTAAATATTATATATATTCAGAGATTCAAATAAATTTGCTACATTAATTAATTAGAACACAACTAAACCTGTCAGAGTTCAAGGAGCATCTGGACAATGTTATTAGCGATAGGATTTATTTTTATGTAGCCCTGTGAGAAGTAGGGAGTTGGCCTCATTGATCCTTATGAGTCCCTTTCAATGTAAGATATTCTGTGGTTCTGTGAACCATGCAGAAGTCGTGGAGGAAGCACACAAAAACGACATTTGTTTAGTATTTACAGTGACAGACAAAGGAGATTTTTGGGGTAATTTGAAGACAAAGCTATGGGTAAATGGTTTCTGGGCACAGCATTTTCTCCTGCTGTCCAAGTAGGTCTCAACATCTCCCCTAAGCCAATGACTGCTCAGACTCATCCCAACTATCAGCTAATCAAATAATTTTTGCCATCTCAGTTACATAAGTTTCCCATTACTGTGTATCACTATAGAACATGGAGGGATGAAAAGGAGAAATTATTTGTACCATGGGATAAACTAGAAAAAAGGAAGACACAGAAGGCCCCAAGATTTGCTCTTAGCCTTCCACTTCACTTGGAAATAAACATGTCTGAGTTTACGAAAGACAGAAACAGTTCAGTATTCTTGATTGTTCTCTGAAAGTAATTTAAAACTGAGAAGGAAAAACTGAACAAGCAATGTTTAATTTCCAAGAGACAGCCAACAACTTTCAGCAAATGAATAAAACTAATATCTGTAGTAAAACATATCAAGAAAACAAGATTATTTGTCTGCCTCTATTGAACTGTATATAAATCCTTCCATTAAAGCTGAGCAAAGAAACCAAACTTGGTAAATTTTTCACAGCACTGTCAATATAACAAACATCTATGTTTGTGCTAATCATCCATTCTAAGTTCAACAGTCAGCCAACACACATGAAATTAATCACTGATCTATATTTGAGATACAATATGACAATCCTGAGAGCATTAACTGCGTAGTAAAAATAAGCTGCATTTAAATATTTTGTAAAGAATAAAGCCTGTTTATAGCCAAGGCACTTCTAGTGACTCTTTCTAAACATAATCTTACTTTGTCTAGAACGACATTCTCTAAAGGTGGTTGGTCTTCTCCATCCAGTGGGTGTGAGGTGACCAGAGGTAAGGGACTGGTTGTGTCTGGAGCTACCATGAGACGAAACCTATCCAGGAGTGAGTAGAGCCTTTGGTGTCTGAAAACAGAGGAACACATCAGCAGAGGGCTATCTTAGCTTTGTAAATCATTTAACAACAATCATTTAACTGGAAAGACATCCAGTGACTCAATTCCAATCCCAGGACAAAAAAGCAGTAGTGTCCTCAGTTTTTTGTTAGATACATGCAATCACACGATGCAAACTTTGTTTGGGTATCAGAGGCCAAAATTTATTAACTCAGCACCACCAACAAATAAAGATTTAAATCTAATTTAGCAATAAAATTAGTGATATACCTAAGCTTAAAATACACCTTTCTTTATCCAGCACGTCTTTTAATGAGTAAGACGAGTCAAAGTTAGTGTACTGATTATTTGACTGCAAAAAATACATTTTAACAGATGCTAACCAATAATCCACTAAAACTATACTTCTATTAAAAAAATAATCCTTCACTGTACTAAAAACTCCAGTTTCTGGATTTATGTCAGTGTCAGAGATTTTTTTTTTGGCACACGTTTTTGTGGGGGTTTTTTAACTTCCAATACTGCTGTCAAGAACTTGTACAAAGTAATTTTTTTAATTTTTTTTTAAATTAAATTGAACATTACCTATGCAGGCACATTACTATTGCTCTACTGCAGTCTCACATTTTGTGTTCTTTCCCGTACTTATTTCAGTCAACAGATATTAACCTCAAACAATGACAAGAGGAGTATATAGGATCTTTCCAACATCAAACAGAAGTTTTAAAAACAATTAGTAATTTGCTCCTTTTTATATCAGCACTTTAAACAGCCAGGAGACTAAATAGTTAAAATTTTTAACACCGTTGTCTGGGAGAAAAAAAAAACAAACTAAAAAAAACCAAGCCCACTTAGCTTGAACTGACAATATTTTGCAAGTTTGAAGAAAATAAAATTCACTTTAGTAAAACAGATTTTGTCAAGAAATTAATTCGCAGCTGCTGTCTCTTAAAAGTTAAATACTGAGTGGGATGCAGGAAAGAGGATTTGAAGCAACCCTCTAGAGCTTGCTTCAGTTCTTAAGTAGTTCTTATTGCAAAATCAACACAGCCAGCACAACTGCACCTTGGGCCAGAACATGCCAGCATCTTACGAGAGGCTTAAATCCCATTTTACCCCCAAAAACAACCCACTATCTGACCTCTAGGAAAAAAGCCAAAATGTGGGAAAACAAAGTTAACACAATTTGTATTAGAACGCTACTTAGTTTGACATTTTAATGGTATTGTTGGTATTATTTACCTTGCTGCTAGTCCACTGTTTTGAAGATACTCCTGAATTCTATCCAGTTCTTCAACTGGTAACTGAGCAATGCTGTTCTATATGAAAAAAATCACAAGAATTTTACAGGACAGATATATGTAAAATCCCCAAAAATACTTTTACCAGATCAACAAAGTTACAGGCAGATAAAGTGAAATAAAGTAAACATCCATGTATCTATATACTAAATTTAAAAATTCGTCGAATGAAATCACTTAATCATATTTTGATGTATTTTAAACCATTTCTCTTGACAAACTGGTAGCACCCAGAGTGCCCCCCAGGCAGGGATTGCAGGGTAGCACCCAGAGTGTCCCCCAGGCAGGGATTGCAGGGCAGCACCCAGAGTGCCCCCCAGGCAGGGATTGCAGGGTAGGTAGCACCCAGAGTGTCCCCCAGGCAGGGATTGCAGAGTAGGTAGCACCCAGAGTGCCTCCCAGGCAGGGATTGCAGGGTAGGTAGCACCCAGAGTGCCCCCCAGGCAGGGATTGCAGGGTAGGTAGCACCCAGAGTGCCTCCCAGGCAGGGACTGCAGGGCAGGTAGCACCCAGAGTGCCTCCCAGGCAGGGATTGCAGGGTAGCACCCAGAGTGCCCCCCAGGCAGGGATTGCAGGGCAGGTAGCACCCAGAGTGCCTCCCAGGCAGGGATTACAGGGCAGGTAGCACCCAGAGTGCCTCCCAGGCAGGGATTGCAGGGTAGCACCCAGAGTGCCCCCCAGGCAGGGTAGGTAGCACCCAGAGTGCCCCCCAGGCAGGGATTGCAGGGTAGGTAGCACCCAGAGTGCCCCCCAGGCAGGGATTGCAGGGTAGCACCCAGAGTGCCTCCCAGGCAGGGATTGCAGGGCAGCACCCAGAGTGCCTCCCAGGCAGGGATTGCAGGGTAGCACCCAGAGTGCCCCCCAGGCAGGGATTGCAGGGTAGGTAGCACCCAGAGTGCCCCCCAGGCAGGGATTGCAGGGTAGCACCCAGAGTGCCTCCCAGGCAGGGATTGCAGGGCAGCACCCAGAGTGCCTCCCAGGCAGGGATTGCAGGGTAGCACCCAGAGTGCCCCCCAGGCAGGGACTGCAGGGTAGCACCCAGAGTGCCTCCCAGGCAGGGATTGCAGGGTAGCACCCGGAGTGCCCCCCAGGCAGGGAGGGCTGTGTACCTGCAGAGTTGCTGCCAGCAGCATTTCCACGCGGCGGCAGGCCAGCGTGTCCACCATGCGGGCCAGCACGCGGAAGGGAGTGCACAGCAGCTTGTCCACGTACAGCGTCAGCACAGCCCCGGACTGGCTCAGGTGGATTCCCTCCAAGCACTGCAAGGTTTTCTTCAGGGTCGTGGGCTACATGTTCAAACAGCACCGGACAGAGAAATGGACAAAGAAATTACAATCAGTTTGGAATACAAAGATCTTAAAGGGAAAGACACTCAGAAAAAACTATAGCAGACAATGACCTGATCCATATAATGGTCTCTGTGTGAATGAGTTACTGGGTCATTTAATTAATATGAACACTAAGTTGTTTGATGTGTAACTGTAAAAGCTTACTCTTACATGAGTAAGCAAAACATAGGAAGCAAAACTTTTAGGGGAAAAAAGCTACAGATTTAAGTGAAATTGCAAAAGGCTTTGAACAGAGTGAGAAGCTTCAACTCTTTTCTGGAAGAAGGCAGGAACATGTGCATGGTCAAGACACATGACAGTACAGAAATCCAGAGGGGTTTTCAGAGCATTTGTTAAGAAACAGCAGTTGCAACTCAGATTCAAAAGGATGTGCAAATATTTTTTTAATTTTTTTTAAATATAAGCACCAATTCAGCACTAATATTCTAAAAGGAGAAACACAGAGACAAACTAGTTTGACTCATGAAACCAATCTTTGTTTAGAGCAGTCTGTTAATACCAGCTATTTTAATTTTACTGTCTTTCCTGATAATCACCAAGCATTTCACACAGTGACTACCTCTTCCACTAAAACATATTCAGGTTGGTTCATTCTGCTGATTCTCAGCTAGTGAAACCCAGACTAATATCTCATAACTTTAAAGCTGCCCTAGATTTGCACAGAGACAATGGAAGGAGATAGGAAATGGCACTGAAGCTACTCAGGGTGCAGGTGGCACAATTATCTCTAGATTATTATCACATTAATCACAATTATCTCTAGAGAAAGTCCAGCAAATGAAATTTCCCATGATTGAGAGAGATGCATACAACCTTATATCCCTATAAAACATCATCCACTCCTTTTAATTTGAAAACTAAAATAATCAACAGAAATAATACCCTGAATTTCTTGGCGATTTTCCCTCACCAAGTGGCTACAACTTTCAGAACAGATCAATGGGGAAAGCATGAGCTCACAAATCATTTTCATATTGCCAGGGCATATGAAGATGGACTGGTTCCTACTCCTGCCTCTGTAGTTAGTTTGCTATTTATACTACTAAGGCACTGAAATCAAAGTTGAAAGTTACATCTCATTTACCCATCAGATATTGATTATGTGGGAAAATATCCACTAAGGAAGAAAAGCAGCTTAACCATCTCCACATGAATTCATAGATTTGATGGACAGGAACACATCTAATGCTGAAGTTGCTAATATAAGGTTCACTGCTTGCATTTTTAAGTAAGTGACTTTAAAAATAAAATTACAAGTTGATAAATGACCCAGAAATGTCATTCTTTGCATACTTATCAGTTAAACTTATGCTGACATGAAGTGACTTTATTCTTGACAAGAAGTCAAGAAGTTAAACTTACAGCTGCAAGATTCTCACAGCGTGACTGAATGGCCTGGATGAAGAGACCACTGGCTGCTGAATTCCTGTGAACAGCACTGATAAAATCTTGTACTGGAGGTTCATGGGACAGATTAATCAAGTCTTGAACATGATTCACAATAAGCCAGGTCAGGTGTTCTGAATCATGTAGGTTTTGACACTGAAGGGGAAAAAAATTAAAATTTGATTACAGTAATTAAGATTTTAATTACTAAACATAATACAACATGAAGTTTCTTATATATAATTCTGGTAGCTATTTTGAAATAATGGCAAAGAGTGTCTATATCTTAATACCACCATCATTATTTTTACATGATAAATTTTCCAAATGTTTTGCTCTCGCTGCAAATTAAGGTATTTACTATGAACACGCAGCTTATTTTTCTAAAAGCACTAAAAAACAAGTTAGAAACAAGTAAATTGAGAAGGTTGATTCAAAGATGCTGCTTTTAATGAAATGGGTTTGAAATAAACATATACACAGAATTGTCTTGCAAAATGCGATTTTCATTTAGGCTTCATAAAGATTTCTTATTACTACTGGCCTTTAACACAAAATGAAGAATTTCTGGAAAGCTAATCCAAAGAGATCTGGCAATAATTAATATCAAACCTCTAAAGGCTTCTGTATATCAACAAGCAGTGGAATGCAACACGAAAATATCTGCAGAGTTAACCAGGCAATGCTGAGAGCTTGTACAGTACCTCAGTAAAGAGGTTTTGGAGGATTTTACCTTGGATGACCTCTAATCTGACTCTAGTGACTGTCCATTAGTACTTGAAATGCTTCCTAAACAAAGCTTTCTGTTCAGTTGAACCTGAAAGGAATGCAGTTTCCTTACCTTCAAAGTGATCTGAGGTGCAAAGCCAAGTGCAATACCTCCAACTACTGAAAATTCACTTCAAAAGTTCCCAATGAACTAAAACTCTAATATTGAGGCAGCAAAAGGCCAAAGCCACAGAAATTGGCTTCACTGGACAACCAAAAAGGAAGTTAAAATGTTAATGTAAAACCTCTTATGGTGTAGAGATGGAAATTTGTTGTCTCCTGGACACTGTGCACTGCTACTGATGTTGCGAAGTCTGGAGCTACTTACTGTGCTCCAAGCACCTCCCAAGTAAGGGATGTGATACCCAGAAGGTAATTCTATTGCCCACCATGTAAACTTTACAAGTCAAGAGAACTCTCAGTTCAGAACAGAAAACAATGCCAAATGAGGTCATATCTAAGCTTACAGAAGCACCATCTGAAAATAAAATTACTAGTTTCACAGATCTTCATTTTTTACTTAACACACTCCGCTCTTCAGTTAACATATATCAGTAATAAATGACTGTCAGCATCCTAAAATAACTCAAAACTGTAATTATAAAAGTCATAATTCAAAACTTACAACATAGTCACAGAAGAGAATGAGTGCTCCTCTTCTCACTATCTCACGATTGCACATGCCACGCTTAGATTCCAAGTCGGACTCATCGCTGTCTCCAGATATATGAGGGCTCAGCAATTTTGTAGTAGAAAGGCTGTGTCGCCTGCAAAAAGCACATTTTATGTTGTTACTATTTTCTTGGTATGGCTACTGAAACATGAACAAAGTGCTTGGAGTATCCTACCAAAGTCCTTACATGACACCTCTTTTCCTGTAAATTTCACTCAAACGTTACGCTTCCTTGAAGTAGACACTTGGCTTTCCATCAGATCTTTATTTTTTAACAATTGCAGCATTGCTTATTACTTCTTCAAACAGTCTAAAGAACCAAATGAGTTATTTAAAAGAAAAACATAGAATGTTGCATCTCCAGTAGGATAACAGAACCTACTACAGTATTTTCTTCTCAAACCAAACCAGTGTTCTTGAGCACTTAGTCTAGTGTCAGATTAAAAGTGATGCCCAACCCAGAAAAGAGATCATACTGGTAAATTTTAAAAAAATGTACTGCTATTTTAGTTCATAGAATCATCAAAGTTGCCTGTAAGATCATCAAATCCAACCTTTAACCTAGCACCACATCACGGCTCACTACTAAGCCATATGCTGAAATGCCACATCCACACACCTTTTCAACACTTCCAGGGATGATGATTCCACCCTGCCCTAGACCGCCTTTCCCAATGCCTGCTTTGCTCATTATCCTGGTAATTCCATGTTTCCACAAATTAGAATAATATATTTTCAATACATAAGATTGAACTTAAGCAAGAATCTTACATTTGTGGAATTATTGATGCACTTCAGTTGCAGAGCAAGATGAGACTGAACAAGCACGAGAAATGTCCCTCAAGTGTCACTTGTTCACCTCCCTCCACAGTTAATACAGAGGAATACCCACCCTCACAGGAGGTCCCTTCCTATCCACCAAGGACAAATCATTCCCATGCTTGAAAGATGGGATAAACTAACTTCAGACAAAGAGAATACCCATTTTAGAACCAATCTCCAAATTTCAGAGAGTTAGTATTAAGTGAGGTTATTACAGTGCTAAATGCTAATGAACCAGCAGGGTTCTAATGCCACGTTTTGACTGCATTAAGCAAAGACCCACTGAGAACAGATAACCCTGTAGCTACAGTTACAGTTACATGATCAGATTGTATTATCACAAACACAACAAGTGTTCATTATCTCCACTGGCTGGTTGTTTCCTACAAAGTAAAATATGAGGTCTCCACATAAACATGAAACACTGAGTATTTTGCTATGTTATTTCCACAGTTTCAATAAAAAGTAGCACAAAGATGAAGTTTTCTTGCCTTACAAGTGGAGAGATTACCTGGCACTTCTTCTGAGGAGCAACTGATTGCAGGACACATTTCCTTAGTTTGGAAGTCACACCAATATCAGAACAGACAATATGTACACACATGAAGTAAATCCAGAACTACGTTTCATAATCCAAGCAGCACCATTCAATGACAGGCTTGGCAGAAAGCAGCTGGATTGTTTTAATATAATTTTAGAAAATATAATTATATGAAACACACTACTAGGGAACAAAACCAAAACTCACTTTGGGGTTTGATGCACTTCTGACCACCAGTTGTAGTTGGTATAATTGACAAGAAGCAAGATGTGACACCAGAGGAGAACTAAAGAAGGATGAGTGGGAATCATGGACTGAACAAGCTCACTCAGACTTTCAAGCGTATAGAAACTACCATCAGATCCATCTCCTGTAAAAAGTCTGGTGGCTGCAGCTGTGATTCTTCTAAACATCCCTGAAAACAATAAAACCATGTTAGAATAACAAAGCTCTAGTCTGAATTCTGAAGTTTTAAAATTATTCAGGGGAGAATTCCTGTAAGAAAGGTAAATTTTAAGCAGTTTTACAAATTTAAGGTGATGAAGTTTGCCCTGGTGCAGTGTGTAAGCCAGTAATTACCAGCTCTCAGACTCAATAAATAATGTTAAGATAGGTTTCATGACAATTCTCATTAATCTGATATATTAAAACCTTCATTAAACTTAAAACTGTCACCTGTGGACCAGGGTTAGTTTGTTGTTTGTAAATTAAAACATAGATGTTGTACTTAAGAACCTTGAGGTAACTACTCAGCATGTTAAGGAAGAACACCTATGAGTATGCTACTTCAGAGGATGATTTTCCAAACACATTTAGTTAAAACTAAATTTATTGTCTTTCATCCAATTTCTAAAGTGCAAAAATCAGGTATTTCTGCCATTACCCTGGAAACGGAACACTCAGCAAAAAAGCAGAATTTTGCTTTCTTAATGGCAGGTTCTGTGTTTGTATGCCAAAATAAATGTTGGGAAAAAAGAAATTAGCAAATGGTGGGAAAACAAGGAAAGTTGTCTAAAGGTATAGGACTTTTTGAGTTTCTATGACAAGATAAGATCAGGGAAAAAAGTTTCTTCAGAGTCAGTTAGGAACCAAGACCTAATCAGAATAATGAAGGAAATCTGCAATGTTACTTGCTTTCCTTGCTAGACATACAGAAGAATGAAGCTGTAAATTCCACAGCCATGTGGACCAATTTAAGCTGCCCCCAGGACTGACAAACACACAATGTAAATAGCAAAGAATGGGAAAAATAGCTGAGTCTCAAATCTCTGGTTCCACTTATTAGCAAAGCAGTGCTAGTCCCATTCCAGCTCCCTGCATTTGCAGAAACTACACCATCTAGTGACTTCCTGCAGTCATAAAAGCCACTGCATGCTCATCTTTTTACTTTGTCCATGCCTTTTATTTCCAACTTCAAAGGAACAGATTGAGAATGTTCATTTATAATCTAGTAGCTTCCTACAGTTGGAAACACAGGAGTCAGCAATGCTCACATTTCAAAAAAACTGCAATGGGTGAGAAGACAAAACATCCAAACAGAACAGCGTTAGAAATTACAGAATACAGCCTATGTTTCACACACAAATTGCTGTAAGCTACACCCATTGTTAGGACAATATAACTTAAAGAGAAAATAATTACGGAGGTTCTAACTGAACAAAAGAAAAGTATTACAAATTCAGGCAGTTAGTTAATGTCAACCTAAATAAATATGTTATGACATGAAAATACAGCCCTAGTACTAGTGGTAGTAATATATGTGGAGTTATTTGTAGCTTTACATTAAATTAATTTCTAGAGATCATCTAATCCACATATCCCAGTGCTCTGCATGAGTATTTTAATATTTAATTTTAATTTTGCAGGAAAATTTCTACGTAATTCCTGGCAAGACTCCCAGTGCAGCCTGGAAGACAGTCACAGCAGCAGAACTAGCTGAGTCTTCCTTTCAATTATCCCCAGATCCCACTATGGAAGAACCCACTGCCCCAGTTTCAATCACCAGCTTCACTTTCTGATTTCATTGCTCCTGGCTTGACACCATTTAATCCCTTTATGCCAAAACACCCTGGTATAAGTTAGTTGTTATAATTTATTATAATTTGTTATTATTTTATTCAAATATTTCTCCTAAACACAAATTAAAATATAATTCAAACATATACTATTATAGTACATAATTTAATATAATAAAATAGTATAAAAACATAATAAAATTATTACTGTAACAGACATATATGAAGAGAACCATCACTCTCTATGTCCAGAGTTCTGGACCCTAAAGCAAAGATTAATTTTGTGTTTCTTCACACATACTCCTGGAGTCTTTGCACAAAGAACCTCAGTTTGGAGGACTCCCATTTTACAGACCAAGGCAACACAACACAGAGTTCCTTGTCCCATGTCCCCAAGGAAGCCTATGAAGAACCAGGGACTTGTGTCAAGACCTTTCAAATTGCAGACAACTAAGAGTAAACCAAGGTTGCACTTCAGCTGCAAGCTGAAAATCAGAAGGCAAAAAGGGCAGTCATAGCAAAGAAAGAATAAAAGAAAGGCATGATAGCACCACTATTCAGAAAATGAGACTAAGGAATCAAGCTATGGACTAAGGAAGTACCAAAGGGGTAGGCATTAGGTATCCAGCAGAAGAAACCTAAGGGAAAATTTCCAAACCTGAAGAAAGGAAATCAAGACTGGCTAGCTGGAAAAGTGCCACCTTTCCTGGTTTTCTGGGGTGGTGTTTTGGTTGGTTAGTTTTTTGTTGTTTGGCTTGTTGGGGGTTTTTTTTTTGCTTGTTTGTTTTATATATTTTTAATAATTATGGCAAAAGCCAGGAACCTTCCTTGTCATGAGTCTGAACTAGTGGTCTGTGACTCAGTATTTTAAGCTAGACATACCAACCAACCTCCAAACTGAGATAAAACACGAGAAATACAGCCACAAATTTGGAATGCTTTGTGTTTTCTGGACTGAAAAATTTTAGACACTTACAAGGAGAGATGAATAATCACTACTTACATTTTGTTCCACAAAGACAGAAGAAATGTGCAAAATGTGCCCTACATGCATAAGCACCATGTTTGGTAAGTTATCTATGTGGAGTAAGATATAACACCTTCAGCACTTAGATATTCCTTCTCAGTAATTCAATGCATTTATGAGTTGTCTTGGAACTTAAAAACCACCCTAGCACTGCATGCTATGACCTGGGCAACATTTCAAGTATTACCTGATTTGAAGATATGTATTAAGCACATAAGCAGCGTGCCCAGCTCCTGACAGTAGAAAGTATGTTGCTGCTCATTCATGTCCACTTTCAATTGCTTGGTGACAATATCTTCCAGTAGAATGCCTACCAGTTGTAGCAAGAATCTTGAAAGAAACACATATACAATCAATAGGAAAATTATCAGTCTTTCAGAAAAAGATGAGGTTAGCCTATATGACTTTGGTTTGAAAAATAAAATATGAAGTTCCTGTCCATCCATCCTAAATAACATACTAAAAGAAATGCTACAGAGAACAGGTTAACCTAAAACAAACAGGATGCTATATGATCACAAGCACGACAATAATTACATATTAAATCCAGATTATCTCTCATCAGCTATAGTCACAGTAGCATTGGCCCTCACTTACAAAGCAAATATTCAGAATGCTGAGGTGTCTTTATAGTGATTTGTTAAAAGCAATTGAGCTAAATCAAATTAAAAACAATCTGTGACAATTACCACAGCTCAGCTGAGCAGGGGTTATTCAGCAAGGCACAGTAATTCACCTGTTTACTTCACCTCATCTATCCACACACTACTACACAGGCTCATTATCAAACCTCCAGCTGGGACAATGTGTGGAGTCAGAAGAAGCACCAAAAGAGGGCATTTGAGGAAAGCCATCCTTGCTCCTGGCCATAACCATGACTCCATTACTTACATCACTGCTGTTGGACATAAGGTCACAGTATGGGTGTCCAGAAGACTCTCTTCCCTCAACCCACAGCCCTCAGAGTGAGCTGAATGACTTGAAACAGCATTCTATTCCTATCTGAAGTTCCCTACTTGAGTAAAATGTTATTATTTTCTTAAACAAACAGCTATTTCTAATGCTTTCCACCACATTAAGACATAATGCCTTAATGACAAACATTATGTCAACATAACACTGCTGCCATCTCTCCACGCTTCTTTTGCCTGAAGTTTGTCACTGTCCAAGGACATCAACATGAGAAGCCAACTAAACAAAGCTGGGTCTTAAAAAAAAAAGAAAGAAAGAGCAGAACTAACTCAATAGATTTGAATCCCACTGCTGCCAAGTTTCTAATACAGAACCTGGGCTTCCACTTAAAGGGATGTTTCATCATTCAGTCCTCTCACAGAAAGGAAGGAAAGCAGTGAAGTTTCTGGACTTGATTTTCCTAAATCCAGGATTCACTCATTTTATCAGCTCTATTAGGTCCTTCACTTGGCTTGAGAAGAGGTACCAAAACAATTCTAAGTTCTACTAAAATCTGCTCAACTTCTCCATCTCTGTCCATCTCAATATTCCTTCCTCCACACACACTTGTCCCATGTCAATATATTAACAGACTTGATTCCATTTACACAGAAGTTTTATATGCATTAAATGTTGCCCAATGTACTTGTGATTTCTCAGAACTCTTTACCTTTCCCCAGGTTACTCAAAAGACAGTGTACCTGGAAAATGTCTCTTCAGGTGGGTATTTCACCTGTTTGACCTCGGTGCGATCCTCTGGTGTGGACATGTTATTTTCTCCACATCTCAGTCTGTTGATGGCTTGACATGAAATCAAATACGGTGAGAAGGAAAGCTCTTGTATACGGGATAGAACGATGTCTTCTGTTGACTGTGAAATCAGAACTCTAAGGATAGCTAAAATTCCAGAAATCCACAGCTGGACAGTGCTCACTGATGCCTAACACAAACACAGAAATACAGAAGATTGAATAGTTTTGAAGTTGAATGACGTGACACAGAAAGGCATTAAAAATTAGTATTTTCATTAACTTGTAAAAAAAAACAGACCCTTTTCAGAATGGAGCAAACCAGAAATAAATTTTAAGTTCAGATCTTGCAAAATGCTATTCCGGTGGTAACTGTCAAGCTCATATTCACTGGTAAATCTCTCAGCTATAAAAGCATTACTAATACTTGTATAAGAAAAATGTAAATTACCTATTAAATTGCATTCTATTTTATTGTAACAGTACCTTCCTTTACATTCCTGATCCTCAACATACAAAATGAAGGAAAATAATTCATAAGCAGATACTCCTGTATCAAGTGCTTCCAGCTGCTAAATCACATTAGTTCTAGCCATTTTGTTCCCAAATTCTGCTGCTGGTACTTGAACATCACTTAGCAAATTATTAAAGAGAAACACATTCTCTTTTGTTTTGCATGAAGGATACCAGATTCTCTCTTCTCTGAAAACAGTAGCTTACCATTGTTTTAGGAGTAACAAACATACTCCTTAAAAGCATGTCCACAGGGCGAAGGGATGAAGGGGCCAAAATTTCAAACAAAGTGTTCAATACTCCCAAAGCATCATGAGAGTCTATATGCATCTGTGAAAGAAAAAAACCCACAAAACTAATTTCTAACTGTCCACTAAAGGTAATTTCAACACAAAATTTACACTCTGTGTTTTAAACATTTCTGTGACAACCTGTAATAAAGCTGTTCTTTACAGTGCAATATTCAGAGCAACCAAAAGCTATGGAAGATAAGTTTCATTGCAGGCCTTCCTAGACATGAGTTTTAAAAACATGGACAAAAATCTGTCATATGAAATCCAGTGTGCATACCACATATATTTCATTTGGAGAAATAGGCCTTATTCAGAGAATGAGACCAGAAGACTGATTTGTCATAAAATTTTGAGACTTTTCTCCTCACTGCACATCCTACCAGGTTTATTTATAGACTGCAATGCTGGTCACAATTAAACTTAGGCATGTAGCTAGGAGAGAAGAAACTGGATCATCAGAAAAGTGAACAGCTACAGTGGTAGGACAGCTTACTTGAACAGATTTCTAGATAAATTATAAAGTAATCAACAGCAAAAAGCAAAGGACTGGACTATAAATCTAGATGACCCCATCCTGCTTAAATAATTTGGAAGATGATCACGTGCAGTCACACAAAACAACAACAATTTCACTTTGTTAGCATTTTAGCTCTGCTCTAAAACTGTTGTCTGATCCTGCCCACTCTCCCCGACCATGAGATCTCCTCCCAGGATTGGGGAACTGCCACCACAGAGCAAAGAGTATCTGGGGCTAGAGCACCTCTGCTATGGAGACAAGCTGGGAGAGCTGGGGCTGTTCAGCCTGGAGAAGGCTCTTCCAGTACCTAAAGGGGCTACAAGAGAACTGGAAAGGGACTTTTTGCACAGGCAGCTAGTGATAGGACAAGGGGGAGTGGCTTTACACTGAAAGAGGGTGATTTATATCAGGAAGAAATTCTTTACTGTGAAGGTGGTGGGGCACTGGAACAGGCTGCCCAGAGAAGGGATGGCTGTCCCATTCCTGGAAGTGCTCAAGGCCAGGTTGGACGGGGCTTTGAGTAACCTGGTCTGCAATTAGACCCACTGTAGCCACGAAAAAAAAAAAATCTGACATTCTATGAACATGGGACCATCTTCACACCCTCTAGTAAGTGTTCTGATATTATCATGTATCTAAGAGAAACAGAATGCCCTTACTCTGAAGAAGGTCTTCATCATACTGCATATACTTCATGCATTTAAATATGAACTTCATCACTTCAAAGACTTAAGTTTACCCTGCAGCAGTTGTTTTTTCCGTATATGGCAACCACAATTTTAATAAAATTTGTCTTCATATAAAAAAGGAGAAATCAAGTACTCAAAGGCACAATTGATACATACATTACAGCAATTATTTAAGGTGTTTATAGAATTAAAACAGTCATATAACCACCTGTTGTTTTGCAAGCATTGGGAGAATGATGTCAGCTATTTGCCGAGACAATCTCTTCCATTTGTCTTCGTTTTCTTTATGACACTGTTGCAATACCAAGATGAACATTTCTAGCACCTGAGAAAAAGTAAAAAAAAAAAGGAAGTAAATACCCATGCTAACAGAAAACATTCCAGTAATATATATCATAGTAGGAAAGAATATCCATTTCAATCACCTACCAAAAAGACAAAAGGGGAAAAAAAAAACCCACATGACAAAAATTGCACATTTTTAAAACTCCATTTTCAGGTTAAAAGCCTGTTCTTAGTAACGAGGTTTTGGTGGTGGTTTTTAAAGAATTTTCCAGTTATTTTTATAAACTAGAAAAAAAATTTGCTTTGTACTTTTTTAATTGGTATTTGTCAAAAGACTACTCAAACAACTGGAAAAAGAATTATAAATCTAAATACCACACTACTTATTCAACAAAAAGGGGAGGAAGAAAGAGAGCAATTTTCCACATGTATACTGTCTAGACTATGGCTCAAATAAAATTTAAATTTGGTCAAGGAAACAAAACAGACCTTTTTATGGGGCTCATCTACCTGAGATATGTCATTTTCATATAAAAGTTTTAAGAGACAACATAATGGAGCACACCAAGCAAGGAGCACTTCTGGTAGCTGGATGTGCTATAGATTTGGGAGTTATATAGACCACACATTGAAGGACAGGCAGACAAGAGACACAGCAAGCAAGAATGTTAATATATGGACTGGGAAGGGGGACAAAACAGTCTGTTACAGGAAACAAGTTAGAGCTCTTGTAAAGCAAATTCAGGCAGTTCACATTAGGGAGATTCCCAGGTGACTTTCTTCCCAAAAGATTTTCTCAGGAGAGCAGATAGGAGCAATTCCAGGCTGAAAAACTTAACTCTGGAGCTTTGTGGGTGGCAGCTCCATTTGTAACAGAAAAAAAGTTGAAGGTTGCATCTCTGGGAACCTCTCAAATGTCCAGGGAAACCACTGCAGACCATGCCAGCCACAGCCAGGGAACAACAGAACAGCCCAGGGTTGGTTTACACATATTGCACATCAGAACAGGGTGGAATAAGAACTACAAATGGGATGGTGTGGGAAGAGCAGTGCATGGGTGGTCTTTAATAGGTGAAGTGTGTCAGAAGGGGATCTGCCAGCAATTGCAGTACCTTATGTAACAAAGTTATTCACTATTTCACATCATGTGTCTACAGAGTGTCATTTCATACAGTTAGATTAGTCATTTTATGATTATAAAACTACAAATTCAAAAGAAAATGTGGATACACAAAATTACCCCAATCTGAACACGCAGTTCTAACAAATTATTTTGACAAGATGTACTGACTTTTTTCAGAAAATACAGTGCTTACATTAGCATACACTAGAACTACTGCATTTTCACATTAGGAAAGAAAGGCACATTAGGTTTGTTAAGCACCTGAATAAGCAGTAAGATCCCATATTGATCATGACACTTCTCTCAAAATTACTTTTATGTTTTTCTTTAAAACAAAGTGTATTGACAAAAGTCATTGTTACACTCCTACAAAGCAGAAACATGTTTTCCAAGTCTGGGTCAAAGTAGTAAGTCATAACAAATACCTAATTACCAGTGTCATTACCTTGTTCAAGTAAATGTTATTCAAGATATTGTTATAGTACAGCAGCACCTAAATCATCTCCATGCAGCATCTTTCCTAATTTTAAACTTGTCTCCTTCTCCATTTTACTCCCATTCTTTTAAGCTTCTTCTCTTCCACCAACCTTCTGTTTATTCTGTCTGCAACACAGCCAAGATCATGATCCTAACTGGAGCTTTTTACTTTTTTGTTTTCTAGGCTTGACTAGGAAATTCTACAGATATGTTACTTGACCTGAAATACTAATTTGTAGTGCAGAACCTTTCCCATACCCTTAAAAAATCTTTGCATACTCTATTCTCTGTAAGGAAAGATACCACACAGAGTCCACCTCTTCCAGTTTTGTACAGAAAATCATTAATATTGCCTGAAGCACGTTTAGCAGTCACAGCAATGTCACCCTTCCACAGACCACAAAGAGGGACCCCTCATGCTCCTCTCCTACCTGATGGTACTGGATAAGTCTCAGCAGCATTGACACTACAACCTCCTTCTGAGTTTCCAGCTCTTTTCCAGCATCAGCTTTATTTGTTCCTCTTAACACAAAGAGATCATGAACAATGGGTTGCAGAGCTGGTATTGCTGAAATGAGATGTATTTGTTTTAGTATGAGACAAATTACTCCTGAACAGTCATTTCTTGAACTAGCTCAGTTACTAAAAGTAAACTGGGTTCTAGTTCATGAAAGGTTTTACCCATACCTAAAAACCCACAAACCCCATATTTATCATGCATAGTGATGGATATTTTTTTACTTCTTGTAGAAAATTTAAATTATGGACACATTTGCCCATTCTCACAGTACTAAAAAAAATATATTTTTATAAAGTATTTCTCTGCAGAATCAGTGGAAAGTATGAGAGAGATGCCTGTACTTAAAGGCCAAAAGTAGAAGGAAAGAGAAGTGGACAAAAAATTAAAATCAAAGCCTTGCACGTACTGCTAAGTTATGAACTTATCACTGAATAAAGTTCCAAATAAAAGCTTTGTTGCAATTATGAACAATGCACAATGTAGGGCAGCAGTGTTAGTATGATATAATAGATTTCCTGAAGGAATTAAGTAAAAAGAATTTCATGCCTTAAAAGTTAGTGTCTTCTGGAACACTCAGTATGATAACAGTTTTCTATAGCTTAGTAGTCAACACTGGATTGTGGCTGAACTATTACATTATTACTAATAAGTGTTGATGCCTTTTTTCTTTCTTTCCTTTTTTTTTAACAGCTTTTTTTTTTTTTTTTTTTTTTATAATTACCATGTGTAACAGCTTTCCTCCCACTGGCCATGATACCATCACACAGCTGAATGATCTTGGGAATTCCAATTATTTGTTTGGAATGATATCGCTCGTAAGACAGCAACACCAGGAAAAAGAAGATATTAGGAATAATTGCTTCAGACTCCCTGAAAACAAAACAAGAAATTCAAGTGTCAAACCTGAACTGCACAGCTTTGTTCAGTAAAACCTACCTTTTTACAGTCAAGGTTTTTTTGAAGAATATGTTGTTCTGGTTTCATACAGAACTTCTGTAATTTTTGTGCCCTATTCTATAAAATGTTTTTTTCCCTCAGAGATTTCTTTAAATCTTTGACTATTACAGTTACTAATACTATAACATACTGTCTAATGCACATTAGATTATTTCTGTAGAAGATCCACAGAGCAAAAGAACAACTTCTCTCTTCATTAAAACTCAGCTGTGAGAAAAAAACCAGAAATAACTGACAGGAAAAATTTCACTGCCTTGCTTATGACCTATTAGGTCGTATACAATGTGTACCAGGGGACCAGAGTACATATGGATTCACTCTGAATCCACAATAGGAAAAAGTAGCTCTCCCTTAAGCAATTGCATCTAGTAGTGAAATGCTGATTTCTGGAAGCACAGCTTTGGCAGGAGGGCCCAAAGGAATGGGTTTACAATACCAAAATGGAGAAACAAAACAACACAGTTGTAGATTATTATCATTATTATTTTCCATTTTACTTCCTGACTTTTTCAGTCACATGAAACCTAAGATATCTGGAAGAATTACCATTGGAGCCAGAGAACAAATGAGCACATTGCCCAGAAGAGAACTGCCTTTTCTCATAAGGCAGAATAACCAGCAAATCTAATCCCTACTTGTAACACATCACCAATCTATCTTTCAGAAGAAGACAGTTGCAAACCCTCATTGTTCAAAGGCTCTTTGCCAATTTCATACCTGAACTGTCCTACTTCAATGTATTCAAACTGCTTTAGCACAAATCCAATAAACACCTAAAGAAAGAATAAAGTGTGCATCAGAACAGAGACATTAATTTCCATTTGAAACCATTTTGACAGTTATTGACAGGCACTGAAAATCATTTGCACTACATTATGAAATGTTCCCTCTGAAGTTACAGAAGATGGAGAAATCTGTCGAAGCTTATCACAGCTTGCATGAACTTATGCCACATTTAACCTGTAGTCTGTATATTTTTAAGTATAACTTCATCTTTCACTCATGAAATACAATATTTGAGGTATTACAGTCAAGAAGTTAAGAATCGGCCAAAAATCTAAACCAAGATAAAATCCAAAGCATTCATGCATTTAGAAGAATTATCTCTTTATGAACTTACAGAAAACTTAAGTATTGCAAGTCACATTCATTTATAAACCTGAAAATAACTGTAGTAAATAAAACACTTCTAAGTAAACCACTTAAATTTTATGTTACAAATTCACTGCTTGTATGGACAACTACATAGACTACTGTATTTGCCACTAGCTCCCCTCACTGCCATTAACATCAAACAATATTTGTCAACCATGATATTCATTATCAGTCATAAGGAAGTCCATACTCTCAGTATGGAAGAACGTATTTCCATGTGTAAATGAAGTTTTAATAAATAAAACCGACTGTATTCTCCACATCATTTTATTCCTGAAGTCCATCTCATGAGCAGCTCTTAAATAGATGTTGCAGAACTCAAAAAGTCATTTACATGCAAAAAAACCTCCAGAAGTCTGAAGCTATTTGTAGCTGAGGGCTGGGAAATTGAGTCTCACCCTCCTGTAAGTCTTCACTTTTAGTACAATGAATGGACTGCCGGAAATATTTTTGCTGCAGATGTTAATTGAGTCTGCTGGTGAGATCTGTATGACAATTTGCAAATGTGGTGAGGTACCAACCTGATCTGAATCCAGAAGACAGTAGTTAACTCGCAGCTGAACCAGTTGAGCAAGCAAGTCTAGAACTTGTCTCTGCAGCTGTACCGACGTTGTTGTTGTGTATTGTTTCAATGCTTTTATGACAAGGGGTTCAAATAAACGAATGTGATTGTGAATAGCATTCTGTAATAGAGAGATTTTAAAGTAATCTAACATCTGAACACATCTCTGATTCAAAGCCAAATTAGTTTTGAAAGGAGGAGAAATGTTTTAAATCTAAGGTACAGCTCTTTCAGGAGAACACAGATACAAGTACCTTATCAGCCCGATGTTTTGCTGCACTGGAAATGCTAGTTTTCAGCTGTGTAGAAACTTTCTGCAGCACATCAAACCACCTGTTACAAAAAAAATACAAAAAACCCCACACACATTAAAAAAATACAAGAAATATACTGTCCTTAAATGCATTTTACTATGCCAATGCCAACTTCTCTTTATCTACTTGACTGCTTCAAGAATTTTAGTAAAAACAAAGAGCAGAGACAACCTACAATACACTTTGATCAGAGAAAGATTTTCTGGTCTTTGCTTAGTTATCCTTCTGCCTTTGCTTTAACACATTGACTATTTGCTGTATTTATAAATTAATAATATACCTTTGAATACAATAATTTAACATTATTATGCTTTTAAAAAACTTCAGTGATAACCATTTTAATGACTTAACTTTGCTTTGGAAAACACGTTAGTGGTAACTGCATTCAGGATGCACTCACCAAGACAAGTTATTCTGTTGAAGTCTGTATTTCAAGTTACACAGCGCCCCAACGACACTCACATTTATGAAAAACACTAAGAACAGCCTCCAGTTCAAGTTAACACTAGGATGCAAGGGAAGGAAGTTACCCTGAAGCATCGTGCTCCTGCTCAGCCTGAACCATGTTCCTCAGGCTGGCATCAGCGAGGGCCTGTGTGAAGTGTGTGTAGGGTGCCATGAAGCAATAGTGGTAGAGACCGGGCCTCACATTGGAGGAACCCAAGCGCTGAGCTTTGCCTTGTGCTTTGCTGGGGTTTGAAGACAAGCCATCGTACTGAGAAGCCAGATTTGTCCCAAACAATGTTTTCAATAACTAGAGAAGAAAATTGGAAGGAAAAGTAGAAAAGTTAACATTTCAGGAAAGAAACTCTTGACTTGTCTCTCACTGTAATTAACCTTTGAGGACTTAAACCTAAATATTTAAGTGGAAGATCTGCAAAGATCCATCACTAAGGCAGTCAGTTCTTTGCTTTCTAGGGTTTGTTTGATGCAGTTAACGGGCTTAAGAACACTTTGGGTAAGGTAGCAAACAAGGTTGTTCTCTGAACATCAGCTAAAATAATTTTGTGAATTGGAAGCAGTTCAAGAGGAAACTAATATCAAATTACAGAACAAGTAGTGAAAATTAAAGAAAATATGCTCTGTTTGCTCCACCTGGGCTAATGTTTCTACATACTTCCCTTAAAAGCATGGCCATTCTTAGCATCCAATTGACAGCCAAAGGACATCAGGATTAACACTTACACAACACCTAAAAAAATAACTCCTTACCTGCTGTACACACACTGTTGCCATTGTTGGCTCTCTGTTGAAACATGATTTTAGATATCCCAAAATTTCTTCTACACACTAGAATATCAGAAAAACAAGTGCATTAAATTTCTGGTTTTTTCATTATATAAAACGTTACAATTGCACAGGTTTTTGTACTAAGTAAAAGTACATTAATTTAAGGGAAATCAAGGAACTACAGAAAGAAATAAGAATTCAACATTCTCCTCCTAATCTTAAAATACTACAATGTCTAACACCACAGTTAAGGAGAAAAAATAGCAAGACACAGGAGAAGAAGGAGGGCAATAGGCCTTCTGACATTTTGTATATTTAGACATGAATACAGGGAATGACTGAAGGCAAACCATTTGGCTGGAAAGAAAAACGCCCACGTGAAATTTAAAAAGAAAAAATTACTCCAGTTTTCAACAGCAGCAATTTAACCTGGAGAATCTGCTTTAGCATATTATTCAACTTTGTGGAAGCACAACATTTCTAGGACTACTGCCCCTTGGAAGAGTAGCAATTTTGAAATCAGTGATACATGCTTTCTCCCAGTAAGGACCACAGATACTGGACAAGTTAACTACCAAAGATAAAAACAAACAAGTCTTATACCTTTCCAATGTCCTGAAGAGTAGCAAGTTCCAAGATTTGAGAGAGAACATCTAAGGCAGAGCGTAAGAAACATCCAAACTTCTCATTTGTGTTCTGGAGATCCAAAGTAACCTGTTCCCAGAAAAAAAAAAGCCACATTTTTTTCCTTGACACTTACTTGACAAGGAGATACAAATTACTGGAAGAAGTGGGTATTGACACAAAATGATCTTTTGTATAAAATTTCACTGACAGCTTAGACTGCCTTATGCCTTGCTGGAAAGGCAGGACTCCATTCTGACTAAGAAAAAAGAAAGGGATCTTCTTGCTTGAGGAAGCCCTAGGGCATTGACAAGCAATGGAGCTGGATGATGCATTTCTGATAAACACAGCAGGTGTAATAAGAACACAGTCCTTGAAGTGTATATGTCAGATGACCACTTCTCTAAGGAATGCATCTTCTGTCACCTGAACTAATGAGGAAAAAGCTTCCCCATCCTGGAATAAAGTGCAGAGAGAACAGACATGGGGATTTATTTGGGATTGCCAAGCCAGCAAAGAGTCATTTGGTACCAGCAATAATGACAGCAGAGAAACAACAGGGTGACAGTGCCTATCATGGGTTGTTGTTTGGCCAGTTTTTGTTTTTATTGGTGGTAGTTGTGATCTTTCTTGAAATTCTTTTTTTGTGTGCATAAACTGTTTACACGGGTAAACAAGTGAGCTGACAGAGACAGCCTGTTTGAAAGAAACAAAGCGATTATCCAACCCCACTGCAGTCCAATCAAACAATATCATGCAGTACCTTATAATTAGCATGGGTTGCTTTCAAGACATCATATAACTTCAGGTATGATGGAAGATGATAAAAGCTTCCTACTGAAGATGATTTACTTGTTGGAACAGGTCCTGTAGGATCAGTTTGCCTAGAAGCTTAAAAGAGCATCACAGATTAGCACAATATGCCTTTTCTAGGCTGCTCATGACATGTACACAATAAAATTTACTACATCTGCATTATTAAACAACATGTTTTTTTCAATCCACATGTATATTCCAAACTGCAGACACAAACTATGCACAACTGGAAAATGAACAGCATTCCAACGATCCAGCCTGCTGTGGTGAGAGAAATTAACCCAGAGGGCTTAATACTGAAGTGCATGTACAATTTACAAAACAGAATTAAAAAGTTTCCTTCATTCATTACTAATGAAAGAAAAGATTTCAAGATTCATAATCTCATTTCCAAAAGCAATCTAAGTCACTCCTGCCAAAAAGCTGGGAAGCAACTTTCAAATTTCTTTTAAGTAACATATGTGTGAAAAATTATTTTAGTCAATAGTTGAGTAGATCCACAAAAAGTGAGGAAAAGGATTCAGCAGTGCTTCGGTTCTGAAAAGTACAGTTAAGTTTCAGCTTACAGCTAATAAAAACCAAAACAGTAAAGAAGCCCCCACCCACAGCTGCCTTTCCACCAATGCAGTATCCTGCCAGTCTCTTGAACTAAAATTCCAGAGAAGTTACTCAGTTTTATTTCTTCTCTCTCTGCCACAACCACATGGTGTGGGGCAGGTAGATGGAAGAGTTAACAGAAGTGATGTGCCTACCTGGACTTGCTTCACCACTCTTCTTAGGGCTCATTGGCACAGATGCCTGTTCCACAGACTCCCTCTCCTTCCCTTTTCTCCGAATCGGACTAAGAGAGGGTGGGTTTGTGAGAGAAGGCAATGCTGCCTAGAATTAAAAGAACCTTTATTAGTTTCGTAAGCACAATTAGGTTTTTTTACTTCTACAAAAATACAGTTTTGTTTAAACTCTCCTCCATTTGACTATCAGTTAAATTGAAATGTTTCAGGTTCAAGACATGAATTTCCTGTGTGAAAAGGAAATAGTTTAATATATTCTCCACTTTGTTTTCAACTTCAGAATAGGCCAATGAGTTAAATTTTCAGCTTCAGCATAAACCAATGGGATGAAAAAAGAGCTCAATGACTACACTTCCTTTTGATTCCAGATAAAGGAGTGTCAAAATTATATTCAAACATTTTTAAAATATGAAGATATTACTGATCTTAACAATACTGTCTTACAGTTTCTAAATCAGTCTCTAAATGCATATACCTCAAAAAAATCTCAAAAACCCCCAAACCTGGAAGTACCTCATATAAGCTGTTTCAGAAGTCAAAATATTTTACAGGATATTCAGAAGATAAAAGAGTTATTTTTAGCTCCAAAAGGAGCTCAGTGCATTACAACCAGCCAACCAACCCAAAAGTCAACACAATCCAATACTTCACTACTCTATATACTCCTCAGTGAATTAATGTTTCAAGTGAAGTCAGCAGGAATAAAAGACTCAAAATTTGGGGTAATATTTTAAACACTGCAGAACTAAAGAAAAACCTGTTGTGAAGAAAAATATGCATTTTTTTCATGGTACTTGCTTTCCTACACAGAGTGGAGTCATTATCAAGGAATTAGATATTTAACTATATCAAGGTCTAAAATGTGAAGAGGTCTATAGCACAACAGTATTTAAGTCACATCTTTTTTCTTTTTTTTTTTTTTTTAATATATACCTTTACTGCTGGACCAGGAGCAACATCATCCATCACATGTGCACAAATATTAATGACCTTCAGTAGATGAGAGAAGAGCTGTTCTACTAAAGTGACCAGAGCTCGATCTGACAGAGCTGGCCAGGGCTCCTCCTGCTTTGCAGCACCTTGGTTTGCATCTTCTTCAGCACTCCAGGGATTCTTTAAGCACTTGGGAGCACTTGCTGCAATTTCAGGAAAGAGAAGACAAAACTTGGAATTAAGCCTCAGAAAATTTTGAAGGCAGCTACGGTTATGGTCTCTATATGAACACAAGTTCAATCAGAATTTCAAAGCCAGGAGCAGCTGCACAGTGTAGAACAAAGCCAACAAAACTTGAGTTCTTTGTACCCAGCTTGTACTAAGCATGCCCTATGGCAACTGGAGGAAATTTGTAACTTAGCTACAAAGAGGCAGTTTCTTTTCAAACCTCCTGGGTGCAAGTTTGTTCTTTATTTCTTCTGCTTAATCTTGCAAGTTTATCATGGCATACAATCAGAATAGAGTGAGATATGGCCCTTCTAATCCTAATGGTAAAAATATTAGGACAATCCTACTTTTCTTGTCCTATCTTACCTGCAAGCAAGTTTCCAGTCAAAATCAGAGCATCCTGATGTGCTGAGAGGTCCAGTGGGAACCATGCTGATGAAAGGAGAGACAGGACCAAGCCAGCCATACCAATGGTGCAGCCCTTCTGAGCTTCATCTGAAGAACTTGGCTGGGAAACACTGGAAGTTTAATTTTGGAATGTCATGACTTTTTTTTCCCCTTTTTGGCAAATTAAAAGTCTTGAGAAAACCAACAGTCAAGCAGATGGCTAATCTAATGAAATTAAATCTGTGCTGCTGAAATACACATTTAACACTCAAATACTACTTAAAAAAGCAATTTGCAGCAGAGACCTGACAATACTCTGTTTGTTTTTTTTTAAAGCCATTACCTTCCTTTTAACAGCAAATATCAAGGCTACAGTGACATCTACTGATAAACTGAAGAATTCTGTATTTATTTCCTACCCACTACAGTCCTGAACTATCTTTAGTTAAGTCTCATGCATATGCAAGGCAAGGACAGGAGACATCAGCTGTAGCATTGCAATGTAACAAGATAGTGCTTTAAAGTGACAAGAAATTATTCCACCAAATTGTCTATATTTTTTGAGTGAACACTGTATAAGATGGTAGTTTTCTGCTGCATTCTTTATTTTCCTTGACAATAATTATAAGACCAGATTTTCCCGTGGAAGTCAAGTTTAAGAAAGGGCAGGCAGAGATCACAAGAAGATGTTTAGTGATACTCTGCGAATTCCACACATCACTTCAAAGCTGTAAGACCTAAATACTTCAGTTTCTTCCAGGAAAAGACCTTACGTAAAGCTCTAAAAAAAGAGAATCTGGAAATTTTACAAAATATTTTTAAATTTGAAATAATTAAAACCTTCTAATATAGTTAGACTCTGGTCTAACACGACAACAGGAATTTCAGAAAATTAAACTGACACTAAGTACAGCTATCATTTTGATAAAGCTCCAGAGGTAATTACAGTGCCTTCCTTTGGTTTTTGTAAAGTATTTTCACAGGCAACTGTTATTTATTTCACATACAGTCAGAAGTCCATTACTTAATCCATGTTGAGCTGTACAGAGTTGGAATGCAGCAGTTCCAGTAACTTGTTAATCGTAAGAACAACAACACTTAAGATACGAAGGAATTTTGGCAAAATTCTCATGTTGCTATCCATGTTATTATATTCTTAATATCCAGAACAATAAATGTCCATATCATTCCACAAAAATAAAATTACAGTCCAAATTCATATAAACACTGGCCAAAAATTTGTGAAGAAGGAATCAGAGGAAAGGGCAAAGGCTATGTCATTGGATCATTTATAAATATTACATGCATCTTTAAAACAACATTTTTAAGCTAGGTGGAAGATATATTGATTTTATTTTTCACCTAAGTATTGCTCACCTCCTGAATTACTTTATTTGTTACCACTGGACCACACTTTTTATACTACATATACAGAGTACACCACAGTTAGGGCCAGCAAGGGAAGCAAGGGTCTGCTGACAAGAAAAGCATCTGAGGGATGCTCGTTTTTTTGTGTCTGGGTTTTGGTTTTAAAATAAGACAAAATTTCCCAAGCAAACAGAGTAAGAGACACAATGACAGCAACAAAGAAAATCAACATAAATTATATTAAATCTATTTAAAAACCCAACAGCTCTCCGGGTGCACATCTCCAGTAGCTACTTTTACTGCTCACATGGCACAGCACTAACAGTCAGAGGCAGAACCAAAGCTTTTAGGCTGCCAGCTGTACTTTTTCATCCTGAAGAAACTCTTCAGAACGTAAGTGATTTGGGACTATCATATTAACAATGAAGTATTATAGATACCCAATGTGCTGTTCCCTGTTCAGAGTGCCAAATGAGAACAATTTAAATGCATCTGACACTATTACAGAAGCCAAGATGAACCAGCTTCCTTGACCCACCATTTTTCAATACAGACAGGAAACCAAGATGAAAATTTTAATGTTCCAATTTTAAAGAGATACTACAAAATATAATATCCCAGAGATAAACATCCTTTCAAAAGCATGGAATATTTTCTCCTGTGTCATATTTCATAGATGCTGACTGTATCTATCTTTCCATACGAGCAGCTGCAGCCAATCCCTGTGACAAATACCATGGTTCCAGGGATGACAAATGCTGGCACTCAATACCCTGACAACCTGAAGTTATAACATTCTGTATTCTGTACAAAGTTCTTAAAGAACTGCTAAGCTAAGGTTAACAGCATATACCTAATCCAGGGCTTCAATGCCTAAGTGAATCCACTCCTGTTTCATAAATGTGACTTCCAGAAGCTCAATTAACAAAGGAGGGAACATACCCACAGTGCCATCCCACACTCCAGGTGCAGACTGGAAATGTTGTGGAGAGAAGACACAAAGCTTCACAGCAGCCAAACTGAAAAGCAGACACCAAGAATCGAATTAGCTTCACTAGGAGAAGACTTATCAACACAGTATCTTAAGAGTGAGAATTAAATCTATTACTACCTCCACTATCACAGTACAGAAGCCCCAAATAAAAATGTAGTCAGGAGATCATAAAAAAAAAAAAAAAAGCAAGCATGTAAAATAGGAAAAAGTCAGCCACCATAGCAATAAAACTTCAAAGAAACTCATATGTACAAAAACTCACATATAAGAAAACTCACCGTAAGTGCTCTTGTGGTGGATATTGTCAATGCATGGGAAATTGCTGCAATAACCCTTGAAAGGTTGTTTTCCATAGTGACATCTGTTGGACTTTGCAGCATATTGTAACCTCTGTATGCTCTGAAATAAAAACATTTATACCCACTAAAACGTGTACTTAAAAACCCCCATCCCAATCAAAAATTATCAATTTTATTACTTAAATATTTAAGCTTAAATTACTATTATGTATTTCACAGACTGCTTGTAACACACAAAACCAGAGGACAGTCTAAATATCATCTTATATTGTTGTATTTTTGGGGTTGTATTAAATGCTATTTAATTTATAAATAAATCCTCTTTGTTAGCTAATAGAAATAGTAGATCAACTGCCAGTTTCTAACCATATACTTGAGAAATGACCACCAATTTAACTTTGGTGTTGTCTTTGCTGTTGCTCAATTGGATTCAACATTTTTGCATGCTCACAAAGTTTGTATAATGGCTGCAGAAACTCTATTTTCTCTCCAGAATAACACTGGATCCACAAAGTTCTATTGCTTCCATACTACAGCATATATCTTAAGGTATATAATTAAAAACTTTCATGACAAACTGCTAGAATCCAACAACCCCTACAAATACATACAACTCATGCTGTCTATAACACAGAAAAAGTACAGCTGGCAGCAAAAATACACCAAGATCTCACTATCAAAATTAGAATTTATTTTTAAATTATAAAGGGAGTACAGCCTTCTGCAACTACAAACATTAAACAGGATGTGTAGAGTTATAAACCTGGATCAACACACCTGAAGAACAGTAACATACATACAATTAGCTTGAAAAGCTGGACCTGGTTTTATAATTTAATGGGCAAGTAGGGTGACTTCAGGATGGAGAGAAGAAACTATCTCAAAACAAGGACTCTGAGTGTGTGAGCACACCACCAATAACTCACAGCATATTCCTTGAACATGAGTCAGTTTCTGTGGAGCTTAAACCTGCTACAGGTGCTCCTACAGTCTAGAAAAGGAATTCATAAGCACATAGATTTGCAGGATTTAACTACAGTCCTAGGCATTGCAAAGGGAATTTGGGTCTCCATTCCTTTGGAAGCAAGGCCAGGCAGGTAACACACCTGGTGATAGTGCTCACTGCAAAGTGGGATGGGGGCTGTGTTTCATGCATGAGGAGTTTCAGGTAGACACTGCTTTGGTCTCGTGCTACTGCCACCACTGGGTCAGCCTGTCCTTGATCACAGTTATAAAACAGCTTTGGAACAAGCCTGAAAGAAAATTAAGTGTCAAAAAGAAAAACTGTTATTTACATATTATTGAACACCCAGTATAAATGCACTTAATACACACTTCAGCAAGGTACATATGTTAAATACACATATCAAATTGTAAATAGCTATTACCTAAACTCATTAAGCTGAATTTATCTTTACATAACTGCTCTTCATTACAATCAAGGAGCTCAAGTCAGGACAAAGCAACTGCTCCAGACATACAGTAATTAAAAAAAAAAACAGTCTTTTCTGGAGATAGCTCCCCATACATACCACAACAAACACATACATAGATTACTTCTCTCTTGCTGTTCCCTGATGTCCCCAGATATTTTCCCCATGAGTATCTGTGTCAATTCATTTTTACTGAAAAAATAATTTTTACCATCTGATTTCTATGCAGCAACATCAAAACATACAATCAAATCCAGTCTTCTCGAACAGTATTTTCAACTTATGTAAAATGAAAAGCTATTTTACACATGTTTTCATAATCTCAGTGAGGGTACTTCTAATGAATGTCCATACTGGATGTTTCAAGGGGTTTCCACAAGCTTGTAGTAGCTTTCTTGGGCAGGTTAAGTCTTTTCCAATCTTAACACATCTCCTGTCACTAAGTTAGCAAGAAGATAGAAAAAACTTCAACTTGTTACCTACCATTCAGTTAATAAAATAACTCAATTTCAGAATCAAGTCCCTTAATAAAAGCCACAAGCTCTATGACGCAACAGTTCATGACTCCTCTGCTCAGCTGCTTTGGCAATATAAACACTTTTAAATGTCAGAACTTTAAAAGTTTAGTTCTCCTTTATTTGTTATTAGGAAAGAACAGCAATCAACAGTATGAAAAAAACTAGGAAAGAAACTCCTTTGATAATACAATATACCAGGAATTCAGTATTACATGTGCCCAACTTCTTTAAACATAAAATTGAAGTCTTTGAATTCCAGTAAATAATCTACCAACTAATCCTTACCCTTTGGTACATTTACCTGTACAGCAACTATAACAGTAGCAGGTTACAGCAAACATTTGCTTTGCAACCAAAATTAGCTGCCGCACCATGATCAGTGAGCACAAAAGTTTTAAGATCCACTGTGTATGACCATGTGAAAACTACAGTGGTTGGGAGCTGGGATAAATCTGTAGAACTGTAACATTTTATGTTGATCAGCCACTGCCAGGATACTCAACAAACCACTTCAGCATGAAGAAAATTATTCTCAAGAAGTTGAAACTGAAAGTGACCCTCAGAATGTAATACAATGTAATACCCTCAGATTGTAATTTAATGTAATTGGATAGCTAATAGAAAGCAAAGTACAATTGCCTAATGAGTCAGATGATGCATGTTCCAGGTACCATAAAGATGCATTTGTTTCCCATTTCTCTTTTGAATAAATATATATACATGCATATACATATATATATATATATATATACACAAAAACACCCAAGTGATTATTTTAGTTCTAGGTACACACAAATATCTTCCTAGACTACTTTTTATTTTCCTGTAAATGAAAATGTCACACCTACCTCACTAATGAAGCTGCAGCCACATGTCTCACTCTTGGATCTTCATCTCCAAGCAGACTTATTACAACATTTTCAAGTACTCTCTCCTGAAGCTTTAATAGCTAGAAAATAAATTAGCACAGTAAATAAAGTTCACTGAACATTTTCATCATTTGACCATATTGTTAAAGGAGAGTTAACAAGTGAGATTTCATCTGTCATACAAGCCTGCAAGACCATCTTTACCTTAACATTGCCAATCACATTCTCTAACTACACAAATGTCAATTTTTTTTAAGTTAAAAAAGAAGCCACAAAACATACAAACACACCAGAGAAAACAAAGACATCTGAATCTCCAAAGTGTATTCCCAATTGTAGTAAGTTTTAGAATGTGAATTATTTACACAAAAAATACAGCAGCCATCAGTGTTGACAGAATTTAAAAGCAAAGTGATGAAATTGCACTGGTACCTTATTCCAGAAACACAATATACTGATGAAATAATTTACTTACACCAGTATAATGATGAATACCTCTGTGCAAGCTCTCAGTTTTTCCTTCCAAGAAGTTGACTAGCCTATGACAAAACAGAATTTAGAGTGCATCAGTTAACATTGTGTGCTACTTCTCCCTTCACTGCTCAGAGGGTTCTCTTCGTTATTTTTTAAAAACATCACTATAGAGAAAATGTAGCAAACACTTTTTGCAACCTTTAGAAAAGGTAAGTTATTTGCTAACCTACTATCTGGCTAGTGTGACTGAAGAAAAACAGTCCTTCCATTAAAAAACATTATTTAAAGACCATTATTTAAATTGTATTATTTTTCCCCATGCACAGAATCATCAGACTATTTTGAAAAGACAGTAGCACATTCCAAACATCACTATTCACAGAGAATCCACTTTTGTATGACTAAGGATAACTTGAAGAATTTTCATATAAACATCTTTTGCCTTTCAGCTTGGAAAAACCAATACAGAATGAGAGAATACAAGAAAAAGAACAAGTCACATTTATTTCAGTATTAACAGAAACTGAGTGACTACAGAGAGCTAATAACAGAGTACATGTCAAGGACTTTCTCTTTAAAAACACACAAAACTGCATGGAAAAACTAAGTCAGATTCCAAATGATGTGGTCCTCTCTGCCTGCACACTTACAGCAGACTTGTTACAACAGACCAATTAATTAAATACTTCAATACAGTGTTACTAGGATCGGGCTTGGTTGTGCAGTCAGCGGTAACTTGACAAAGGAATTCATACAGGACTGACTGATCTCAATTGGTTTTATGAAACTCATTAATGCTTCAGAAGAAATTGTGCCATTACAGTTACAGTTTGCTATACTTCCCTGCACTTCAGCTACTACACCCATGGAAAAATACAAACACTCACCGAAAATCTACCTCTGCAAGTGTTTCCAGAAGTTCTGTCCTTACAAGCCAATATGAGCTGTTCTTCAGAGCAAGGAGGTCAACAATCAATTGCAAACCTAGCTCACTGTGACTGCTACTGCATAAGCTCATGATGCAATGCTGAGAAGAAAAAACAACTTTCAGTTATATTACAGAAGAGGTTCTCCAAAAAGCAGAATGAAAGTCATTAAAAAAACACCTGTTTTCTATAGAATACTAGCAAAAGTCATTTCATAAGAGCTAGGATAAGCACCAGAGCTATGTACTCTGCAAGGCCAGAAAACCATCTCCATATGAGCTCCTAAAACCTGCTGCTGGAGAGGAATGCAGGCCACAGACCAGAGGGCAATCCTCTAAAGGAGGACTCACAGGGCTAAACAACACAAGCATTATATTCTCATCTGTTCAAAAACTGTCTCCTAATTTCCACAGGGTACTTTCAGACACGTGGTTCTGGTTTCCAAAGTCTTTGAAAAAGTCACACCTCCATATCTGAATGTTCAATTATAGGCACAATGTGTGACCTTTAGAAAAAGTTATAGAACTACACATTTCCATGTCTTATTTAACTACACAAAATGTACTTTCTTGTTTGAGGATTAACAACCCAAAAGGCTTAGAACATTTCTGCCAAAATGTGTAAAGTCAGACCACATTATATACTGAGAAAAAGCAAGAGCCAAAGTGGAGTATTATTAAGTTGCCTGAACTGAACAATTCTGGTGCTCTTCTAAAAAGCCCTTATGACAAGTGTAGTCACACATGAAATCACTACACACAAACATGAAGATTGCTGAACAGAAGGTTAAGAAGACAACTTCATTTACTTACCTGGATTTCCTTCCCTCAGCTGTATCACAAGCCCCTCCTCTTTGCATATAAAACCATAATTCCCATACATAAACTATCCACATTTTACTAAAATTTATGCTTTGCCTCACAGGTCCTTAAATCTCTGATTTGTCTGTGCTCTAGTTTATTGGAAAAACTCTCAAAGAAAGCTCACTCCTTCACCCCTCTGCTTTTTCACCAAACACCTTCCACAGATTTTATTACAGAAAAGAAATTCACATACTCTAAATTCCACTCACCAATTCAGCTGTCATCTCTGTTTTAACAATTGCCTGAGAGATCTTTCACCCAATTTGAACCACTTGCTTTCCTGACACTTTCCCAATTTTAAAAATTATTATTTCAGAAAATAATCACTGTTCTACTTGTCATTTCTCACATTTATATTTTTTCTCCAAATACAGGCTACAACCAGGTGTTATAAGTTCACACTCTCCTGTTTAGCCTAGATAGCCTATCTAATGCATTCATCCTGCTGTTGGTTAATGCAGCATTAAAGCTCATACCAGAACATTTCTCATGAAAAACATCATGATTAGATTACAATGCTACATGATCTAACCACATAATTGCTTTCAGTGCCAATAAAGTTCTTCAGGAAGAAATCATTTTATGCTGGATGTTTAAACATCTGCACATAGCAGCATCCCAGTAATGAATCACAACTCTGTGATCTGTGGTGGTGCAAGTAAATTCCTACTGCTTACCCTCACAGCTGTACAAGCCAGTTTGCATGTAACAGAGGACTCATCTTTCAATGTTTTCTGTAACAGAGGTATGCAGTCTATCAAGGAAAAGAGATTTCCTAAAAAAAAAGAAAAAATAATAATTTTGAGCAATGAAGCTTTGCAATGTTACATTAAAAGACAAAAAGACACCCATAAAATAAATTGTTACCTGTTGAGCTTCTGACATTTATTAGCCATTTTTCCACATCAAAGCGGGATTTAATTAGAATGGAGTTGACAATTGTTCCACAGAGAATGGCAGTAGCTCCTCTAATCTGGGGATCCCCATGGTCAATGTAGTTCAGAATGTCCGACACATACTGTTCCTCTAAGAAAATAAGTTACAACTACTTTATTTTAAAAATACTAGTATTAGACTTTACTGATTCATAAAAATGTTACAGTGGAGGTCTCAACTATTGGACAATCAACATCAGCACATCCAAAACATGCCCACCATAGTTCTTCCCTTCTGAGATCCCTTTCTGTGCATGCAATCTATATATCAATCACATTATTCAGACCGATGATCACCTATTTAAAACACTAGTGATTTATTTCAACTAGTACACAAAATGCTCCAGGGAAACAGAAGAAGCATTTTGGTCAATGTATCAAACCAGCTGCACATTCCAGGTCCCTCAAATTAATTTTTAAAAATGAACCTAATGGCTTAGAAACCATCTATAAGATGGACTAAATTAAATTGGAAGAAAATATTTGTAAAATAAACAAACCCCTTCCACGTACTCATAGTTTTAAAACAGCTCCACCTTTTCAGATGCTCTATAAGCTCATCCACTGAAACTTAAATCTTGCTACAAAAAATATACCTCAGCACATGCACAGCATGTTCATTCCAATTTGGGCAGTATTTGTCCACAAATACCAAACTGGGTTTGCAGTTTTCAGTGTAGATGCTGCCTCATTTATTTGAAAACTCAAACACACTATTAAAATGGGATATGTGAACTGCAACATACCATACTCTTCCCCCATTGCCTCCAGAGGTGTTTTATACAGCTTGCTGAAGAAAGACTCAGGGTGAAGTGCAACAGCTGCTCCAACACAACTTACTGCCAAGGCTTTTACACTGACTCTCACATCTCTATCAGGAACTAAAGCTGCGGGGAAGAAACAAAAATTATTAAAATGAAGGTATTTAAAGGTTGCTGAATTGTTTAAAATTTAATTAGTAACACTATATAAAATAAAATAGCTTAGCCTGTACAAAAAATATGAAGGCAGAGCAAGCAGCTCCAGTTTGTCAGAGGCAGAAATGATATACAGGCTGCTTTTTTGTTTTCCCCAAATGAACTGTATTTGAAATATACTTGAAATACTCAAATACAGCCATAACATACTTCCAGCTCACCTCCTTCCAAAATCAATACACTATATGGGCATGTGGGCAAGTAAGATTTTAGAAAAGGGAAAAATTAACAAACACCTTAAATCAGCTATATCCCATGACAGGAATGTGGTTAAGTCCCCATCCCTGGATGTATTTTTTAAAAATGTAAATGGTGCTTAGGGACTGCCACAGAAAAACATCCAATACTTCCAATAAAGTGAGATCAACAGCAAGACAGAGTAGTGATCACATTTCCAACTTTGTGCATTGAGAGACTCAGAGAACCAGTGAAGCTCAAAGACAAACATACCTCCTTTGTCCCCAGTGAGCAGGAAGGAGGCCGACAGCAGCCTGACGCAGTGCACCAAAGGAGCACAGTCTCTGTCAGTGTAGTGCCCAATGTCCCCCTTTACCCTGGAGGGCTATGGAAGGCAAATCACAAAGTTTATACAGAGAAAATTTGATCTTCAATTGGAAAAAAATATTAGCACAAGATTTAGAAATACTGCACATCCTCAAATGTCTAAAGGTTTAATACAAAATGAATATATACTATTCATATGTAGTTTAATATATATTCCAAAAAAAGACCTCAAATTGCAATGCTTTGGAGAAGCTTTTATCTTGTATCAGAACTGGTTCAATTTTATTACAGAAATATTTTATTGTAGATTTTTCTGAACTATCTAGACTTGCTGTTTGCATGTGAAGAGCATGCTAAACCACTTGTTGCCATCAAACTTTGGAAACTTTGTAAGAAAAGCATCTTATTTCTAAGTTGTTTTCTGTAGTTTCACATTTAGAATTCCCCAATAGTCCAAACCGATCTAATTCTGCCTGCCACAAATGAAACTTTCACCCCAGTTCCGTCCAAAGATGAAGTCAAAAAATATAAGTAATTTGTAGTTAGAATGGCACCAGGCTCAAGGACTAACCTCTGAGGAGATCATGAAGTTACCTACACAGGTAGTAATCAGCACAAAGATATTTCCAGTAAGAAAATATCAGTGTAGCCTAGTAATGCACAGACAAAAAGGGTTTGTGCTCTCAGCAGGGTGTCCAGGTATGGCTTTGCTGGTGATTGCATTTAAGATATCAACAGTTATGTATTCACCTTATGTTAGATGAAGTTCAGGCTGTAGCTCAAATTCCCTACACAACCTGAGTTACTCTAACCTATAACGAGGTACATCACATATACATGCTTCCCACATTTACCACTAGAATTTACTTCATAATAATCGTAATTTTAGTTTTTCTTAAACTTCACTGTTTTGAACTTTAAATCTGACCACTGTGATTAGTTCTCACCTTGTTCTCATGATCACCAGCATCTGTTGCATCTTCTTTGGATGTAAATCGATCCACGCTGCTGTCAGAGGGCTGCCTGCTATGGCTCATGGTTTTCAGCAGGTGAGACTGCTGAAGAGCTTTAGAAAAAGTCAATTCATGAAATACCATTTCAGATGCAAACTAAAAGCACTTTAATTAAACTAATTATGCAAACATGAAAAACAAATTAGCAGTGATCAAAACAAGTAATTGATCACGAGTGTTAAAATATATTCCTTATTGCACATATCTATCTAGTTATTTGTTTTTCATATCCATTTCATGAGTCTTCACTCCTCTGAAGTGCAGATGCACCTGAACACCTGTCTAATGGTGTCACCAGTGTGGCCCACCCCTGTATTTATCAACATACCAAGAGAAGAATTTCTGAAGGACTCTGACGAATCATCTTGGAGAATATTTGCAGCTTCATCTTCCTCATCCTGTAGCTGCCCAATTTGCATTCCAGAATACTGTCCTTCAGCACCCTCCAAAACCTACACAATGCAAGGACAGGGCTTAAAATGATTTATCTCTACACAGCGTATTAGATTTGAAACATGCAGTGTTAGTAATCTGAGTAGAAACAGTCTGAAAGCAAATATGAGCCTGATAAATATTAGTGTCCAGCTGCATGTAAGCCCCAAAGCACTTCCCCTCCTCCTGCAGCTCTGGGGCTATTGGAGGCCATAGCTCCATCTGAGAGTCTCTCAGCTGAGCTATGAACTTGGCTACCAACAGGAACCAAGTAAAACACTCAGTCCACTGCTCCCCTGCAGCTCCTCTTGCCCCCTCATCACAAATGTTTCTGTCTCAGCAGTTACAAATCACAATCAACACCTTTACTGCCACAAACTGAACTTGGCCCTTGCAGTTGAACTCCCCCATAACCTCACTTGTCCTGGATATGTGAAGTCAAACTGAGAACACACTGTGTAGGACAAGAAAGGACAAATAAGTTTAAAGTATTTCAATTTCTTCATTCAAAACTAGAGACTACTAAGATGGACTCATCTGGAAGAGTTTGACCCTTGGAACCAAAGCAATATATAGGCAGTAGGTATATGAAAAAATAACCATAAAAATTAATCATAATGATCAATGACAGTCAA
This sequence comes from Motacilla alba alba, assembly GCF_015832195.1. NCBI lineage: Eukaryota > Metazoa > Chordata > Aves > Passeriformes > Motacillidae > Motacilla > Motacilla alba. Next base: position 9,202,546 of record NC_052019.1, on the reverse strand, counting down.
GTAAAAAAAAAAACAATTTCACTAATTTTATCATAACACAGGACACTTTTTCAGTTAATTCCTGTCTTTAGAAGTACCTGGAAATTGTTCATTAAAATGCTTGTGTGTCAGTAACTTGGACAACCACTTAGTCTGTCAATCATGAAAGGATAATTTTACATATAATTACTGCTTGTAAACAGTATGCCAACTGACAAGAATTTGCATAAACACATTGTGCCAATAAACACACCTTGTCAATAAATGCCTGCTCACTTTGGCCTCTGCACTGCCTTAATTAATTCAGAGAGCAATTATCATCACTCCTTTGGTTCTTGAATCCTCACAGTTGCAGAAGTATTTGCTTAGCATGATTATAAACTTACTATTTTTTGTAGTGCTAAGAGATTATTACTCTTCCAAATTACTATCAGAAAACTAGAGCCAAAAGTTTGATAATGTTTGAAAAAGTCTTAAGAAGTTCTAAATTTTCTCCCCTTTGAATTTTCTGCTCTGGTTCCCAGTAATTGTATTTTGCTGGTTTTATTACAACCTCGCAATACATTTGCCCAAGAGAGACAAATGTCTTAAAATAGATACACTGTATGCACATTTCAGGTGTTTATTAGATACGTAACTGCTACATTTGTAAATCATGCAGTATTTGCCCATTATAGAAGAAATCCTTAAGAGAGAAGAAAAAGGAAAAAAAAAAAAGATGAGTCGTGCTGCAAAGTGTAAAAGCACAGGCAGAAGGCAGTGTGAAGCACTGTGCTCCAAAAATATTCCTTTAACATTCCAAATAAACTGTTCACCCTTTAACACTTCCATTAACCCCCTGCAACAAAACAATCATTAATATATCTATACAAAATTAAGGATATACTACTAAGCGGATGTATTTATGTCAAGACTTTGATATTGCCATTCTTTCAGTGAGTGACTTCTGTAATGCCTTCACATGACATACCCAGAGAACACACTGATTACAGCTTTGTAGCTTCTCATTATTGCTGAAGTGAAAGTGTTAAAAGGAGGTCAAGCTCTCCAACAGAGGTGTGAGCTGCTGACCTTTCCACTGTTACTAGCTGAGGATTGAAAAGTAGAAGACGAGTAAGGAGACGAATCCAAGTCTGGGCCCTCCATGGAAGAGCTCTGAGATATGTCGGGCCCCTCAGTAGAGGGAGATCCCCCCTCTGCCCGCTGCACACTTACAATTTCAGAACTGTCTGAAGGGGTTACAGCAGAGTCTGGACCTTCTGTAGTGGTCTGAGAGCTATCACTAATTGGTGAGGAAGCCTGCGTGCCATCATTCAAATCCATAGTGGCATCTGACTGGACAGCACTGATCTGGCTGGAGCTTCGACTGAGCACTTCATCCTCCTCCCCTTCAGTAGCTGTACTTGTCAGGTCACAGCCTGCCAGCTCCACGGAGTCCGACTGCAGCGTGTGCTGGGAGCGGGGCTGCTCCGTGATGATGTCGTGGCCCGTGGCATCAGCAGCTGAGCTCCCCGACGCGGCTGTCGAGACTCCTGATGAAGAGGCCAGCTCACTGGTTATCTCACCCTTCACAGAAGCTGCAAAACACAGGCATTTATGAGTCAGTTCAGTGCTTGAATTTGTGTTTCACTCTCAATATGAAAACACAGGCTAAACCATACAATAAACTAGGCTAAGGAAAGCCTGTAATCGAACAGGTAAACTGTAGGTAGGAAAACAGGCATCTTGTAAAGATGCCACTTCAGCCCTTTAAAAAAAGAATGCAGTCAACTTCATTAAGTTTTACACTCAGCAGTATTTATTTACATTTTGCACAGAGCAATAACAGAATGTATTTGCTGACTGCACTGCTAAAGAGAAAGGCAGGTACCTGCAAATGATGCAGAGCTGACATCAGATCGGGTTTCAGAATCATCATCCAAGCCTTCTTCTTCACCAAGAAGTACTTTACCTAAGAAGTGATATAAGAAAAACCTTTCATTTTCAAACTGACTATAATTTTTGAAATGTTGAACAGCTGAAGTCAGATGTGAAATCTATTTTTTCAAAAGTTCATCCAAATAATTTTTTTTCATAGCTATGACAGGTAACAGATGAAAGGAATGAATAAAGTGCGCATCCAGTCCCTCACTAATTCATCAGGAGAGAAACAGGCAGCAGTGACAAGAAAACAAAATTAAGCAATTTTATTTACCAGTGCAACCATTCAGGAAACTACCTACAACCTTAGTACTTCTAGTTTATTTTTGTGGACTACATTTAGGATCCCACTAGCTTCATCAAGTATGTGCTATTCCTGAGGACTTGATACCTAGCACCTGAATGTCTGCCCTCAACTCTTAAGGGCATTAATGCACCACAACTAACAGAACAAATAACTCCTCCTTAATAATTCAAAAATTATCAAAGGCTGCTTGGAACTCCAAAGATAACAGTACAGAAAAAGCCCGGGAGAAGAACAGTGCAGACTAGAAGCACAAGACAACACAGGTAGGACAGGGTGATGAACCATGGACAACCATGGAGAGCCAAAGATTACTAAGGCAAAAAAATCTTCAGAGATGCTTTTGTCATAAGAAACTTGAGAACCACTTCTAATATAACCCAATCACCACAGAGTTCTCTTACTCACACAGCATTATCTACTTAGATTACAGGCAGTGGAAAGAGAAAGATACCTGCAGATGCACACTGCCTGGAAGGCAATCAAGGACACAACTGCACTGCAAAGTCTGTCCATGGGACAGCACATGGAGTGCAGAGGGAGCTGCTAAGCCCATCCTTCTACATGTTGCAAGTCCCTTGCTGAGACAGAGGGATTCACAGTAAGTGCTGTGAGAAGGACCATTTTGCTCAGACTACCAAGCTGCATTGGTAGTCTAAGATTCATAATGCAAGAAACTGAAGTTTGGAAAACTCTGGGTGAACACCTTATCTAAGTTAACTGGGGGTAAAAAAAGCATTCATACATTTCTGTATTAATTTCTTTTTCTCCACTGCTTTCATACACTGTAGAATTACCTTCCTCTGAAAAGCATGATTTATGATACTCAAAACTGTAAGTACAAGGCAGAAAAGTAAACATGGCATTTCCATATACTTTCTATGTAAAATGACAGCAACTGAGAACTACACACTCCTGAATGAGTAAAATCCTGCTAGGAGTTCCCAACAAAAAGCACAAAATAGAATATATTCTTCTCTATTCTTTTTCACATTTACACCCATTTCACTGAAACAAATGAGGATGTTCTTCTGCTTTCCATGGCTGCCAACCTCTAAAAGTAAGTGAAAGAATGAGAACACTGAAAAACAATCATTAGGCACATGAGGTTTTGTATGCTTAAATGTACTGAATGAGTATATAACACACGCAGCAGGATACTCTTCCTCTATCTGACAAGAAAAAAATCCAATTAAGTTGCTTTCAAAACATAGGCTTTGGAATTTTCAAAAGGAAATTTTCAAAAGGAATTTTCAGCCTTTTTTGCAAATAATCTTCTGAAGTTGAAATACAAGTGAACCAATGCAGGCCAGCTGCTCAGAACTGAAGCTGATCTGATGCAGCAAGATTGCAAAGATGTGAAACAGAGAATTCTGTAGATCAGCCTCACTTTACACCCCAACACACAAAGGAGCATTACAGCTTGAGAAGTTCAATCCATTGCCCACTACTCTGTCTGACTGCAAAATGACTCCAAGGAGGAAGTGGGAATAGGCTTGGATTTTTCCCTCCTTTCTAACACGGAGAGCAACAGGAAATGAACAACTCACAATTTGAAAATAAACCTGTAAAAACCACAAAACTGTGAAGGGATTTCTTCAAATTGTTTATGCCATTGTTTAGACCACAAAATCTTCATACCATAATCTTGAAAAAGGATGAAAGCTGATGACTCATACACATTTTCGCATCAAGTGAAAGAGTTGTATTTTAACAAGTACTTTAATTGAATTTACACTATTATTAATACTTCAAAGTTGCACTGAAGACTACCAACAAGACAAAGATCCTAAAGGACAATTTATTATTTTTTATTTACATGTGATATGCGTAGTTATTCTGATTTGTTGCATTCTGTCTCACATTTGGATGCTGCAGCAATATCTACTTTCAGACACCCATTCTCTCAATATGACATTCCTTGTAAATTAAGATTGAAGGACATATTTGGAAAAAGTATAAGCTGTAATGGTGCTTCAAGTTTATATAATCTCACTTAGTTTTAAACAACTTTTCCTTGAAGTTTTTCTCTTCAGCATTGCACATCTCTTGCTTTCTAATGCTTGCAGTGACTACACCAGACTCACACAGTTTCATTGCAGCATTTTGCTCACCTAAGGCAGGTGATGAAAGTGTTACACAGCTGTACCTAGATTGATTCTGTCACAGTGATATGACTGGTTTAAATCAAAGTGTAAACACACAACTGAATATTAAGTACTTTCATGCACAAACTGGGAAAAGAATACTTCAGAGCAAACTGTACTCTTTAAAATCCTACTAAATGAACTACCTATTGAAGAAAGAAAATCTACACAGGCAAGACAAAAATGCATAATCATCAAGAACAGAAAAAGAAATAAAAAACCATCATACTGAAGCATGCAAACATAAACATGCATTAGTGAATTGCAGAGAAAAAAACAGGCCTAACAAAACCAGCAAAGTTAACTATTTAGCAAGTTACATTAATGATTAAGTATTACCATGAAAAAGAAGAATGCCCTGTTCAGAGAGATTATTTTTCCATGTGCTCTTAAGAATTTAGAACTGCATCACAATCATCAACATAACTTTGACAGTGAACTGCAGTAAAAATAAAATTATATTGCTTTAAATTATTTTAGAATATCTTGATTGCAATATCAGAAATTGCATCAGAATTTTTTCGCTATTTATAATGATTAAGCTCAGCTGATAACACAGGCAATTGTGAATGAAGACCCAAGTTCAGCAAGACAATGAAGTGGGGAGGGGGAGAAAAACAACCCCAAAAAAATCAGGAAGGAATGCAATTAAAGATTGGTTTTCAAAAATAATCACCTTTATGCTTTCTTGCAAGAACAGGGCTGCATGAAGACCCCCCTCCAGCTGCAAATCACAGAAAGTAACACATCAGGGCAAAGACAGAGCTAATGAAATCATGAAGGAATTCTAATAGCCACAAGTGGGAAACAAAAAAAAAAACCAACAAAACAAAACAAAAACCCACAACAACAAAACAAAAACAAAAACCAAAGCCAGGAAGAAATAGCAAACTCGTTGCTTTTGAAGTTCAAGGTTTTCTGATCATTCAACACCAAATTACTTTTAATATTCTGTGCCACTTGTGTGTAGTTTGCTTTCAAACATGTGTTCTAAATTTCACTGTTATGATTGCTTCCAGCTAATAATTTACCTTCCAGAAGCAGCAATATTGGCTGACCCACTAGTTCAATAGAGACTCCTTACAAAAACCCAATCAGAGACTGATTCTGAAACAGGTATGTAGCAGTTAAAGAGAATTTCAAGAACATGCACTCCACAGACAAGAAAGCTGATAGCTGATTTTAACAGTTAAGGATACGCTTAAATCATGCTTTAATTTCATGCTGCTTTTGGTATTCAGCAAGGAGCTCTCAGTTAATACAAACTCTGATTAGATCTGCTTTTATGAATCACAGTTGTCAGATGATTGGTAAGAACATTCTTTTTGTGGGGTAAAAAAAAGTCAGCATATTCAACTTGCTTTGCGTAACAAAAAAAAAGTCATCAACACAAACTGTAAAAAAAAAAACCCTCTGAAGTTTGTCGTTAATTAATAAATGTATGCCCACTTAAAAGAAGGAGGGAAAGAACTTCTACTGTACCTGGGGAAAAAAGAATGCCATGCATAGCTTCGTACATTTCATTTAACCTTCATGCTTTTGCTAACACTGAGAACTAGAGCTGCTGATGTATGTTCAATTCCTTTAACTCCAGCTACCAAAAGCAGAGCTTACCTATAAGTTCCACTATGCTCCCACTGCGGCTCCTGCTGGCAGGCTCATCTTTGGATACACTGACCTGAGCAATGCCCCCGCAGGCAGTCAGGGCATGGAGCAGTTCAGGGGGGGGTGTTCTAAAGAGCTGCTGGAGCAATTCTAAAGCTCCAGTCACAACATTATGGTCCTGATGCTGGGTATAGTGAAGAGTCAGTTCATAAACCTGAAAGCCAGCAGAGGACTGGAATAAGTCTCTATGAAGACAGAACATATTATGTGCCTTATCCTATACAACATCAAATTTCAGCAATGAATTAAGAATAACTGATGCTTGGTATATATTATCTTCACCACAATCTTCCAAGGGGAAATGTCAATCAATTGTAGCTGCTTAAATGCCTTTTTGGTAGAAGTCTGGTCATTAGTTATCAATAATTCAACTCACTGGACCAACTATCATTTATCAAGATAAACAGGAATTTGAGAATCAATCAGTATCAGACTAATGATGGATAAAGATTTATTTATTTCCCTCCCAATTAGAACTCTCCAGGTAAGGGTTATTATTCATATTTTACCTGTATAAGTTGTTCTGGTGAAGGTGAAATCTCTGTTTCTTTCCTTGTTACACCAAAACTGCCTTTCAGGCTTGTATCTTTTACTTGTTGTTGCAATAAAGGTATGAGATACCTTAGTGTAAGTAAAACACCCAGAATTAAAAGAGTAGGACGATCATCTTCTACAGGAACCAACAAGCCTGAGGGGAGAAGCAAAGTGGCCAAATTACTTACTGACAGTGGCTAGTTTCAACACAAATGATATTTCATGTAGTCCATATAACAGCTTCTTTAAAAAAAAAAAAAAACAACAAAACAGAGCAACCAAAACCTAGCAGCAATTTAAGAGTGTTTTCCAAATGCAGAAACATTTGAAAATATTTATTTTATACTACTGACAATCAATTAAGCAGCATGGGAGAAGGATCAGAGGACCCTGTCTCACCATCCCTGTTTCCTCTTTTTACTCCATTAAAACAGAATTTTTTTTTAATAGCTGATGCTTTCATCAAATGATCTAGACTCTCTTGCTCCTCTCACCTGTCTCCTCTCTCCACTTCCCAAGTACAGATGTCTCCTCTCTCCAATTCCCTTGCTCACAGATGCACTACTATCCTAAGGGAAGATATTTGCACTTTGCCCTGTTTTGGGAACCTTCTTCCATATACCTACCTGCTAATCACAACCAACCCCAAAATATACTACAAACTAATATAAGTTTTGGAAGAAAATACAACCTTCTATCCAGGAAGGATAAAAAAATTCAGAATCAATTCTTGAGTTCCCATTCAGATTTCTGTTTGAATTCTACATCATTGCCAAGGACATTATCACCCATCACTTTAGAGGGAGGAAAGTCACAATGTAGCATTTGAATTTTTCACACTTCTTGAAAGCAGCAAGGCTAACATGATAACACCTTATGTATCTGCTGGTCTTCCTCATCTCTCCTTTTGCAATACAGTCTACACAGTAAGGAATATGTAGATGCCAATGACAAAATGAGGCAAGTTTCCACCGACAGCCAGAGATGCCTCTTGCCATGACTTGCAAAACAACCAGAAGACCATGCAAATTTTCCAGCTGAAGAAATAAGGAAGCAATACCTGATACAAAGTTGTGCACTTTAAATTACAAAAAAAACACTTAATTTGTGCTCTAAGTTATAACAGAACCCATGTGGTGGTCCTCTAAGAAAGGTCACAGGGTATGTGATCATGGCCTAGAGCACAGCAGAGTACCCTCCATCTCAGACCTGCTGCACTAGCAACCAAGCTGATGGACCATGCAAGTCTTCAGACTCCTGAAGTTCACCTAGAATCCTTAGACCTCATTTTCCAGCAAGCTGCTTGTTTCCCAAGCCTCAGCTACTTCTTTTCAATATTACTTAATAGCACTGCAGCACAGACAGAGAGAGACAAACAGCTTTAGAAGTATCTTCCTCTAACTTAACACCAGATAAAGTATCAGCAGTGTAACTGGTAGTCAAAGTATCCTTCCTTTACCTGAAAACCTTTTACATACATAAAGTGATACATCAAAAAACATATAATGTTACTTAACATAAAGTGAATTAATTTTTTTGCCCTGACTCTTACCTAAAAGCACATTCAATAACCAGGCATAAAAATACTGTGTTCTTCGTGAATGTTGGCAGATGCTTACTGCTGCTCCTGCTGCTGTTCGACGGATAGTGGGGGAACTGGATTTCAGATTAGCTATGAAAGCCTTCAACAAAACCTGAAAACAAAGACACCTTACTTAACTTTTTATCAGAAGTGAACTGAGAAGCCAGCAAATGTATTTTTCATTTATTCAAAGCATTACTTCATGCACACCAAGCAAAGGCAACTAGTGCCTAAATTCAGACATGCAGCTGTAACACTGCTTCCTGTACCGTGGGACTGGCAATGCTGATAACTCACCATGCTTTGGGATTTAACAGGGAGCACTAGCAGGGTAAAGAAAGGTACCTTAATCTCATTGTCGTTTGCAAAATTGCCGAAGGCTGCCATGATTTTGGGTATCGCCGCAGCCAGCGTCTCCTGCACCGACTCCTCGGGTCTCTTACTTATCCGTGTCAGACAGGGCAAAAGGTTCACCAAGTAGGGCCTAAGTATGGCACAGGAGAAAAACTGATATGAGATCAGAACAACTGAACCCTTCTAAATACTTTTAATTCATACTCCAGTTCTGTGGTATTACTAAATCATACAAAAATGTACCTGTTAGCTACACAGAACATAGGAAAAAAAGAAGAACCTTCTGAATGCAAGAGAAGAATAGACCTAAAAATTCCAAGTCATTATCTTTACAAGTTTTTCCCCCCTACAGTAATGTATAGCATAGAACTAAAACTCCATTAAAAAAAAAACAAAAACACTGATGAAATAAATTCAGAGAATAAGGTGATAGCAATTCCTCCAACCTCCTAATTACATACTTAAAACTTCCAAACAGTAACATTTTGTTAACATCTGCATTTCCTTAAAGGTTCTTCGGAAAGTTCATTATTAGCATGTGTTTACCTGCACTTTTGGGGCCGAACTAGATGGGCAAGCTCAGCAAATCTCCAGAGTGCAGCACGCAGACTTCTTGAAGCACCATTCTAGACAGAGTATATAACTATCACATTTCATCATGCAAAACATGACTATACAATAATGCATATTTTACTTAAACAGATAAAAATATAAGGGGTCTGGAAATCATAAATTTCCTTTAGCCAAAAGGAAATCAAGTCAGTTCTGTGACTACCTTCATTTTTCTAGCTGGCATTAGGAGTTTTCTGAGTAATCTAAAATTAATAATAAGGAACACCACAAAAGAAAAGGAAGTGTCTGAGATCTCTGCTCTGCTGAAATCTGCTTAAAATACCACAGAGAAAGCAATCAGCCAACAAAGAAACACTGACGATATGAGTCTGAAAATCACTGTAACACTTGCAGAGATATAAATACAGCACAAAATTGACAGCAGAGAAGATATGCAAATAAACAACATTCAGCTTCTGAGTGCACCAAAGGAAAAATCAACACATTGATCTGTAGCACTTCATAATGGATTGATTGCTGAAGTTTAGTATCTATTTCCCTGGACTGCCACCTTCCATTGTGCACCTGACTTGAACCAGAATGCCCTTACATTAGTGTCAAGAGATGTAGTACAATTCCCTAGTGTTGTTAGAAATACAGAAAACTGAAGAAGTCAAGATGCCTAGGAGGGTGTCTACCTAATGTAGTTCAAACCCAACCAAAATGCTTCTCAAATTGATTCTCCTGAAGACAAAGCTGAGATGTTTAAAAACTGTTATTTCTTTATTACTTTCTTCAGCTGGTATATCAAAGGCTCGCAGCCTTGTTAGCATGACAAGTAAAAAATACTTGCATCTGAATTACAAAACATGCACTTCTCAGATTCACAGCCAAACAACAGATTCTGGCATGGCTTCTGAAGCGATCCTGATGCACAAACAAAATTCAGTCTACTGAGTGCTCTGTTGCACATGCTACCTCTCTCTCACCTGTCATGAATCCAAGAGCACCTTTCAAGAAGTACACGCCAACTGAACAACAAAATATTTCCTCCTACACCTGGTTATAAATGTGCAGAAACTTCAGAGCAATTTGTATGTAATTAGGTAATGTCCACTTCCACACCCTCAAAAATACTGCATGGGATTATGGTACAGCAATACAGTAAGATATCCACACATGGCCCTACATCTAACACAAGAAAAGCTACGCACATTGGTTTTGTGACTTATCTTCTAGAGCTCTGTTATTCCCTCCAAAAACAAAAAAAACCTAGTATCATTACTGTCTGACAAGTAACACCTTTATTTTCTGTCTATACAAGCCTGACCACATGTTTATAGATGCAAGAGACATAATTTCAGTGATACTGTCCTAACCATGGCATTTCTCTTCTGCAGTCACAAACTTCAAAAAGGCTATTACTAAATTTCTCCCTGTGGACATAATTAAATTGTGGCTTTTGATACCTAGAGAGATGCCTCAGTATTTTTCCCAATGCCTCTGTAAGAAGCTGTAAGTACATATCATACATTCATAAAGTAGTTGTATCAGGTTACTTCAAGCCTTAATTCTCCACGAGGTTGTGTCAATTAAGAATGCCTCTGTCCTCCATCTACTTTTCATCACCCATTTGGTTCCAGCTTAGTCAGTGGAGCAAACATCATGAATTATTCCTTTCGGTGGGGAGTCACTAAAGTTAACTCAAACTGCTGTTCAAACCAAATGCTCACACATTTTCTGCCAGGTAAGCTTTCAGGAGCATTAAATTCAAACAATGGAGACAGCAGTGAGGAATTCAGTAGAATAATACTTTAAAACAGCCACAAATTCTCCTAAAAATGAAGATTTGACCTTGATCTTAAAAGACAAACTACTAATTCACACTAATGCTACATTCCAATATACTAGAACACATACTAAATACATTTTTAGAAGAAAGAACATGAAAGAAAAATCACTCACCTTTTTAATCTCTTTATAGAGTTCTAACTGTAACCTGGGAAGATTGGAATCCATCAAAGCCTGCAATAAAATGCATGGAGAACACACTGTATCAGAGGAGAGGTGCTTTACAGGAAAAATGTTACACTTGCAGTAGAACCGCTTCAAACAAGGCACAGAACTATCAAATGGTCCCTATATTTGATGTATAACTAAGGAAGTGATACATACGGAGAAGAGACACCTTTATCCTTCAGACAAATGTGGACAAACTCCACAAATCTTAACAGTTATTTGCAGTAAATATTGACTGTTTTACTGACTCCACCTGCAAAAGGCCATATGGGCTCAGCCTACAAGCAGAGCTGACCTCTTGTGCTTTCCGGCAACCACCAGAAACAGCGACTCATGAACAGAACATTAAAACATAAGAACAGCATCCGCAAGCAGCAAAAAGGCACTCCCTGCTATACTCCCCCATTGTTCAAGCAGGCTTCTACTATTTCTCAAACTGAAGCTGTATTTGTACCATTACCTTTAACAGCCCCTGGAAAACCCTTGTTTCATGAATCGGCCAGTTTTCTGCGTTCAGTTAGTACACACACCACAAGGAGCTCTGCATACCACAAGTGTCACATCCCAGGATCCAATCAAGCATACAGCAATAGAGTTCAAACCGGCAGCCTGGCTAAAACCCAGTGTACATGAAACCAAAGGAAGCACAGAGAAGTAGTAATTTTGTGTTCACCCCAACTTGATCATTCTCTACCTTCAAAGTATCAGAGAATAGGAAGATATGAAAATGTAATCTTTTCATACAGAACAATTTGTATGCTTACCTTTCCTCCTCCATTTTTTCCCTAGTGCATACTACAATTTATGAATATTTCCATCAGCTCTTCCTCTGATGAGATGAGACCCTCATACAATCTGAAAGTGCCTACATTGTGAATTCACACAGTGCTATATTGTGAAGTTTTTTTTATTCCTTGCCCAATAATTTCTTAATTTCTAATTTTCTAACTGCCTTCCTGGCCACCAACCATTAAACTCCCATATTCACAAGATTGCTCATGATGGCTACAAAATCTGATGGCACCCACTGAGCTAGAAGCCACAACTGCTTAAGCACAGTGAGTAGAGTGCCTGTGGTTCCTCCAGAGCATGATCCCCCCAGCCTAAAATTGTATGCTCCAAAACTCCATTCACCCCAATTACACCATGGCATTGCCTTCCCCAGAAAAATCTTACTGGGTTGTATCTTTATATTAACATAAGCGCCCCAAGTATAGACTGAAGGTGCCAGGATGACAGCAGGTACGATTTACTTAATAAAACTTAGTTTTTATGAGAAGTTCACTGCCCCTACATATATATATATATATATATATATATATATATATATACACACATACACACACACACACACCCCCCACACATACACATATATGAGGTTATCAAGCAACACAAAAAGGCCCCAGCTATTACTTGGCTTGGCTTTGAGGCTAAGTTGTCCTTACAACACACCCAACTACAGGAACTCTATTTGTTAGTGTTTAGCTATATTTTTAGCTGACTAGAATCTATAATGTCATCACTGGAAAAAAAGCATAGTAAGCTCTAAACTGCTACGATAATAAATTCTAATTACTGAGACCAATTGTACTGCAATCTGTGTGAACAGTCCCACCAGTATCATTAGCACAGAGAATACTACAACATCATGCATCAGCTTTAGAGACAAGACAGCTTGACCTTATCCACAGAAACCTGCAAAGTCCCAACTTGGTGTGTTTTTTCTTTCAAAGGTATCACCAGAGTCATTTGAATTTTGAGCCATTTATGCTGTCTTTGAGGTTCTGACAGGTAGGTGTAGTGATATTTGAAGATGACTGACAGTGTTTATCTAAAGTTATGTGCTCAGCCTTGTCTGCACAGAAGAGTTAATTTTCTAGTTACAGTAATGAGTATAAACTCCAGACAGACACATAGTTACACAAGTAATGCTTACATCTATAGCCTTTTACTTCAGGAGAAGCTACAAAATATCTTTTGCTAACTAGCAAAAGAATTAGCCTCTAAAAAAGCCTGAGATACTAAAAAATGGCTGAACTTTGACTAAAATGCAAGTTTAGGGACCCAACACCTCTGTTCTACTTAACACAAGGATCACTGGCACTCACACATCCAAAAATAAAACCGGACATCTTTTTGTTTCTGCATTTATACACAAGTGCCTGCCCAAGTTGCTAAATTGCTTCCACGCAACACAAAGCACAGAAACAGAATACAAAGTACACCCAGCTTCCATAACACTCTGATACATCCATGTGTGTGGAATATCACAACTGTTACCACTTCAGAGCTGAGACCAACTGCCAAGCTTAATGACTGACAGAAGATGCCATCATTTAAAACCACTTTAATGTTGAAAACAAAACAAACTACCACACAAACATTCGGGAAAAAAATAGGTTTTTCAAGGCACTCTGAAACATGCCAGCAACAATATTAAATACATTAGAGAATTTATGAGGTAAATTTTATACTAAGCCTACATAAGTGTTTCGTGGAAAGTAGGAAATAAGCTTATATTCTTTATTCTTTGCTTCAGAGCAGCTTTTAAAGCAAATTGAGTTAAATAATAATGCATGCATCTCACAGAGTGCTCTCCCCTCAACAGAAAAACATTCAAATTAAAGTGAAAAGAGAAAAGTGCTATGGGGCCAAACAAAAAAAGCAAGGAACTCGCACTTCCTCATTCCCTATCATTATGGAGCACACTATACAATCTGCAAGCTTCTCCATACAACTTTCAGCCACAAGCTCAATCCCCAAAACTTAATTCATTCAGATATGAATGCTTAGTTTTATTGTTTCTACGCACCCCTTCATATGAAAGAAAATTATTATTTGCATATTTCTAAAGCACTTAAACTTTGCATCAACTGGATTATTTATGCAGGTACATAAGAGTGTCTTAAAGTTCAAGTATTTCAGAAAAAAAACAAACCCAAAAAAAAGGGAAGTGAACACAAGCCTCTTCTTGAAGCAGCAGCTTCTACAAATCACTCATAAGGTTCATTTTAAGATACTCTGAATCAAGATTTAGACCTTGTGTGACCTCCTGTAAACGCCCATCTGCTGTTCTCCAACAAGCTCTTCATTTTGGATCACAGCAGGGGAACAAACAATCTCCAGAATACTATATTTATTCTAATTACTGCCTGAAATCTTCTCCTCCAAGTCTCAGCAAACCACACTACCTTTCAATTAGCTTTTAAATAATATTTTTACCTTTCCCCATGCCAAATGTCTTTATGTTTACAGAACAATAATAGGAGTATTCCTCCCACACAAGATGATTTCAGAAAAGCCCACATTCCTGTTTTGGTTAACTTGAAGAGAACAAAGTAATGAACAATTGAAGACAGGAATAGATCGGAACAATGAATTACATAAGACAAGTTAAAGTTAAATATGTTGATCTAGACATAAAAACCTCTGCTAAGAGAGAAAGAGCACATACAGAATTTAGTACAGAAGCTTCCTTAGCCTCTTACATTATGAGATATTATCAACAGTAAGAAAGGCAACTAAAAGAACATCAGTGGGAATTCAGACAGGACACTGCATCAAGAAGAGACAAAATGGGATAGTAAAAGCTCTTACTTTAATAACTTTATTAAGGCATTCATCTGCAACCATCCGGACATCAGATTCTGCATCCTCACTGCAGAGGAGAAAGAGTTCCATAGCAATGCCCAGCAGTTTCTGAAATTCTGGGGAATTCCTAAATAAACAAACATTAGAAAATTACAATGTGCACCATGAAAATGAACACCAATGATGTTTTCAAAAGGGTTTTATAATCCAACTACATATATACTATACACACATATGCAAGAGGAGAAGACATAATTTCCCAACTCTTCCCTACATAACCTGGTAAGGTATTTGACCTCTGTGCCTAAGTTTCTCTGTCTGCAGTAGAAGGAAAGAGCCCACTCCACCAACAGGTAAACAAAAGTCCTTCTCAGATCTTTGAGTTAGTTAAAAAAAAAACTCACACCATTTCAGTTTTAAATAGAAGCTCAGCATTTAAAACAAGCAATTAAAAGGAATCCTCCCAATAGTTAACATTCTGAAGTTGTTATTCATGCTAATGAATTGAAGACATTAATAAGTAATCAATAAATTAAAGAGATTGCCTTACCTTAGTGACTGAGCAACTATGTTTTCACATATTGTTAGACAATGATTCACTCGATCTTTCTTGGTAGCTGCAAGTTCTTTCTTTCTAAAGGAAGAACATGAGGATAAGGAGTATGAGACAAGAGTTCAAAAGTGACCATTCAAACACTTGCTAAAGGAGTGTCTAATCATTATTCAAGAAAAAGATGCATTTGCACTCTCTGGTCATTCTATAAACAGCTGTACACCAACTCCCTGCAGACCCACGACTTCATCTGCAGCTGCTGCTGAGAGCACATGGGCACACAAGCAAAGGAGAAATATAAACTCGGAAAAAGAATGAAGAATGAATCAATTAACAGGAAATATCACAATAATTCCATAACTTTCACTGAGAAAATGCTTGGGAATGAAAACTGAAGAATGAAGAAGAGTAAAGGAAAGGATGGAAAAAATAAGGAAGTCCTAGAACAAAGCAAAAATAAAAGAAAGTGACAGAAAGAAAAAGGTTGGAGAAAATAAGCCATGAGAACAAAAATAGCTCTTTTAAAAAGACCCTCCTCCTACATAGCATCACCTTAGACTTTTTTTTGTCTGCCAATGTCTTAAAACTTTGAGTTGTATTAAATGGACCATTTTGCATCTGAACTGCAAAGGATGACAAAGCAATGCCATCGTACACTACATTCCTCCAAAGGTAATCACAAAAACAGCAAAGCCCAAGGCAGTCTGCCCATTGAGAATAACATCCCTATAGTAACACTTGGCACAGCCCAGGAAAGGCCAAGCTGAGTGCACAATAAAGAGAACAAAATACACAGAAACAAAGAATGTGTATCTACAAACAACAGAGAGCACAATATGAAAAGCTTCTCCTTTGCAAAACGTGTTTAACATTCACTTCAACATGATACAACCTCTTGGAACAGCAGCTCTTCCCTGCTCCACCCCCAATAAAGGAACTGAAAAAAGAGAGTGAGACAGACTCCCAACTCCGACTGGGAAATTTTATTTAAGTCTGCAGTCTCTCCTACTCCTAACTTTACTGACACAGAATCACTTCTAGGAAAGCAGATGTTACTTTTAAATAATTAACCAGTAGCAACACTGGAACAAAACCACCCACCCCTTAGTGTTTCACAATAAAGAATTACCAGCTTCTTCACTCACATCCACAGAGAATCTTCCCTTTTGTTTTCCAAGTGAAAATTGATTAATTTTTAGTATTTCATTCTCTCAGTAAAAAATAGCAAAAATCATGAAATAGCAAAACAGTGTTTCTGAAGAAAAAGTTGGAAAACAATGTGAACAGCCTTGAGTTACATTAATAGCAGTAACACATTATCAAGGGCCAACAGCAAGTAGCCAACAGGCACATTAAATTCAGCTAACTCAAAATACAGTGTTAGACAAGTGTTTTTAAAGAACTATACTGAATTATTTGGGAAATTCAGCTCAAATAATAGTAAAAGTTTTGAAAAAAAGTCATTAGTATCCCAATCATCCCAGTATTCCTGTCCCTTTTCTTCCCTCAGGCTGGAAGTGAGGGGTTCAAAAGTCTGTGTTCCTAAGATTTCAATTTTTCTCACAAAGAAAATCTCATCTCATCCCAGAAATACTTTCTACTTTTATAAGTTTAAGGAATAGCTCTGAACAAAGCCATTTTTTCTGTTTTAGTCTGGCAGCATTATTCAGGCAAGCTAAACAGCCAAGAGGATCTCTTCTTGGACTTAAGACACTGGCAGAATTTGAGCAGAAAACCTGAATTTGTTCAAGATACACAATGTCTTTCTTTCTCTCCATCTTGAAAAAGTGTCAGAGTCTTTAGCAGCATTTCAGATCATGTCTAACAAAAAAAACAAATACCGTCCAAGGTGTCCAACTGATTTTGCAACATCAGCACCACTGATGTGAGCAGGCACCTCAGAAAATGACTAAATCATTTCAACTTTCATGCTAATTGTACCCAGCAGTCCCAATCTCTTATGAGCACCATTTTCAGTACATATTCAACCCAAAAATAGAACAGGCACATCTGAACTTGCCCATAAGCTCACTATTTCAGATACATATTGAAAATACTGCTGACAAAGGCTGCTTCCAGAATAAAGTTCTCTATTATCTACACATAACATAGCCCTGAGCAAGGCAGGCAGTGGGGTTCAATACTGCTCAGACGAGCAGAGATCAATCTCTTGGGCAAATTTCTGTAAACAGAGAGCACCACTAACACATAATCTACACTTTGCTGAAATAAGTAACTTCAAAATTTAAAAAGGCCTGGATAGAGAAAATATAACTTAAAAAAAAAATTCAAAGAAATGAAAGGTGGAAGGAAAATGCTTAATATATATTATGTACGTGCACATTTTTTCTGTGCCTACAGAGGGAGAAGGGTAACAGAACGGTATCTAGAGAAAAAACACATGATTCTTTTAGTTCAAAAAACCAAACAAAGCTCTATTCAGAAGTATCATGAAGTCCACGGGCAAACTGCTGATGAGCATACCCAGGGGTGCAACAACAGCATCACACATCTGATGAATCAATCACACACATCTGGTGAGTACCAGAAGGCAGGAGACATGGGAGCAGCAGTTATCAACAGGAAAGCTCCATCTCTTACAGAGGAGTTTAACCTCCTGTGTACTTCTACACACCAGGAAGAGCAATGTAAGAAAACCAGCAAGCCCACATAACTCTGCCCTCTGAGTCCAGATGAGCTGACTACAAGGAGCTGCAGCTCACCAATGCTCATTTTTATTAAACCTAGAAATTTAGAATATGTGAAGAGTACAGAAGTTCTAAAGCTTAGCCAGTGATAAGAAAAAAGGGCCAAACCAAATGGCTTGACATAAATCTTGACAAAAATAACAGAAACGAAAACCTGTTCTTTTAATAACAAACAGAAATATGAGTGGGTAAGATCACAAAATAAACTCAGTCCAAGTATAGGGGACACTGGAAACAAGGTGCAGTAATGATGGATTGTCAAACTAACCAGAACTGCTCTACTACACACCCTAGACACAGTAATGCCAAAAACCACCAAGGAACCACTTCTGACAAGCAGGGCAATAGGTAATACCCATGCACTTTGTGTGATCTTCAGTAAAAAAACAAATTAATGCTAGGCCTCCATATAGCACTGATCAAACCAATCCACAACCACAGCTTCAGTCAAACATAAAAGACACAGAAAAACTGAAGAGTACAGAAAAAAAGCATATTGCTTGGGCTTTTACAGTATCTTTTGTTGTAAAGGTAATGGTTAGAATCAAATGTAAAAAAATTGAAAACAATTACAGTAAGTGACTATTAAAATAAACTGACAAGAGTAAAGGTAAAGAATCCTCTGTTGGATTCACAAATCAAACTCTAAATTTTTACACCATACTAGTAAACTTTTAAGTTAGTGGGAGCTTTGTGATCCAAAACAAAACGTCCAATTTCTAACAAAATGTCAGAGTCTAAAAAAGCTGATAAAATACAAGGAAGAAAATTAGTTGCCTAAGCAGAAGTGTATAAAAGCAATATGACAGAGAACTCAAGTTAAGTTTACATAGAAGGGAAAAAAACCCCAAGAGGAGATAATAAAGAGGGGACCAGAGACTGACATCTGACTGTAAGGCATAATGTAAGCATAACACTGATTATTGCTGATTAAAATCTCTTGAAACAGAAAAGGTCTTATCTTCTTGGTAAAAGCTTGGATTTGATTAAGATTTTAATAAAAAAAAAAAGAGAGGATATCAGTATTATCAAAAGTTCTGGAGTCATTGTCTTACAATAAAGTGAAGAAAGATACAGATACCTGCTGGGTAAACAATTAATTCTTGTCTACTCCAATCTCTCTAATCTTAAAACAGTACATAGGAGGAGACAATCCTCAGCAGGGTGACAGGAACTTACTACACAGAACTACAAGAGATTTACGTGTTATTTACAGAGAACCACAGCAAAAATGAACACTTCTCCCCAAACAAGAAAAAACAAATACAGATAGTATTGTGAATTACATTCAATATGTCACCTGCTATTTCACTAAAAGTCTGGGAGGCCTCAGCAAAGGCTGCCACAATAGCTTTCCACTGGCTTTTATGCACTCAGTGCTGCCACTGAATTTGTCCAGTTCCTGGGGGCATACAATCCCTTTAGCTTTCTGAAAACAGCCTATTTTTAAACACAAAGCAAAGTCAACGAGGACAACTCCAACAGTAATTTTTTAATGTTTACTGTAGAATATGCCTAAATTTAGACCACCAAAGCAAGCACAACATCACAAGCATCAGAAACAATTCTAAGGATTTTCTCTTGAAATACCACGACCTCTCTCACCAGTAACTTTCAAGACAGAAATCTGAACAGCGCATACAAAAGACTGGAAATAGACGTTCATCCATGTCACACAAAAATGCACAAAACAGAGCAATTAGTGCCTGCAGACCAGCAAGGCACCTAAGAACAACTAGCTCATGAAGATGAGTTTTCTCACCTATTTAGCATCAGAAAACGCATTGTGATTGTTTGAGACAACACTCAAACATTGGAAATGCATTGTGATTGTTTGAGACAACACTCTCCAGAGAGAAACAGCACCAACCAAGATAATTTAGTTGGCAACCGTAGCAGAAAGTGCAGTGGGAGCAGGTGGCCAAGAGCCCAGAGCCACTGCTCTGCTTCCTCTGCCAGCACCACAGCAAACTGCCAAGTTAGAAGTTACCTGCTCCTCAACCCTTCTGCTTCTCCCTTCTCCCCAACAGCAGGAGAAAAACTATTCGTGTGACTCATGTGTTTATCCCTAAAAACCTTCCTGCCCTGCCACCTGCTCGGTCAAAGCTGGTGGCAGAGGGTGCAAAGGCAAGGGGCAGCACCGCGGTACTGAACAGCTCCTTGCCCTGGTCCACCCAGTCAGGCCCCCCAACGGGAAACCTAATAGCTCAAGGATCTAACACATTTATCCCTTACATTTAAGAAAGAAAAGAGATATTAGGAATATTTAAGCTAACTTCTCTTAGGTCTCTGTGCAGCACATCTCAGCACAAGGCTTTAAATGAACTTTTTCACAAACAGACATCCACAACAACTCCTTCTGAAAGCATCAGAGCTCAGACTTCAACTCTATTTAAACTTTCAATTCACAAATATCAAAACTTGTTTTTAACTTCAACATGAACTTTCAGCGCACTGCTCTCAGTAGAAAGAAGAAATCCGACTGAAAAGCAATCAACGCTTAAAGATATGAAAAGTGAATAACAGAGTGGAAGAAATTTCTCTTGCTCAGCCTTGAATCCTCATTTCAAGAAAGCTGCACAATCAGCTGGAGAGAGTTCAGAGAAGAGACACTCATGCAGAAAGCGTCAAGCACGGAAAAACAAGGTCTCACAAAAAGCACTTCAGCAGCTATCAGAAGAGAAAATGCTGAAAGTAGTGCTTCATTCAAGTTATGCTTAAGATTTTGTCTTTTTTGCAGCAGTGTACTAGGTGAAAATAAAGGTTTTCCTTCCTAGGACCAGCCTGTGAAACCCCCAGAGCATTGCTGCACCTCCCGCTCATCTCCCGCACCGGTGACTTTTCAAACACGCTTGCCCCAAAAGTTATTCCACATCTGAACTTCGGCAGAGCACCGAGAGCAGCACCGCGACACTGTGCTGCGTGTGCCTGCGGGAGCCGCCGGCTGCCACGGGAGCGGGCAGCGCCCGGGCCGGGCTCGGGGCCGCCGCGGGACCAGAACCGGGCCGGCCGGCGCGTCGGACACGCGCGTCGGGAGCCCCCGAGGCCCGGGCGCGGGTCACTCACGGTCTCTGGAGCGGCTCCTCGGGGAGGGCAGCGGGGCCCTGCTGCTGCTGGAAGGAGCGCAGCGACTCGAAGGCCTTCGTCAGCTTCTCCATGGTGGCCATGTCCGCTCCGCCCGCGCCGGCGGCACCGGCCCGCGCTCCGACCCGCCCTGTCACGGGCGCCTGGCGGGTCCGAGTGCTGTCCCGCTACCGCTGGCGCCGCCCCCGGGCTCGCTGCCGGCGCTCTGCCGGCGCTCCGGCGGGCCCGGGCCCGTCACAGCCGCGATGAATGGGGCGGGCGCCGCTCGGGGCCGCGGGCGCCTCCCGTGCGCCCCGCCGCCATCTTGATCCGTCCCGTCGGCCCCCGCGCGCGGGCCCCGCCCCCGCGGCTGCCCCGCCCCTCCTGGAGCGGCGCCGCGGCCCGACCGCGCATGCGCAAATGACCCTCCGGGCCGGGCGTCACGCGCGCCTTACGTAGGAACACGCAGGGGAATGCAGGCCGCGAAAGGGGCGGGGCAGCTCCGAGAGCGACAGGTGCTCTGACCAATCAGAAGGAGGCCCTGCCCCTCGCCGCGGGCCGCAGCGGCCGTGCGATGCTTTGCGGCGCCCCCTGTCGGCCGCGGGGCCGCGCCCGGCTCCGGGCAGGGCCGGGCAGGCCGCGGGTGGCAGCGCTGCCGCGGGCGGAGAGCCGGCCCTGGGAGCCGCTGGCAGCCCCCGGCACTGCCCCGCGGGAAGCCGCGCTCTCAGCGGCACCGCACGGACCGCCTCAGCGAGGCGAGAGCACCCGCTCTGCGGCCGCACGGCACGGGGGCACGGCAGGTAACGCGCCAGCCCCCGCAGCACCAGCGGCGGCCAAAGGCGCTGCCGCACTCCGGTTTTATTTTAGGCTACGGAGAGATTCTTACAGGAACAGGACACTTAACACTTGGCAGCGTACGTGCTGGCCTTTCAGCGCTCCTCTCCTGAGTGGGGACCTGCTTTATCAGAGGATAACTTCTTGCACACACATATTAAACATACAGGATACAAGAGAGACAGTATAGAATGTTTAAATCATTCATTCCATTACTAAACACCTAGAAAAAATCAACACTACTGTGAAGTTTCCAACCACTGATTTGAATATATCTACTTGTCAATACAGACATTAAATGACAGCTGATAAGAACTGGCAATTCAACTTACCTCACACACATGAAACTGGTTCCAGCAATAAAAATCGAGAACACCTCTTGGAACTTCTAAGAAAATAAATTCCCAGTAATTCAACTTGGTTATTGTTAGCACACATGAAGGAATGAAGCAAAGCTCATGTCTCTGAATATTCAGGCCTACAGAAGTCATAGATAACATTCTTGCCAAATATTTACTAGAACAGTGCTCTCTCTGCCAGTTAACTTTATTAGCATGGTCATAAAAGACAAAGCATTTGAAACAGTCCTCTGAAAGGAAACCTATCCTTAGTCCTGAAAGCAATTCAACTTAAAGCAAAACCTTATTTCACTATAGAAGTGCTACAAGATTTGAGATTTTAAGGTAAAACCAGTATTTCTCCCGATTATTTTATGGTAAAGCTTGCAGAAACGTTTCTCTGGAACATGTGGATAATCATGAATTCTTTATTTAGCAAATGATACATGATAAAAGATGACAGCAGAGTTGGAACGCTGCGCACTCTGCGCATGTGCCACTCCACACTTGGAAATAAATTTAGGCACAGTAAAGAGAGCATAAGCTCTTATCAAAGATTAAACAAGGCACCAACCAAGCCAGCCCTTGCGAGGCTGTTCTGAAGCTCTTGATCACAGTGTGCCAGTGCCCTGTGGGCTGCTGACTCACCGCAAGGCAGTGCCTGCCCACAAGCTCCCTGCTCTTTGTTCTCCCTGCCCGAGCTCCATGGGCTGAGAGGCTCATGAGCTGTCAGCTAAGGGGAAGGGAACTCAGGGTATCAGGTTTTTCTTCGGTGAATACCTTACCAGTAGGTTCTCCCGGCCCAAACGAACTGATCCATGGTTTTCTACGTCTCATGTCATCTGCCCCACAACACCCGCGCGGGCAAAAATAAAGCAATGTAAACCAGGCAAGGGGCAAGAAAAAGCAAGGCAGGATTAGACAACAAGCGTTTTTGTAAAGTTGGCATTACCACAAACAAAAATGAAGTTCCAATTAACAGTGCATACCTAAAAGATGATCTGAAATTTAGGAGATGACAACTAATTAATCTCAGCCTCCAGGGGAAAAAGAAAAGAAACATGCTCTTACCTTGTCTCTTAAGTTATGTCCTGATTTAATATTTTTAAGATGAGCATGTCAAGAGTATTTTTCACCCTATCCTGAAGTCCCACTTTGGCCAGCATTTCTGCATTTCCATGAACAATTCAGCAGGTAGTTGGTACTACTCCATGAGACTGCTGGCCCACTGATTTGGCATATGCACGGATAATCTGCAATATGTCACAGCCTGGTTGTGTTGTTTTAAGGTCATTTAATTTGAAGCCCTTTTGGAGAGCATTTGGGGACTTTGTCGTTCAACTCATGTTGTAAAATTACAATAAATGTGCTAATGAAAAACAGCTCATCCCGATAATTCTGTCTTTTCACATGGAAATTTATGCAGAAATGTAGATCCAGACCATGAGATAAGGTATCAGTTGAGCCAGTGCAGCAGAACGAGGGCATTTTTCCTGGATTCAACTATCTTACATTGGTAAAAGGCTTACACTATGCAGGAGACATTTTCTGCTTCAAGAAATTGTAAATTTATTTTAATTACAATTTTCTTTTTTTTTTTTCCTATCCCATCTACCATGATAGACATGGTAAATAAATCACATCAGACAGTAATACATGTGGTTGAGATATGTGGCAGTGTTTTGCTTTTATTTCAGGAATTACAATGCTAGAACGTCCAGGAAAACAGCTCACACAAGAACAGTCAGTGGTTTGGAGATGCTGGAAGTAACACATCACATTTAACAGTCAGCTTCCTATGCCTGGAAAGAATTCTGGTGTTTTGGACACAACTGGATCACGGAAAAAAAGTTACCTACATCTCATGTGCAAAACTTAAGTTACACCACAAGAACAATTATGAAATAAAAAAGAATGTTTCATTCAACAGAAGAGACATCATCATCACCAAATAAGCCAAGAGCGTAATTAAAATCAAAGTAAATATGACTTCAGCTTAAAGATGCTTTCCAATAATTGGAATTTCACTTCCTAAAGAGAAGTGCATTCTTAAAACCTATACTAAAATGAAGATGATAATTCCAATGTTAAATTCATATAATGCTAAACTTTAAACCATAGAAAAAAATATTACTTTTGTTGTCATATTGTAGTAACTTGTAAACAATTATTCTCCGTTTGTAGAAATGGCAATGAAAAAATTCTTACATCAGTGTAGTTTGAAAAATAATTGAAGTGCATTTTAAGAATGGATTGTTAGTTGGTTTTAATAGCTTCTATCACTGATTTCTAAACCAGATGATTTTATTCAGAATTGGAGATAATTCTCTTTCATACTCAAAAACATTCAGGACTACTGTTTTAAGAATGATTTGGGGGAAAAAAAAGAGTCAAGAGATATTAAAGGCTAAGGTTTGTCAATAATGCTCTTGCTGTTACAGACATACCACAGGTTTTTTTTCCTACTTATTATTTGTTTTAAGTGCTCCTTTTTTCAGCTGAGACTGTTCTGTTGTTTTATAATCCAGAAGCAACACCATCTCTATTATGAACACCTCAGGGGGCAGGGGGAAGCTTACAGCTTTCTTAATAGAAAAAAAACAACCCTGAGGCATGAAGATTCCATTCTTCTGGTCACAACATTGAAAAGCATTTAAGTAAACCAATAAGACACTGGTACATTGTTTCACAGTTTCTGAATTTTGAGCTAAATAGAGAGGTTTGAGGTACTCACAAGCAAACATGAAGATTTACATACACAAATGCTTGGAAACACATGCCACAGGAAAGGAGGGTTGATCTCATGCAACTAACTCCATGGAATTCCATAGGTCTTTCCAAATCTTGCACCAGTAGAACATTGGATTGTCTCACTGCTATTAAAGCCTTCTAACACATGGGTCTAGAGAGTGAAGTCATGCTGAACTACAAGAAGTTACATTGGCTTCCCCCATCCAACCCCAACAGTTTCATGGAAGTAAAAGGCTACATAATCAGTAAACACAACCTGCTATTTTCCCCCTTCTTTGTCCCACTTTTGTCCTAAAAAAAATCAAGAGCTAAGTTCATATTAAATTTCTCGCACCGTGATATTTTGCTTTCAGGTGTTCTCCCCTCTCCTTAGCCTTTCCCTGCTTTCAAGATGCACCTCCAAGCTCCTTATACTCCAGTAAAGACCTTGAACCAATGTAGTCACCTTGGATTAAACAGCATAACATCTTCCCCTCCATGTACTGTGTAAGGAGACTTATGCTGATTGCTGATCCTTCCAGTTCCTTGCTTTTTCTAATTTTCCAGGGGATTCACATCAATAAGACGTAGTCATTATTTTGTGCTTGTATTTCTAGCCAAAAGGGACAAATTTATAGTACAATAATGCCATCTTGAGCCTACTGGGAAAGAACCAATCAACTAACCAAAAAATCCCAAACACCAAACCCAATGGAATTAGGTCATAATCCTGCAAACATGTACTCACTCAAAACAATTCAGTAGTACTATCCTGAACTTAAGAAAAAACTTGTGAAATTAAACTAAGTAAAACTTCATAAAAACAAATTCTCACTTTTTTACAAGGAGTTCCTTTTTCCAAAGAAGCAGACATATAAATAGCCACTTATTAGGAACAATTTCCCTTTTCTCTTCAGTTAGCCCTCTTTCTTCAGATTCTTGGAAAATATATGTTAAGCCTCCACACTCCAAAATAGAGAAGTGATTTTTTTTAAAGTTAAGATTCCTCTCCATCCTATACAGAAAGAAAACTTGATAGATGATAGACTTGCAGATATTTTTTTTAATCTGTTAAAACCAATTTTATTCATTAAATTTTTTTTCATAAAAATTATCCAGCTTGTGTCTGTGGTATTCTTGCCCAAATTTCAAGTCACTCTACACAGACATTAAATCCAGACTGTCACCCTGCATGTCTGGTGTTTATACAGTCACCTTTGCCTCAGAACAAACAGCAAGCCTAAGATCTTAAAAATTCAAACCCCTAAATCAGGGAAACGATGGCTTCTCCAACCATGTAGATATTTATAAAACCCTTTTGTTGCTTCCCCATTTTTCCATTCCCCTCTTTTTAGAGTTCTTCTATTGCTGTGGTACAAAATAAAGAGGGTCAGGTCAGACTGCCAGCTCATTGTCTCACACATAATGGTTCCAGCCAACACCCTTACTTCAGATATTTCTGTCAAGCCTCCCATCCCTTCACTATTACATCAGACCATCTTCCAGTAATTCATTCAAACTCTCTCTCCTTCTGCCAATTTCTCCCTTTGTACTCTCTAAAAGTAATTTTGCTGTCTTGTGTGCTGTTTTAGACTGGAGGAAAAATGCACTGAAAACACAGGAAAATAGTCTCATTCCTCATTTCTGTGGCACAGTAGCCAAGAGGAACAATTTCAGAGAGACACCAGATGAGCCCCAGTAGGGTTCTGCAACACACTGGTTTTCCAATTGTTTCAAATTCTAATCCATTAAAACTTCGTCTTTAGAGACCGAACACCGTGAATTAAAACCTGATGATAGGCTTGAATATCAAATTTATCTTGTGAGTGTCTCAGAGGCAGCTGAAGTTTCTTCCAGTGGGTCTGCAGATCACAAGAGGGACCTTTTCGAGTGGGGGGACTATTCAGTAGCTCTGTGTGTACAATACATGTGTGGTCCAGTTGGTGCCCCAGAGATTTGAATGCATGCACAGTTGAGACAAATCTAGAGAATACAGAACAAATTATGAAACTAAAATCATGTCTCCAACTCCATTATATTTCAAGTACCCAACACAATTTTGAAAACAGAGGAGGCTCTTAATGAAATGGGCTCTTTAAATTGGCTCTCATACCCGAACAAATAGTTTTACTAGAAATTTACAAAATAAAGGGTCTGGCCTACAGGGAGTCCAGAAGAATGGAAGTTTGCCTAGCTTTTAAGCAGCTTTTGTCAGTTTTACTAATGGACATCAGGTAATCGTAACAAACTTCAATACCAGCTCCACATCTGTAGTAAGCAATCATTAAAGGCATGTTTTAATGTTTCTGCTTTAAAAAGCTATAAAAAATACTTACATAATTAAATTCAATACTTAACGCTACCTTGCCCTTCCCCCAGTGGCAGTGATCACTGTCAACCCTAGCACATTGCATATCACAACATAACCAGAGAGGACATTAGTAAGAAGAGCCCATGCTTTGTTTTTTAACCCATTATAAAACCGTAACATCCTACATGGAGTTAAAAACAATTTCATTTACAGAAAATAAAATAAAACTGTGTCCCCACAGGTAAAAAGAAATCCTTTCAGTAAAGACAACAAAGTTTTTAAAATATAGTTATAAAATGTTGGCATAGGTCGACTTGCATGGTTCATGCCAAACTCTGTAGAGAGGATGTGTAAGATGGGTAGGAAAGAGAAGAATGGGATACTTCAGCTTGAGGATTAAGCTAAATATTCAAAGTTTTCTTTATACAGAAATACAGAAAGAGATTCTACAGAGCCTGATAATAAAGAGCAATTCCTAATAGCTGGCCACAGTGCACTGAATTCCTTTTTTTCTCCTAGCAGTTGCTTGAGAGATACATTAGGTAATAGCACTGCCATGCTGCCGGATAATACCAGAATTATTAAATTTATCAGTACATCAGTTTTACCATTAAGAAAACTGCTAATAAAGATCCTAATGATCAAGAAGAGTTTACCAGGAGCATACAAAGTCAAGTTACAGTGATGCCATAGATACTATCTCTGTGCTTTAAAATCCTTTTAGTATTTCTAGATTCATTCCACTGGGGAAAAAATAATCAAGATAAATCAAATACATACAGAAACACACTCACTCAAATGGCACTCATTGCTTTTTGTACAATTAGGCTTTAGTGAAAATATACATCTTAAGACAAATGAAGTACAAATGTACAAAAATCCTTGAACTCAGATAAAAAATATATATAATACAATTTGCTACAGAGATATAAAACATTTAACGTTTGCTCATCCTTTCTGATGAGCATAAAATGATTTAAAGTCTGGAGGACTCCTGCTCATCATCACTGCAATCAGACTTAAAGCAGACCTGCAAGAGAAGACAAACAGACAGCTCAGCTGCAGAATTAATACTATTGTTCATTTGTGTGTTTTATGGGGCACAGAAAGGCTGGGGGTGGGTATTTTTCCAGCATATTTTGCTCTATCCTAAGTCAATGCTTTGGGAAACTCAAAGGAATCCACAATCTCAAGCCCAAATCTCAAGTTGTTAAAATTAATTAAAGTTCTTTCCTCCTTTTAACCTCACAAGACAATTAACTGCAATCCTATTAGTTCAAAACCAACTGAAAACTGTCAAACCATATTCATTTTCTAGGACTTTTTCTCAATACATAGAACCATATCTTGGCACAGTATGAATCTTGCTGATTTTTGGTTGGAAAAGACTACAGTAAGACACCAGCTTCAACTTTAGCTATGTGAGAATATTAGTACATTCAACCATCCCTTCAATCCATTACTCAAAGTGGGGGAAAAAGTGTATTTGAAAAGATGAACTGAAAATGACAGTACCATTATACATTCCATTAGCATTGTACCATTTTAGAAAGGTGAATTGCCAGCTGAAGACAAAAAAATTCTTCATGCAATTTTAATACCTGGCCTTGCTGTGGCTACTTAACAACAGGCACCTAGCAGCTTGAAAGCAAAAGTGATTTCTACCCAAGTGTTCACTACTGGAATATACACAAGCTTCTCAAGATATTTCCTCTCTAAGTGTAGGCACACTGAGCAAGCAGAATTGTATATAACATCTTCAACTGCAAACCTTTCCAAATAGTCTATTTCTTGCATCCTGTAGACAATTACAATACATGATGTGTCTTCTAGGTGGTAAATACTCAATTATCTGGACAGGAAATTCTTCTACTAAAGAACAGAATTCTGTGTGTAAGAAAAGGCTGTGCATTATCAGCTATGTAAAGATCTACTATGTCATTGTTTTGGTGAAGGCATAGAAATGCCTAAGATATTTTATATTTTAACATTTGTTTCGTGGTGCTTCTCATTTATTTTGGGAATATCTCCACTTATTAACTTATTTATTGGATAGACACTTATTTTTGCTTATAAACTTACTTATTATTAGTTTTTACACAGGGCCTCAATTATCTCTGAAGACATGTACACAGGTTTCATTAAAAAATGGTAAAATATATAAGAAGCAAGACCCAAATTAACCTCTTTAGCAAAGGAAGGTCTGTAGCACAGCTTTTAGCAGAACCCAGGTAACTAGAGGAGGACAGAATGCTGAGGCAGGAAAGCTTCCTGTAGTTATAGGGATTGCCATAATTTCTGAAATGCAGCAGAGGGGCAAAGCCATAACAAAACAGATTTCATTAGTTTCAGTATGCAATGAGCAATTTGGTTTTCCTATCACAAATTAATAATAATTTTTTTAAAATGGAAATTAGTTTTCTTATGAAAGAAAATAAATGCCCTTACCTCTCCACTAAAAAGTCTGTGAAAGAAGCCTCTCTTTGGCTTAGGAGACTTCTCTCTGTCTGGTGACACAGTACCATCAGTTTCATAGGCATTGATATCTTCAAAGCATCCCGTTTCAATCATCTTTGAAACATATGAAATATAAATGAAATATCCATAAAAGCCTCTCAAACAAGTTCCAGGTATTATCTATTTACTCTGACTGGGTACTCCTAACACTTAAAAATTAATCAGCCAAACTACACCACTGTCTCCAAAAGGAAGCACAAAGCTGACATTGACTCTCCTTGTGCACTCAACCAACTAAAGAATAGCCATGAGAGCACTTTCACACAGGTGTCAGGTACTCCCTTGCTTTTTTTGCATTCTTGCCTTTCTTCTGCTCATGATGTAATAAAAAGAAGCTTTTAGAACCAGAAATAGATTTTCCTTTCAAGCATTCTGTTCATTTTAAAGCAGCCCAGCCAAAAAAAAAAGTAATATCTCTATGCCCTGGACTGACCTTAATTAATAAACATGACATGGGAGGAAAAAAAAAGATATAATGAAGATGGGTCTCTGGAGAGAAGCAAAGGATTTTGAAATAATCTTTGTCTGTGTACACAGAAACAAAAGAAATAAAACCACAATTACTGGGTACAGAAAGGACAGCAGGAAGAGTGAATGCCAAAATACAACCAACAGGCAGGGTCAGAAGTGGGGGAGTGGCTAATGCCCAAATCCAGCTGCATTTACCAGTAAGTGCCACCAGTACACATCTGTCACAGCAGCAGGCAGCCAAATGAATCACAGAATCACGAGGTTGGAAGAGACCTTCAAGATCATCGAGTCCAAGCCAGCCCTAACACCTCAACTAAACCCTGGCACTGAGTGCCACATCCAGTCTTTTTTTAAACATATCCAGGGATGGTGACTCCAGCACCACCCCAGGCAGACCATTCCAGTACTTTATCACTCTTTGTGTAAAAAAAGCTTTTCCTAATATCCAAGCTATATTTCCTTTGGTGCAGCTTAAGGCTGTGAATATACCTTGGAGAAAGAGAGGGCATAAAGAGTAAGAAGAAATGTTTTTGTTGTAAACCAGGACATTGGGTAAATTATGGAATGGTGAGAGAAAGCCTTGAGAGGCAAAAATTTGAGGGAAAGCTCAGTAACATGAATTAAAAGAAAAAATAAGCACAAATGTACAATGAAATCTGCAGTTCTTCCTTGAAGAAAAGGAATTGCCATCATAAGAATTCCACAACTACTTCCAACTTTATCCCTCTCTGCAGGGTTAGTTATTAAGCTGCAGTACCTTTTTTAATGACTAGATCATATTCTGAAGTTTAGAATTACAAGATAGTATAGGAAATACTTTTTTCTCCAAGGTTCACTGTTTCTCAGTGAAAACTGTCTGTGTCAAATGACACCTTTTCAAATATCCTTAATGTAATGCAAAAAACCAGAAGGAAAACTGAAGGGAATATACTTTTTCCTCCAAATCATTCAGAAATTGCTCATCTTTTGTGCTCAACCTTTAAATAAAATGCAATCATACTGGGAGAGAAATGACACTAGTAGAATTCAAGACAATAGTAATTTCAGAAAGTCACGAATAAATTATAATGGAGACAAGGCATTCATAACAAGAACTACAATTCTAAGTAATTGTTACTGAGTGCTCTTGCTGAAAGAGAAAGAGGATTTGAATTGCATGCAGAGGCAGCAAAATTCTTGTACTCTATGCAGACTACTAGAATATTCATTCACTAGGCACACAAAAAAACTCCTAAGGGGAAGCCTGACTCAACTGATATTGAACTGTTTGTTTTGAAACCTTGACAAAGGTGAGTCTGCAATTCTGTATTGCTGTCACTTGGATACTCTATTGATACACAGGCTATACACAAACAGCTTGCACTGCACCTATTTGCTTTTGAACACTTGGAATAACATTCCATCCCTCTTCTGTGAACAGCAATACTGAATAACATGGGACTGAAGAACAAGGAAAGGGTGGTCCTACTGATACTAATACTGTTCTGTAAACTGTGCCTATGATGACAAGATGCCAGACTTTGTTTATGCAAATTTACCATAAATCTCAGTTTTTAGCAAGTTCCTTATGTTTTCCGAAAAAAAGTTTTTGAAGCCTCTCAGCAAAGAAGCCTAAAGCAGAAACCTCTTTACATCTCCTAGAGAAAATCATTATAATTATATATTTTATTAAATATTCTATACTGCTGTACTGAAGAAAATAATCTTTTATGAAATGTACATTACCTCATTTTGCCAAGGGATTGAGACACAACCCGTCACAAATTTGGAATAGAAGTCATCATCTGTGGTATCCAGGTTCACTCCTTTCACTGTTGAGAACTGCTCAATGTCCAGGACATCTTTACAATAAACGGCACGTGGCTGCAGTACAATACAAGATTACCTCATTAAAGTTTTGGATCTGGGGACTTTTAGTTTGGTTTTATTTTCTCTAGATGAACAAAAGGGAGCAGAATGCAATTTTACATTTCACACTGCCGATCACCAAATTACATTATTCTATGGAACAGAAATACAAAAATGCTCTTCATAAGTCACTTGAGCAATTCTATCCATCCTGCAAGTAACAGAAAAGAAATACCAAAGCCAGAAACAGCTTGTCTGGATCTCAATGATTATCATAATTCACTTCTCTTCTGTCACCTTCCCTTCAACTCTGACGCATTTTCTTCAAATCTATTCCTCATTTCTTCTGCATCTGAGCAATGGAAGGGGACTTTTAAGGGTAAGAAATCAGCTACAAAGCTCCCTAGGGAAATACCACTATTGTAAAATGTTTTGTGATCTCAGATGAAACACCAAAAAACAATTAGTTATCATCAGTAGCTACAATGGCATTCTCCTACCAGGGTAACTAACTTTAAAGGTTTCTCTGGAGTTCATATGATTGCTAAGAGAATTATGACAGTTCTTGCCTTTTTAGATACTAATCAAATCTGTCTCACCTACTTACATCTGGCAAGAATGGAGGTTCTAACATGTTAGCTTCCAGCCTCTTGAAGTTGATGTTCTTGAAAATAGGATGTTGCTTTACAACAGCAGCTCCTCCTTCAGTGCAACCCAGTCGTTCCCCTGGATTTTTAGCAAGTAACTGCAGATACATGGAAAAAAAAAGCTGATCCATTATATAATCCCACAACTACAAAAAAAAAACCAACTACATGCAATGTTTATATAGCAGTTTGTTTTGCTACTTGGCCTCTTATTAAGTAAATTTATCATGTATCAACTGGAACTATAACTGGAAACCCAAACAACAACATTCTGGGAACAAAAATATTTTCAACAGACAAAAGAACCCCTGAAAGCACATGATTTGAAGATTATGCCCAAAGTTATATGAAAACATTTTAATTGATGCCATGTTGAGAAGACTTTACAGTACAGACTTTGCAGTAGGCTTTCCTTTCAGGAAACACAGACTTATATTTTTTCCAATGGGCTTAAGTAATGCACATATCTTGCATTAACTAGTACAGGAAACTTGTGAAGCTTTCTGCATAAATTTAAGAAGACAAGATAGAAAAAAAAATCCATTGTCTTGTAGATAATGTTTTAGATGAAGAAACTGGTGTACTACTCAGCCACTTGTTCCCAAGTTGTATCCAAGCTGAGCATGCTATTGCACTCCATCTATAATAACAAGTGGTCCAAGCAGTACTAGACCATTTCATTCATGTGCTGAATAATCGATTTATGCAGCTTTCCTTCATCTTGAAAAAAGTTCTGAATTCCTGAAGTTTGTTAACTGTACAGTTCATGAACAATCACAAACTTTCATGTGAACTAAAGAAAGGTTTAGGAAATCCAGTTCTAAAATATTTTCAAGATTTTAAAATAAAGTAGTTGGTCTCTTTAAAAGGATTAGAAATTTAATTTTCAAACCTCTATGTCTCTTCACCCACCATCCTGCAGATGGATTTTGCCTCCTCTGAAAACTTGTCTGAGTACGTTTCCTGGTCTTCCTTTACTCTCCGGTCAATCTCATCCCGTTTAACTCTTTCCTTATGCTTCCTGAATGGAGACTGTCCTTCAATCATTTCATAAATCAAACAGCCAAGACCCCACCAATCCGGACTGAATGTATACTTTTCGTTTTTGAGCACTTCTGGAGCTACAAAACAAAAACAAACACACACCCACATCATTTTACTTTAAATACACTAATTGTGCATATTGGAAAAACTCTCAGGTACTCTCTTTGGGCCCTGTGCAGACATGTTTGTGTGACTCCTCTGTACTTTGAAGAAACTTTAATTTCTACAGTGAGAACTCTGTTTATACTCAAGAGAAAAATTTTATTTCTTTAATGCTTATAAACCAGTATTCTTTAGAGAATGAAAAAAAAACCCAAAAAACCTGAGAATGAAGTTTTCCAAAGCATGGAAAGAAATGTATTGTCACAGTAATTTCTCTGTTTACCTGTGACCATAAATCTCTTTGAATCTCAGAAAAAAATTGGGTGCTTTCTTAAAGTTCTGCCTAAAGCTGGAATTTTCAGTTAAGTTTTCATGTTTATCAGTAGGCTTATAATTAAGTAACATCTACAAATGCATATTATAACCTTTCTTCTTCCCATAACATGTCTAGTAACTAATCCAGGTCCAATACGGTTCTTATATTCACAGAGGCAAATTTTCTGGTAAAATGTAACTAGCAAAGGATGCCTTACATACCCATGTAACCAACAGTCCCAACACGTCCTCGGACAGTTTCACCTTCTGGAATCTGCACAGCTAATCCAAGATCTGAAATCCTGATATGCCCTATTTATGTTAAAAAAATTATACATAGTCAGCTAATTAATGAAGTAAAAATAATGAAGTATTATCACTTTTGAAACAAAAAGTTTCCATTGCATACCTCATAAAAAACCCCACTGTGAAGTATCAAAACATTCATATAGCCCTAAGTTTATTTAACTTAACTTGAAAAGAGTGTTTTATTCAGCTCCTCCTTAAAAATGTGAAGAAAGAGAGGCACAGATACAATTGATTTTCTGAAGGTCATACAAAAATAATTTGCTCTTAAGCACTCTAATTCCTAGTTTTGGCATAGCTGTTCTTGGACAAATAGAAATGCTCATTTCAGATTCAGCATCTATGCATCAGGCACTTGTGGTTTTCCATTCTGTGTACTCACCACAAGCACTTAGCTTTCTGACTCCTTATTAAAACTTCAAAATTAACTTAATTTATTCCAAATGTGAGAAAACTGTAGCCTGTACTGAAAGAGTTTGTTTTCCTGTAATGAAGTACCCCAATAATGCCAAACGCAAGTACTTGGAATTGCTATCTCCACTCCCACCCCAAACCAAGGGCAGCCCAGTCAATAAGCTACTCAGAATTATTTGTATGGTAACGTGTCAGTTCAATTCTGGGATTTCCTCTTCTCATTAATCACTCCTAAGTGGATAACAGCTTCTACTGCACTTTATCAGCCAAACGTCTCAAGTTGATGACCTTCCCCTATCACACATGGCTTTTAGAGCTGTACCTCTAACACAGAAATCATCTTGGTTTGTCATCCACTGCTCAGTGGGGAACCAGTCCAAGCAGGGCAGTGGGAATAAATCCACCCCACTCTCCCTTACATTCCTATGGATATTCCCATTCTTTGTTGGATAGACTCGTGAACTGTTTCAAGCACATTCAAGACATTTCAAGGCAAGAATTGTATTCACATTTTAATGTAAAAACACATAAGGTACTTTCTTGATAAAAATGTAAAAGTCTGGACAGAAGAAAGGACAATCACATTTTCAATTCAGTTTTAAAACAATTTTGTAGAAAGATTTGTTGCCAAAATGGAAAAAATATCAAAACCCTCACTTATTTCTAATACTGGTTAGAAGGACAGGGATACTGTTGTTTACAGAAACACCACAGACTCACAGAATGATTCAGGCTGAAAAGTACTTCAGAAGGTCTCTAGTAAAACCTTCTGAGCAAGCAGGCCACCCAAGGTGTCCAAGGCTTTTAAATACTTATTTAGAAAGCCTCCAAGAGTGGACACTGCATCACCTCTCTGGGGAGCCCATTCCAATGCCCAATTAACATTCATGCATATATGCTGTGGCATTCAAAAAGCTCTGCAGCATCAGTATTAGTTTACAGCACATTAATTTCTTATGTACATGTGTTGGATAATCAGGGGATAGAGAGAGAGAGAGGAGAAAGTCAAGTACCACTGTATATACTGGTTGGGAATAAGGTAATGCTCTGGAGCAGCAAATGCTATTTTAAATACATTCAGATGCTCTTGTATTCCCTGACATCTGATGAACCCCTTCTCAAGTGCAAGATCTGAGCTCCTGAAGCGATTTTCTAATTAGCCTCCTGTGCTCTCTGGAACTACATCAAAATATCCCTGCCAGAGAGGAAGCATTCTAGTGCAGTCCTGCAAGGCTACATTTTTCCTCAAAGAAACCTTCAGCTTTTCCAAGACATTGCTGGAGAGAAAAATTAAAGAATGCATTTGATGTCTAGCAAAGCTTTAGCTCTTGGAAAATAACTTCTCTTGAGCATCATCTTTTTTGAAATTTATCAGTCAGAACATGCTGACTTTAAAAAAATACTGTGCTAATGACTTCAAACACAGTTTTTCAACCAAAATGCTCAGCAGTTACAAGAACAAACTTGTAATATTAATCCACAGCTTAGAAGAGAATTCCTGCACATGTTCCACAGTCAATTCAAAAGATTCTGGTAATGACTTGCATACAAAGTCATTAAAGAGAATTAATTTGGCTTTTGACAAACAAAGATTACAAACAGTTCTTCATATTGTTTGTACTTCTTTGATTCCTTCCAGCCATATATGCATCAGGGACCATCATGGACCTCCTTTAGTCGAAATGTTAACACAGAAATACTTCAGATTTCTTCCTACTGTCTAAACATTCTGGTTTACTAAGTAAAATTATGCCCACCCCACCCATCTAAAAAATCATGTTTCCACAGCTGAAGACAAACAAAATAAATCCATATAAAAATTTTAGTGATATTAAATCAAGAGGAAGGGGGAAAATGAAGAGCAAAAAGGAAAAAGTAGCCATTTGAAGGTAGAAAATTCACCCTTCAAACATAATCATGGTCGACCTTCGAAGTTTTCCCCTGCTTTCTAAAAAGCAAGGCAGTATTTTCTTTGCTAAATTAAGATTCATCAATGAGATCTCTTTTATTATGAAGAAATCCCTTACATTTCTGGCTTGGTATTAATTAAAGGTATAATTCCTGATTTCAAAATTAATTTTTTAATTTTTACTTACCACAGTCATCAAGAAGTATATTCTCAGGCTTCAAGTCTCTACAAATTAAACAACAGAAATGTGAATTAAACAAAGACAAAACTATTAGCTCTCAAGTGCAACATATTCAACAGAAGACTTCTTGGTTCTGACTGAAGCAATTTTTCCAGTTCCACCTATAACCAAAAAAAAAATTGTGAAGTTGATGGCATATAATACAAATAGCTTAACCAGAGAACTAGATCCACTGTCCCTGAAGTCTTTAATCCTCTTTAATTTCCATTAACATGACTGTTTAATTTACATTAACAAAGGCAACACAACACTAAAAACCTGATATAAAGAACCAGCATTTACACCCAAATTTGTGTTCATAAGTGAAAAACATTTCTCCCAAGGAGTATCAGCTTTGCAACTCCCCAGTGGTAAAACACAAGTGTTTGCTGCAGTTTGATGCTGGCCCCTTGCTATATTTCACCCCAGGGCATCAGAATATCAACAGAGTAATAATCCCAAGACTAAGCACAGGCTTAATATCATTCATTCAAAGTCAATTTCTTTAACTTGGACATGCAACTTCTAAAGCTTCCTAGACATTTCATCTAGCTAAAATTCTTTGCAATAACTTTCTAGAAGTTTCCTATTACATTTCTTTAAACACCAAAGTTTCACAAACAACATTTTTAAACTATTAAATAATAGCAAGACTCAGGAAATACTAAAAGGGCAATAAATTCAGCATTGCAATTTTGCATCTTGTGCATTTTTACTTTGAGAACAAAAGAAAATATTGAATGGAATGTTTGAATTTTTCTCAGCTCAAGGAAAATCTGGGGAGTCATTGAAGCTGAATCAGAAGTTGTTCTAGGATTTATCCCCTAGCAGATTCTCAGATTCTCCTGAGAATATACATATATATATATATATATATATATATATATATAGGCATGAAAATTTGTATAAAATGTATAATGTACATTATTATTTATAATAGTGCACTATAGATAGTTTTAATATATGTTGTTAATTTTTAATGGTTATTTTTTATAAGTGTGTATTTGTGGTATGCATCAGTAAGTATGTGGACTGAGATGGTCTCTTAGATTTATTCCACCATAAATATAAGCCAGAAATAGACATGTAAAACCCAGTAGTTGGCTAAAGATTCAGTTATTTGAATCAGTTATTAAAAGCAATATGTATATATACACAGTTGTGACAAGAAGAAGAGACTGAATAACATAAATGAAAAAATTTTAGGAAGAATGACTCTGGAGTTGACATTCTAAATGAGAGACAACTGTTCACCAGGAAATCTAAGTAGGGTTTTTCCCCCCAAATATTGGTAAATTGAT
Source organism: Motacilla alba alba (assembly GCF_015832195.1). Taxonomy (NCBI): domain Eukaryota; kingdom Metazoa; phylum Chordata; class Aves; order Passeriformes; family Motacillidae; genus Motacilla; species Motacilla alba. The sequence goes on along the minus strand of NC_052019.1, from coordinate 9,164,268 downwards.
GTTTCATAATATGCATATTCATGGTAAAGATTCATTATCTTAGGAGATTAACTGTATATAAAAGTCATAAAGATGCTCTGCTTCTCATGCTTTTAAGTCTCAACAATCCCCATAATGTTAATAAATGGACATTAAATATAAGATTACAATAGCAGAGAAACCAGGAGAGATCAGAGGTAAAAAACCTGAAGAACACTATGATTTGACATAAGTGTTTGAAGGCTGTCTTGTAGGCAAACAGCTAACTAGTTGGGCCTAAACACAGGGCTGTGGTTTAGGGTCTTTTGTTTTGTTTGGTTTTTTTTTGTAGTTGTTGTTATTTTGTATTTTAAACATTTTGTTTTGTTTCCATTTGAACATGTAAAATGACCTACTTGTAGCTGATGAAATGTCTCACCCCTGCTTCCCTCCTATGTGTATGCCAAAACACTCTGTGTAAGATTGCAAGATTGGCCAAATTCTGTAGGGAACCACATCCAACCACCAGTATAAGCCTGATCCATGCTGGTTCTGCCACTTCCCACTCTGTGTGTCTGTGTGTGTGATGCTTTGTGTTACACAGCAGAAGTATAAAGAAAGCATTCTTGGTCCACCACTATGGTTTTTTTGCTTGTTCTTTAACATTAATGCATACCAGGGGTTAAATGATGGCTGTACAAAGAGAAAACAGAGCATTAAAACAATGCAATCCCAATTGAAATGCATAAAGCTTCTGATAGTTTCATTAATTCAAAGGCAATAACAATTTTATTGGAGGAATCTGAAACTAAAACTGAAAGAGCTTTTCACATGGGCTATGACTATCCTGTTCTGTTACCTTTGTGAGTGTAACATGCAATGCAGCCAGGGACTTCTAGAGCCTTCTGTGAACTACTTTAGAGTGAGCAGGAATACAATGCCATACTCCTAAAACTTATGGATTAAAATTATAAATTAACCTGCTTTGTAAATCATAGTTTAATTTCATTTTACAAATAAATCTTTAATCATCTTTATACTGTTTTAAAATATATCAAGCATCAAGACCTAAATCAACAGCAAGAAGACATAAGAGATATTCCTAGAGATAAGCCACGAAAAGGACAATGAAACAATTTTTTTTATTCTTTTCCTACAAAATTAAAATACAAACTTATTTTAGTAGGAAACAATTAACATGTTCAATGCTGAAGAGACGTGAAAAAGTACAAGTAACTGGAGATGACACTCACCTGTAAACAATTCTCTCCCTTTGCAAATCCTCCAGACCACAGCACAGTTCTGCAGCATAGAAAATAGCCCTTTCTTCATCAAAGCCAGGATTTCCCATGTTATATATGTGAAACTTCAGATCCCCTCCATTCATTATGGTTAATACTAAACACAGGGCATCTTTTGTCTCATATGTATAGGATAAACTAACCTAAAAATGGGCAGGGTGAGAACACAAGCATTAATCATTCATAAACCCCAAAACAATTCACACATCTTTTTTCCAATACAATCAACTTATGAATCCTTTTTCAAAGCAAAAAGAACGAAACATGCAAGTGGAAAATCACTCTTGCAGAGTACTGGAAGACACAAAGGAATTCAGACTAATTTGCCTGTGTACATAAACCATACAGCACAAAAGCTTAGTGGCAGATCTGTTTAGATACCCAGAAAACACAGTTATTGATGATGCCCCTCAGGTGCATGTTACCTGTATTACTCTTTGTCCAGACAGAATGAGCATATTCCTTATTTTATTAATATCTCAGGAATTATGCACTGCCAAACCATCTTCCTGAACTACGAGACTCAAAACTGCCCTAGAGGAACTCAAATTATTTTAAATCAAATATGTAGTTTCTATTCCTACCCCTGCCTCCCCACCAAGTAACTGCATATTTCCCTCATTTGGTACTTGCCAACAGTAAAGATTCAGTATAACTCCTTACAATCTTTCTTCTCACTGTATTGAAATGTGGAGTTGATAGGCAAGGACAAAGCACCACATTTTTGTCAGGTTTTAGGTAGAAGTTTTTTAAGTGCATTTAAAGTTTTAAAGTAGACTTGCGAATTAAAAAAAAAAAACCCTCTCCATTTAACTCAATGTAATATACCAAAAAATTTAACTGCTAAAGTTACAAATTCATTTTCAATAGAAAAAGCTATTGAAAAAGCTATGCAGATTATCATCTGGTAGAATCTTCAAAATTACCTAACTTGTACTAAGAGCAGTGGAATTCAAACATATACTTAGCTTACATTAGGTAAACTACCTAGGTAAAAAACATCAGTAGGTTTGGGGTTTTTTTTTACCCAGAAAAATGTATTTTAAATGCAGTACAAGTAAATAATTGTTTTAATTAGGTAAGAGATCAAACTCTTCCTTCAGAAGTGTAAATACAATACTAAATAATAAAACTAAATAAATACAGCAATCAGCTACTCAAGGCATAGATTCCTATTTGGTGGCTTTAACTGATGTGCCCAGCTATTTATGACTGTACTTGTGGCAGAGGCATGGCAAGTTATCTGCCCACTTCAAAACCATTACTGCAAATGCTAGACCTAGATCTTCTCTGTTGCATAAAAACCACCATTGGATAGCAAGAGGAAAATAACTCCTGCTCAATTTGATAAAGCAATTTCAAATTCAACTTGGATCAAATATTGATTTACAGTGTTTACATATGCTGAAAAAAATGTTACTCAAAAATAGAAGTTTCACTGTTTTAGTAATTTATGGATAAATTCAGGCACTCTCTGGATTCAGTTTTGATCAATTTAAGCCCAGAAGCCTTGTGCAAAAATAACATTAGCATATTTATTAAAATAACACAATTTACAATAGTATAAAATATTAATGTGTCTGGCCAGCAAGTTCTTCATTTTTCTTGTAGCTGGCAGTATTCTACAGTGGTTTTTTTAATACATAAAGCTTATCAGAAAATACATACATACATATTTTATAAACATATATTTATAAATAACTTTTACTATCCTCTGAAACAGCTACTTTAAAATCCTCTGAACAGCAATACAAAATTTATAAGAAAATGGATTTCAAACCAAAGCAAAATGTATTTGAAATTAACATTTAAATGACATTTCAATTAAAAAGTAAACATTACCTGGGGAAGGTTTTACTTGGTGTATCTATGAACATTTTAGCTTCTTTCACTGCTTAGTAATTAGAGCTACTAACAGACCATAATTTACATGTTTAGGTATTAAAACTAAGATTTCCATTATGTGGAAGTTCCATTAAAAAGTTAATTATTTCACATCCAAGATACCACTTTAAGCCTTGGTACACAGCAAAGCAATATAACCTGAATCAATACACTATTAAAATGTCATGTTTATCTTAAAATACATCAGCAACAGAGTAACAAATGCTATGAAAATACCTCAGGATTTAAAAACTCAACTATTAAACAGAGGACAAGGATTCAGTAGCATCAGCATGCTGAAACATTGCCTAATGTTCTGGGTGTCAGAAATAAAGCAGGTGGACCAAAAATAATCCTTGTGCACAGAACTATTCCCAATCACACATAAAATGTATTTATGATTGTATCAGTCATTCCTCTCATGCACTCCCTAAATCAATTTTAAATAGAGTTTTGTGCCCACAAGCTCCTGGAAGTGACAAATTAAGTAAACAAAACAAGATAAATTTCTGAAAATAGACTCAAAGTAGATACTTACTACAAACCTACTATTCACTTTTTCTAGAATCCTTTTTTCATTTAGAGCCATTGATTCTCCTTTCCTCTTCTTTATTCTCTTTTTTTCTAGCTTTTTGCAAGCATACATTTTTCCTGTTGCCCGTACTTGACAGGCACACACCTACAAAAAGAAGGACAGTGTGTCAAAGATGCTTGAGGCTTTTTAGAAATTTTATTTTAAAGAAGATTAAATTTCATTTTCTTTTCAAACTCTTTAATGCTGTCAGAAAATTATGGTCTGTAAGCATCAATACTGAGCCTTTGCTCGTGAAACAACTTTAAAGTTTCACAACAGCTCTAACAGAAGTACAGAAAGTGATTATACAGAGGCAAACACATTTCTTTCCGGGTTGAATAGTTTAGCAAAACTGTGAATTCTGTGTTAGTGAAACAAGTGATACAGTAACAGTGCTAAGTGTCCTAGTATGTGTTTAGGACAAACATTCACATCACAATCAAACAGGAGATACATTATGGCAATTTAGTAGCACACCTTCTACTTCCATATAGGGCTCTGGTTAAAATATGTACAGAGGCAGTTCAATAAATTGTAAACAAAATTATTTAAATCTATAGATTTTAAATTAGGTTAATGAATATTCTACATAATTAGCAAATTGCAATTAAATTCTCATTTCCAAATTAAATTTCTAAATAGAAGCAACTGTTGTCAGTCACTACAAGTTTTCTGCAGCTTTGTGCATGACCTACAATGCTTTAACACATTAAAACAGTTTGTATTGACAACAGCTTGCCAAGTGATGTGTCAAATGTAGATTGATAGAGACAAGAGTTAAACAGACTCCAGTTTTCCTTTTGATTCCTTAAGAACTGCCTTGCAGAAAGATACTTCTGTACTCACCTCTCCAAATCCACCTTTGCCTAGAACTCGGTAATGCCTAAACGTGTGTTTAGTTACTGGCTGCCTGATTAACAGAAAGAAACAATTACTGCAACAGGAATTACAAATGTTAGCAATCCCTCCCCACCCCGAGGTCTGTCTTCATTTTCTCCTTTCTGTTCTGACGTATTTCTGAACAGATGTTGCCTTAACCTCATGTAGAAGTACTATAATAAGCTGAATTTCAAATGGAAGGGGTGCTCTGCTAAGAAACGTGGGCTCCCTCATCTGGTCACCAGGCACTGCCGATAGCAGGAAGAAAAGCTGGTCAGGTCGGCCCTTTGCTGCCCACAGTTAGAGCCTTAGTGCTCTCAGCACAGGCCATTATCACCTCCTGCTGCCTCCCTTACTTGACTCGCTGACATGCAGACTGCATTGCAATGGGATCATGCTCACAATGTGGCATTTAAAAGGTAAGCCATTTCTGATTTCATTTTTTTTTTTACTAAAGAAAGAGTTGTGGCATGCAAGAGCAGTTCAAGAGCCAAATTGTTAGGGTATTGATGCAGAGGAGGAAGAACAGATAACTGGAGGCAGAGCTGTTGATCCCTCTATGCTAAAACTCTCCAAAATGTGTCAGAGCAGGGCTATTACAAGGTAGTGGGTTTTCCTGTGTTTGCTTTCAATGAGCATTCACTGTTACTGCAGCTTTGCTCTCAGGACAACAGTGGAGGTTCATTTAGTAGAAAATTTGAGTGATTTCCCTAGTTCTCTTCCTGGCTTTTGCAACCCATTCAGCAAAATAAAGATATTGGATAATTGGAATTTACAATAAAATCAGTGCTCAAGCACCTTAATGTTTGAATATGTGATCCCAATACCCAAGGGACTGAATTTGAATCAATCTGTAACAATTTCAGCCTTCTGAAAGAGTCTGGACACTCACCTAGTATTGATTTAAATGTACTAGATTCTGATACATGTATTAGAGGTAAATCTTGCTATCTTGTGATTACTAGATCTGTATCTGTACCACCCAAAAAAACTTAGTACTTATCCAATTACCCAGTGGGTTATAATACTAGATTAATCTGTTTATTAACCACTAATTAGACCAAGTTTGACACTAAAAGATGATAGTATTCCCAAGAAAGATTGGGATTCCACTGCACACTTGACAGCCAAACATTCCTGAATTTGCATTTACCCAATACCACTTAAAGACTTAAGATTTACCACTTAAAGGCTAAAGACAGTTCCATTGGAGTATTGGTTCTCCTGCTGTCCATCAACATCATCCTTTACATCGTGTCTTTCAGATCATAATTTCTTAGGCAGTCTCATTTAGCATTCAGCTCTACAGCATTTCCAGCATAAAAATCAAAATTTGCCACAAATCAAAGCTAAATTATAATGCAGTCATTATAAATAAACTTACTTTTCCAGCCATTTCCACTGTAAGAAACGGGAAAAATACACACTCTCCTGGTAAGCTTCAAAAGGTCTTTTGCTTAGATATTCATGGACAATTCTAGCAGGAAAATAAACAGAAAAATAAAATCCATCTTATTCTGAAAAAGGCTGTTGAAGCAGAAGGTGCTATCAATCTGTAGACATATATTTAAACATATAGATGAAGCTGTAGGCAGAAAAACACCACCAGTGTGCTCTACAATGGTTCTAACCTAAATGTTTCACAAAGTGAGTGCCTGTTACAGAAAACTGTTCCTGTCAAAACACTTGTGAAGGCCAAACTACTGCTACTTATAGGAGCTATACACTTTGACCTCTGCATTTTCATTGTCTTCAAGCCCACTTAAACATCAGCTTCTCACTGGCTTTTTAAGTATGTATGACCCTGCAAATCTGAACTCTGAAAGTGTCTACAGGGTTTCATGCATTCTTTGGAGACTGGTAAATAATTTTTTTTTTCTAGGATTTGAAATTGAAGTACTAAATGCCATATCCAAACCTTGAACACCAAGTACCTTAATAGAAACACACCAAGATGGAGGCGGGGAGGGAAACATGTCATTCAAACTGTAGTCGGGTATTTATTTGACAGAGGAAAGGGGATGACCTACATGAGACACTCCATTTGAGACATGTTTTATGAGGTGTTCTCACACAGCCCTTTCAATCTTATAATCTCAGCTTGTTACAAATCATGCTTATTTCTGTTGCCAGGGAGATGACCCAAGCAGTGACAAAACCTGTAGTCATCCTTCAGACATGATCAAGCATGCCTTGAAGAACCAGAAATATTAGAAACATAAAGGCTTTAGAAAGACATGTAACACTCATAAACATGTACCATCCCTCCAAGACAAACCTCCCCTGCAACTACTGTGTGAAATATCACTTCATGACCACAGAACAAAACCAAGTTGTACTGTTTTGTGTTAACTATCACAAGTGATCCTCTAATCAGCCATCTTAATAGCACATAAGTGTTGGCCTCAGTTAAACCTGTTTTCAAGAACCTTAAATGTCCAAAGTTGTTCAGAAACCTTTCAAGCTTCAACTTATAACTTCATATTTTTCTGAGTACCTTCATAATGGAAGAGAGTCTCTCAAAAAGTAAGAATACAGTAAAGAGAAATATCATTTATCTTACAGAATTCTTGGTGTTAGACAACAGTGTGATTTTATGCAGAAGCAGCATTAAAGAAAAAGCTCTGCAAAAGTCAAATATCTAAATCACATCTGAAGGAAACCTAGTCCTGTGATAAAACTGTTCCAAGTTTCTTACTTTACTCATTTCAGGTACTCAGTACTTCTGGGTATAAGAACTTCATATTTCATTTTCCTTAGAAATATACAAATTTCTCTTGTAATCCTCAAACTTAGCACTAGGCATTTTTAACTTACCTAGTACAGTCCATGAAAAGATCCTTAGAAGGGTTCTTTTCCAGTCTTGCTTTACATTCATTTACTGTTTCCTGAGGTATTTCTGGCAAGTGTGCTGCAGACTTAACATAATAAAAAGAAAGGAAAGCAACAACGAAAGCATGAAAATCAATAGAAAAACTCAAAGTTTTGTATTCAATGATAATTAAAATTTCTAACATGGTTAAAGGAAAGGAACAGTTTGACTAAAGAGAAAATCAAGAAAGTTGTATTTGAGTGAAATTTTTATTTATTTCCTGTTACAGAACAATGCATTGGAAGTTATTTCAGTTATTTACTATTTCAGTATCTGGGGGAATAAACTTGGCAATAAGTCAAATTTCTTTTTCTTTCCATAAGTCTACTACCAAAAAAGAAAGTAATCTCTTTGGCTTGGCAGGATGGAAAGAAGGAAAAAGAAACACAAACAAAGGCTGGAAAACTATTTCAAACCAGACCAAAGAAATCTAGGTATTTTTGAAAATGTATGTGAATTACGGTAGTCCCAAAGAAATTCTGAAAAAGATGTGCAAATTAAGATTCTATCTGCTTTTAAGGCATCTTCTAGGCCTTTTGTATAAGATGACCAAAGCAAGAGAAGCAGAAGGAGCATCTATTCATAAAAAGCAAATATCTAATTATATACCCACAGAAAAGCTTCCATTGGATACAAAAAAAAAAAGACGATCAACAAATGCAAAAAATCAGCTATTAATGATTACCATGGAAAACTGAATGTAACAGAATGCTTCAGAATAAAACAGCATTTCACTTTGTGAAAACCTGCAGCAACTCTGAAAATTTACAGCAAATTAACCAAGGCCACGCAGGATCTAAAAGGTTTCAGATGACAATACCCTGGGTTAATTTGTTTTCAAGTTTTCTGTAGGTGTTAAATGGAGAATAAATTGTAATTGTAGTAGTTATATAAAAGCAGAGATCAGTCAAGGTTTCTGCTCAAGTTGAGCAGAATTTTAGAAGGCAGCACACCTCTCAAAAAGACAAAAATGGGATCAATGTAGTTTGAAAGTCAATTTACTAAAAAAAATGCAACCACTTAGATCTCTCTATTTATCTGACACTTACAAAGCATTTACTTGAGGAAATTTACTGACATTTACTTGAGGAAATTTCTGCAATATATTTACCCCATTAGTGAAGTACGTCTCCAAAACTTTGAGGCCACAGTCTATGCGCTTTTCATCTGAAGATACCTCATATTCTGCCTAGGGAAATGGAATTGGAAATGATATGATGTTCAGAGTCACTTGGCATCTTCTACATGATGATAGGTAAATTTTATCATGAATAACACAATCCTAATATAAAAGGAACAGAAGGCTATAAGGTGAAACATGTATGAAGAACAGTCCCAAGGAAAAAAACAAAGCATATGGAATTTGATTTTTGGAAAACATACAAAATCTAACGATTAGTCTAAATGCAATTACAAAAACTGCATCCTAGAGAGGTTAAACTCGATCAATTACAATGAAATGGTATTTATGTAGTATTGTAGGACAGAATGACCCAGACGGAAAATAATCAAGAGTACAATAATCAGCTTTCTCTTCACTGTACTTTTTTTCCTTCACGTGTTATCTTTGCTTCAGTTTTGGGTAAAACCAGGATAAAACTATTTTCTACAAGCTTATAAATGAGATCTAAACCAAACCCTACATCATTCTTTGAAAAAATAAAATTGACTAGATACAAATTTGGAAAGTTTTTCACTTAGTAACATCTGGTACTGAGATGAAGAAAAAGAGAATTGTGTAACACAGTGCATTTTGCAGATAAACAACTGGCAGCTGAACAGAGCTCCAGAAGTAGCTACTTATGGGAAAAACCCACAACCAACAAATCACCACACAGATACTACTACTGAAAAACTCCAAGAACTACTTACTATTAATAATTTTATGGAATAATCTAGAAGCAGACATCAGAAGTTACAAGATTTAAAGACAACCCAAAATCTGGGGAAGATGAATTAGAAAAGAACAATCTCAAACAGCAGCCCGTATTAGGTTTGTTAGCTGGGCCAACTCAATCAAAGCTCATTTCATATTTCAGGATGTAAATGCACCTAGGAACAAAGAATACATGGCAGACTTCCAGAATGGAGAACTGTATCAAACAAAACAACAGTTGGGCTTATTGGGACAACAATCATTTGAAACCTCATTGGAAATTACAAGTAAATGATCTAATCAGAAGTTATTTACCTTTATAAAGAAAACTAGAACACTAAAAAATGACAGTCCAAGAATCAAACACACACACAATACTGGAAATAACAAATTCCTGATTTCCAGTTCTGCCATTAATGACAACTAATCAGCACTGACTCAAGTCATCAACATCTTTTTCTACTGAGACATTATGGAATCACCCACTTCAGCATGCTACTCAAATCCATCAATCCAAATGCAAGCCATAATTTCTGCTGTTCAATTCCACAACAAAAAGTCTAATGGTAAGGAATTGCTCTGCAACTGCTAATCAACCTGAGCAAGTGAGAAAAGTTTATCCACCTAAAGTTCAGCATTCTGCTTAGCACCTCTAACACTAATTTAACACAATTAGTTAGGCATATTGTTTTAAGTGGATAGTGTAATTTAAAAGGAACTTTGAGACGTGGCCTTTCCAAGTAATTCTGTTACTTACAGGGAAGTTTGAACTGTCACTGATTCCTTTTCATATGTGAGTAACACTGTCCCTAGCAAGTGAAATGAGTCACTAGATTGGATAACTAATTCCTCACTTTAAGTTCTGTCACTTACATTCAGTTATTTCACAACTCTTCTTTCTGTAAAGCCAAGCTGACTCCAGACTTTTAGGTCACGCCTTCCCAAGAACTGGACCTTACCAGACTCAGTATTCAGTACAGGCAGACAACACAGCATTGGTACTACCTTGATTTTGGACTCCTGAAATAATCACACTGCTGAAATCACATTGCTTCATGTAAAAGAGTCAGAAAACTCTATTAACTAAGATGTAAGGTTTTTAAGGCTATGACATTTCATTTTGGGATTTTTTTTTTCCGTAAGAGTAAGTCTAGAGTTTCTTTAACATTTTAAAAAGCTAAACTTGGCAAAAGCCAAGGTAAAAAGCACACAGCCTCAGCTTTTGCTTCCTGTATTGCCTTACAAAGAACAGCAACCAAAGAAACCCCTCAACGCCTAAAAGATGAAGCTTGCTGAAATCTGGTGCTGAAGTCCACAAAAGGGAATCAGGGTAACTCAGGAACCATCTGTAAGAGATAGCAGGTATTTTATCTCATGTCCTTGATCAAGACAGGATGCTAGTTTCAGATGATGAGAGTCACCAAAGGTTATCTTGTTTCAATGATTCCCAAGAATAATTCTTCCCCCTGATTTTTCAAATGGAAGTTAAACAGCAAATACAAAAAGGTAAATTGTGAAACCATCCCTTACATCAGATTATCTGAGCTATGCCATTCTTTGTTAATTCACAGAAGTGTTGCAATCCACACAACATTATAGGTTGCATACTTCAAAACAGCTCAATTTTTTCAGTTAGTGAAAAACAGTTACTTAGAGACAGTTTTACCTGAAAACGACATCTGTAGAGCAAAGACACACCTGCCTTACAGTCATGCCTAAGATTCGTTCTCTTTTGTGCTGCCAAAGATTTTGCTAATCCTTATCTAAGATATAAAGATTAAAATGTGTACAGAAGTTGTAACCATTAAGGGTAAATCCACAGTAGACAGTGCATGGCACTCATTAAGGGCTCTGGTTCATATTCAGGAATGAAAGCTCCACTGTTCTGGATTTCCATTCAATCCATTCAGTCTCCAGCTGTCAACCTAGTCTCTGGAATCTGATGCTCAAACAGCTCCTGGGAGTCACAAAAGTGAAACACACCTGGGGAGTAAGCCCAATTGCACACAGATTCTTTGACAAATATAAACAATTCCACCTATTTGACACTCAAATTCTTTTTTAGCTGACCTACTCCTTCAGTTTTTACTATCAAGGGGGAAGAAAGATACAGAAATAGGAGGCACAGCAATAATCCCATGTACATTCCTTACACCCTGCCTCTTCCAGAGCCATCTTGCAATCCAATATTGTAGTTTGGGATGCATGCAAGCAGCAGCACTACCCTACTTCTGTCTTCTTTGGTCATTTGTTCTCTTCATGTAAGAACAAAAATGGCTGGACTGAGAAAACCTGTTCTTTTGTCAGCAATCTCAGTTTGAGACTGTATCTTATTTCTCTTGGATTAACTGTGTGTGACAAAGAATCAAAAGCTCTGAGCTGTTCTTCTCTCCTCTTAAGGGCTGTTTTATGCCTGCCTAATCTCCTCATTACTTTCCCCTCCCCAAGAGGGTTTTGGGCTGAGGATTTTTTGCAAAATACAGCTGTGGGCACACTTCCTTCCTCCCTTATTCTTCAGCATTAGATATCAAGATGTAAATATATCAAGACCTTTTCCCTTAGTCTCAAAAAATTGTTTTTTCTCCTTCCATAGATGGTTCTCTAAATTTCCACCTCCATTGTACAGTTTTTAATTAGCACATGCTGTGTAGCCTAGGGCTTCCATGCAAGTTGCAACATTTTTAAGTCTATGTTTATAACATTTTGAAGCCTGAGTATAGCAAGTAATATTCATAATCCTTTCAGGCTCTAGAAGCCAAGCAGCACGTCTTCCTAAAATTGCTTCTCTCTTTCCCATCATGCCCATTTCTGAAGCTCAGACCATACCAAGATGGTAGAGACTTCATAGTCAACACTAGACATTTTCCTTTAAGTAACAGAGATAGTTTTTTGACATCCATCAGAAGTTACAGCTTTACAGCCAGCAAAGACGATGTTTCCACACCACGTTTTCAAGTACACAGCATTAGGAAACAGAGGTGTATAGAGAAAATTAATTAAATGGTTGTGTCTTAAACAAGCAGGCAGCTAAACGCCACACAGGCGCCCACTCACTTCCCCCCACTAATAACCAGAAGGTCAGAAGTGAGAAATCTTGCAGCTTGAAATAAAGACAGTTTGATAAAGCAAAGCTGCAGCTACAAGCAAAGCAAAGTAAGAAATTCATTCATTTCTTCCCATTGATAGGGAGATATTTGGCCATTCCCAGGAAAGCAGGGCTTCATTCTCATGTACAACAGCTAGCTGGCAAATTGTAATTTCCCCCCTTCTTCTTTCGTTCCCCCAGCTTTCATTGCTGAGCACAGCACCATATGGTTTGGGGTATTCTCTGGGCTCAGCTGTCCTGGCAGTGTCCTACTCTCAACTTCTCGCACCATCAGCCTCCTCACTTTTAGGGCAGCATGAGGAACACAAAGGCTTTGACGCTGTGTAATCCCTGTTCAGCAAGAACTAAAACCTCCTTGTTATCAACATTATCTTGCTCTAAAATCCAAAATATAGCACTAAATGAGCTACAGTGAAGAAAATTAACTCTATCTCAGCACAACCAGCACAAAAATCCAATATTTACATACAAGAATACGTAAGACACTGCCTACTGATAGCCATCATCCATTTCTCACTACTTACCACTGCATCCAGAAATTCAATGCATCTTTTCAAATCTGGTCTAGAATCACAGAACTGTCTGAAGAGAAGTCTTCCTATTGGTTGTTTGTCACAAAGCTGGTTATAGTCTCTTTCTGGGAAGGAAAAAAAAAAAGAAATATCTTTATTTTTATTTTTGTAGTAGGATAGTCATTACTCCCATTTGAGGTCAGAAAAACATCACTCAAACAAGAAGATTTTACATCAACATATTTATCAAAGATACCATAAATATGCAATGATTCCAAAGAATAGTGAAACACTATTCAGTCACATCTGTATTCTACTGACTATCCCATTTACTAAAAACACACTGAATTATATGCTTGAGGTTAATTTAGGTTAGGGTGCAAAAAGCAACCATACTGTGAAAGATTGGAAAGAGGGAATACAAGATAATAACAGAAAAGGTTAAAAAAAACCTATTACAAGACATTAAGAAAAAGGGTAAAATATATTACCATCAATTTATAATGCGATTCCTTTTTCTAGTTCAAGGTTTTAGAAATCTATTCTTTAGGAACAGTTTCTTTTAACAAACAAGGAGCTGTGATACACTTTTAATCTCCTCATAAATTTTATTTTTTCAGAAGTTCTCCATCATATTACAAGTTTAATAGCTTTTTTTTTTTTTTTTTTTTTTTTTGCTATTTAGCATTTAGAATCAAGACAGAATCCTTTCCATTACCAGCACCAAACTCTCACCCTTCTCTCTCAAAGGAGAGGCTTTACTCTACGGGACACTCACCGATGGAGCACCGAATACCCTCACAGTGACTGACAGGGGGCAACTTCAGCATCTCTTTCCATTTTTTACTACGCCCACTCCGTTTGCCTAGAAGAAAACATGAATAATATAAAACACAATAACACAATACAGTGTCAGAGTAAAATTGAACATAACATTAACAGCATAAAATTAGGTCAGTTCTACACAGATGTGTCAGACTACTTTTCATGCCTAGAAAGAAATCCATCTAGAAGGATATCCAAACCAATAACAAATGTGATACAGAAGAACTTTAATGGTTTTTTTCATATTTCGTGTAAAGTCTTTTCCAAGACAAGTATTTCACATTTTGGCTGTTTATGTAGAATATCTCTGAAGAGAAAAGACAAATAGCTAGGTATTTTAAAAATCATAAACAAAACTAAAACATCGAAGATGGAACAAAAAAAAATTTTGAGAATTGTCTCCCAACCATGGTAAAGAATGGAAGAAAATAAAGTTGAGTAACAAAATACCAAGAGAAAGTTCTTAAACACATTTTTGATAATCAAGCTGTACATAAATATTCTCTCTTTAAGGGCAGTAATAGTAGTAAGAGTAGATCCCACTAATGAATGTGAGGGCATAGCTCAAATACACACTATTTACTCTAGATCATACAAGGATACCAGGAAGAACTTAGCTGTTGTAGAATTTAGATGTTTCAATGCTTCAGATTTCACAGCACTGGTGTTGAATTAGTATTGATTTCTTAAAACTACCACAATGTTTTTCTCAGTTTCTAAAAAAATATATCTGCGCTACATTTTCCATGTTACACTGAAAACACATTTGTGTTTCAGCACATTACCTTGGCCAATTTCATCTACAGAAGATATGCATACTTATCCAAAAAGTAGAGATAGACAGGAGCATATACACACTTTCAGATCCAAAACATTGCTGTGGAAGAGCAATTTAGTGCTGCAGAAGACTTTAAAATATTTTACTGAGCTATATGATCAGATGCATTTCCACATGACAGAGCAGCAGCGAATCTGCACAGAAGCTTTCTCACCACAGCAAAGCAGTGCGCGCTGCTAACCACAATGGGAGAAAAAGGAAGGGAGTTACCCAATGTAACCTGAATAGAAACTAAGCAGCAAAGGGTACCAAACTCTTTCAGAAGTAAATTGTGAGGGTGAAAGGAACTAACATCTTCAGAATAACAAAACATGTATTTTTGAAAGCCCCTCTTTATTTAAGCATACAGCTTCTTGAACCCTTCCACCAATGCAGTTAGACCAGTCCCACCTTGGTGTACCTTGGCTCATACCACATTTTTTTGGTTCGTACCAAATTTATCCTTGCTAACAGGAATATTGACATCTCACTGTGCTGCTGCAACAAAACATTCTCAACACTAGTATCCCTAGAAAGGTAAAAAAATAAGGAATAAAACATCTATAAATGTTGGCTTGTGGACATTCTTTGAACTGACATCTACTCTCTAAAAAAATGCAAACTTCTTCTGCATTTCATTTTCTAATAACCACTTTGCAGGTCATTTGCCTTCCATAAAGTTTTAGAACACAAAATATGGAATCTACTTCTCATCCCATATTTCAAGCAGTACCACAACTAATAATGAGGCTGTAATTACCAGCATCATTAAAACAAACTGTGACTATTTTAACAATATATTTTTGATCTTAAAAAGAAGTTGAATATATGCTTGAAGAAAATCAAATCACACAAAACATAACCCCCTTCTAACTGAAGTGAACACAAAGAAAATCAAGGAATATTAACATAGATAGCCTATACACATATATTGAATAACAAGGCCTGGCTATAGATTATGTGATCATGAAAAACAATGGATAGAAGTGTCAGGTTCAGCCATGTGATACTAACCTGCAAGGCCACAGAAGTTAAACTGCTTCTGTTAGAAACTGCCCAGAAAGACTCAATTGTGCATGACACCATACAATCGGTACTGATCAAGAATGATAAACCAAACCCAAATTCATATCACACTGCTGTTTGTAAAATGTAAAATGAACTGTGATATATATCAAGAATACCACGTTCTGAAGCACTATCAAAGAAAAAACCCAACCCAGTCCAACCCAAAAAAAGGAGAGGGTGGCTAGTGCATTTTACTTCAAGTCCAGCACAAAAAGGGCTGTGTTTTGCCCAGTATTTGGCCAGTTACTTATGATGTCACCATTATGAACTTCATTTTACAAAAAGAGAACACATGCTAGAATGCAACTGAATTCACCATCCTACAGAAGTCAAAAAAGGCTACATATAATTTATTAATGATACACAAGAATCAAGTGCTTAGCAGTATCAACTAAATCAATGTGCTCTCACTTTTCTCTGAACTGAATGTTCTTGTATTTACAGCAAATGCAACTGTAAAAGTCTTTAGGTCCCAGTAACGTAAAGAGACATTTCTGGTAAAAGTTATGGCAGGAGGCCAATTTGTTTGTCATGTTATTCCCTAATTGCAAAATCCTTTTCCATTTCTGAGGCAGTTTAAAAGAAGTACCAAATCAAATTATAACACTTGTGGTTTGAAAGTGTCTTAATATTGATTTCAGAGCTTCTATTCTGAATCTCATTCTAAAACCCTTCAGATAAAATTCTTCCAGAAAGACCAGGAGCTCACTTTCCAACAGAGGACCAGAAAGCCATTAGGTTAAGGTGCTTTCTGGATGACCTCTGTGGCTCAGATGAATTACTGATTTTTGCTTCTTTCAGAAGGAATCATGGCTAAAAGCAATGTCCAGCTTGAAGCGAACTCATCTTGTACAAAGAGAAGGGTGGATGCAGCAACACACCATTACAGTGAGGAGAAACTTCAATTACATTTTCAGGTACACAAGAAACATACCTTTTCCTTTGCCCCAAATTACTTCTTAGAGTTACAATTTCAACAGTTAACTCTTTCCCCATTTTTGCTTCTTAAAAAGATACATACTAAATTCAGTCAGATCACTGCACTAGAATATGGTATAGGCAAAATGTTTAGATGTTTTATTTCAACTTTTTTTTAACCTTCAGAGAAATATTTGAAAAATGTATGTAAGGCAATGCAGTTGGCTTATTCATCAGTAAAACCACAATTAGTTGCAAAAAATGAAACTGCTGTGGCCACAACCTATGTCAAGAAATAAGAATGTGTTTTAAGTCCTCAGATGCACTTCCCAGAGCCACAGAGATCTTCCTTGCAGACCCGATCTGCAGACTGACTCTCATTTCAGTGAGCACAATGTCCACCGAACATCATTAAATCAGTTTTCCTTGAGACAATGAATTTGGATTCTGTCATGCAGAATCCTTCTTTCCCGACACTGAGATTCTGGCATGGAGTTTTTTGTGCCCCAGCTCTCCTGCCTGTGCAGGGCAAGCACCATGTCTCTGAGGCTGAGAAGCACAGAGCTCTGTAGCACTGGGGTGCACGATTGCTACAACTTCATTCTTGCAAAACTGATTCCACAAACCAGATTGTCAGATACCAGCTGAGAAATTCATACTAGACCACACCCAGATAAACTCTGAAAGCCTAAGACTGCAACAAGATGACAACCTACAGCACGCCTTTAGTGTATAAATCAAATCAATTGGTTCAAGGAAAAATGCAAAACAATTGATGCAGGAGCTCTACATCATCTACACTGGGACACATGAAAATGAGCCGGGTACATACACTGCCTTAAAATACGTCTTTCCCACAGCAAAGGCAGTTGCAGGCAAGTTTCCTAATAGATTTAAAACTCATGTGAATTCAAATCTTCTCCTAGTTCCAGACACATTTTTCTTCAAACCACTCACAATAAGGATTAAAACCTTTCACTAAAAAAAACCAAAACATTCCTGTTTAACTGTGACCTTATGCTATACAGGTATTTATAAACACTACTCATTGAGTAATTAATACCTCAGCTCCTCAGATCAGACCACTGGAATAGCACCAAGTTCAAACTAGAAGACAAGCTCACACATACCATCACTTGAGGAAGGCTGTCATGCTTCCAGTTCTAGAGACAGCTCATAAGGTACTGCTGTGGGGGTTCACAACAACCTTCTCCATTCTGCAAGTCAGATGTATTTTTTTTACAAAATACAACTTGTATCAAGTTGTATTTTGACAAAATACAAGCTTGTATCAAGTCAGGCCTGGCCACAGCTTAACAACTACATTAAACAGAGTGGCAACGCTTTTTTATAGAGAAAGGTGGTTTTTTTGTTGGGTCGTTTTTGTTCCCCCAACCCAAGACATATGATAAATATAATCTGGCCGGTTCTCAGTAAACTTACGAGAACCACCTGGCTGAAAATTCAGGTTTTGGCAGAAGGTTAGCACCTAACTCACCAGCGTTACAAAGGCCAAGGTACTTCTGAATGCAAACAAAGTAGTACGCAAGTAGTACAATAAATAAACAAAAGATGTCTATAGATTACAGATCATTTCAGCATTTATAAGATAACAGTCCTCACATTCCTGGATTCAAGTACATGGAGCTGGACTCCAGCAAGGTAATTCTCCAGTGCTGTGGCTCATCTGACTGCCAAGGCAGTAACACAGCAGGCAGTTAAAAGCCCAGCTCTCTCCGTGAACATTTGTGCCGTTTGTTTACGTGCACAATCATTTATTGTTCCCACAGCTAACACCACTCGAACAACTGGTTCTTCACATGGGCTCTCTGTGCAGCTCCAGTGATCATGTGCACACGTAGGAATGCCAGAGCACACCCTCTGCGCAGCCTCCGCGCTTCACCAATTAGGTGTGGAATGGAAAGCTTGGATCAACTCAAGTAAGTGTAACTGATCTTAACATTTAATAATCTGCTCTTGCAGTGCAACATTGTAACATCTCTGTATACATTTCCAGATATCTCTAACCAGCCAATGAACAGGGTTTACAAGGGGGAGAAAACACCCAGAATGCTGCAATTTTACATTCAACAAACAAGGAATTTTTTAGCATGATAGTACACTAAAAGTGCAACAGATATTACAGAAGTAAAATTCTTTAAGCTGATTGTGAAACCTCTATTGTAATTGCCACATTTGAAATAAGCAAAGCAGCAGCGTGTATCAATCACTAGACCTCTCGTGTTGTGTTTATTTAGTAAATGTAATTATTTAAGATTCCAACTTGCCCACATGCATTCTCCTTACAGTTCATTAAATAAAGGACAAAAAGGCAGGCATTGTGCATAATTCTGTACAAACACAGGAAGACATGTTTCCTGCCACAATGAGTTTACAGCAATTTAAAGCACAATGCAATAAGAGTGCAATAGAACATAGGAGGCAAACGAGGGAAGAACTGACAACAATTGAAAGCAGCTACAAAAACTCTCAGCACTCTCATGTTAAATTTGTATTTGCTGCTGGTGGATTTTCTGGCTATGAGTGTGCCTTGTTTTCCTGCTTGTCCTACCCCTGAAATAATTAAAGAATTCAGTTCAGTTCAATAGCAAACTGATTTGAGCAATCTCCATAGAATTATCTTCCTAGTTACAACACACACAAAATAGGATACCTTTCTTGTATCATCAACACTATACTGAAATATCACCTTATACTGCAAGCAAAAGCAGGATTTATTTTGCTTCCAGAATTATTTCAATTGCTTTCAAGCCCAGACAGATAAAACTCACTATTTGAGTGGACTGCTCATTTTCTGTGAAGAATACATCATTAAGATAATTATTCTGAAACAAGTATCTTACAGGATTCACATAAGCCAAACTGTGATCACATTCTGCTACTGAAAGGTTCCTTCCTTCTAAATCCACCCTTGGACTGCACCTAGCAATTATCAAATCTGCAGGAGCTTACTGATTCATATGAAAACCAACTTTGGGAAGAAAACCCCAAACCCAAAACACCCAGCAACATAAGGAAAAAAAACCACCTCAAAAACCCACATACCCCAGATTGGTTCATGGATCCAGCTGGCAACTGCCTCACCCGTTCTGCAACCACAGGCTAGAACCATACAACCAAGAGCTGGGGGGAAATTTATTGGAGGCATGACCTTCATTTAGCCAAAATCAATGATAATATCTGAGGATATTCTATGCCCAACAGCAGACCCTATTCTCATTCCCAAACTGCTCCTACCATAGCAATATAAACGGATTTTAAAGTGGATGCAAATGGACCAGGTATGTTTAAAATGTACTCTTGGCATAGATCCTCACCTGGAGTAAACTGCCACTGACTTCAAAGGAATGATGCATCTACCCTCTGGGTGTATTTTTTGAGACTATTACTTTAGGCAATGAAAAAAGAAAGACTCCTAAGCAGTTTAAAACATACAGGGATTAATTTCTTTCCTTCCCAACATCACAGACTATGTGTGGGATGCTGAAATGAATTCGGGGCTTACATATACTCAAAGGATTTACTGAGAGTGACTGAAATAAAAACAGAAGATATAAATATAAGGAGAAAAGTGAACATAAAATAAAAATTGGGGCTGGAACTCTTGTTTTTCAGAATAACCTTGTTTATATTTATTATTTCCCTCCATTTATGGGACAAATTCTTCAATGTCCTTCAAGTGAAACTAATTTCAAATATTTTTCTGCTGGGGAAAAAATGAATGTGTTAATTTCTCTGTTCTTGTACACAACTAGAACACATATTGTTGTACACTACTCTTTCACACAAATCTGAGTAAGGAGAACATGGACTACCTGGTATGAAAGCTTGCAATCTTAGTTCATACACCACTATCACTTAATACTTGCATGGTTTTGTACCTCAGTTCCTGCACTTCAGCACTCACAAGATCAACTTTGAGTTTGCTTTATAATCTCTTGTTTTTCTACTGAGTCACCTGTGCTTGTTCCACCACTGGGTTCACCTTAAGAGGAAGTTTTCCCCTTTTTCCTCCCCACATACAGGTTTCTCTCAAAAAGTGATGTATCACAAGAGGAAAGAGCAGGATTGACACAGAGGGCCACTTAACCCTCAGGCAACCCACCAGGCAACTGGGACAGGGAATCCCAAAACACCTTGCACTGCAGTTTTTGTCTGAAGGCAAATCCCTCTAGGGACAGGCCAGCTTTTGGCAGAAGCAGGTCAACTGAAAAACTGGACAAGGAAAGAAAACGTCCCAGTACAGCTTCCAACTCCTACATCTTTCACCCATGGAGTACCAAAGAGTACTTTGTGCCATCATAACATCTTCTAGTTGTAGGTACATTCAAGAATCGTATATTATGTTATCACTAACACCCACATGTGCAAAGACCTGGCATATGATTATTTACCAAGTGGCTTTAAAAGAGGATAAGGAATCCTGATGGCTTCCCTTCTTATCATAAAGAAGTGTTGATGTTGCTACAGAGACATTACAAGTCTTTAATGAAAAGAGATAGGCTTCTACTAAATGGTGTTTTATTAAAAGAGAAGAGACAAAATTTAAACTTTTGAGGCTGGGGGGAAGCTGGGGTTTCGTATGACCTGAAAAATGGAATTAGTAAACTCCTATAAACAGAAGTGATCCTCACACAAATTGAATTAGAAGATTCACGTCTCTAATGAAATAAGCCCACAGTAAGACTGAGTGAGCAGGTAGATAGGCTAGAAACAGAAAGCAAGAGCACTTTATTTCTTATTGTGTAAGAGAAGAAAGTAACAAGAAGAGATTCATTTTATCTCAGTTCCTTGCTCTCTAATAACATAGATCAAATTTATTTTCGACGTATCAAATCAGATTTAAATGGCAGACATGAACCTCGCTGTTCAAGGTGTGCTGATTCTGCATACCCAAAAATGCTAAACCCAAATGATATTCACATCCAGAAGTATTAGAGTACCTAAAATTAGAGCAAAATTATGTGTACAAATCTGGTTTATATGCTCAGGTAAGATTTGGCGTTTTTTATTGGGAATTTCTGAATTGCCATTAGGCACCTGTCATACTCTTTCACCAGAAGTGCACAGGTACACATCTTTTATGGTTTCTATATTTACAAAATGAAAATTAAATATCTCTGGGGTTAAAAGACTTTGTAAGATGTATTCAAGGGTACAACCTTTCTCATCTTCATCACAAAAGAGTCTCAAGTTGGATTGATCCACGCCATAATTAAGCCTCACTGATTTCTTTTGACATGCACCACAAGTAAAGAATAAGAACACAGTAATTTACATGTTATTTTATTTGCTTGTACAAGTGATTGGTTATCCAGGTGAACACCTTCTCTCACCTACACTGAGGAGAAGGATTACTGACATGGCCAAAGCCTATATGTGAAAATAAGTGAAGCTGCTATTGCACATTAGCTTTGGATTTTACTTTCTTCCACAAGAAATAATTCTGCTCTTTTCCATGCTATCCCACCTCTCCATACACTATAGAGTGTGATAATAGGAATGTGGGAAGGAAAGTAATTTGAAAGTCTGCTCTTCTGTCCCAGTTGTGAGGCCCTTTTAGCAAAGAATATATTAAAACATCTATGTCACACACTAATTCACAAATCCCATTGCCTTGCAGTCTATCACATAAGAACAGAGCTGGGACAGGGATTTTATGGAATGGTCTTGACAGATGGAGTTAACCAGACATTCCCAGACCAGCCAGAGCATGCAACAGACAGAAAATACTTTCATTTCAAGAAGGGTTTTGAAAAATGTGACATAAAAAGTACCCCATGCACAGGGGTTGAGACCTGAAAAGGTAAAAGACCTTCTACCAATTGATCAATGGAGTTCTGGAGTTTCAAAGCCAGAATTCACTTTTTTTTGTGCATGCTTACACAACAGAGCCCAGGCCAACTAAAGGTACAAAGAGAGTAACACATTATTCCCATTACTTTCTTAAGTTTCACGTCAGGTAGAACTGATCTTCACATCAGCTGCTCTCAGACTTTCATTGAGTTCATTAAAATATCTTGTTTGGTCAGTTCTACCACTACAATTTATTTTAAACATAGTGAAACCTTAACTAAAGAGGCAGGCTGACATTAAGCATCCACTTAAAAGCCTCTGCAGATTACCACTCCGCTCTTTGTGGTGAGGGTTTGGGCACAGTAAAGTTTTGAGCCAGATTCTACTTTCCCTTCATTTCTCAGATCACTTCAATGCAAATTCCAAATTCAGGCAGCACCACCACAGACATGTTACCATCAGTGAAACCAGCCAAAACATGTCCTCTAGTTTGAGGTGGTCTCTTCAGCTAAGGTTGGAAAATGGCCCAAAATTGTGATCACTGTTCTGTTTTTTAAACCCTACTTCAAAGTCAAAAAGCTGATTTTCCTCCCGTGCTGCTTAAGGCAAATTTAACTGGATACACATATGGCGTAAGTGCCAAACCCATTTAGAGTTGGAGGAACTTGCAAAACATACAGAGGCAGATTCTGCTGCTCTTACTCACTTCAAACAGCTCCAGCTCAACTAATGGGACTTCTCAACACAATTAAGACAAGCAGGATCCAATCCAAAAAGAATAGGCACATTTCAAAGTTGAAAAATATACTCTGCACAAAGTACACTGGTAATCCAGGGAGACATTCAAGTGGCCGTTTAATGGACAGTTATATACACGAAAAAGCAGTAGGACAATCTTAGTTCAGGATGTTTCTTTAAACAGCAACCACGTGCTACACTAAAACTAATTATCTACCCAAAACGTTTGTTAGCTGGGGGGAGGAATCTGCAGCTCAAGGTGTTCTGGGGAGTCAAACTGTAAGTGTTAATCTAATGGGAAACAGCACACTTTTGTATTAGGATAATACAAAATAGTCGACTGCAAAGTACAGGTCACATTCAACAGCTCCGTTTTCCACAGGCAGGAATTTCAGCAAGATGGAGTGCAAGGTTTTTCCAGAGAAGATTTAAGCCACTTTATCGTTTATATCCATAAGCATTTATATTTAAAAACAAACAAGAGAACTTACAGATTGACGACCTTTTTAAAACATCCGGTAAAAACACTATTAGAATCAAGGGGGAAGGAGGAAGGGGTGTTTTTTCAGAAGCAAAGCCACAAGCCGGTGGCTCCAAACAGATCCCGCGGGAGGAGCAGGGCAGGTGCCTCAGGGCACTGCCCGGGACTCACTGCCCGCCCCGGGAGGGCTCCCGCCGCCACCCCGAGGGGTCCCCGCCCCGCCCAGACCCCCTGCCCGGCAGCCTCTCCTCCCTGCCAGCCCCTTCGCCTCCATCACTTCCTCTCCCCCTCCTCGCGGGCCCCTTTACCCCTCACCTCAGACCCTTTTCCTCCCCCAGCAAACGTCCTCAGCCCGCCCCGCCTCGAACGCCCGCTTCTCCTCCTTCTTCGCCTCGCCCCGCGGCTCTCACCCTCCCGGGCTTTCAGCAGCACCGTGTTGGCCACGATGTTCTCGATTTCCATGGTCGGGGGCTCCTTCCCCTCAGGGCAGCCGGAGCGGGGGCCGCCCCTACAGCCTCCTTCGCCCCCTCCTCCAGCCCCGCCACCGCCGCGGCGCCAAGCCTCGGCTCATCCGGCCCCAGAGGACCTCAGCACTGCGCTCGCCGCTTCCCCATCACCCGCTGCTCGCCCCGGCACCGCGCTCCCCCTCCCCGAGGGCGGAGACGGAGAGCAGGCAGCGCCCTCCCGCCCCGGCCATGGCTCCTCCGCCCGCCTCGGGCAGCACCGCCCCTGCGCTGCCACCCCCTCGCGGTTACCGGGACTGCAAGTCCCAGCAGGCAGAGCGCGGGGCGCCCTGGGGACACGCGCGCGCGGTGGCTCGTGGGCCTGCTGGGATATGTAGTGCGTCAGACCTTCCCCGGCCTCGTCCCGAAGCGGGCGGGGAGCAGAGCGGTAAATATCGCGGTAGTAGGGAGAGGCTCTCGCGAGAGGTGGCGGCTGCTGGTGCGCATGTGGTAGTGCCGGGTACGGCGGGGTGAGGGGCGCGCTGGGGCCGCGCTGCTCCCGCTGCTCCCGCTGCTCCCTCTGCTCCTTTCTCCCTCCTCTCCTCCGCTCCACGCCCCTCCGGCTCTCACGGAGCTGTGGCGGAGGGCAGGCGTCAGGCCAAGGGGGTTTTGCGTCCCCTCGGCGCCATTTTGCTCGCCCCGTTCGCACCTCCAGTCTCGGCTCGGCACACTGAGGGCCCAGCCGCTGTGTCCCCCCTGCGTCCCCTCGGGCAGCCGGAGCAGAGATGGGGAAGGCGGCGAAGCGGAAGAAAAAGGTGTCAGTGCCCTCCGCAGCAAAGGGCCCCGTGAAGTCGGCGATGGCCGTGGTCAAGAGCAACCCCTTTGAGGTGAAAGTCAACCGGCAGAAGTTTGACATTCTGGGGAGGAAGACCAAAAATGATGTGGGGCTGCCGGGTGTCTCACGGTCGAAGGCCATCAAGAAGGTAAGAGGACATCCAAAGCAGGGAGGAAGAATGGTATCTGTTGATGTGGAGAGATAATAAGGCTGGAGCCCCCTCAGGTGGAATAAGCGCCCACCTGGGTTGCTCACAGGAGTGGCCGGTCACCTCTGAGTGCCCAGGGGGTGATGCAGAGCTCGGGCAGTGGCTCCGGCCAGTGCAACCCGCAGGGTTCAGTAGTGCAGCTCTTCCTTATTGCTTGGTGGGAATGATTCTCTTCTCAAGTTGCCCAGGTCCACAATGCAGTGGCACGTGTTGTCGGCGAGTAAGTACTGGACCAGAGTCGGTGTTCATTACCTTGGTCGCTTCTGGTCATCCCAGGATGTTCAGCTTCTTGATAATGTTGTAGCGGTGGTATAATAGTGAAAGGTTGAAAGAGCACTAAGGTCGGGATGCAGTGAGAAATGTGTAGCTGCAAAGAAGCTACTGTTGATATGGGAAACAAATGCGGGTGATTTTTTGTGCACAGGTTGAATAGTGTTGTAGAAGCATGTTCGGATGTAATGATCTGTTTCTTGCTGTCATGAGAATGACCATACAACTTAAGAAGAGTAAATTTTTTATCTTCAACCCTTGTACCATTTTCAGAATGCCTCTTTTTCTTTCTCTCTTGCCATCAGTAGCTACCTGACCAAAATCTGTGATGCATAAGGGAGAGTGTGTCATACTATGCATCTGGGATTCCAGCAGCCTGTCTTATTCTTGGGTGAAACACTGGGCTTTTTAGTGGTCTGTCGCTTCACACAAACCTGCAAAGAAGTTTCAACCTGTGTAGGTTAAGTTGAAGCTGAAAAAAGGGCAATTTGAAACTATGTCCCAGAGATTCTCGGACATGTTTACATGCATGCTGTTGTTGAACAGAATTTAAAGCACTTACAGGAAGGGCAAACGCAGTGAAAACAATGAGATATTTTACATGTTATATGTATTGTGAAAGGTTTTTAATTAAGTATTTTCTTTTTTATCAATAGGAGAAGTAATCAAATAATTGAGTACAAAGAAAAGCACAGAAATGCTTTTTGATACCCAGTTTATATACCCAATGCTCATATACAGTGTCTCAGCTATAGAGACAGTGTATGTGAACATTATACACTAATGTATAATGCTCATATTATACATTATAAATATATATAGTAGTCACTATAAGAAGTAAATAGAAGGTAGAACTGGCACAATATTAGATGAAATATGAATTTTAGTGTCATTTACAGCAGCATATGAAAATTGTGAATGCTCAGTGAGGCTGCAGAGATCTCAAGTAGGAAGCACAGCCTTTTCCTTTAGTGCAGCACTTTGTGATACCCGGTGTATATACCCAATGCTCATATACAGTGTCTCAGCTATAGAGACAGTGTGTATGAACATTATACACTAATGTATAATGCTCATATTATACATTATTAATAGGTACATATTATACACTATAAATATGTATAGTGGTCACTGTAAGAAGTAAATAGAAGGTAGAACTGGCTCAATATTAGATGAAATATGAATTTTAGTGTCATTTACAGCAGCATATGAAAATTGTGAATGCTCAGTGAGGCTGCAGAGTAGGAAGGAGTAGGAGGAGGAAACCCAGCCTTTTCCTTTAGTGCAGCTCTTTGTGAGGTTCTGGTAATATGAATGGCACAGTATCTTTCTGTAAGAATCTGTTGATGTGCTTTAAATAAAAATGGATATTTCTTCAGCCTAAACACAACCAACGTTTTTTTTCTTTAGAAACTATATGATATCTTTAGCATGAAATTATAAATCAGCTGTCAGATTTTATTACTATTAATCAAGATTTTAGAAAACTTCCTGAATGTTGCATATCACATTTTAGGGTTTGGGATTTTATTTTATAATAAGATAAATCAG
The DNA here is from genome assembly GCF_015832195.1 of Motacilla alba alba. Lineage (NCBI taxonomy): Eukaryota > Metazoa > Chordata > Aves > Passeriformes > Motacillidae > Motacilla > Motacilla alba. Next base: position 9,137,335 of record NC_052019.1, on the reverse strand, counting down.
ATATTTGTGATGAATTTGGTCACTGGCATTGGAAAGTAAGCCTGTCTCCTTACCTGTGCCAAAAGTAGAGCACATAGTAAGTACCTTGTATTGGTGTGATAAGCTTCTTTTTACTGACTTGATGCTTGACTTCCCACGCTCAGCAGTGACACAGGGATAGATGCATGGATCCACTCGAGGCTTTTATGTCTTAGATGAAGATCAAAAGAAGTTCAGCTGACTTTTGCTGGCTTTTTTTGCTTTCTTTAATACATTATTCTTAGTTTACTAAGCTTGAGACATATGAGAATTCTTCAGTCTAAATGCACAGGCTTTGCATGTGATACAATAAAGGTGAGATATGGTGTAACATTTTATCTTCACATGTGTGCTTATAAGAGAGCTTAATCTAAATGTATTGTATGAGGTTCCCGTCTTTTCTTCATGTTAATTTTTCCTTCTCTTTCATTGCATTCTGGTAAATTATTATTTATGATATGATGGCAATATAAAGATTCTTTTGTTGACAGGATACTATGGAGTCTTTTTTACGTTGGCTTTGGAAGTAGTTACTCTGTGTTCTTTCAATTTTATCTCCTTTTGTCTTTCTAGCGCAATCAAACATTACTGAAAGAATATAAAGAAAGAGAGAAGACAAATGTGTTCAAAGATAAACGTTTTGGTGAATATAACACCAAAATCACTCCTGAAGAAAAGATGATCAGACGATTCACTCTGGAAAGACAGGTAAATTATTAAAAAAAAAGGAAAAAAACAAAAAAAAGAAAGCCAAGCACAAAACCACAAGGCACACTTGAATTTTTAGGTTGGGAACGCCCCCTTAAATGCTTCATTTTTGATTTTATGGATTTGGAACCTACAAAAAAGGAATTTTTTGTGGAAATAGAAATTTTTTCATTAAATCTTTTTGGTTTTGCCAGACAACTGTTTGAAGCAAAGGTTTCTTTGAGCAGTGACATGCAATAAAGCTAGTTAAAAGCAGATTCATTGATTAGTTGGTTTTCTTTGCCTGCTTTGTTTTAGGAGTTAAATTAGGAAAAGCTGGTCACCATGAGGTGTATTCAGTAGCTGAGTAGAACTCTGTAACTTGCTGTCATTCTGTACTGTGAATTGAATGTGCAGTACTATCCTTTCTGCCTAATCATACTCAGTCTCCAGAATTAGGCAGTGTAATTTTCATAGGTTGAAGTCTGTTTCATTAGGCCTGAAATGCAGTAGTGAAAATTTGATGTTACTGAGACATAGATAAAACTTCAGCTTCCCTAGGCTTCCTGGGTTAGTCCATTTCTACATTAGTGTAAGAGAGACATGACGCTCTCTCACTTAAAATGTATTTGAATGAAAATATGGGTCTGGGAGTGCTCTTATTCCAGTTAAGTTCCAGCCAAAGACTGGAATAAGAATCTCATCAGCTAGCACTGAAATTAAAGGCTGTGTTGTTTTGTTGCCTGGGAACTAAAGATCTTCTGATATTTCATTGGTTTATTTTCTCTTCTTAGCAAAATTATGGAAAGAAGAATATCTATAATCTTAATGAAGATGAAGAATTGACTCACTATGGCCAATCTTTGGCGGAAATTGAAAAACTAAATGATATTGTTGATAGTGACAGTGACACAGAAGAAAGAGGGACACTTTCAGGTAAGAAGTGCCAGCTGGTGTTTCACTAGTAATTTTATTACTGGTAAATGTATACATCATTTGTTCAGTTCTGTCTCTCGGTGAGAGAGAATATCATGTTCTTGGTTGGAATGGTTAAACCAGATTTGATTACTTTGATTACTGCTTAGTCACACACAGCTCTCTGGATTTTAGCAGGAGTTAAGTGGGGCATACTACTGGCAAACTTCTTTACTCTGTGAGCTTTTCAGCATAAACAGGTACCAGGATTTTGAGCCCTTTGGCCAGAATCTGAAGTGTGAGTTTTCTGGTTGCTTTCTTGCATCTTTGGACCTACCTGCTGGAAAAATACAGGAAAATAACATGATCCTGCCTCATCCCAAGTATCTGTCAGTGTAAATTATGTGTCTGACATAATCTCTTTTGGTATGGCCATTCTCATAGGGATGGGACTAATTGGTTCAATAGTTAAAATTGCTCCCATTCTCAAAGAGTAGGGAGATACCGTCCCAGCAGCAGCACTCTTGCAGTCATGTGTGGATTTGAAAGATTCACATCCTGCTTTTTTTTCCTAGCTGAATTAACTGCTGCTCACTTTGGAGGCGGTGGAGGCCTCCTTCGTAAAAAAATATCGAGTGAGCAGCAAGATGAAGAAGAGGAAAAACCTAAGTCTAGGAAAGAACTCATCGAAGAGATGATAGCCAGATCTAAACAAGAAAAGGTGAGTTTTTAGCCCTGAAGTATAAATGAGCATGATTAAGAAGCTGTCACTATCCCTGTATTTGTAAAATAGAATAATAGTGGCATAGCAAACAAAGGAGGAAGCTGTCTGAGAGGAATCCAAGCTCCTTGAATAAAGTCTGACTTTGTAGGCCTTTCAGATATAACTTGTATATCTGCCATTGTTTTGTATCCCCAAATTTCCCCTTGTGTTCACACCTGTTTTCTGAATGTAACCATCGTACCATCCAGCATAGCTCATACTTCTTCCACAAAGAATGTTTGCAGCTTCAAAATGTTGAATGTTTGAAATAATTAATTTTAAACATTTTTAAAATTTCATTTTTTAAACACATTTAACTGAATGTTGAATGTGTTTTCATTTAAAGTTGTAAATGCTATGTCATGTCTATGTGAACATAACTGCTGCCTTTGGTTTTGTTTTATTTTTCTAGCAAGAGAGGCAAACTCGGAGAGAAAGTGCCTTAGAACTGACAGAAAAACTTGACAAAGACTGGAAGGAAATCCAAACCCTTATTGCTCGCAAAACTCCAAAGTCAGAGAGGAAGGACAAAGAGGTAGAAAAACCCAAGGTGAGGTTTTGACTAGACTGATTTCCTTGGTTCTAGTAACTTTAAGTTTTGACTTGTAGTGGCTGAACTGTAAGGACCAGTTATCACTTCAGAAAACAAAATGTTTGCTGCTATTCACATTGAAGGAGTACTACAGTTCTAGAACAGTCTGATTAGTTGGAGGAATATAGGGATTTGTGTGATTTCTCTGATTTTAATCAGTTTGCTTTTCTTTAATTATCAAGTGAGAAGCAGATTGCAGACTGAACAATACTCTTGATTACAGGTTATTTGTAGGACAAATAAATTTTCTTGAAGAATTAAAATTGTTGGGAACACTGACTTATTTTGAGTGCCTTTGGAGTGTTCCTCTGATGAAACAACTGGTACTTCACAATAGATATTTCCTTGTTGAAATTGGGCTCTGTCCCTTTCAAAAAGGGAATGAAAATAATTTACTTTTGAGTAGATATCATATGATCTCATGCTTTTTCTATCATTTGTATTCTGTACTAAGGGAAATAAACTTTTAAATGTAAAATTTAAAAAAAATTTAAAAGCTCTATTGAGCTTTTTTATTTTTCTTCTAGAAATGTGTATTTTCTTGCAGAACATCATGAATTTCCATGTAGAATCCAGATTTTATAACATCAGTTAACTAGTTCAGTCTTGCATTCAACCTGATCTCAAAGTACGATAGGAGATACTGGACCACAAGTTCATATTTTGATGTATTGATTTTTGGGTTTAAGATGCTCCATGGCATGTTGAACATCACTGAATATCAGCATCCCTTTTTATTTTCTTTAAGCTAGACTTCTATGTAGTGGAACTAGCAAAGGCTTATCTCATGTGAAATGTGAAGTGTAATATAAATTATAAATTTATTAGTTGATTAATTCTGGCTGTGTTTTGTTAATAAACAATATATTGAAGGGTTTTTTAAGTAATAAGTAATCCAGTCATTATTTAAGATACCCTTTATAAGTTTTTCAGTTGTGAGTAACTTAAGTAAGGAAGGGGGAAATTCCAGGAGAATTTCTCTTCAACCATTCTTACCATTCCTTATCTTAATTCTGAGTTGGGTGCTTTTACAGCTTGCTTTGGAAGCAGTCTTTTCCTTTTATCTTAACAGTCTGATTTCTTAGCTGTTAGTCTGGCAGAGGGATGGCTGCAAAGCAGAATAATGAAACTTAAGATAATAAACAATTACATAAATATTTCTTTAGCCTGATGAATATGATATGATTGTTCGAGAACTTGGATTTGAGATGAAAGCAAAACCTTCAGAAAGGCTGAAGACAGAAGAAGAATTGGCCAAAGAGGAGCAGGCCCGACTCCAGAAGCTCGAGGTATACCATTTATGGCTGAGATTGTTTGGGGCCTGTCTTTTGGGAGTGACTGCTTAAATTCATTCCTTGACCTTAGATTGTAAGTGGCTGTACTAAACTGCAATTCGTCAGAGAGTGAATTCAGGAAATCTTATGTTTGTGTTTGTAATCTGATATTAAAACAACTGAAAAAACCTCATAGGCCTAGTATGTGACTGTGGAGGTTTATGAAATGAGTCAATCTTCCTTCAATAAAAATGTGATTTTACTTTGATTTGCCTTTAAATGTTTTAAATTATTCAGAGTTGAGAGGTGCTCCGAAGTTAGTGGAGTATCATGTTGCACAGCAGTTAAATTAATACCCTGGGCAAGTCATTTATTGTTCTCTTCTGTTGTTGCAAGAGCCTTTCAGTGGTAGCATGTGCATAGCTTTGCTTTGCAGAGGGATATGAATGTCTTGGAAATGTTGCATGCTATTTCTCTTACCTGAAGCACTGAGTCTTACGGGAAGATGGAGTAATTTGGTAAATGTTTCACTCTTTTTTCATTTCTTTTTGTTGTGGTATACTAAGAACACATTTAAGACTCTAGGGAATTCCATACCTTCAGATTACATCAGAGCAGCTCAGTATCTAATAGCAGAACAGAGAGATACTTTTTTATTTTCTACTCTTAACCGTCTTAGAGTTTGATGCTCAGTCTGTATCCCAAAAATCTTAGGATATGGTTGTGTTCACTACAAGCTTGTTACACATGTGTAAAATAGACAAACACAGCAGAATCCTGAAACACACTAGAAGCTTTAATTTTCTAGTAATGATGTCCCATAAGCAACAGAGATAAATTTTAGAATAGGAGAACATGATGCTTCTGGTTAACCCAGTTTTAAAGCCTTTTAAATAAGCTAATCCAGTTGACTGTGTGCTCTCATCAGACTGTACTCCCTACAAAAAAAAAAAAGGTATTGTCAGCTTTTGCCCATAATTTCTCAAGTGGCTGGGTTTTTTCTTTACACCAACTTTTTGAATAATCCAAATTAACTGGTTTTTCCTTATGTTTTCCTAGCTGTAGTATTTGAGAGATCTTCTGTATTGGTGTGGTTACCTGATTGATCTGAATGTCTCACATCTGTGTGTGGTATTTCTTGTGAAACTCAGGCAGATCGATTACGTCGAATGCGTGGAATAGATGAAGAGGCAAATAAAAAGAGACCCAGCCACATGTCAGCTGATGATCTAGCTGATGGCTTTATCCTGGATAAAGATGACAGACGTTTATTGTCTTACAAGGTAAGGTTTAAAATTTATGAGTTTTCAGAGGTCTGTAAAGAAGATTAGGAAAAACAGTTGGCAAGTGAACTCTGTGGTGGAGACATTTAGTTCAACCTCTGGCTCAGAGCAGCGTCAACTATGAAATCACCAGTTTACTCAGATCCAGTCTGTTCTTGGAAAATCTCCAAGAATGGAGGCTGCTCAGAGAGATGTGCACTGACTGCTCTTACTGTGAGGAGGTTTTTTTAATATCCAGGCTAAATGAGCCCAGGTCTGCCTCTCTTCACAGAGCAGGTACCCCAGCCCCAGTAGTGTTGGTGGCCTTCTACTGAACTTGCTGCAGTTTATCAATACTTTTATTGCATTTGCAGGCTCAGAACTGAATGCTGTGTTCTGTATGGTCTTACAAGTGTCACGTCTCCTGACTGTATTCCTGCTATTAGAGTAGCCTTCTCTGCCACCCTCCTCCTGAGGGAAAGAGGAGGCTCTGTGGCATTTCTGATTTTTTGTTGTTTTTTTTTTTTTTAATTTTCACTGTATTGATTAAGGTTCTACTGAATTTCAGTCTGAAGATAAGTAGATTTCTGACATGTCTTTGATTTAGGTGGCAGAGCAACATAACCTTAAAGCTGATCTTTGCAGCCACCCTGAGTGTGGTGCACATCTGTGCTGATTCTGTCTTCTCATACACAAGTAACAAGGGATCTGCTGTTCTCCCTGAAGGGGACAATACCAGTTGGGAATGTGAATTTAAACTGATGATTAATAAAATCAGGATGGGACCAAATATGTATCTAATATGCTTTTTTAACGCATAGAAGGAACATATTTTCACATGAAGAATGTTCCTGTAAGTGATGTTGAAGTCTTTTTTGTATAATTTGCTGGTTTTTGTTCTGTGTGGTTTCTTTTATTCCTCATATACTGTCACTTTTTCTTCCAATTTCTTAGAGCCACTTGAAAATACCCTACTGTTTTTATATCTATATGTATGTTCTCTCCCTAATATCCTTTATTGGCTGGCACTGCCTGGTCGGGGTAGCAAGGCTCAAATTCTCTTGATGCATATTTAAGATAGCTTTGCATGGTGATTGTGTTGAGGTGCTGACACTTTATCAGTGTTTTAACTGGCTTGTTTTCTCTATGGACAGGATGGAAAAATTAATATTGAAAATGAGGAGGAGAGAGAGGAGGAAGGAGAGGAAGAAGAGGAGGAAGGAGAGGAAGAAGAGGAGGAAGGAGAGGAAGAAGATAATGAGAATGAAGAAGAAAGTCAGGAAGAATCTGCAAGTGAAGATGAGGAGGATGATGCTGCAGATGGCCACTCTGATCTTGAATCTGATCTTGAGAGTGAAGGAGAAGCTGCAGAGAATAAAGAAGAGAAAAAACACAAGGCAAATGAAGATGAATCACAGAATGTAGAGAAATTAGATCCAAAGAGAGAAGCTGCCAAATCAGAGCTTCCCTATACATTTGCAGGTAAGCAAAGGACTGATGCAGAGATCCCTTGTTGTCAGGGGTTTGTAACAACCAGTCAGTTACTCTGCCCTGTAGGTCTTACATTCATTCATGAAGTTTTGCTTCTTAGTTGTCTTCTGCTATTCAAAGAGCAGCCAGTAACTGCTGTTCTTAGAGAGCAAACCTAAGTGAGCAATCCTCTCGTGCTTGGAGAAGTAGGAACCAGATCTGTTTCATCCCAGAGCAGTTTCTGTGCCTCTGAGCAGCATCAGAATTGGAAAATAAAAACAGGGGAGTAAAATAAAAATACCTGTGTTCCTTTCTTAAGGCAACCAGCTTATCCAATCCAAAGTGCTACTGTTTTACCTAAGAGAAGCCAAAACAGTATTGTTCAATCTATACTTACAGTTTCTCTGGTGTTTGGACTGACATTTTTGTCAGAAGATGCTTGGAGAGACAAGATTTTGAAGTTTAATCCATGTGATGTACCATTGAGTTATTGTAGAGGCACTCAGAGTTTGACTGCTCTTGGGTCCATGCCTAGCAGGAAGGAGGAGACATGTTTCAAGTAGTACACAAAACATTCATATTAAGTACATAATTCATCTAACTATTGTTCTAGTGTAGATTTCTTGAACAAAAGTATCTGTTGCAAGATTAAACAACCCTTTCAAACAACTTCCTTAAGTGCTTGTGTTTTTCCATCCAAAGAAGATGAGTTACTACACAAAGCCTTTTGAATTGCATTCAGGATTTACTTTAACCAGAAAGCAGTCATATTAAAATAACTCAAAAAACCACAACTAGTTAGGATGTCTTTAGCATGTTGAATTCTGTAAAAAACTAAATATATGCCAGGGTTGTTGGGTTTTTGGTTTTTTAAAATAATTTTGTATTTTTGGCCATATTCTTACTTTTCTTATTTTTCACACAAAAGCTAATTGGGTGTGAATTAAACATAAAGGTAACTGTATTATGGTAAATTTCTGGTTGAATGTGTGTTTAATTCTGCTTTGTGTCAACATAGTTGTGCTGCTCAGCATACATGGTAAATAGAGGATGACTTGAGTTTTAAGCATGGAAAAAAAGTTATTTTCTGGCTTGTGTTCATAGGAATAATGCTACATACATGCTAATAGAGTATTAGTGTTTAAAAGTTAATTATTTAAAACATTTCTGGTTTCTTTTTTTCTGAACAATATCATTTTCAAATTGGAAATTTGTTGCATGTTCACTTGAATTAAAGATGTAAAGTTTGAGATTTTTGTGTGGTCAATTTTTGTTTTTATTTTCTAGTTCCTGAGTCCTACGAGACATTTAAGTCTTTATTGGCTGGAAGAACAATAGAACAACAGCTTATTATACTGGAGAGGATTCAGAAATGCAACCATCCAAGCCTTGCAGTGGGAAACAAAGCAAAGTTAGAAGTATGTTTTGTTTTATGTTTAAAATAACTTTTAACTCCAGAGTAAGTTTTAGTAATTATTTAGGGAGCACTATAAAATATACATGCTTCTGTGTTGTGAGTAATAGTAGAATTAACATGATAATCTTCATGTTCTAAGTCTGTATCACTGTTTAACAATACGTACCATGAAGAAAAACTTGATAATTTTAACATATTTCTTGCAGAAATTGTTTGGCTTTCTTTTGGAATATATTGGAGAGTTAGCAACTCTGGATTTACCAGAGCTCAGAACAATTGACAGACTGGTCCTGTAAGTATTAAATCCTATGGACTTCTGCTCCTTCAGGGTTTAAAGAGAGAAGCTACTTAGAGTAAAGCATTTAGCTTGTTGCTTGTTTCAAATACCCTGTAGAACTTTTTGGCAGCTGGTAACTCTTAGCCTTTGTTTTAACTTTGTTTCATGTGTTACTTGATCTATTAATTGTACCAAGAGATTTTCAAAACCTCAGAATGTGTTTTTTGATCAGCAAGATGCTTTTTGTGGGTACTGCATAAGTAATACCATATATGCATGAAACTCCTGTCTAGGAGGTTATTTAGACAGCTGTTAAAGGATTTTAAGCTTTGCACTGACACTGTACAGTTTCTGTTGCAATCTCTGTTTTTTCCATGGGCTTTAGTTGTGTGAATTCACTCAGAGAGCTATATGAAAATGGAATTAAAGTGTTACAGTAAGCTCATATGGAAGTTCCAGCTAAAGGCTTTGCAGGAAGTTGACAGTTTGGCATTGTTGTCTTCAAGTACCTGACAGGCAGTTAGGCTGTGAGGAGAGAGCCAAGTTTGTCTCAGAGGTAGGCAGCAAAGGACAAGAGTCAGTGGGCAAGGACTGCAACAAGGGAAATTGCAATTAGATTTAAAGAAAAAAATCTTCTCAGAAAAGTTACTGAACATTAAAATTAGTTTCCCAGAGAAGCTGTGAAGGTGGAGAAAACACAGCTATGAGCAACCTGATCCAGCTTTGAAGTTAGCCGTGCTTTGACCAGGGGGCTGTATCAGATGATCTCCAAAGGTCCCTTCCAAACAAAATTGGTCTGTGGTTCTTATCTTGACTTTCCAGGATAGGCAGGTTTCTTTCAAGAAGTTATTTTATGTATATATATGAAGTTATTTTATTCCAGTATATTTTTTTTATTTCGTGCTGAAGTCAGTAAGTTTTAAAAAACCTGTTCCATGCAGTATTAGCATTCATTGCTCTGTTGCATTCATCAGGAAGAGCTCTGACTTGTTGATACTGTCACACATGGTTTGTACCAAAGAGTAAATATGTTTTGATTGTCTTTTAGAACTGGGATATGTTAATATCTCTGCAGACAAATTATACTGAAAAATGCTGCGAGACCAAACAGATTCAGACTCCAGACTGCATATGCCTGTAGGCACTAAGCATAGGCCAGGAGCTGATCTAACTTTGTGTTTGGGGGTTTTTTTTCTTGTTTGCAGTAATAATTTTGCTAACCACATTGCTGCCTTACATGTTTAATATTGCCTAAGAGTGTTTAGAATAGTGGGCTGTCTAGTGTAAGCCAGCATACTTCACTGAAGTGATATCTAAAGTTAGGAGATTCAGAAGGATACATCACAACCATAGCAAATGATTTAAGAGTGTATTTTAAAGTTTAGAATTATTTTTCATCTAAGATTTAGAAACCTACAACTCAGGGATTCTCAGAAGGCCAAATGAAAAATATGTGTCTCTGTAAACTAAAGTATTGCAGTAATAATTTACATTCTAAAAAAGGAACATTTGTTGCAGGCAATTTTTTATTGTTACAATACAGATGGAACACAAGAAATCTTCCTATGGGTGCTTAAAAATCAATTTTTTATTAACATCGGTGGCATAACTTGATTATGACTTAAATTTCTTGTTAATAGGCCATTGTACAATCTTTGCCAGATGTTTCCTGAGGCAGCCAGTGACAGTATCAGGTTTATCCTTCGAGACGCTGCACATGATCTGGAAGAAGTAATTGAAGTCAAAGGCCGTGCAACATTTCCAGGTTTAGACACGGTAACAAATCCATATTGCTGGGATAATCTCTTTGCATTAGTACTGAATGCTAATAAGTGCAAAATAACATCATATACTGAATTATCAGCATCTATGACTTTCTAGGCTTTTCGATATTTTAAATTGTCTTTCTGGAGATAAGTTGTAACAAAATCCCCCACAACGACAACAAAAAAAACCGCACCCCTAAGAAACAAACAGTACACGCACACATTCCTCAGAATAGAAGTGTGAATTAATAGACTGTGAAGCTAATAAGGGGAAAAGATTTCCAGTCTTCATAACAAAGCATTGTTTGTTTCCCTGATGAAGCTTAAATAGGTAGTTTTAGGAAGTAGTGATGTTATCAGTTATGTTGTTACCTCTTTAACTATGTTAAGTACAAATGTTTTTAAAGAATGTGCTCCATATAAGTGCAATATCTCTTGGGTTAAAAAACAAAAATAAACAACACCAAACCAAACCAAAACCCAAACAAAAAACAAAGAGAATATTATTATGGATATAAAATTACAACATTTCTTAGTACTTTATATATGATAGTGGCTGAATTAGTGACTTGGAAAAAACTTCTTTCCTTGTTGTATTGGTAATAGCCCATTTTCACTTGCTGTGTTAAATGTGAACAGATTCCTTTTACAGTGCCTAAGTAAATGGCTGTTGGAGAATTCAAGAAGGGAGCATAGGAAAATTAGTATTTTTAAATTGTAGTAAAGTTTCAAAGACAAACCATAAATCTAATTCAGAGGGAGCTACTTGTTTTCTGTCAGCTTGATGAATTGCTGCTGCCTAATGGAATAATTAGACTATTGAAGGAAAATGGACTGAAGCCTTAGTTCTTACAGCTTGGAAGATATATTGAGTTGTTTTGAAGAGTCTTTATTCAGGATATTTGGGTTTTGCAGGAAATGTATTGTCGAGAGCTTTTAACTTTATTTTTAGTTTGTCACTGTCACACTTAGAACACCAGTCACAGTTCTGGCTTTCATTCCCTTCACTGGACTTTGCCAGGTTGCAGGCCATCATTATCTTTTAAAGTGGAATTATATCACTTTGTACTCTCAAAGCACTTGTTTGAATGAATATTCCATAGATCAGCCGTCTTAGTAGGCTTTTCATATGCCTGATGTTAGCCTGCAATTCAGAGTATTTAGTAACCAAAACACTTCAGGAGAGTATTTGTTCTCAGTTGAGGAGGAACAGAGAGGAAGCAATGAAACTTTACTTCCATCTGCTTTACTGTGTAAATATCCACTTAAATAATTTTCATAATTACCTTGCAGCTGATGTTGCATTACCATATGATCTTGACAGGTCACTCAAGTCCTCTTCAATAAAAGTGTACCTAATCACTGCTTAGTTCTTTTGGCTGCAACTGTGCGTTGATGTGTGCCAGTGCCTGAGGACTCTGGTCACTTCATTGTCTGTGTTGAGGACTGGTTGAAGGTTGTCACAGGTCCTGTGTTTGTGGTGTGAGAGCATGTGACTGTGCTGAGGGGGATCAGATGGGGTTTTCATGGAGTAAATGGGGTTGGGAGGCAGAGTTCCTTCTTAGTTGTTCTTTCAGCTGCCTCAATCCAATATTAGACCTCTAATGGATGTCTCATAATGGATATTCCTTTTTCTCATCTAGCTTCTACAGTTGTGTCAGTAAATGAGTCATGTATATCATACTAGATTTCTCAAAAATATATACATTGTAGTATTTTTTACTACTGTATGGCAGTTATTCATTCAAAAGTTACATATGTATGAAGTCAAGATCCTGGGAATAATGTCTTAACTATATTTTGCCTTATTCTTTTTTATGTGCAATCAGCTTATTTATTTGAAAATTGTATCTCTACTGTTTCCAACTTCTGACTTCTGGCACCCAGTCGTAACACCTGCTTTTATGTACATGAGTCAGCTACTTACTAAGGTATGTCTGTGATGTTGTACCACATATATTATTTCTCCCTCAGACTCCAAATATGCATGTTAGTATTAATGTATATGGTAGAAATGTACTTGCACAGGCAGCTTTATGTTTGATACAGCTACAGATAGTAATTGGAAGAAAGGGTGAAGAGGAAAACACCCTTGCAGGCTCTAGTCCAACTCACAAAGCCATATCTCTTCAATTTTTCAAGCTATCACAAAATAATTCCTTCTATGGTAAATTACATGGAACTAATAGAACAGACTGAATACAATCTGAAGTCATTCATGAGTGGTTTCTTTTCCATATATTGCATTTCTTCATACTTGAGAGTTTATTTACTTAAAAATTGGCAGTATTGTTTTCCTTGAAAATGTACCTAATGCAGTGCCTTGAGTTAAAATATGTCCTTATTTTTCTATCCTAATATCCTGTTTATATGTTTCGAAAGTCTTGAGCTAATTGCTCAGTTGCTGCCAAATTGCTCAGAGCCTTCTATTTCACTGATTAATTTCTGAAGGATTTATTGTTTGTGGTTTAGCACCTTCTAGTGGCTAAATGAGTTCTGATAAACCAGTTCTGCAGATACTCTTCAGCTGAGGACCAGGGAAAGGCAGTGCGGTTCTCATTGAAGATCAAAGGCTCTAATTTTATAGACTTCAAATGCCTACAGTGTAGTTAATAATTAATCTTTTTAGGAGATTCTGTATTTGTCATGTATAGACTTTTAATTAGTAATATTTTGTTCTTTTTATTTCTTTCAGTGTCGCATTACTATGTTGCAAGATGTTATTAAAGGGTTATTTATATGCTGCTTGTTCCTGGAATATGTATCTCTCTCCAGAAGATTTGTACCAGAGCTCATCAATTTCCTTCTTGGAGTACTTCACATCTCTCTACCCAAAAGCCAGGCCCAGGGTGAGTTTGTTAGAATAAATGAGTATTTTGTTTAGAGTCCATTTTAGTATTGGGGTTCATCTTTTAAATTTTTAAAATACAAATATTGCATACTGATTTCACTGGTTTTGAGCAAAAGGCCAAAATCATCTGCAAGGTCAGCCAAACACAACCTTGATTCTTGGGCATCTTGTTATGAACTAGATCCTCTCGTGTTGGCAGGAAGGAAAGGACTGAAGTTATTAAAGGAAATGAACTCATGTTGGCCACAGTGCAGTATTTTTGCAGTGTTGTTGTTCTAAACAGACTGTGTGACTGGACTGTTCTGAAATTCAGAGTTCCTAATGGATTCCTGATGAGTACCCTGTAAGTTCACAGTGAGGCAGCAGCTCATGCTGCAGATGCCCTTAATCTTCAGCTAATAGCTGTACCACATAAATGAGAGCTAAATGAGAGATGTATATCACAAAGCTGGTGTTTTTCCTTATTTGACATGGATTTGTAGTAGTGTAATAGAGGGCAGCTATCCCCACAAGCAGGATTAGTAAAATAAGTGTGTAAACTTAACAATTTGCACAGACAACAGGGATAACAAAATTATCTTTTCAGTGTGATCCCTATGTTAGCAATTTTTCTTTATTTTGCCAGTCTCTCTTCAGTTTTTTTTCTTTTATTAGTTTCTGTCTTTAAAGTTGTTCTGGTTCTGGAGCTCTTTTTGTTGACCAGTTTAGTGACAATAATTTGCTTTTGAGGAGTTTTGTCAAAGCATAGTAACTAATTCATGTGTTAATATTTCTGTCTGGGCACAGCATGCAGGAGGAGACTCTGCAGGCAGGCTGTTACCAAGTGAAAATTGGAATTATTTGATAAACTCACAAGATACCTGGGATTTAATGAACTACACGCTATGTATTAGTATGCTTATCACTCTTGATAAGATCCTTAAGAGTCTGTTCTCTAAATAGTCATCAGTCTGAGGAGGAAGGTTTAGCTTCTGTCAGTATTCCAGTACTTCAGTAGGCAGCTCCCTTCCTTTCCCTTCAGGACTTTTTTGCCTTTCCATGCTGTATTTTTTTTTTCCATTTTGAATTTTTGAGCTACTACTGATGCCTTTTCTCAGCGAACCTATCACTGCAGTTTCACCTTTACTATCTGGCATGGTTGTACTCCACAGACCTTTCCCTAGCTGCTTCTCACAGCTTAGCAGTTTCCTCTGAAGTGTGAGCCAAGGTTACACAGCTGTGCTGCATCAGAGCTAAGCCCTGGATTCTCAGAACACCAACAGCTGAACTCTTAGAAGGAGGTGGGAAGAGGTTATGGAGTGGGTGGGTTACGTAGTACTAAAAGTATTCTCTCCTTTGTGTATATTAGGAATATTTGATCTGCAGAGGGTTTTGGTAAAGTTAAAATACAGGATTCTGCAAATTTAGATAAGATACTTGAAAAAATTTTAGTGGTAATCATTGATCAATTGTTACCTTGTTTAAAATATTTTTTTTGTATTTCTGTTAATGATTTTGCACAGTTAAATTTGCATAGTGTTGGTTTCTGTTAGAAGTGAGGAAAAGCTCAGTAAAAGATACATAAGAGGCCCAATGTTCTCTTTGAGAACTTTCCAGTCAATGTTGATGTTTTGAAGTTCCCAAGGTATCCAATTGTGTTTTTAAATATTCATGGTGAAAGTTTTTCTGGTAGTTGTGATGGTTAAGCTATCAACAGAGAATATTTTAAAATAAGCAGACATGCAGCTCTCTGGAATGCTGATGCACTGTCACACCAAAAAAATTCTTGGGGTTCAATTTTAACATAAAGTAGAGTCAGCAAATAAACATATATTTAAATATTATATATTACAAAACCTCTGTTTTAATTTTTTTTACCTTGATCCATAAATTTCTCACATGAGAAAGATATATGGAATGCAGCTTCATAAGAGGCTGAAATACAGCCTGATTTAGAGTAAAAACTATTACCTTAAAAAAGAAAAGCTGTAGGTGGAGGGAGTGGGAAGGAGTTGTCATGGTTGATAGCTTTAGCTAATTGAATTGTTAATGAGATCTGCTATCCTCTCACAAGTAAAGCAGATAATAAAGCTTACATATCTTAGTTCCTGATCTTACATAAACTTGTGTGTGTTATGATCTCTTAAAACTTTGGGTCTCAAACTTTAAAAACATTTATTTAAATATACTGTCTTCTGGCCTGTCTTTGAAGAGCCGTGTACAAGTTGTAGAGCATGTAAATAATCTGAACTTTAAGTTTGACAAAGTTTTGAAGTCAATTCCACTGCAAGCTTGCAGGACATAAGGAAAATAAACAGGGGAAAAAGACCCCCAAGGTCCAGCACAGAGAACGCAAATTATTTTGCCCCTTAGCCAAGAAATTCCTTAGATGCTTCTTTCATGTTGCTGTGTAAGTAGTTTCACAGATCAGCTTGTGATCTGTGCATAGGGATTCTTCAGTGTTTTCCATATGCCCTGCTCCAGTATATATTCTGTGTTCCATGCTCCTCCTGTTTTAAAACCCCTCAGCTGGAGTGGGAGAGGACTTTACAGTGTGTCTGAGGGCCCTGCTGTGGGCTCACAGGAGAGGCTTCATGGCTGCAGCTTTGGAGCAGCTCTCCCTGCTCCAGCTCACTGTGCCTCATGACCACCTTCTGGCCAAAGCCTTCTGCTTGTGACCCCGTGGGAAAGTCCTGTACCTATCCTCTTAAACTTAACCAGTGCTCCATCCTTGACCAAACCTGCAGTTTAACTGTGCATCCTGTTTCCCACAGGGCAAACGTGAACCTGCATGTCCTAACTTTCCCCATCCACAGAATGAGTCAAAGAATCGCAGAATGGTTTGAGTTGAAAGGGACCTCAAAGGCCATCTAGTTCTAACCCTCCCTGCCATGGGCAGGGATACCTTCCACTAGACCAGGTTGCTCAAAGCCTTGTCCAGTCTGGTCTTGAACACTTCCAGGGCTGGGGCATCACAACTTCTCTGGGTAGCCTGTAGTCCAGTGTCTCACCACTCTCATAGTGAAGAGTTCCTTCTTTTTATCTGGTGTAAATCTACCCTCTGTCAGTTTAAAACTGTTACCCCTCATCACTACACTTCCTGATAGAGTTCCTCCCCATCTTTCCTGTAAGGCCTCATTTAAATACTGGAAGGTTGCTGTAAGGTTTCCTCAGGGCCTTATCTTCTCTAGGCTGAACCACCCCAGCTCCCTCAAATGGGAAGTGTTCTGGTCATCTTCATGACCCTCCTCTGGATGCTCTTGAGCCAGGTCTTTGTCCTTTTCTGGGGACCTCAGAGCTGAACACATTCCTTCAAATGGGATCTCGTGACAGTGAAGTAAAGGAGAAGAATCCCCTCCCTCGACCTGCTGAGCTTTTGTTGCAGCCCAGGATGCACTGCCTTTCTGTGCTGCAAGGGCGCATTGTCAGCTCAGAATTCAGGTTTCCATCCACCAATGCCCCGAGTCCTCTGCAAAGCTGCTCTTAATCCATTCATATTTCCCAGTCTGTATCCAGGATTGGATTGCCCCCACTCACATGCAGGACCTCACAGTTTGACTTGTTGAACTGCATGAGGTTCACATGGTCCCACCTCTGAAGCCTATCAGGGTCCCTCTGGGTGGCATCCCCTTCCTGTAGAGTATCAAGCGCACCACTCACCCTGGTGTCACCTGCAGGCTTGCTCAGGGTGCACTCAATCCCACTGTCTGTGTCCCCAGCCAAGATGTTCAGTAACACTGGTCCTTGGACAGACCCCCCTGATGGACCCTGCTTATAACTGATCTCCATCCAGACATGGAGCCATTGGCCACAATTGTCACTGTGACCATCCAGATAATTGCTTATCAGCTGAGTCATACACCTGTCAAATTCATGCCTCTCCGGTTTGGAGACAAGGATGTTGCTCAGGACAGTCTCAAACGCTTTGTACAAATCCAGGTATATAATATCAGTTGCTCTTTCCTTACCCATCAACTCTGCAATCCTGTCATAGAAGGCCACCAAACCTGTCAGGCACAATTTGCCCTTAATGAAGCCGTGTTACCTGTCTCTGAGCACCTCTTGTTTTGCATGTGTTTTGTCGTGGTTTCCAGGAGGATCTGCTCTACAGTCTTGCTAGGCATGGAGGTGAGGCTGATCAGCTTGTGGTTTACTGGATCTCTTCCCTGTTTTAAAAATGAGGATTGTTTTTCCCCTTTTCCAGTCACTGGGAACTACAGCTTTTCAAATATGAAAGTGGTTTAGGAGCTTTATCGTGCGAGTTCCCTCAGGACCCTCAGATGCCTAAGGTCCCAGGCTGCTGAGCACATTCAGGCTTCTTAGTCTCAAGCCTGACCTTCTACAGTGGACAGTACTTGGTTCTCCCAATCCCTGCCTTTGGATTGTGTGACTAGAGCACTGACCTATGTCCCCATGCTCCAGTGTTTTCCATTGTTTTAGAAAAATTTAATACAGATGGAAGTGTTTTTAAAGGTAGTGTAGTTAAAAATGTAAAATGAGTTGGCTGTTTTTCTGCAGAAAGAATGTGTAGAAGTGATCTTGTTTAATGACTGTTGTTCTTGGTTTTTTAGGCTATACTGTAGTGCATCCATTTACACCAGTGGGGAAAAATCTAGAATTGCTATTGGTGTGCGATAAGGAGGATCTGAAAAGTTGGGAGAAGCAAAATGTGCCATTGAGCATTGTGACTAGATTAAAGGAAACCAGCAGAACAGAGATAAATCATACCAGGTATGTAAGAAGTGCAGAACAGAAAAAATACCAGATCATCTGTTGTGTCATGTCAGTGACAGTGCTCTTTAGAAGTAAAAACAATAGTAGTGGATAGTTCTCCCGCGTTCAGTGCACTGACATAAAGATTTGTTGCTGATGGAATTCTTTTGGTATTTGCTTAGGAAGAGAAATTTTTAGTCTGAATTAGCAACTATTTCTAATTGTAACTGGGTCTGCCAAGCAATCTTAATGGATTCTGCTAACAGTCCAAATTTAATTAATTAATTTGATTTTATTTGAAAATCCCCTGCAATTTTTGCATGTAAAATTGTTGATATTTTGTGCATTAACAGGTTATCATGTCTAGCCCTGTGTTTTGACCTTATTAAAAAATGTGCAGTTCTCTATGAATCTTTACCATCATTTCATGAAATAATGCATCCTGTCAGAATACTCCTTACCCAACGTATGCCAGTAAATGAATATCCTGAAAAAATGCAGGTATGTATTCCTCAGGATTTAAATAATCAATGTTTGTTTTATTAATAAATTCTGTGCTCTTCATCTATGCGTAAACAAAAAAAAACCAAACAAGTATAAGCATTAATTCTTTCAATGTTCAGGCATTTTGATATTCCTGTGGAAAAAACAGAAGAGCCAAGAATATTTAGAAAAGGTATTTTTCCATTATGTATGTTGTCTTGCCTATCTAAATGAAGAGAACAGCACTTGGCGCTTGGTTTGTAATAATGTAGCATTCCATGAGTGACATAATTTATAAGAGTAACATGGACATCTGGTTGCTCTCCTACTTTTGTAAGACCTTGGTAAAATAAACACATGTACCAAACTGGGGAGGTAGAACTTATAACTGTATAGGTAAAATGAATCTTAATATGAACATTAATAGGCCTGGTCAGTACCTTACTTAGGACAGTTGCTTATTTTCTAGAAATGGGATTCAGATTTTTAATCTGTCTCTTCTGAATGTAGCAAAATTATCTTTTCCTCAAAGAAGCATTGTAAAATTGTCCTTAGAGAACAAAGTTTTACTACTCAGATGAAGTCAAATGGCCTATGTTTTTTGCCATCAAAAAACCCAAAAAACTAGTCATTGTTAAAATTACCATGAAAGGAAGAGTCTGAGTTAAACTGCCTTTAGTCTTGCTTCCTCTGTTAGGTGAAACTACCAGCAAGCAGACCTTTCTTATTGTTCATGATACCATTTTCATAGACTTCCAAAGGCTTTTAAGAATTATCCAACTTGGATTACAGCATGTCAGTGTTAGCAGTGTCCTAATGAGTAGCTGTGACTTAACCCAGGGAAAAAAATACATGGGGAGAGCATTACTGTTGATTCAGTTTACAATAGCTTTTGATTTATGGTGGCTTTGATATGCTTTTACAATTGTAATTTGTTCTGTATTTTCAGGAATGGTATCACAGTGCTCTGAAAGAGCTGGAGAACAAAGTAAAACACTATACCCCATTGGTATGTGAGAAAAAGAAGCCAGTGCCATTGAAACAGTATACTCCTAAAATTGTGAAAGTGTAAGTAAAGAACACTGGGTGCAAAGGAAAGTGCATTTAAACCTTAAGATTTGTAGCAAGCTAGAACAGATTTGGAAAGCAGGACACAAAACAACTGTTTTTCTGCTAGATTTTGTGTATAATTCACAAGGGGCCATCTGCTTGTGTGGTTGGGAGGGAAAGAAAAAAATGGAAAGTAATTTTAAGAACAAATATTATCTTGTAGGAAAAATAGCACTGAAAGTTAACTCTTGCCCATATAATGAATTGTAAATTAACAAATTTCAAGATTATTAGATCATTCAGTAAAGCACCTGACCAGATAAAAACAGTCTGTCAGGCACTCAAGTCAGAAGAATAAGAGTGACTGGTTCATAATGTATATGAAATATATGATGGTAAAAGATGGATGGTGAAAAACACTACTTTAGTTTTGTAGATAATAGAACAGTGTTCTGATTTAGGAAATCTGCTTTATATTGGCTGCTGATTTATTTAGCCGAATTGGTTATCTACAGAGGCACAAAGTGTCTATTCATTCTAATAATTGAAGAGGACAGCTTTGCTCTGCCATAGACACTTATCCCCAAGTAATTGATCAGACTTCTGTAAAATGCATCTGCTGAGAAGGTCTGCAAAAATTTAAGATGTATGGCGAGGTTCCATCTTTCTCCCGATGTCTTCCATTCTTCTAGTCTAGATTTTTTAGTCTGTTCAAAGTGCAGGCTGCATAGGGGGAATCGAAGTGTGGTCATTGGCATGATGATGAAATGCTGTTAGAAGGTCTGGTGAGTGTTTTTCCAGTATGTTCATTGGGCTACATCTTATTTTGCAACTTATAATATGCAGGAAATAAAATACTGAATTAGTTTTCATATCTACTTTTCATACCTTTCAAAACCTCTCCTTATAAATATGAAAAAGTTGTGCGTTTAAGGTGTTCTGTGCTCACACAACCATTCTTATTTCAGCTTAGAGTTTGGAAGAAAGCAGGCAGGCAGCAAGAAGGAGCAAGAAAGGAAGCAGTTGATCCAGAGGCATAAACGTGAACTTAAAGGAGCCATTCGTGAGATTCGGAAAGATAACCAATACCTGGCTAGAATGCAGCTGTCAGAAATCATGGAGAGGTAACACAGCCTTTGTTTCAGCACCATTTTGGGGGTTGTTCTGCCATGTGTTCATTTCTTTGCTGTGTGCCAGGACTGACATAAATGATCAACCATACTAAACTTAAATAAAATGGGACATTTTGAGGGAAAGCAAACATTTTCAATACAGATAATTTAAAGTGTTTTCAACTTTGCAGTTTCATTTCTCTAGTTTAAGAGGATGCAAGATGTTTTTATTTAAATGGTATGTTGGTGAAATTAAAAATTTGTGGGGCTTTTTATAAATAATTAATTTTTCTCTAAGTGTACTTATTTTCCCTAATATAATCTTTCTGAAATATTTTATATGTTGATTGTTTGTTTTACAGAGATGCAGCCAGAAAAAGAAAAGTGAAAGAGCTTCTTGGTAGCCTTGCTACACAGGAAGGTGAATGGAAAGCAATGAAAAGGAAAAAATGGAAGAATTAACTGGGACTATCTACAGCAGGAATCGTACTGCCATATAAAACACCCAATCATGGCTTTTCAACAGATTTTTAATTGCATTTTTTGGATGCATTCCTTTTGAGGAGAAAACATCATTGGATCTGTTTGAAGAAATGAACCTGTTTATTAGGAAAATCCACAATTTTTCATAAGGAAAATAAAAACAACACTTTTGTACGTGGCATGCTTCTGTTTTATTTTAATAAGAACATTTGGACGAATAATCAGAATTCTAAATCTAAAACCTGATCACACACACCTAACTTGAACTACATACACATACACACACACAAATTCTATGTCAGAAAGCTTCTGTTGCTTAAAGCTGGTGACAGGTCAGCAGTGAGGTTCCATTTAAGGGCCAGTTCTCTTCAAGTGCTTCATCAGCGACTTGGACATGGGACTCGAAGCTACACTGAGTAGTTTTGCTGAGGACGCTGAATTGGGAGGAGCTGCTGACTCCCTCAGGCAGAAGAGCCCTGCAGGGAGATTTTGACATTCGCCAGCCATGTGAAATTCAACAAGGGCAAGTGCTGGATTCTGCACCTGGGATGGAGCAACCCTGGCTGTGCAGACAGCCTGGGGAATGAGGGGCTGGAGAGCAGTGCCAGGGAAAGGGACCTGGGGCTCCTGGGCGGTGGAAAGTTGAACGTGAGCCAGCAGTGCCCTGCAGCCAGAAGGGACATCCCTGTCCTGGGGACATCAGGCCCAGCACGGCCAGCCGGGCAAGGGAGGGATTGTCCCTCTCTGCTCGGGTCTGGGGCGGCCTCACCTCGAGTGCAGGATGTAAATGCTACCAGAGAATGCCCAAAGGAGGGCAACAAAGGTGATGAAGGGCCTTGAGGGGACGTCATGTGAGGAGTGACTGAGGGCACTTGGTCTGTTCAGCCTGTGGAAAAGGAGAACAAGGAGAGACCCCACTGCAGTTACAACTTCCTTGTGAGGAGAAAGGGAGGGGCAGGCACTTCTCTTCAGACACCACTTTTCTCTGTGGTGACAGTGACAGGACTCAGGGAATGGCCTGAAGTTGTCTCAGGGGTAGTTTGCATATTAGGAAAAGGTTCATCTGAAACATCTCCCCTAGGAAGTGGTCACAGCACCAAGCCTGACAGAGTTCAAGACTTTTCTCGGGCACGTGGTATGACTTGGGGATGGTCCTGGTAGGACATTCTATGATCTTTTTTTTTAATGTTGAATAGTTGCTGGCAGCTCTCATAATGATAATATAATTTAAATAGTAACACTTTAATTAGTCTGTAGCATCAGGTCATGCTAAACTGTGTATTGAGTAATGGTGTCAATTCTTAAGTAGAAGTCCTTTGTTAAAGCTGTACATCCATTCATCTTTTCAGTAAGTTTTGAATTGAGCGCAGCTCTGAAGTTCTTAATAACCTAAGGTGATTAATTAGAATTCCTCATTGTATTCAAAACTGTCTGATTTAAGGGAACAGTGATATCCTTAACTTTCTTCCACTTAATTTATCATGTATGTCTAATCACTGATAACTGCCCAGCATGACTTTGAAAAACATCTGCTCTTCAAACAGAGCCAGTAAATACTTCTAACGCTTTCTTTTTATACTGTATTTGCAAAGAAACATTGCAATGGGACAAAGAGCATCACAGTTACTGATAGGTGCTAATCTGAACTAGGTTTACTGGTCAGGTATTCACTTAGTATTTGGTAAATTCAGTGATAGTTGTTAGGCATTGAACAAAATTGTAATGTTTCCATGGAAAAATGTTAGGAAAATAAAATTCCCTTCTGTATTAACTTTCCAATTTCTCTGGAAAGACAAACTGTAAAAATAAGACCTGTATTAAGAATGAACTAGTGGCCATGGTTCTTTACAAAAACAAACCCCCAAAGCTCCCTCAGTTTTCAAATGCTGTTCTAGATCTGATCTGTGTTTTGCCCAATGGGTAGCTGAGACATTATAATGCTCTACCTGCTGTTCATGAAGAAAAACTTAGATGCTGTCAGTCTGATTTAATGGTGAGGCTTGGTCATTTTAGACTGGCTTAGAATGTTTTCTTTGTTCTGTTTTCTGGGGTTTTTGGTTTGATGTTTGCTTTCTGGGGTTTTTTTTTTTGGGATGTGGGGTTTTTTTGGTGGGTTTTTTTTTTTGGTTGGTTGGTTTGATTTTTTTTTTTTCAAATTAAACTTGTAATGGAAGCAGGACTAAAACTAGGAAGGGGTGAGTTAAAACACAGCCTTTACATTTAGTCTCTAATGACAAAACTCTCTTTGTTAGGCAAGTCTTGTTCCTTAAAAGAGAAAAGCACTTTATTGAAAGAAAAGGCTTTTATTAACTGTCTGTGTAACTAGTAATGCAAGTAATATGTGATTATCATCAGCTTTTTTGGGTTTGCCAAAGCATTTGTATTGTGTTAAAATAGGCCAGGTGCTAAGTGCATGTGGTGAAAATACCGGTCATGCAAAAATTAGTAAGATTCCTATGTTTGAAATGCATTCCCCTTTCTAAAAAAAATTCATTTGCAGTTAACTTTTCCAAAATCAGCAAAGCTATCTTCTGAAACCTCAAAGGAATCTCAGAAGATTAGTATACCTCCTGTGTTATTTCCATTTGGCACAGTATGAATTTTTTTCTTTAAAACAAAATCTTGTTAAGTCAAGAACTTGAGAGTGAAGTAATGAAGAAGGAGTTAACTTCCTATTTTATGCTATAAATCAGTACCTTCAGCTTGGAGTTTTAGTCACAGTCTATACAGCACCAATAAACTGTTAAAAAGTACTATTATTTATTTATCTGACTTCAGCAGTTGCTTCAGAGGTTTTGTCCAGCAGGGTATTAGAATCAGAGAGGCTGACAGAGGCACTTTGATCCTGATTTTTGATACAACTTGCAGCTGCTTTTTATTCCTCAGTAAGGGAAGTAAAGAAAGATGGTAGAGACACAGTGATAATGTTTCTGGGACAGGATATTTTCTGGGACAAGAGAATGAACAGGAATATCTTGTGATGCTGATGAACAAACATGAAGGATGAGGAAACCTCAGCTGATAGGAATGTTCAACTGTTCTGGAATGTCAGACTGAAAGTAGTTCTGTTTGAAATCTTTTACAAATTATTGTGTCAATTTTTAAAGTCAGATTTAATATTGCAAACCTGGGACTAACTGTGATGCTTAACACACAGTATTTTACATGAGTAGGAAAGCAAGACTACATAATCCTGCCTCAGCTTAATAGCCGGTGTAGTCTGACAGTTTTGCCATTGCTCAGTACCACAGCAGCTGGGCAGTGTTGCTGCTCTGATGTGATAGAAGGTCTGGTCATTTGTACTACAAAGGGCTTGAACATGCTTGAGTGCTGGCAGACCCTTTCTGACAGAGCTTCTTGAACACCATCACACTCACTAGGCACTGTCTTGTCTCTCTCTTTCTTTTAACCCAGGACTTGTCATAATAGGCCTTTTCACACATCAGTTATCAATTGTAAATCTGTATTAATTTAGCCAAAAAAAGAAATTATTCTGTAACTGAAATCAAGTCATCACACAGAAAAAAGGAAAATTACCATTTTGCCTTTAGTTTCAGGTAGCTTATCTATCAACATCAGCTGTCCCAGAGAATAGCTATCTTGAATATGAATATTGTAAAGAATAGAGTGAGAACAAAACTGTTCAGCTAGAAACTGCATAAATTACCTTTTCTTATGGCAGCATGAAAAGCTTCCTTAGGAGTTTGTCTTTTGGTTGTCAGCTGGAAGCTGGTGAGCAGTTTGATGTTCTCAGTTGTGCCTTGAAGTCACCATCTACCACGGTGTGTCCCTGCTCTGTGTAAGGCTTCCCCTCTGACCACCAGCGTTCTGCTGAGTCCGAGCTTGACAGGGCACTTTGGCTGCTGGGCTGAGGCTGGTGTCAGCCACAGGAACTGGTGGAACTTCTTTCTTCTTCATGGGCATTCTAGGCATTTGGAAAAGTCCCGCAGAAGCTCTGACAAAACATTTGGCAGCTTTATCATCACTCTGAGACTGTGTTACATCTACAGGGGGTCAAAAGCATTCTATCAATGTGCTCCTTGTGGTCTTCCAGGTGTGTCTCCTAAGCTAAACAGGTATATTTCAGTCCTAAATATATTGGCTGTGCAGTCTTAACTAGTTAAAAGGTGAGGGTTTGGGGTTTTGTAAGGGTTTGGTTTGGGGGAAGGTTGGGGTTGGGTTTTTTCCCTCTTCAGTAAATTAGGTCTGGAGTGTTAAACTAAAATCTTTCATGCAATCTGAACACTGACTCTGAAAAATGATGAAGGTGCTGTATGGCATTAAATACTTCAAAATATTGACATTAGGGCTAACACTGCTTTTTGGCAATAGAGCAGGGAAGTAAAAGAGTAAATGAGGCGTTACTTCAATAAAAAAACCAAGACTGATGTAAGGCCAATGTTAATAAATGTATTCTAGGAACAAAATTTAAGTTATTATCTGTCAGATGTGCAAGATTTTAGACTGGAAAGGAGTGAGTAATGACCTGTCTAGTTCTAGAAACAGTGTAATAAATTTACATGCAGGACTGTATGACATGGTTGACTGCAGTAACACAACTGAGCTCAGTGAGCTGCAAAAGCTTTAGGCCAGTAGATTTAACAGCAGGAAGAGCTGATTTATTTGGTGTCTCAATGGGTTTTTTTAAATATATCTGAATTCATATCGTGCCTGATCAGTTATATACAGTGATAAGCAACCAGAAGAATACATATATTTATATATTTCAGATATTAAAGGATTATTCATACTTAGTCCAGAGCATCTCAGAAAAGAATTTTGCCTTGGAATGAACTGCAATTGTGTGATCATTCAGGTTTCTGACTATGGATCTACCATATTTCTCACACCAAACCAAGTACATAAAATTCTCAGGCTTACATGAGATTAGCAGCTCACTATTTGAGTTAGCCAGTTAGATAATTATTTGATCTAACTGGCATGTTAATCCTGATGTTGCGCTTACATAAGCTCATCCAAGTCTAATCAGCTGGCAATCCATGAGAGAGATGTCACTGAGCAGAAGGTCTGTGTCCAAGTGCTGGTAACTACATCCACCCCAAACTGCATTGCCTTCGAGGGAATCAGAAGTCTTTTTAATGCCTGTATTAATTTGCTTTATACACTCTGCTGGCAGATTCTTACCTGTTTAAGACTGTGGTGATGGATCTGCCTAAGTCCACTTGTAACCGCATCCTCCCATTTTAATTAGCAAGTAGGACACCAGACACGCCTGGATAAGGGAACAGTGCTCGGTGGCGCTTTCAATACCCCAGCTATTGATGTTCTCCGGGATAAAGAACTTAGTGCTGAGGGAGAAATTTGGTTTGGGAACAGAGTTACATCTATTGCAACTACCTTTTTCTCTTTGTCAGATAGCCCTTATCAAAGCCCCAGCTAACTGCTGCTGTAGCAACAAACGGAACGCCGCTCTCCTCTTGGAACGAGTGTTTCCAGACTGTCTTTACGGGCGAGGGAAGGGCTGCGGTGCGAGGCTGGCGGCTCATTTCCGTGCCGCGCCGCTGCGCTGGCTGCGGGCTCAAGCCCCGCCGCGCTCCGCCGAGCCGCTCGGGCGGGCCGGGTCCGTCCTCCGCGGCGCCGGGAGCGGCTCCATCCCCGCCGGAACAGGAAGGCGGCCGGGGCGCCGCGGAGGGCCGGGGAGGAGCCGCCGCCCGCAGCATCCCCGGGGAGGCTTTTGGCAGGCGGGGGCCGCCGCGCAGCCCGGAGCAGCGGTAGGTGCCCGGGGCGGACGGGCGGCGGGAGCGGCGGGGCAGGGCCGGGTCCCCGGGCGCCTGGCGGGAGGGACCTCGCCTCCTCCGCCTCATCTCTGCCGGGCCGCCCCTTCCCTGCCCTGCCCTGGGGAACTGCGGCTTGTCTCCGTGCCCGGCCGAGCGCCCGCCCTGACCTGAGCGGGGCTGTTGAGGGAGAGGCTGAGGAGCCCTCCCGGCGCTGAGCAGGTAAAGCCGGGCCCGGGAATTTTACAAGGGGATAAGGTGAGCTAAGAAAACCTTAGAAGGATGAAATTCTGGCTGCTGGCAGATAACAAATCTCAGTTCGGGCACGGCCGGCTTTGGTGCTGATCCCTTCCTGGGAGCCACGGCACCAAGCCCCGGCCCTGCGGACGGAGGACGGGGACAGAAGCGACGAGACTCAGGCGGGGAATGCCAGGGAAGGGCTGGGAGAGCCGGGCAGAGCCCGCGGCTGTGAGGGATTCACGTGTGCGCAGGAACAGCTTCCCCAAACCCAGGAGGTTTGCCTCACACAAGGCAGACGTCGCCGTGGAGGTGAAGTGTTCTGTTTTTGCTGTCAGGATGCCAAGGGCCTGTAAAATGCTGTGTGGTTTCCTGCCTAGCAAAAAATGATGGAGAGGTTTGAACAACAACAAAACCGATGGAGCACAAAGGCAGAAACGTGCAGTACCTTGGGATATTGCGGAAGGGAAATTGCAACCACGCAGCCAAAACTGGAGCACAGTGAAAGGTCAGCGCAAGCATCCATGGGTTCGAGCTGCACGCTGGCAGAAATGCTCCTGAGGGAAAGGTGTGAAGGATGTTACCTTTGTAAATAACCCTGGAATAAAATTCAGCTTGGTCATATAATTCAGTGGATGACTAAACAAATTGTGAGGAAAAACAAGATACAGTCTCCCTCAGTGAACCCATCCCTTAGCTGTTGGCTAGATAGACCTAGGGTGAATGGTTATTTTGGCTCCATGTGCTCTTTTATCATTTGAGTAAGCAAATAATGCTGAATATTTGTAGCAGTGATGATTTGCCATTTTAAATAAAGGATCTTGAATAAATCTGCTGAATCAGACCAGTTTGGTTAAGAGCATTAGGCCAAGAGTTTAGTAAATGGATTGCAGGTGCCCCCCGTTCCATGTTTATTTACTTCCTGGCAATTGAGCTTTAATAATACTTCAGTGCCACTAAACTGACTTCATAGTTAAAGAAATGTCACAGTAATATTTATTGCTGAGCATGACAAAGTGTTATAGCCTTCAATTAGTGTGGTATCATTTTCTATATGCAAGTGCCTTGCATACATAATATGGTATATCTGGTCTGGAATAAAATTTATATTAAGAATTGCTCACTGTTTTCAGTGCTGGCTCATAAAAGTCAATGAATATTTTTGTATTAATTTGCTTTGGATGAAATTCTGTCTCCTTTTTTACTCTTAGTCCAACAAACTTTCAGGGACTTTTGCAGTAGAGGGAACTGTAAATTTGATTCTTTTATGACTGAGATATCATGTATGTTTTATAATTCTGATGTTTGCAGTTCCATGGTTTATATATTACGCCTTGATTTTGATTTATGTTGCAAATGAGTTAATTTTTAGGATTGAGACCAACTCCTTTATTTGTTAAAGACTGAACTATATATGGGCTGTATGCTTGTTTAGGGCTTTAAGATAGTTTTGGAGTATTATCAAAGAGAGTTAATAGTTCTGGTATTTCTGACAAAAATAAAAATGCTGCCTTAATCATTTGATGCCCCAGGTCAGTAGCTATCATCTGGAGAAAGAAATAAAGGATGAAGTTTAAAATTTTTCTTCTGTTGTTTCTTGTGTTGCTCTGTGGGGTTTATCTTGAAGACAGCATTCCTGCAATAGTTAGGAAGTCTGCCTCTTTTTTATTTTAATTTTATTGTTGTTTTGGTCATTTCTAATATACACTGGAGGCATAAATAAACTCTTACTTGGATGTAAATATTTGGAGTAGAGTGCCCTTTTATACCTATTTTACTGTAATGCTGAGTCGAAAACATGTAGGGAAGTCATATTAGTGTTGCTCATGTGTTGACAAACTTCAAACGCTCCTTAGTTCTGTTCTATTTGAGGTGCTCCTATAATAGAGTTTGTTGTTTTATTGCCTTTGTAGCCTGTTCTTGATGGGAGAAAATTTGGTGCTGAGCTAATAGCCAAGACTAAGGGATCGAGGCTCTTGTTCCCAGGCAGCTTAATATAGCCAGAACTTATTTTTGTGAAGTCGTAGAAAGTAGGAATGAATCAGCAAGATACTCTTATGAAAGGCCTGCAAAAAGCTTCCTGTTGACTGGATGTAGATGCAATTTCTTTTAGGAGCAGAGCACTGGGAACATGGCCCTGCGAGAGGGAGGAACCAGCAGCAGCTCCAGCAATGACAAGCAGGAACAGAACTATAATCGTGTTATTACAATTGTCTTCCTGGCCCTCTTCATCGACTTGTTGGGATTTGCCCTCATCTTGCCACTCTTTCCTTCCATCCTTGATTATTACAGCCAGACTGAGGTAAGTAACAAGAAAGTCAGCCCACAGAAAGTGTTAGGATCTTGAGGGAGGAATGGAAGAAAAATCACCTGCCTTGGGGCAAACCAAACAGCTGTAGGAAGGTTAATAATTACCTGGCACATATAAATGGTTCATGGACTAAATTTATTAGTCAACCTGCGTAAGACTCTTCACCCTTATTTTTTCAATAAAGTGGGAGATTTTTTTTGGTAAAAATTCAAGTATTTCTTAGGGACTAGTCCTTGTGATTACCAATGCTTTTGTGTCTTACACTGCTGTCACTGGTGAGGCAGTTCATAATGGATCTGCATGCTGGGGTTTATTGAAGAACCAAAGAGATGAGAGCTTTTACCCCACCTGAGGATTTCACAAGGTCACTTGCTCCCTTCCCCAGTGTGGAGTTCCCTCTCAACTTCCATTCCTAGCAGGGAGCTGGCTCCAGGAACAGAGCAGAAGGTCCTGTTGGATCCTGGCTGTGCAGGTGCTCATTGTTACCCTTCTCAGGTGTTAATGGCATTACTGGTCAAGATGAACACGTTGTTGTGGGAGAAGTGTTTTTGCAGCCCACACCTCTGTCTCTCGGCCCCTTTCTAACCCCACTCCAGCTGCAGCTATAGGCTTTGTCCTTCTTACAACCATGTCTCTAACCCAAACCAAGGGCTCTGATCTCCAGGGTCTTCCCCCACTTCCAGTGTATTTCCAATAGCCAAGATCTCCACCTTCTTTTCCAGATCCACTTCTTTTCAAGTCCTCCTCCTCTTTTTGGGAATCATTCTTTTTTGCACCACCTTTTCCTTCTGCATCTACAAGCTTCTGGTTCTCCCAGGCTAAACATGTGCAGCAGGACAGAGTGTGTCTCATGTTGCCTTTTTAATTGAAAGATTATGGCCATGCCTGTTTAATTCAGGATTTAGGAGGTAATGAGCCTGAAAGCTTGAAAAAGTTCTATTTCAGACATTCCCCCACCCAAACATATACTATCTGCTGTCTGTTAACATTCACAATTTAAGCTATTTTTGATCAGTGAGGAAATTCCCCCTTGTGGGGAGGAGGAGGGAAGGAATCATCTAACATTGTCTCTAGTTCACATCGTGTCTAGTTTCTGATGCAGTCTTTGAAAATAAACTCTCCTCCTGCTTCTGTTCCCTGTTATCTGTTTTTCAGGATGGATTCTATTTGTCATTGCAACGCGGGGTAGACTGGTTTGCAGTGATGGCTGGGATTCCTCCAGAGCGGAAATACAACAGCGTCTTGTTTGGAGGTAGGGAAACTGAACAAACAAGCTAACAGCCAAAAAACAACGTTCTTTCCAAGTTATTTGCAATGTTGATGTGAAGAATGACAAGGAAAAAAAAAAAAGCATGCTTGTCTGTTATTAGTTCTTGGTTTAAGTAACATAGAAAACGTCTCTTAGACTATAAATTATTTTGTTTTCAACACACTGATAGCAATGAAGAGTTGGACAGCCCCATCTCTGTCGTTTGGAGACACCTAGACAGGCAGGAGGAATGGGATAACAGGAGCCTTGTGAAATTCAGTAAGGGCAGATTTTAGGTCCTGCCTGTGGGAAAGAGTAATCCTTGCAGTGCTACAGACTGGACACTTACTGGTGGCCTTGGGGGTCCGGGTAAGCAGCAAGCTGAGCATGAGCCAGCCCTGGCAGCAAAGGTGCCAACAGCTCCTGGGATGCATGAACAGAATCAGAATCAGTGGATTAAGGAAGGTGATCATCTTGCTCTACTCAGCACTGGATAGACCATATCTGAATTGTTGCATTCAGCTTTGGTGCCCAGTACAGGGAAGAGTGTCCATACACTGTGGTGAGTTCAGTGGAGGGGCTGGGGCCCTTGGCTGGTCTGCAGTGAATGGCAGCTTTCCAACACCTGTGGGGAGGTTATGGAGAGCCAGGATCTTCACTGAGGTGTGTGGGAGAAGGAAAGGCAACAGGTGTAAGTAGAAGCAGGGGAGTTTCAGGTGGGAAGTAGGGGGAACATTTTTCCAGTGAGGATGGTCAGTGGAACAGGCTGCCCAGAGCAGTGTCCATCCTCAGAGGTTGCCAAACCCTGATTGGGTAAGGCCCTGAATGCTCTGATCTCACAGCTGACCCTATGAGCAGGTGGTTGGAGTAGGTGACCTCTAGAGCTCCTTTTTAACCTGAATTATGCCATGATCTTACTCAATTTGTTCTACAGATTGTTACAGAAATACAGGCCTGCTGTTCCTTGTTATCAGACTGCCAGCTGAGGGTCAGGAGCCTGCTGTGCTGGGTCCTGGCAGTCACAGAAATTGCTCTCCCTTCACAATTGATCTGCACGTGATCAGAGATCAATCAGTAGGAAGCACTGCAAATAGAAACTTGTGCATTCCAGCCTCGCTTGCCCCTTGGGCGGGTGTAGTGCAGTGCTGCTTCTAAATCCCATTAGTCTTATTAAAAGCAGCAGAGCCACTGGATTGCAGGACCCATAAGCATTTTCTCTCACCAGGACACTGCTGTGGATGAGCTCCAGCAGGAACAGGGAGGGAAATATGTCATGTTATACATCAGAGACTCTTCTGGCTTCTTGCCATCTAGACAGTTGTGACGAAACTGTGATTTCAGAGTATGAGGATTGGAAGGTGTCTGGGTTAATTTTAGTTAGAACCTGTCTACCCTCCCTTTTTAGTGGGCTGAGGCCTCCAACAGATAAGCAAAAGGCTTTTAAAATAAACTAAATGAAACACACAACTTAATTAGAATATGTGTGAGTGTATTGTTACTATTTAAAGTAATTTAATTTGGTATAACAGACATTAGGAAGTTAATAAGGCATTTTCCTCTTTCCCACCATATCCTTGCAGGCATGCTTTTCTTTCTCTGCTCATTTTTTAGTCAAATTACTGGCTTTGAATGCTAGGAAGCAGTTTCTTTAATCCCTCAGAAGCTGCTTTCTGTCTCCTCTAAGGCTTGACCAGAAGCTTCCTACTTTCAACTTCTCACCATCTCAGGTTGTTTAGACAAGGGGTGGGAACTCCCAGTCAAGTCCAACTTGTTGCTTTTCCTTTTACCTGCACTCTTGGGAGTGCATGTCCTGCACTCTTGGGAGTGCTCTGTGGAAAGTTTCATTGTAGTTGTGATGTTAAGCAGAGGCTGCTGCAGCCTTCCTGCAGCCTGTGTTCCTTCGTCTGCCACAAGGAGCATAGGATTGGGAAGGTGCTTGCAAGATCACCTCGTTGTTTCTCCCGGTGCCAGCCATATTTTTCATTTTCATTAGACTGCAGACTCTTCAAGGCAGAAACTTCTCTGCCCGTGTCAGGGCCCTGAGGGCACCAATACTCAGTTGCTGTGACCAGTCAGTCATCCCCCACACATTTTCTGCCCACTGATTCAGGAGCTGTATTTCAGACTTTGTCTCCAGGGCTGTCTCTGTCCCCATCTTTTGGATGGACCTCAGACTTACACTGGAGGTGTCTTGTCTCCCAGCCAACATCATAGTGTTGTTTCCACTCCTTTCTCTGCCCCTGACTCCTGCTGGTCCAGACTGGACTCCCTGGAAGGATGTGCTGGACCCTTGCCTTGTGTGGGACTGTCAGTGGGTCCTGTTGGCAGCACCTGCTCTGCCCAGCCCCTCAGACTGGAGGGCACCCAGGCTGGTGAGGGCACTGCCAGTGCTGTGGTCACCCTCAGCTCCCAGCTCCTTCCCCCCTGTGGAACACCCCTGGTTTTGCTGCATGCTGGCTTGGAAATACTTGGCACGAAAGGGTGTTTTTACAGTGCTAGAAACACAATGAAGGGAACTGTGTGTCATAAACTGCCCATGTAAAATTCTGTAAGATTTTTTTACACAGTTTTTTTGAGCTGTGAGTAATCACAAGCTGCTCTTCCCAACAAGTTGTTCAGTAGCAATATTCTGCCTCCCTCAAAGCTGATGGGAGCAGAACTTCTGGTCTGTCTCTCCTCTGCCTTTTAAAGCTTTGATAGCTGAATTATCTGAAACTTATAACCCAGTTTTTCCTTTAGAGAAAAGCTGTGACAACAAAGCTACTTTTGCCTGCTTGTTGAGAGTGTAGTGCAAATTAATAAGTCTATGAAGCTAGAAATGGCAAGAGAAAAGAGGAATTAAAGATCACAGAAGCTGGAGGCAGATTTCAAAGGACTCTTGGAGTCTGTTGGAATCACTCCTACCTCATAGGGTGCCTCACTAACAGCAGTGCTTAAGTCCTTCTTTCCATGATAAAAAGGAAAGAAAAACTAATTAAGTGTGACAGAATCAGGTTCAAACAATCAAAAAGTCTTAAAAGAACTGTGACTTTTAAAGACTGTGTTATTTCTGCTTTAAGAACAAAAAATGTATGTAGTCAGCAGGGAAACATTGGAGAACCATCATTCCATAAGAGCCATTGAGTTTCAAACCCTTTCTCACCAGTGAAGTAACCAGGAATTAATCCAGTTTATGCCTGTTACTCTGGTCAGGCTGTGCATCTGTCTGTCTGTATTTGCTGCCTCAGTTAAGTAAGAATGCAATGTTGGTGTTCTGAGAGACAATGCTATTCTTCATAGCTGCTGTTTTACATTTAATTTCAAGTTTTTATCACACATAGTGTGATAGATCTCAAGCAGCTTGGCTGTCTTTGTATTTAAGATGAAGGCAGCAAACCTAATGATTCATATCTTTTTATCTTTTTTTTTTTTTTTAGGTCTGATTGGCTCAATCTTTTCCCTCCTGCAGTTTTTCTCCTCTCCCCTCACTGGTGCTGTGTCAGACCACTGGGGCAGAAGGCCTGTCATGCTGGTGACAGTGGTACGTGTCACATGCTGATCTTAGTCATGGCATCTCAATATACCGTGGAAGGCACCATGATCTTGTGCTTAGCACAGGAACTGAATTGTGTGTGAATTGTGACAGTCTCAGTTCAGCTCTAGAATTGAATTTTCGAGATCTGCTGGTTGTTGACTCTTTCTTGCCAAGTCACTTGGCCACACTTCCAAGTGTGAGTGCTTAAACTGAATTTCCCAGACCCAGAACTGTTCATAGAAGACACCAAAATATTTATCTGTTTCTGTCATGTTCCAAAACCCCTTTTCCCTGTGTATGGGAGAATGACTTTAGATGCTCTGTTGACAAATGCTAGACTTAATTCCTATGTATGTTAGTTCATCAAGTGATTAATGAGGGCTGATCACTTCATGACCTGTTCCACAGAGCCTGGGAATTGTTGATTAGGAAGTTCTATATAGCACTGCAAGATGCATTTCTTATTAATGTGTACATTCTTCTTATTTTGAACTCAGTTTTCTCTTGTACTTGGAAACAAATGGAGTGGGATATACAAAAATGTTTTGTACCCAGAACTGCTTTTTAACTTCCACAGAATTTTGCTCTTCTAATTTTGTTAGAAATATCCCAATTATATGTAGTTTGTAGTGACTTGTTTCTCCTTCTTTCATATTGCTGTTCCAGACATAGTGCAGTGTCAGTTTATTCAGCCAGTTCTGTTACACAGGGTTTGGAGCAGCCATTGAAAACAAACAAAAAATGCAAATGTTTGGCTGGGAAGTGGGCAGAAATGACATCAACTTTGCATTGCTTTTGCTTTATAAAGAACCTTTTCTTGCTTCTGCAGATGGGTTTGATAGCATCATACTCACTCTGGGCTGCCTCTCGGACTTTTGGCGTTTTTCTCCTCTCCAGGATCATAGGGGGGATAAGCAAAGGGAATGTCAGCCTCTCCACAGCTGTCATTGCTGACTTGCACTCTCCCAAAGCACGGAGCAAGGGCATGGTGAGTTACACTTGTGGGGCACATGTTTAGTGCTAATAGGCAACTTTTAATTGCTTTTGGGTGCTCAGTATGTCTTCATCAGGTGTGTACTCACTGATCAAGTGAAAACATGACCTTACATTCTGCCTCGCTTCTGGAGAGGTGCCAGATCATATTCCTGGGAGCTCTTGGACTTTTGCCAATGACCTTCACCTACAAGTGAAATGGTCTAGATGGGAATGCTCTAGAGATGGGAAAACTATCTTGTTTCAGTGTTAGAACTGTTTCTCCTGCTGGCGACTTTAATGCTGATTACAATAGCTTAGAACTCAAAAGCTCTTATGGCCCAGTTTTGGCAGCTGGAAGCCAATTACAGGGCAGCCCCTTTTCCTCACCTTCCCAAGCTGTGGAAGCACAGCAGCACAGCGCAGCGTGCTCCTGACTTCCTTGCACACTGCACTGGCCTCAGGATCTGAGCTTGGTGGGTAGAGGATGTGACATTTGGCTGACTGAGAAGTATGAGCAGCTGCCTTATCCACTTCCAGAAGACAGTGGCCCAGATGGAAACATCCTGCAGGCTGAACCTGGCCTGTGAATTACCAGTTATATTTTTTATCCTATAAAAACCTTAGAGGCCCAGACTTCTCTTAACAGATTGTTGTAAGCCACTACAGAGGACAGCTGCTTCTTGGGAGAGGAAGGCTTTAGATTTCACAGTGATAGCTAATGAATCTTCCAAGCAAATTATCATAATCCTGGGGAGCCAAAATGCATTTTTATTTGTGGAGACAGGTAGTCTTACAGCACTAGTAAATAAAATGGGTCAGGGCCTATTTTTAGGGCCTTAGAGTAAGTCAGTGCAGCATGGCTCACATCCACATGGCTTGTATTCTTTTCTATTCCAAAGCAAAGTAGGCATGTCCATTCTGCTTTCTGGGGGGCAAATAGCATCTGACTGAAGCTATTTCCAAACAGTGATGGGCCACTGCCTGTTCCTGCCACTTCCCTGACTGGACGGAAAACAAAATTGGTTATTTGGAAACAGCAGGCTTTTAAATGCTCCATGCTCCTTGCTGTGCACTCCCTGCATCCTCAGGATGATTGGGTTCTGTACCTGGTTAACCCAAATAGTTCCAGAACCTGAAAAAAACTGGTGTCTAAAATTCTCTGTCTGTGTTCACTTTACCCCTGCAGGCCATGATTGGTGTTGCTTTCTCCCTGGGCTTCACCCTGGGCCCCATGATGGGTGCTTACCTCGCCATGCAGACAGAGAAAGGAGAAGTCTTCTACCTTCGCTCAGCGCTCTCAGCACTCATGTTTTCTGTGGCTGATTTCATTTTCATCTTCCTCCTTCTTCCAGAGACACTTCCCAAGGAAAAACGGGTAAATGGACCATCAGTCTCAAGATCTGGTTTTTCTGTAAAAATAGGATTTGAAAATGGTTGAAATACTGGAAACAGCGAAGAACAGGCTTAGCCAGTGTCTCAGAAATTTAGCTCGTTCCTGGGATTAGGATTATTATTAATGCTGGTGTCAAAGCAGTTGTATGCTCATAGAATCATAGAATATTGTGGGTTGGAAGGTGGTTAAAGATCACCTATTTCCAACCCCCTCTGCCACAGAAAGGGACGCCTTCCTCTAGACTAGATTGATCAAAACCTCATCCAACTTGAACGCTTCCAGGGATGGTCCCATCTCCGAGCCCAGTGCAATATAAGATCTTTATAATTAACATGACTGCTTCATTGCTGGTTTTGGTGTGTTAGGTTTAAATTTCTCAAAACCTAATGTGAACTCCCTCCTAATAGGAGGGAGACTGTGAAATTTAAACTATGACCACAAGGATTCCTTGGGGAAGAATTTCAGCAAATCATGGAAGTAAATGCATCAGAGACTGGATTTTCTTTCATCCAGTATATCTTAGAAATTTTCTTACCTATTATCTTGTATTTGCTTAAATATTTTCAACACTAAAATAGCAAATTACTTTTTTTCTGAGCTGTTTTGTCTTCTACAGATAGAAAATACCTACAAGTGCTAAAATTCAGTGACTGATTGGATTTGTGGAGCCAAACATTTATTAATATTAGGATTTAATATTGTGTTGTGGGACTCTGTCTGACTAGTCTCTTAGAACAGTCTCCTTTGTAGAGTGAGAGGTGGAATTCAGCCCTGGGTATCTGCACTTGATTTGAGGCTTTCACTGCTTTGGGACTTTTGCTGTGATCCCTGGTTTTAGGCAGCACTCAGTTTTTGGAGGGTGCTTGGTCTGTGGATAGCCAAACCCATTTGACATGGAGAATTGTTCAGGAAACTTTTATCTGCAATGATCCCCCCATCAGAACTTTGGTGCAGAACTTTGCACCTTCCCTGAGTGTTTCCCAGCAGGTTGTGTCCCATGTGAAATCTGTTGCTCACACTATGTTCCCAAGCATTACAGCTATGTTATTTTCTCTTAACACCTCTTCCATGTGTCATCTGTTCCTCTTTCCTATTTGGCTGTTCCTAAACCTTCCGGATAAAATCCTGCTCTTAGTTAGAGCTGCACACTCCAGGAAGGTGGCAACGTGGTGATGTAGGGAAGTGCTGCAGAGCAAATCTGTATTCTATAAACAATTTCCCCTTTGCTGTAGAGTGATTAAATGGCTGCAGTGCCTTTTGGGATCATGTGATGACTGAATAGATCCGTCCCCTTTTTATTATCCTCTTGAAAGTTCTGATCAGCTGGTCTGTATTAGCCAACACCACTGAGTTTTGGTAAGGAAAGGAGCTCTCTGTCACTGCTTTTTGGGCTCTGCCCCTGTACAGCAGTGGGTGCTGCAATGAGGTGCTGCTCAGGGCCAGGTCCCAGTCACACAAAGTGCACAGAGAGCTTGGCTGCTCATGAGAGGGTGATTTGGGGCTTCTTGTGCTCATGTGCTGTCAGCCTCTCTGGGCATGTGACCCACGTGTTCCAGCACATTTGTAATTTCACTTATCAGGCTGCTCTGCTCTCTTCTCTGGTAATTCCTCCCACTTTCTGAGGAGTTTTCTTGGCCTGTGGATGACAGAGGAAAGGCAGGTATGTTGGCTGCCTTTCTGGAACTTGGCTGGGCTGAGATGGAGCCGGTGCTCCCACAGGTATAGAAGTGGAATATGTTGGAAGGACAAAGCTGTAAAAAGAGGGGAAATCATCATGATAAATTGCAGGAGGATGTGCCAGTGGGATCAGACATCTGTTTCCTTGAAGTTTGCTGTGTTCTCATTATACCCTTGTTTCTCTATTAGTCTGCTTTTCACAGGACAGAGTGTTTCATATTGATTCATGTTGAAATTAACTGGTAGGGAGGGAAAATGGAGGGGGATGGGAAACAAGGACGTGTTTTCATCCAAAGAGAACAGCATTTTTACTCTCTTCCTTCCTCTTTTTGTCAACTGTTCCATGAGTTGATCAGGTCAAGAGAGTCATACTGGCCTTATGGTAGCCAAAACAGCTCCTGCTGTGACCTGACTGGGAGAAGGGAAGACTAGGAAGGTCTCTAGTGGGATCTGTCCCCTTTAAGAGCTTTTGAGTTCATTTTTAGCTAAGCTAGCCATGAGCAAGGCTGCCTAGTTGGAGGGAGAGTCTTACAACTCTTTTTTGCTGGACTGTGTGTAGGGCTGTGCAGTATCACTAGCAGACTTGTGGAAAGACAAAGCTGTGCTCTGTGCAAACTAAACACGTCTGCTGTGGAAGGTGAGGCTGCAGCTCGGCAGGCCCAGGCTGCATTCCTGATGTGGACTGACTCTGCCTTCCAGACCTGTCACTGAATTTCTCCGCATTAGAGGAAAACAGAATGAGCAGAGACACTGAAAAATGCCTGCCATTCATGGTGACTTTTGGGATGATCATGAAGTGAAATTGAGCAATTATGGAATAATGAATCATAGGCACAGAAATTAAATACAAGTTAGATGTTGCAGAGTTTGAACCTGTGAAGAAATTCAACTTCATGCAGCTGCTGACACTGACTGAAATTGGCAGTGTATACTTTTTGAGGGATGGTGAAACTCTTTAGCCAGTTTTAGGACAATGTTTTCGTTATGGATCAGTAGATGAAATAATTTCTAGACCTCTGTTCCTGTGGCAAAGACAGGAGAAATTGAAAAAAAAAAATTATGTGTGCACACACAAACACACCTACATTAAAAATACTAATAGGTATATGTATTTCATAAAACACTTAAGATTTTAAACATGTGCAATTACAATGTATTGGACAAAACTAAAATCAGCTGTGTGCAAAGCTGCTTGGCATCCTGTCTGACATGGATAATATGTTACTGGCAAAGATGCTTGCAGGGAGTTGCTTGTGCCCAGATTCTCTGTGCTGGAGTGCAAACCCCATCCTACCAACACATGCAGGAACTGGGGATTGCCACAGGCCAGCTTCAGGAAATCCTCTCAGACTTCTGAACAGGGTGAGCAAACTTCTTGGGTGTGTCTGTGTACTGTGTGCAATACATGCAGTGGGAGGGACAATAAATATCCCAATATTTTCTGTGTGAATCAGCAGCTTCGTGTCTCCAGGCCAGCCCAGCCTATTGAACTGGTTGCTGTTGTGAGACTAATGGGCTCCAGACTCTGCTGTGGGGTACTCAGAAGCTCTGACTATCAAAACATGAGAGGGGTCATGTTAATACCATATTGAAGGTTGATTTGTTTACAGCTTCATTAAATCCAGCCCATAATGAGTGCCCAGGTCATGCACTGAGATTAAATTCCACTGATAATCTGACCTTTAATCTCTGCCCTCGAAGGGACAGTAGCTCCCTCCCTCCCCATCTGGGAAGAGAAGAGAACTCATCAAATGAAGCCTGTGCAGTGCTTTGGAGGTGTGAAATACTGCCTGTGATTATTCAGGATTCTTGAGTCTCTTATCTCTCTCCCTGTGACTGTTGTGTAAAGTGACAGGCTAAATTCTACTCCAAAAAATTGTTTTCCTAATAATGTATAATGTAGGTAATTTGATTTGTAATCATTCAGACATTATTTCTTTTCATGTTTTCTTTAATTTTATGTATTTTAGAATTAAAAAAAACAAACAAATGAAATGTAAATTATCTACAGATGAAAATATAAGCATTAGATGGAAGAATAAATGCCTGTGGAAAAGGAGCAGGAAGAGTGCCACTAGGTACATAATTAGGTTGAGATGGACACAGTACAAGGCCCAGAAGTGTTACAAAATCAATCTTCCTCTTTAAAAAGCCATCCATTGTGGCTGGGCAGAATCTCCTTGGAAATTCCTCTAAAATATTTTCAAAGAATCTCTGTAAAAATTATATTTTCCTTCTCTTCCCCAGGAGGTGTCACTGGCTGGCTAAAATAGCAACCAGTACCAAAACAGACCAGTGTTAGATGTGCTGCACATACTGGTCTCAGATTTGTAGCACAAGAGCAAATCCTCAGCTTCCTGTGAGCTTGCAGGCAGATGGGCCATTATTTTCCCAGTAAATGTTCTTTGGACATGAGTGATGCTGCAAAAGGTGAAGCAAATAAAGCCACCTTCAAGGCTGTGGAGAACGAGCCACTTCTGCTTTGAAAGAACCCAAAGAAGAATTTGTGTCTTCAGTGAAAGGTGCTGTCAGTGCTCTGCCTTTCAGTTACAGTGGCTGGCGCCAGTTCTGAGTTCAGAAAGTCTGGGTTGTTATTGGGGCCCACTCAAATCCCAATGCCAGCTGCCTTGTTTCATCTCAGATGGTTTGTGTAGGTGTAGAGGCACATTTGGTGGTCACTGTCTGTTCCTAGCAGTGGTTATTACATTAGGGTTTTAAATAAACCTCTTTCTGTCTCTGATCAGGTCCCTTCTGTGACGTCTGGATTTCAGGCAGCAGTTGACTTGCTCAGTCCTTTGGCTTTATTTCAGTTCTCTGCAGTCACCCGAGGAAAGGAGTCCCCTTCAGAGCAGAGTAAGTGTCAGATGGCTTTTCACAGTAATACTCTGTGTGTGTGGCATTGGCCTCTAAGTGAAAACTGTACTCAGACCATTCCAGAAGCAGGACTCTGTTTACTCATTTAAAACCCACCTTGATAACTTATGAACAGGCAATTGGAAGTTCTGCTGGACCCCGGTCCTTTTATTCCCAAAATAAGGTTTTGAAGACGAGTGTTTTGAAGATTTCTGACTTGATATTTGTGTTTTCCTCAGCCTCTGGCTGCAGTGAGTGAAGTGATTTAAAGATAGATCAAGGCATGAGCAAGGGAGATGTGAGTTTGCTTATTCAAGCTGCAAACCAGGAACTCCAGACTAGAATTTTGTTTCTCAATTCACGACTTGGAGATGCAGGATTCTCTACATCTCTGTAGGACTCATTTTATGGCATGTCTTGTATGGATATTTAAAATGAGCATCTGAGGTGAGAACATTTCCCTGTACAGTTGATAAATGCTGCTCTTCTATTGTGGTTTTATTGTCAAGCTTTGCTTGGAAAACACCACCATGTTTTTCTCCCCACCTCCCACCCCCTTGCTGTTTGTTTGGGTTTTTTTGTTTTTTCAGATCTTCAGAATCTCAAAATTTTGGGCCTGGCTTACTTCCTGTACCTCTTCCTGTTTTCTGGATTGGAGTACACACTGAGTTTTCTCACTCACCAGAGATTCCACTTCAGCAGGTATTGCAATAAATGTTGTATATTTTGACTAGGATATTTTCCAAAATCTTTTAATTTAAGGTCTCTTCATGTATTTTCAAGAGAGGCTTTCTGACATTAGTAAAGCCACCCCTGTGTTCGGTGGTATTTGGGCTTTGTAAGAATTGATGAAATATAGGCACAAAGTTTACCATGAAAGGAAGTACTCCATCTGCATCTTCTAAAAACTAGGGAATAAAAATACCCAAGATTAAATTTAAGCTCCTGAAATAGGTACAGCTGTGCTAGTTGTATTGATTATAGTAAAACCTTTTACTATAGCTCAAAGAATTTTTGGGTATCAGGACAAAACTTGAAGCTCAAAGAGGCGAAGGATGGGGGATATCTGTGTGCTGATATTTGCTCATCAGCAAATTCTGCATGGCATATGGTGTGCAGTCATGTCACAGAGCCTGATTTCCTGTAGTCAACCACCAGAGAAGAAAGAACAGAATCCTCCAACAGCTCAGCTTGAAATACTTTTTCTGCCAGCTCATAGGAAGAATCCCAGCCAGGAATGTGAACTTGCAACTTGATTCCTGTGCATGTCCTTCCCTTTGAGTAACTCTCAGGGGGTTGTCTCATCTTTCCCTGTCTGTCTTTCATTACAGTTTGTGGTTTATCTAATCCATGTGTGCCAAGGAAGGTTTTGTGCTGCTCTGAGCTCTGTGGGGTCCTGTGCATTCAGGGCAGCCCTTAGTGAGCTGCAGAGCTGTGTGCCAGCAGTGCAGGCTCTGAGGCAGCAGGCTTGTGGAGGTGAGGCCCTTCACTTGAGAATATCCACATAATTCAATCAATGAGAGAGGGGAAAGGGAAAGCTGAGGAAAATTGAAGGATCATCTGAGTGATGTCTCAGACTTCCCAGCGTGACACCAGATCACCACCACGCTGTGCCTTGCTGACCTCCAGCAAACCCTCCGTGAGCTGCGCCTTGGAAACCAACTTCTCCCGTGCACATGGCACAGATGTTCACAGCACGGGGTCATTGGTGTGCTGAGTCTTTGTGGCCACCCCAGAAACCCTCACCTACCCCACAGCAGTCCAGAGGTGGCTGCAGCACTTGCCAGCATTGTCCCACCCACACAGTAAGACCTGGGAGTTTTCCCTGTTGCTCTCTGGTTGCTCTCTGCTTGCCGTGGCAGCTGCTGGCAGTGTTGTGAGAGCCCTGCAGAGCTCTGTGAGCCCCGAGGGCTTTTTGTGTCCCTGACTCCCTAATCTGTGCTTTTGCCTCCCTTCCAGCATGCAGCAGGGCAAGATGTTTTTCTTTATTGGAATAACAATGGCTGTGATCCAGGGAGGCTATGCTCGACGAATCAAGCCAGGAAATGAAATCAGAGCTGTAAGAAGGGTAAAAAAAAAAAAATCAATATTTCTTTTTCTTTCCTCCCCACCAATCTGATATGTTCATTTTCAGTCTGAAGTGCAGTGAAGGGTAGTTGGAGGTTATAACTTTATTTGTCCAATCAAAAGAAATTTCTGTCTCATCTATCCAGCTACATGACTTCTCAAAACTGGTTGTTGGGCACTTATCTGTCTAACTAAACTTGGGACCATTAGAGCTCTTTCTTATGATATGAGCAACAGTACTATTGCAACTTTGTGTTCTTCATATTTAACTGCAGTGAGGAATGAGAACAGACTGTCCATCTGTGCAAGTCAGGTAGAATATTGTGGAGAGTATGCTTTATTTCAGTGATTTCTCTTGCAGTGCAGAAACTACTAAAGCTGCTTCAGGGCTCATCTCTGACTTTCTTTCTGGGCAGTTATTTCCAGTCTGGCTATCTTTGTGCTTGACAGGCTTTCCCTAGAGTACAATTCCCTGCTGGGCAGGGAGAAATAGATTCTTTTTCCGATCTTTGCTTTGTGATCATCAGTATTACACGTAACAAAAGCATGTATCAGTGTTCAGACCGAGGTTTCACTGACAGAAATGTGCATTCCTTTGTTTTGCTTGGCTCTTTCCTCGCAGAGATACTGCAGCTGCTGTGCTGGGATGACAGGGAGCAGCTCCCTGCAGTTTATACAGCTGTGGGGACAGTAGATGAGTCCTTTACATTTGTGTGTGGAACCAAACAAAGCACTGCCTTGGCTCCTTGGCAATAGGTTTGCTTGGACTGCTAGAGCCTTGATTAATGTGTTTTACATTATTTTGAGGCCAGTGTGATTTCAGTGGTGGCAGGGTAGATTTCCAAACCACTGCATTCCAGTGAATTGACTCAGCTTCTCTTAAAGTGATTTCTGCTGGTGAAACAATCTCCACCCTGGTCCCTGGCAGGCAAACATTGACGTCAGGCTGCTGGTATCACGTTTCCCCGTGGATGAACATCAGCTGTGCTGCTTCATCCTCCACATCAGCTTCCCCCGTGTGCCCTGTCAGCCTGCTGTGTTTGCTGGCAGTGCCCTGCCCTTTGCACCTCTCATTTTTATACTCCTTCCTCAGCCCTGCACCAGATCGTGCAGGCACCTCAAACACTCATTTGCTGGGCTGATGGCTCCTCGGAACACCCGACCCCCAGCCCTGGGGCACTCTTCTCCAGGGGTGCCCGTGGGTTTTGTGGGAATTCCCCCTTTTGCTGAAGTGATTCTGGCAGTTTGTGCAAAAGTGGCCTCTCTTAGCACAGTGGTTACAGTAGCTCATTTGTCACTGAATCTTCAAAACGAGGCCCTCGGTGGCAGTGAATACCCTCCTTTATCACACACAAAGCAGATCTGATCTGTCTTTTCTGCAGGAGCTCTGTAGGCCAGGGAGACATCACAGGGGAATGGAAGTCCAGCTCTTGGAGCAGATGAAGAA
The DNA here is from genome assembly GCF_015832195.1 of Motacilla alba alba. Taxonomy (NCBI): domain Eukaryota; kingdom Metazoa; phylum Chordata; class Aves; order Passeriformes; family Motacillidae; genus Motacilla; species Motacilla alba. The sequence continues at coordinate 9,092,765 of NC_052019.1, read as the reverse complement.
TGCTTTTTATTTTGGGGGTTTGAATTTTAGATGCACCCTCTCCCCCCTTTTTTCCTCTTGGCCTCAGAAATCTGAAAGCTAAAGGTAAAATCAGCCACCAACACTGTGAAAAAGCAGAGCAGCTGTAGTCCTGCTGCACACAAGCTTTTATTCTCTTGTGCCAGCTCAGGAGACAAAGAGTTAAAGCCAGATTTCTGTCCGGGTCAACACAGAACAAGAGGAAAAATCCCCCCAAAACGGCGCAGGTGTAGAGAGAGAACTTGCATGTGGTGTGCAATCATGTGAGAGTAAGAGGGAACAGAAAAGTTCATTGTGCTGGTGCGTGGCCATCCAGGTGACTTTGAAGTGTCTACTTGGGAAGAAAGGGCTTTCTGCTTGTGCCTTGTGTGCTGTCCCATCCCCGGAAGGGAACTGGCAGGACACCTCGAGTTAGGCTTTAACAAGCGGCTCCGCTGTAACCGTGTGACTCATTCCCTTTGCAGGCCATTATGTTGCTGATTCCAGCGTTCTTGTTAATTGGATGGGCCGCCAATGTGACCATGCTGAGCGCTGGACTGCTGCTGTACTCCTTCGGTGAGTTGTTCAAAAGGCACTGCAAGTTAAGCACAAATGGTTTCCCTTCATGTATTTATTCACACTGTTAAAGATGCACTTCTAATTTCAAACGACAAGTAACAGAAAGTTGACGCTTGGGTTTATGAAATATGCACAAGACGGTGTCTGGGTTTTTTCTGACGCTGTTCTATCACAGGAAGTTGTCATGGTGGTATTAGGAAGCGTCCCCAGTGCTCCCGTTGTCCTGTCTCACTGTGGAGCTCTTGAGGATGGTTTTTTTTATCCTCTCTTAGCAGACCTAGGAGCAAAGTATTCACTAAATAGCTCAGCTCAGGAAAAGAAGTGAGGCATGGAACTTTTGTACCCAAGTGGTGCTGCGTTACTTCTCAGGCTGAGACCTGCACGCTCTGAGGGTGCTCAGAGTGAGGGTCAGACGTTTTCAGTGTTTGCAAAGTTCTGTTCTGCCAGCCTAAGCTGTTGTTCAGGAAAACAGTCATGAATGAAGTTGGATCCATCTATTGGATGTCTAAAGAGAGATTTCAGGTATTACCAATGAAGCAGCTCCATATATGACTTTCTACAAAAGTGGACTTCTCTTTTGCGTGGTACAGCTTGATTTAGGAGTAAACTGTAAACCACAAAATGCACTTATTGAGCCTATTATTTGTCTGGGGCCAGCTGTGTGTTTGACAGGTGAGGAGTGAGAGGGGGTGTTCCTTATGTTTAACCATATTTGAGTCTTCCCTGGCCCCTTCCTGTGCAGATGACTCCATCTCTTCCCAGTTAAGCCAGCTAGAAATGCCCCTGGGGGGTTCTCTTCCCCTTCTCTTCCTCCCTCTGCCCAGCAGTTGGGGCACCTGCAGTGAAATCAACCTTGATCATTCCTGCTGCTCCCCTTCCCCTCCCCTGCTTTGTATGTTTGAGGCACTTCTTTCTTTGCAGAAAAGGCCCCTATTTCAGTGAGAGGGCAGTGATTGCTGAACAACTCTTGGCTTTTGTGTCCAAAAAAATTTTGTAACCTTTTCCTCTTGGATGTGACTTTCCCAAGAGAGGTTGTAGCTGCCTCTCCTCCCTGAGTCCAGCGCCCTGCCTGCACAGGGACAGTGTCACTCGGCACAGCCACCTCATTGTCTGTTTGGAACACAGCAATTCCCTGCTCCACCTGATAAGAGCACAGTGATTTGGAAAGCGGCCAGCTGGCTGATCTGCCCTGTCCATCCCTGTCCCGAGGGCTCACAGAATGAGGGATGCTAATGTGAAACATCTGCTTGGAGCGCTCACAGCTCTGGGCTCTTCCTGCAGGTTGCCTTGGAGGGGGTGTTCCCATCACTGGCCTGGATTAAACCTGGTGACTCAGTGGTGGTGGAGTGCCCAGAGCTCAGCGTAGCTCTCTGCAGCAGTAACGCGTTAGGGCCACACGTTTGTCACTGTTCTTGTCTGCTCTGAGCTCTGCTGTTCACTGACAGTCTCTTCTGTGGATTTTTCCAGCTGCAGCCATTGTTATCCCGTGTTTGTCAGCAGTGGTGTCAGGCTATGGTGAGTGTCCTTCCTCCTCTGACCAGCTGCCCTTGGCCACACCTCTGCCCTTTGTACTGATTTGGCTCAAATTGCACAGAACTGACCTTGAGTTGAGTGCAGCATCAACAGAACAGGATCCATCTCTGGCCCTTCTGCAGGGGAGCACAGGGAACCAGCCCATGGCTCATACCTGTTCAGAACTGATAATTTCAGCACCAACAGCAGTGACCTGCTCAGTGACCATGGGTACCACGCTGGAACTTTGTGCTGTGTCACACAGCTCAGTCCAGTGTCATGGGGAAACTGCAGCAACCTCATTGCTGGTGGTGATGAAGAAGTGGGCAAAGGCTACAAACAGCACTGAGGAGGGAACAGTCTGGGCTCTCTGGAAAGGATGCCAGCCATCCCTGCCAGCAGTGAAATAATTTCTTGCTGATTCCTTAGAAAAGACCTTCTGAGGAACCTTCTGAAACCTTCTGGCAGTGGTTGCTCTGTTACCTTGTAAAGCAGATGTAGCTGTGGTGCCATCTGTGGATAACAGGGCTTTGGGTCAGCTGGGGGCCAGGACTGCAATGCTTGCTGAGGTGGAAAAGCAAGGGTTTGCTCATTAAGGTCATGTTTATGTTGCTCTTATTTAACTTGCAGCCACAGTTCTGTGTTTATTTTACACCCGGGTCTTCTCAGAAAATCTTGTGTACAATGTGAAGCTTTTCTTTTGGATAGGCTTGGGGGGCTTTGGGAACGTGCACTGCAAATTGTCCCAGTCAAGCACTCGTGCCAGGCCCTGGTGTTTATGCAGTTGTGAGGCCTTGGTGGAGAGCAAGGGCAGGCTGGGGACTGGGTGGGAAATGATGGGAGGGGAAGAGGCCAGTGGGAAATATCCCAAAGGACAAAGCTCCCAGAGCTACAGCCGTGCCCAAACCCACAGTGTCACTCTGCTCGCACAGGCACTGCTGGCCAGAAGGGACGAGTCATGGGCATCCTGAGGAGCCTGGGCGCCCTGGCCAGAGCCCTGGGACCAGTCCTGGCAGCTGCAGGTGAGTGTGGCCTCGTGCTCCTTCCTCTCCTTGGCACCAGACAGCCCAGGGGGGCAGAAGGGGCAGAGGTACCCCTTGTATGGGGTCAGAGCCCCTGAGCATTTTAGGGTAAAGGGACAGAGGGAGGGGAAGCAGCCTCAGAGCTTGAACTTGGGCTAATGTTAACGCCAAGCAAGCCAGAGCCTGTTTCCTGAGCGCAGCCATGTGCCAAGCTCCTGGCACTCTCTGGCTCAGCCAAGGGCTCAGTAGTTCTGTTCAGCTGTGCAGGTACTGTGCGAGCACAACAGCTGTGAGGGCATTCACACATCTGCAAGGACAAGCACAGTAACAAGATGAATTCCCTTTCTTTTGCAGTTTACTGGTTGGCTGGGGCAGAGATTTGCTTCACTGTCTGTGGAGCTTTTTTCCTTGTCCCCTTGGCTCTACTCAGGTCTATAAAACAGCAGACAAAGGAGGAGTAGGAAGGAACCACAAAACCATCACCAGCTTCCAAGGACCTCTGCAAGACCTGACTCTTGGCACCTGACTCTGCTGAGGAAATAGGAAGATTTTCATCTTCTGGAAGGAGATGCACGATGACCATTTGCAGCAACAACACACAGCAGTTATGTTTAAGGTGGCCTCCCAGCCAGCTGGGTTAGCTTTGCAAACAGAAAAGCACCAAACAAAGGAAAACAGCCCCACACCCCCACCAAGAGCTGAGAAAGGCATTCAGAGCAGCAGAGAAGCAGACACAGCACAGCAGCAGCAGGCCTGGAGCCCTCCCCACTCAGCAGGTGCTGTTGCACACAGGGCTCTGCAGGGGCTGGGCTGGCACAGAACAAAGCCTCAGGACCATTCTGCTGCGGTTTGTGTACAGGAGGTACGGGAGCGCTGCCAATGCTGCATCCACCCCTGCAAACGTGATGGTCAAACAAAAGCAGAAGCACACTACAGGCTGCCTGGTACCCCCTGGTACTTTGGCACAGCTGGACTGTTTTTAATATACAATTAAATTTAGAGACATGTTTTATATTTCTAATACTGTGGGATGTTTTTGATGACCAAGCTCTGTTCTTTTTGCATTACAATAAACGGTTATGTTGAACACTCCTGTGGTCAGTTCATTACAGTTGTTACACCCCTCTGAACCGAACATCCCTGGCTGGCTGAGGCAGAAAGGGGCCAGAATTTTACCCAAGGTGCCAAAGGTCTCCTTGAGGGAGCCGGCCATGGATGACAGCGCCAGGCTGACCCAGCTAATGGGGGGGGGAAGGAACCAGCACCAGGCTCTGCCCACGGCTGAGCTGGGAAGCTCTGGGAAGGGAGCCCAGCCGTAGCCAATTTGAGTATTTTCTGAGAAGGAAAGCCATCACTAATCAACACTTTCATCATTAAAAGAAAATGAAGCAAATGAGGCTACAGAATAAAAGTGTACAAGTTTTGAAAGCAGAGCATGATTTTTTTTTTCAAGAGGTTTATTTGTGAGTAGAACTCAATGATACAAGAAAGAAAGAAAAATACAGGACTTTATTCTGCCCAAAGTGTATAACCATACCATACATGACTACATTTCATATTGTAATACAAAGAACTAAAAGAACAAACTACAAAATTAGAAATTAAGAGTCATTGCATATGTGGTCAAGATAAATGGAGGGACTCCAGTAAAGAACGGAAACATACAGCAATTAGTAATTTAGTTACGACCCTGCAATAAAACACAATTTAGCAAAATAAGTGTTGTTTGCTTCCTAGTGTACAAGGACATACAATGTTAGAGCAGAAGCTGAAAGCCATTCGTGCCATGCAGTCCTGCCCGAGTGCTGCTGTCCAGGGGCTCCGGCCCAGTGCCCGCCTGCTCTGGCCCACACCGGCCCTGTCACCTTTCCCACGGCCCCAGGGGCCACCTCAAACCCTCCGCTCTCACTCGAACACTGACAGCTCAATTCCACTTCCAGCTGTTCCCCTTCGCTGGAAACCAGCCCGAGGCATCGGCACCTCCCGGCCGACACAGGCTCCCCCCACCCGGCCCTCCGCGCTTTCTGCTGCATGAATGTAAGGCATTAGTTCTCTGCTATTTTACCAATTGCAACATTTAATATTGTCCTAAAAGGTTACATCCATGTTCTGTTGTGTTACAGACACTTACTGTGAGTCAGTGTGTTGCCCTCACCCCCACGGGGTGTTGGGGTTTGCTGCTGTTGAACCCAAAATGCAATTTCTAGAAACCAGAACTGGTCACTGCCCCGCCGGCCCTGGGCCGGGGAACGGCACCCGCATTCCAGAGAGTTCCACAAGCTTGACCTGCCTGATCTTAAACTACTTTTATAATTAGTGATAGACACAAGCATGGCAAAGGGTGGGAAATAGTGAACTCAGTGGCGAGAGTGATTTGCCATGCTGCACATTAAACAAACATTCATAGCAAACGGTGAAAATACACGTTTAAGGTTACACGGGATTTCTGCGCTTGACCGCTGGCAACAACGACAAAAAGATTTAAAGAAACGCCAGCTTTTGTAAGTGAAAATAGAATTACTATAAAACAAGGTGAAATACTCAGTGTGATGCATTTACATTTTTGTCAGTGGGAAGGAACAAATACAAAAGGCTGCACATGAGATTCATGCACAGCAAGGCTGCAAGTGCAACAAAGGGACTTGAAAAGGATGAAAAAAACTGTGCTAAGGCCCAAAACACACCTGCCCACGCTCCACACCACCCGCTTTTACTTCAGTTACTTTTTAACCTTTTCTAACAGCCACTCAGTGGGGCAAGAGCAAAGACAGATTTCCCTTAAACTGTAATTCACTAGAAAGAAAAAAAAACAGGCCAAGATTGGGCTCTTTGAACACACAACAGGAGCGGAACACACCACGCACATTTCAGTCCTAGACAAAGACTGATTTCACCAGCCAGTTATAAAATAAAACAAAGTGAAAAACACCTTCATTTTGTAGCAACGGTGAGAAGGGAAAGAGAGGAAGCAATGGAGAGCCTCAAAGCTTGGCCGAACCACAACCTGTACTCACAAGCTTGCAGAAGTTTACGTGTCAGTTCAAGAATTCACCCTCCTTGAGAACACCACTGCAAAAGCATCCTCTCTAAAAGTCAAAATTTAAGAAATTTACTTGTGACTTGGAACAGAATATTGGAAAGAACACTTCTTGTGGTAAGCAATGGGTGTTTTATTTTTAATTGTGAATTTTTTATATTCTTTTGCAAAGCAGTGCAGGCTTTAAATTAAAAATAGTGAATCGATGCCTTCCACATGGAAGTCATTTACATTGGATTACAAACTAGGGATCAGATCTGTGGCAGCTGCTGAACACACAGGATTAGCACCTTTTTGGACACGAGTTTCTGGTTATAACCCTAAACAATCAAGCCATAACTTGAGGGGCTGGTTGGATTAATTGTGGCATTCATTTACATAGTAAGACAAAACACTCAGTACGATCTGGTACATTCTAGTGGTTAATGGATTTTAAAATATGACAGTGTTTCTGCAGTGGGTTGGCCTTTAGGAGTCACTCTTCTTTTTGCTCTTCTTCAGGAAGGAAGGAGTGCGGAACTTCTTTTTCTTTTTCGATGGGGACTTCCCTGGAGATTCATCACTACCTGCATCAGCTGCTGTCCCCTCCTCAGCTGTTGGTGTTGCTGGCTCTTCAGTGGGTTGGGACTGGGGTTCTTTATTTTCCACTGCAGCTGGTTCCGTTTGGCTTTTGGGCACATCATGATCACATCTCCCTTCCTCCTTCCCTAAGGGAGGGAAGCCGAGTGCTTCCGAAGGCTCATCGGGGGTGAGATCTGGGAGGGTTTGCTTGAAGGTTGCAGCATCACTGTCATCTCTGTAGGTCTGGTCCTGCCGTGTCTCTGGTGGACGGACAGACAGTGACAGTCAGTTTACAAAAGTGTCCCTGGAGCAGGGCAAGCGAGGCAGGTGGATGGTGAGCGCGCTCTCTAAGAAACTAATATATTTACTTGGCATGAAAGCCTTTGTAATAGGGCTGTTCTCCAGCTTCGGGCACACAAAAAATAAGATATTCCAAAGTTCTGTTTGTTTTTCAGTTTCTTCACACAGAACAGATAAAGCTGAATTGCATCAGCAAGAAGGTAACTGTTCAGACCAGGCTCCTGTTGTACTCGTGATATTTGCAGGCAACACAACATTTTTATACAATAAAGCAGGAATTAAGCCTACAGTTCTCATTGGCATTGAGTAGAGTGTTTTTCAATTCCATACTTTTATTCTTATTTCTTTTGGAGAGAGAAAACTAATCACTGATTTGCAGTGATCCTATACATGCAAATCCATTAATTTCTAAATTGTTGGTTTGCCAATTTACAATCCCAATGAAGAGATTTTCATAATATTCTTCCATGAGATCTAACAGATATTGCTTCAAAATATAATTTCCTATCACAAAGGCTTCACTTTTTTTTTGGCAAGATATGAGTACATATTATGGATTCCTATAAGTAAAATCCATGTAGTTTATCAAATTAAATGAGCTCAGCAGGTTATGCAATACAGCTTGTTTTGTTTATTGTATGTGATGTCAACAGCCAAACTCACCCTGTAAAAGGGAACATCAAGAGTCCAGTGGCAGCTGTATGTCCAAAGGGGAACTGAACCACTCCTCCCTCAACTGCAACACTGTCCCCACTCACCGCTGCGCTTTGGGAAGTTCTGTTTAGGGCTCCTCTGTGCACGGCTTGAACAAGGAGCGCTTTGAGGGGTTCCCTGCAGTGCTGTCCGTGCACCGCAGCCAGCAGGGGCCCGTTAGCTGTGCCACATCCATCCCACTGATCTTACGTAAGGAGGAATTTAGAGCAAAATCCAGGCCGTGCTCATTGTGAGGCACAAATGAAAGGCAACTATTTTTTCCTCCTTTCAAGATCTTGTTTGTTTTAATTTGAAAAGACCGAAGGCTTTCACAAGAATTTACAGAAAATAGTTGATACTTTCACATTTTTCCTATAAAAATGACAGTATTCTTTTTACTTCTGCCAGATGGGATTAATAATTCTGATATATTTTAGAGGGCTCTGTTCTGTGAATACCTGCTAGGAAACAAACATGTTTTGCCTAGAGCACCATGAACTTCTAATAGGTTAAATAAGCACCACACACTAGTATCCACTCAGAATGCACAAGTTAGCAGTTTAAAAGTTATAATGCAGGCAGGATTTAAATCAGAGCAAAAAAGAGAAAGCAGTTATGTACAGTACAGGTTGCCTCCTGAAGCTGTAGTTTAGCCTGCCTGTGTATGGCAGACACACATTAATAAGAAACACCAGTTACAGTTCTTCACTACCACTGCCCTGCTTTTGGATTTGACTTTTCAGGAATTAACTGAAAACATTGCTGAGCTCTTCTCCCTGGGATCCAGTGGCAGGATGTGTGGGAATGGCTCAAAGCTGCACCAGAGGAGGTTCAGACTGGGCTTTGGGAAGCATTTCTTCACTGAGAGGGTGGTCAGATATTGAAATAGGCTTCCTTCTTACTGAGAGCTGGTCAAGGCCCCAGGCCTGTCAGTGTTCAAGAGGCATTAGGACAATTAGCTTTGACTTTTGGTCAGCCATGAATTGGGTCAGGCAGTTGGACTAGATGGTCACTGTAGGTCCCTTCCAAGTAAAAAATATTATATTCTATTCATTAGTTGGCCCAATTTTTAGAACAGGCACCATAGTGGACTGTCAGGTTTAGTCTATATTTTTTAAATTAAGTTTAAAAGATAGTTTTGAAGTCTTAAAAAAGGGATTAGAGATTCTTCAAATTAAAGAATAGGAAGCTACAGGCATTTAAACAGCATTCGCCAGCTGGCTTGAGCATTGAATAAATATAAATGGGTTTGTAACTCATTAAGCCAGGACTGCCATCCTTCCCAGTTTGTCAATATCCCATCATCCTTAATAAACAGATTAATGTGATGCTGGAATCAAGCAAACATCTGTTTATCTAGTTTGCTCAGGGCAATATTTTACCAGAATTCAGAAGATTCATAAATTCCACATTCAATTAAGCCAGCACACAACATGTAAATGCCCTGCTACTCTACTGGATGGATTTCAGTAGCATAACTAGAAAGCTTTAAAGATATATCTCTTGTGGCAAAACCTATTTATAGTTTAAGAACTCAGCAGCACCTCAACATTTAAAAAGTTTTTTTAAAATAATCACATTTACATCTATGCTCTCCCTTTATTTTTATATATATATACGTATACACTGTGGCTTAAGAGTTTAAAGCATAACATCAATACTGGTGTGTGTTTACAATTCCCATTATTTATGAAAATAAATGTTTATGGGGTTTTGGTTTGTTGTTTTGGTTTTTTTTCCCAACACAACAATGTGGACAAACATACAAACTAGGCCATAACTGAGTTAAAAAAACACTTAATTGATTTCAGCTATGCTTAAATAGAAAGAATATGATGAATGAAAGTTGAGAAGAGGTTGTATACTGACAACATTGTCATTCAACAGAACCTCCCCCAACCAAAGTCATCATGATACCAACTTCCAGTTATTCTCTAAAATAATCTTTGTATGTTTGTCCTGGAAAACTTTTACAACTAGAAGAGTTTGTCAAACACAATTCCCTGTTTAAAAGAACTGTCAGGTTTTAGAACTTTATCAGTAACATCACAGGTGTCTACAATATAGTTTGACTTTCACACCTATGACAAACACATTGACTTTTGGATATAACAGGACATACAAACATCCTTATTCCTTTAAAGTATAATCTGAAGGAGCCCTGCAGAGCTAGCCAAAACAGCTGTAGAAGTTGCTGCCACCAAGTACTTGCTGTTATTCCTTGGTTGGGATTTGAATTCCCTACAGTTAACACAAAACATAGGAGTAGTCCCATATCCATTTCCATGCAGAAGTCTGCTGGGTAAATTCAAGTCCATGTCAGTGGATTTTGCTCTGGAATAGATTAGGAACTCTTCCATTTCGTTACCAGGCCCCAGCTGTGTGGGCAGCAGCAAACTATTGGGGCAGAAACTCCCAGGGCTGTTTCAGCTATACCTGCCAGGCAACTTCAGACTATTCCTTTTTAAACTGAGGAATTGGACACACAGATATGGAAACACAGAAGGTGACTTTCACAGTCTCTCTCAAAGGGGGAGTGCGCTTTAACATGAGATCTGCAACTGCCTGGAATTACATGGAATTGAGAACTAAAAAACTCAACATCTCAACTGAAAAAGCCTGCTTTTTAAAAAAAAAGCAAAACCAAAAAACTTAGTAAACAAAGATGCAAGAGTGAAGCAAAGCACAAAAGCAGGTCAGAGTATGGAATGATACTTACTATGGTAACAGGTATTCTTTAGCATATCCATCTCCTGTTTGTAACGCAGCCACAAGAAGAAAAAAGCACAAGTAGAGAATCTATGCATTCATCACAGCCATTGTGTTACGTTAGAAGAATGGTTGCAACCATTCTTGTAGAAAACAGAATGAGATGAAGTAGTGAATGGCAGACTAACAGACAAGTGATATATCCAATGTACAAGGTAAAGGGAACAAGACAATAATTGGATTACACCTGATCAAGATTATAATTTTATCTTTTTTTTAGGGAATTATCAACTTTAGCAGCCTTGCTCTCATTTTAGTTAAAACTATGACATAAGGTAAGCAAATTTATATTCAAATTGAGTAGGAAAAATATTTACTGAGGTGTAATCCAAGTACAATAATGTTTAAGAAATGTGCAATCAGTGAAGAAGATTTACCAAAGTATTTAGATACGTGTCTGGTTCACCATCAGACACTATTTCATTTAGTAAGAGCAATTACCTCACAGAAAAATGTACAAAAAGGTAAATCAGTTGAGAAACACCAAGAGATGACAAGGCAATTCTGAAGATATGGAAATTTGTCTTGATATTAATGCACACTTCTTTATTATTGTAAACAAACCTGTTAGACTCACAGTTCAGTGGAGTATCTCGTAGGTAGTACAACAATGAATACAAGAAGTCATTGACTGGTATTAGCTCTAGTTCATATACTCCATGCATCAGTCACTAAGGATGCAGTTACTGGCTGCCCCGGCCCCCAGGGAGCAGAACGTACCTTCCTCTATTTTAATCGGCGTGCTGGGAGGAGTGCGAGCTGAACTGGGGTCAGGGGGGCTTTTCTCTTTCTGTGGCCTGCCATCTTCTGAAGGCTCTGCAGGGGCAGGCAAAGGGAAATTAAAAACACAAATAAAACCTCTCTGCATTTCAGAAAACACGTGTCCTTTTGCTCCATGCACAAAAGATACCAATACATTTTTCTGAATCAAAATTCTGCCAGGATATTAAATAATACCAAAACAAGCAAAAGAAAATTGAGTGATAGTTTCATACTAATGAAACTGTTTAAGTCACTGTTGTGCTCTGTAGGTCTTTTGGGAGGGTTTTTTTCCCTTTAAGCAGGCATAAATAATGAAATCCTTTAGAAATGGGTTTATGCTGCTGTTATAAAGAAAACTTGTGAGGAAAAGCCACAAGGAATATATAAACAAATAGGGAGGAGGGGATATGCTACCAGGCCTACACAAGGTAACACTCTTTTGCTTGCTTTGTATTGCTGAAATTTGGAGTAAACAAAATTGCATCCCGAAAGAAAAGAAGACTACACAGACAATCAGAAAAACATGCAGTAATTATATGATTCCAAACAGATTTCACAGTGGTTTGAGTATTTGTTATTAGTAAGGAGGGTTCCCCTTGCTTCCAGCTTTAAATAGCCCTAGATCCAAAGGAAAACATTAACAGAGTACACCATATATCAGGAACAACACAAAGAGTTGTTCCATCCAGTTCACCTACACAATTAAAGTGAAATCAGTCCCACAGATGAGAGTCAACTGACAGAATCTCCACATGGTGTAGATAAAGAGGTGGTTCCTTGGATTGCAAGCGCAGCTGTACCATGTTAGTAATACCTGAAGCCTCAGCCAAAAGGTCAGGATCAGACCTTAATGCTTTGATCACTGCAGTATGAAATTCCTTATGGGAGGACTTCTGCACATCTGGCTCTTCTCCATTTAGATGTGGGATGCTTTGCTGCATGGTCTGACAAGAAACCCATGCAGCAGCAAACTGAACATTATCTAAAGACTTAGACAGTGATGATACGTCACGATCCTGTAAAGTCTTCGTATCTGCTCCTTGAAAGGTGTTTGATCTCCCTTTCAAATCCAGAGATTTTTTATCTGACGTGTTTTGCTCACTGATGGTCTGATTTCTAAGCACTGCACTCTGTTCCCCAGCTGGTGTCTGTCTCAGTAACACAGTCTCTCCATATTTTGATACCTTATCTAAGAAGGATGTGGCATTGTTACTGAGAGAATAAAGGTATGCAGTTAAACAGGCATGACAGCACAGCATCCCACCCCACCCCACCCCACTCAGTACTTCATAAACCAAACACAAGGGCTCCTACATTGTGGTCCCAAAAAGCAGCTGCAGGGAACACACACTGCAAAAGAAACAGCACTTTGGATCCTTGCATCACTCAAACACAAAACCTCACAACAGATGAGCATTCTAAATATCATCCCTTAAAATTATTCAAAAGTAAAGCAGGAAAACCACTTCAGATGCAGCAAAGGCCTCTTTTTTATAGTACAAATCTGTCATAATTCTAGGATAATTGAAAAAGTCGTTTTTGGTAGAAGTCCCCACAAGATGTCACATTTCCAAGCAACAATCAATGTTATTCTGTATCTTCTCCATTCAATGTATTTCTCAAATCCACAAATTTCAGTGACTTAAAAACCTGCAGCACTGCTGCTATAAAGCACTACCATTCCCTGGCCTTAGCCTAGGCTCTAGGGCCAAGGGAAACAAAGCAGAACAAACCCAGTACCAAACACCTTTCTGATGGAAGCTTTCAACTTCCTACCAGCAGGAGTAACTGGCCCTACTGCTCAGTTTGTCTATAAGGACAATTTTAGAGTGAGATCTATGTATTTCACAGAACACACTTAAAACACTTAGATCACACATTTTATCTCTAATATACTTTGCAAATTTCTAATTCACACTGGAAAAACTGAAACATACAAAAGCTGGGTAATTTATCCATGGCCTTTGCAGGTGATCCACCTTCCAATGACTAAGAATCTTGCTGATACTACAGTCTATTGCAGAAAAAACACACAGAGAAACCAACCTTCTGGTCCCTTCTGCTTTCTTTCTACTTCTTTGCGATATTCTTCCAGTTCTCGATCCGTGAGTTTATTGAAGGGATTTGGTCCTGTTGTGCTCACTATGACTTTTGGTTGATATTCTTTCTCAATTATTGCCTTTGATGCAGTCACCAGTTCTCCCTGGCAAAAGAAAATTAAGATACATCTGCAATCAAGCAGTAACTTGCAGAACCATTAGAGGTGTAGAGGCTACAAAGCAACCAAAAACAAAACAAAAACATAACCTGGAAAATGCTACTTTTTCCTCATTTAGATAAAAAAAAAAATCTATTGCAGATTTTTTTTTTAATGTGATTCACAGGAGGTTAATATAAAGGAGAAAACAGGTCTCCACCAGGGAATATCCACCATTAAGCAGTAAATCAAACAGCAGCCAAACAGTCTAGCTGAATTATATTTGAAGTCACAAAAGTTTATCAAGTTTCTTTTTCTCACCACAAAAGAAACATGATACCAGGCCCACCTGCAAGGCAGTCTGGGCACAGAATACTTGTAAAGGGTCAAGAACTCAGCTCATGGGTATTTTTGTTTCTGTTTTGTTTTGATTTTTTATTATTATTATTTTGCTTTGGGTTTTTGTTTTGTTTAGTATTTTTTTAATAACAGAAAAGCTATTTCTTTCAGCTACTACATTACACCTAACAGATGTTATAGTAAAAAGCCATCTTGTATATGTTCTGTATACACCAGATTAAAAGCTTATTATAAGCCATTTAAATGTAATTAAGGTTAACTGTAATCAGATACAAGTTAGCATATTTACATGTATAACATTTGTCATATAAGCCAGATAAAAAGTTACACAAAAATATAATGAGCAATTCTAAGTACAGTAAGTTCCAGTGGACAAAAGCAGCTGCATCAGAAATATTCTAATGTTAAAGTTTTTCATTTTTCTTCTCTAATCCTATGGTAAAGGCTACAGCCACTGGATTTTCATTGTCTCAGGTACAGAAAATGCTTGCCTGGAGATAGTTGCTCTATCTCTCAAATGACTTGTCTAAGCATTTGGTTTTTTCCACTGGATATACAGGAACTCTGACACTAGTTTGGTAACAACTGATGTGTGACCTGTGCCCCGTGTCATGGTGACACCCAAACTGTCTTCATTATCAAAAAAGAGAGATATTTGAACTCCATTATCCAATAGGTATGGGCTACTGATTGACCCATACTGATGACCCAAGTCATCTCCATATTCAATTGCCTGTACCAATATTTAGAAGAAAGCATTAGAAAGCACAGTTCAAAAATATGCAGTGCCTAAAGAGAGACAACCATTCCATCCCATGTCCACAGTTCACGGACAAGCACAGGATGGCCACTGTAAAACTGATGATGCAAATAGACAGAATGCTCTTCCGGATGGCAAGAGCTGCTTTGGACAAGTTGTCAGCACGAAAGAGGTGACAGACAAGGATGTCTGGATGGAAGGAGGACAAGAGCAGTTCTGAAAGCCCGATGAGAGATCTCCAGAAATCTGGTCTAGCGCAATCCAGGGAGGTAAGATGGATGTAAGAATCTATGCTGCTCTTCAGGAAGCAAACACCAGAGAACAAACAGCCTAACAATAGATTTTCACTGCAAGAAAGGAAAGTTCCTGAAATGAACTGCAGGAGAGAAACATCTCTAAAATATTACAGATAATTTCTATTTCTTCATAAAATAAGAGGAAAATTCATTCTATATGCAGAATATCAGTAAAATATCAAAAGCCTCTTCTCAACTATATCCATGAAGCATTGATTTGACAGCAACAGCTTTTCTCAGAAGATAATGCATAAGAGGGTCAGAGAAACATCAGCCTTTGTACAAATCCTATTTGTTTTATAGAAAATATAAAACATCACTAAAACTACAGGTCTCAGCTTTTATTGATGGCAAAAAACTGATGCGCATGGAAGTTTTATATTTCCCTTTCTGTCTTTGCCCACACTTCAAACTAAGTCCATAGTTTTAACTGGAACTCAGCATAAGTGGCAGGACCTTGCAAAGCACTGATCTCAGGCAGAGTTCCCAGCAAACTCTAGAAACAAGAGAGCAACAAGACACGCAGTACCCATTAGTATCCCTGGAATTTCTAAGAATCTCTTTGAATGTTGCAAATTAAATCCAGAATCACTGGGTAGAACAACTTCTAATGAAACAGAATGTTACTGAATGCCTGTAGATTTAATGGTGACAAACAGCAAGACAGGCAGTTTGCAGATGCCTGGTGCACTGGCATGACGTGTTCTCCTACTTAGGAGAGTACCTTTGTTATATACTGGGAATGAAAGCAGCAAATCAAGCTTATCGTATTTACTAGACTGAAAAAAAAAAGAAACCAAAATTAAACCCTCACAAAAAACACCCACAATCAATCCAAACAGTATTTGTACTTGCAGAGTAGCTTTGACCCAGGAGAAGCAGCATTGAAAAGATCAGAGGCAACAACATTGGATCATAAAAGCAGAAAAATTATACAAGAGATCAGAAAGGAAAACTTTTATTTTATTTAACTTTTATTTTATTTTTAAAAACTTTTTTTTATCCAGTTTTATTCAGTATCAATAATATGGAAGCTGTTCAAAGGTCACCAATGAAAATGATACTGGTAGAGGTACTGAGTCTATGTGGGAAATAAATTATTGTAATATGTTAAGTTCTGCAATATGGTTACTCTATACCAGTATGATTACTCTAAATCATCATTACTTCTAAATCAACAAGCAGATGTGTTTCACTTCACGGAACAGGCCACAGAGAAGCCTTCTAAGAATTCAAATAAAAATATACAACACAAAATGAAACATGGGACAGAAAGAAAAAACAAGTATAAAGGACTAAAAAGACAGTACAGAACATATTTCCAATTGTTAAATGTGACACTAAAATAGACAAGATTTTGCAGAGCAAAGCAAAACCTGACCATGCCATTCAGAGATTGCTAAGACTGTTCAGAAAAACTGAACAAGAAAATTGGTCTGGAGTTACTTCCAGTATTAAAGAGCCCGTAGAGAGGGAATAAATCCCCATAAACTCACACTCTGTTTCATCATTAGATGAGGTGAAAAAAAATAATGTTCTAGTGATCTCATTGGGATTAGGTTGATCCTAGTATTACTTTGATGATGATTCCAGAAGTATTTAGATGACTATTTGAAATTTGATCACATGTGTATGCACTCAAATATCAACAGCATTTTCTCCACTGTAAGAAACACTGGATAGAATATATCAATGAAGAGAATGCATTTTCACTCTGTAAGGGCATATACTCCCACAGACACAAAGGGAAAGCCATTAATAGCTAATGATGTGCAATATACCTTCATATTAAACATGGACTTCATACTTCCTACATGAAAATTTAGATAATCAAGTAATTTTGTAACTTCTAGACCAAACCTGGCTTTTAGAGAAAAATTCAAAACTGATCATTATTTAACAGGCAAGCACTTCTCCTTGTTCTCAGGGATAAATATGACCAAAACTGGCACTTTATATATGTCAATTCTTCTTTCAATCAGACAGGAGGTTCATAATAATGGTCTAAGTTAACAACTGCTCCTAACACAATCTGACATTAATGCAGTGCCTTTATCCAAAACACCAAGATTCTGGAGGTACTGTTCATGTAGAAGTCACCACTGAAACTCAGTGCCACCTCTGGGGCAGCACTAAGAGGGTCTGGATTAAGAACAAAGACACAGAATTTCCATTCTAAAGGAAGAGACCCAAAATGGGTGACTCCCATTTAAAATCACTGAAAATTCATGTGAATTGATTTTCTTATGAGACTGCAGAATGGTTGTTGGTAAGAATAACCAACATTCTCTGTCAATCAGCCAAGACTGCAGCAGAAGCTTGGTTAACCAAGTCTGACCAGGAATAAAATTACATGATGCACAAGGAGGTTGTGTTGCAACATGGCCAGGACTTCTCAGAACATGGATGAAGCAAGCAACAAGGCAAGATGGAGTATTCACTGCTGCAGCCATAGGCACAGGAGCTCAAAGCAGTACATGCATACTGTACACAAGGAGGCATTTCTTCATCCAAAATAGTGTGCATTGATATTTGATATAAATCTCAACGTTAATTGAAAATATAATACATTGTGTTACTGCAATTACCTGAAACTTTTTACATGAACTGTCATTCAATTGTCTGGTACCTGAAAAGTCCCTAAGTCCTTGATGTACAGGATTCTTCATTGAAATTTTCAGGTGAGGTTTGTGTGGGCATCATAAGATTGCTTACACTTCCTTTGTTCCACAAAACACAATTGCTTTATGGCAGAATCTTTCAAGGAAATTTCTCTGGTGGTTGTCTTTTCTTGCTGTTATTTTTGGGTTCATTGGATTTTCTGGTTTGGGTGACATGTTTTTAGAAGGAGATTGTTTGGTTTGGGGCTTTTTTGTTTGTTTTGGTTTTGTTTCTTGGGTTGTTATTTTTTTTCCCCAAACAGGAAATTATTAACCATTCAGGTCACAATATTTGTTAAAATAATAAAGATTATGAAATAGGCCACTTCTATTTCATAATTACTCCTGTAATTTACATTGTGATCTAATTTTACACACTATTTCAGGCAGAAAGCACTTTCATGACACCACAAAAAAATGAAACCATTTGGACATCTAAACCCTAACCGGATACTACTAGACAAAATCACATAACCAATAGACCATTTGCTGGTTCTCTGCCATCTGTGAAAATGCATGTAAACTATCTGACTACTTCTTTAGAAAAGCTGTGTCATTGTTTGAACATAATACTTGAAATATATCGCCATTAAAAAAAGACCTGTGCTGTGATAATTATCATAAAAGTAATTTTTCACTTTGAAGGTACTGTTAAGCGGAAGATAAAAGCCATACACTGCCTGAAAGAATTTGGCTTTATTTTACTTTTTGTCTTAAACTCAGAAATGCTGTTTTATTATTTTTCCTTTCAGAATATGGACAAAACAAATTGCAATGTGAAAAACATGACCATCATATTCTCAGTAAGATTCAAGTATCTATAACACCAACTGGCTCATTACACTTTAGAAAGAGTTATAAAACCACAAGGTTTCCAACAAGGGTGTAATTCGAAGTATTCTGTGTTTTTTTCCATGCAAAAGCAATTTTAACAATGAGGTGTTTAGGCACAACCTAAAACCAAGATTTAAGAATCTTTTAGGTAAAACAGTGGAGCAGAGGAGGCACTGATGCTTATTTACACACTGTGCTTCCACACTAGACATGCTCTAAGAAACATTATTTGCAGTGTGCAGCCGCTCCATTCAGTCAGCCCCAAGGACTGCCCACCCCAACACGGCCACACCTCTTGAACTTATTCTGTATTTAATGGATATTATGCAAACACAAACATGACAACAAGTGTGAAAGCCAATCGATTTTGCACATGTGGGGCATTACTTAGCAACTCTTGTAGCTAACTGCAGGAAGTATGAAGGAAGCCAGGTGTCCAGTGCTCTGGGATCAAGAGTTGACAGTGTTTGTCACATAACACACAGAGTATCCTGAGAATTACACTGATGTAATCAGGCCGAGATTAAGCTAACTCTAAATTCACTCAAATTAGAATAATTCAACACTAACAGTGTGCATAAAGAAATCCTCTATATGCAGGACCTGATCAGCACCTTAACATCAAAAGTGTTTCCTCACCAGCTTCTACAGACAAAGATGAAGACCCTGAAGACAGTCTTAACAGAGTAAAGTAACTGTTTGCATCATCGCATGTACATAACTTGAAGACCCATCTATTTTCATTTTTTAAAGTATTCTAGCCAAATAATTTCTTACAGAGGAAAAAGGTCAGGGTAAGGAGAGGTTAAATGAAGGGTGAACAACAGTATTTAGAGCAGTATGACAGGGCAGTACCTTTCTAACAGACAGAGATTTAGCGGGACTAAAGGCCTGCTCTGTGAGATCGAGCCCTTCAATAGATTCCGTACAGTCTGAGAGGGGAGCATCCTGCAACAGTAAATTGAGTAAACAGAGCAAACCGAGCCTGGGCTTTACAACATCAACCGAAAGCATTGTGATGCTTGCTAAAAACATGCAAAGAAACACTAACTGCTAGATGAAATTGCATATGACAATGAATTGACATGCACACATATGACACCCAACATGAATAATGCTGTGGTCATGATAAGACTTGCCAATCTTTAAAAAGTATTATCAGAAAATACTTATCTGGGGCAGTTGAAAGCACTTGGATATAAAAAGCTTTATTCAGCTACACAGTATAACTGTACAGCTCTAATTCTTACTTTACTTGAAGCTATGATTTATAGTCTTTTGTATATCCAGATATATTGCCTTTAAGTTTCATTGATGTAATAGCTTTTTTCCCAAACTGCTCTTCAAATAAAATATTATGAAGCATGAAACCCCATATTTAACACAAAACGCTACTGCCCCACAGTGAGCCTGGTATGCCCAGTATTAATCCTTCAAGATACATCAACTCAGAAATCAAACAAACAAAAAGCTGTCACAAAGCCCAACTAGTTTTGAACAAGAATATAACCCATATAAATAAGGCTTCTGAATTTCATGCATTACATTCAGCAAAAAAACCAAGAAGCATCCTCCACACACATGCTTGGGCCACATGGCTGAAGCCTCTAGATTTCTGACCCTGAGCACTCTTGCAAAGACAATGGTATTACCTCTAAGACTTACCTTATAAACAGTTACTCTCTGCCAATCAAAGAATAATTTCATAGTGATATATTAGGTGAAAGCAGAGGATATTATAGATTAAGCTAATAGTTTTAGGAATTGAATACTCTCACCTGTACAAGGCTCCTGTCCACAACTACCCCAGAAAGAACCTGTGACTGAGGGCCTGCTGTTTTAATATCCTGCAAATTTTGCTCTCGGATCTGTAAAGGAAAGCAGCAGAATGAACAACAATCACATGAAAAACAGAGAAAAGTTGATCACATTTTTGTGTTTGAAAAAGGGGTGAGTGAACCTGCCAACAGGCAACAACCAGGGCTAACTGGTGTGGCCACAGGGCTGTCAAATGAAGCTGAGCTTATAAACACCACTTGAATATAAATGTTCAGGTTCCTGGCTGTTTCCTCACATTTCTTAGAATTTAGTCTTTAAGTACCATAGAAGGTGTTGTCCTTTGCTTTTTAGTACTAGGCCACGGCAAAACAGGTAACAGACAACTCCAGTTTGAAAAAGTGAGGAAAAATAGAAATACTGCCTCTGTACTTTTCTGTCTATTCTACCTGACCAGTCAGTTGCAGGATTCTGTTATTAGCAATTAGTTACTGATATGGCACCACAATAGCATCTCCTTATGGAACTTACTGTAAAACACTGCACAACTTTCCATTTTTGCATCTAGGCAGGATAATATCCTCAAAAGGACATATAAATAACTTCTCTGTGGATAAATTGACACTCTGGAGTTCTCAAGAACACCCCTTTTGCTGCATCCTAAATACCTCTCAATTATTTCAATACAGAGGATGGGGACAGAAATCAGATATTTAAACCTAGGTATTATCTATTTAAATTAGATATCCTTCAGTGATAAAGAATTCATAACAACTGACTCAAAACTTATTTCTAAAATATTCTGGTTCTCGTTCCAAGATAAATTAAGAAAAGCATGCATCTTAAAAGACCTCTACTTTACAACTAAAAAGGACATGGACTTTATAAAAAATACATGCATACAAATACACAAGCAAGAAGTATTATTAATACTTGGTATCTCCGAAAGCACAAGGCTCCCCCATCTTTTTCAGTTGTTTTTAATCTACTACTCTTCTCATCATTGAGAAAGTATAAAATTTGAAGACTTATTCTCTTAGTCACTTCATTCAAGTTTTTAATAAAGCAATATTTGTGTTTGAAACACACAGAAACTGCTTAGAAATTTCACGGTAATTCTCATTTCAGGTGGTTATTATTTTACAGTGCCAAGCATAAGTTCTGTCAGCCATATACAAATTATTTTAGATTCCTGCTAGTATCCCTGCACACAGCCTTTCTTTGACAGAATGCTAACTCCCATGTACCATGTGGCCATCAGTTAGAGGTATCAAAACAATCCAGAACAAGTTAAATATTAACAAGATACCAGGCCATATTTTATACTGTAAAAGACAAAGTGAAAAAACCCCAATCCATTCAGTGCTTTCCTGTTGGTAGATTGGACAAGAAGATCTGAAATTCAAAACCAGGAAAATTAACTGCAAGCTCATTTAAAAAAGATTAACTTGCAGTTCCAAAGATAAAAAAAAAAAGTCTGCAATAATCTCAGCATAGTAAAATACAGTACACTGAAATATGGAGAGAGATCTATAGACTACTTTGTCTAGGCCACAAAAGTTCAACTGGTATTACCAAAACAGGAAAACAGGTCACTAATGTAAAACTATGATCTCAGGGTACAGAATTACTACCATCAACTCAGAACTGGCTGTTTCAGAGGTACCCAGCAACTGGGCTAAGAAAAATTAGTCTTAGAAAAACGCCTTCATATAGTGAACAGAAATAACAACTTTTTCCAAGAGGAGTTCAGGACACTTGGGAATTGGTTCATTATTT